>NW_027507748.1:484084748-484684748 GCF_037356315.1 Lithobates pipiens
TTTCTTGTGTAATAGAAAATATATGTCAATGTAAATGTGTATGTGTATTTGCCGGCGAAAATAAAACCATGTCTAGGATAAAAGATGCCATGGCTGTAATGTATTGTTTGTTTGCATGAGTGAAATGTGAACAGATGGTATCATTACTACATTTTTAACAAGATATTCATCATATTGTTCAGCTAAAAACAAGGCACTTTTTACATCTTGCAGTCCTCTGCAGTAATTAGAGAACAGTGTATGCAATATTTGCAGTTCCAAATATACAACTAAAGCAAACATAATTTAATATTACTTCAATTTGTCATCAGGATAGTCAATTCTTACGTTTGTAACCTCAAGCAGAAAAATGAGCACTTGTCAGCGCACATATTAACAAAATTACCTTCTAACCAGCAGAGGCCTAAATGCTTTGCTTGTACTTCCGACATGCATGTACATAGCCTCACCATAGCTTAGGAATGTCCCATTTGTAAAATTCAGTTCATGAAAGATCTGATTGCTTGCTGCTGCCTTCACCTAAAAGTCTTCACAGAACACAGTGCATATTTCAGCTGTAGGTTATAGAATAATGGCATTCTGTAAGCAATGACAAAAACCCAACATCTAACTGCACAACCTAATAAAGTACTCCCACATGCTTATTGAAGGAAATTTAAGCATAGATAGCGTCGTAGCAGTCGTTGTCGAGTTGTAGTTGTCGTACAACATTTCTGGTTCAGCTGTCGCAGATAGGGCTTTGGCTCACTTTTTTTTTCATTTCACACTTCGTAAATTACCATGTCACTAAACTGTGATATCTAAACAAATGAATTACCCACAACATTTCACGTAATCCGTACGTATATTTAATTTTGCATCGTCGTGTTTGCATGTCCATTCAAACGTTGTTACCATGTGTCACAAGATGATTCGCTCCTGCTCGCTTGTGACACATCGGTTGATGCCACATCAGGCATTCGTTTTACAAACATTTCAAATCATTACAATTGTTTTAATCGTTATAATCATTTCAAAGCCTTTCTAAAACATTTCACAGCATTTTGAATCATTTCATTCATTTCTGTCACATACCGCGCTCCAATTCGAATCCAGTCACATCTTCGATGCACCAATTTGTTCCGGTGTGCCCCAGTGGATCTCGGCCTCATTTCAGTGCATGCTCCAGAGATGGATTCATTTGTCAGTCGTGAATTTGGTCGTTATTTCTTGTCTTTGTCATGGCATATCATTTCTTGTCACTTATTACGCTCCGATATGAATCCAGTCGCATTTAAAGATGCACAGATTCACTCCGGTGTGCCCAGTTGTTTGGCCTAATTTCAGTACATGCTCCAGAGACGGATTCACTTGTCATTCGTAGGTTCGGTCACCGGAGGGGTATTTAACCAGCCCGTTCGTCTGTGGTCTTCGTCAGTTTCCTGTTGCGCGATACCCACCCTCCCATCCCCTTTTTAGGGCATTTCTCAAAGTATTACAGATTACTCATTTCATCTCATTTCATATTTATTTCATTTCATTCCTCATTTCTTATCTAGGGTATGCCCCCTTATTTTGGTATACCGCACGTTAGACCAAGGCACACTTTCAGGTCCATTTCATGTGGTAAGTTTTATGTTAACCCTGTATGTCATCCATTTCCGTATCGGCCATAGGGCTCTGAAGCATAAATATATAATATATATATATATATATATATATATATATATATATATATACACACACACTCTGCATCCAGTGTGTAGCCTATATCTACAGTTCATTCTGTGGTGTATCATTTGTAATCTACTTCAGGCGGTGTGTTACAGTTGCTACTACACTTCCGGTGGTGTACACAATACCGTGTAGTTTTGCAAAACAAAAAATATACATCATGTCCGAAAGGCCACCAAGGAGAAGCAAATGCTCACAGGCCTCTAAAAGTGGGCAAGCAGCCTCTGTGTCTACAGTCAACAGTGCTGGTCGTGGACATGGTGAATCCTCTGCAGGTAGCCATGGGGCATGCTTGACCTTTTTTTCTGCTGCTGGGGCAGGGGCAGAAAAATTGGGCCTTTGGTGGTGGTGATGCCACAACACTGTAATCCCTCACAGTTACTCTTGTTGGGCGCAGAAACAAGCCCTGCTGTGAAATATTAGATCACAAATTGTAATTAAATGCCCCTGTTAAAACAGGGACAGAAAAATTGGGCCTTAGGCAGTGGAGGTGGTGGCCTAAACCAAAAATATTGTTGAAAGCTAGCATCATCAAGATTGAGGAGGAATAGGATATTCACTCAGCATAGGCAGTCTTCAAGGGATCCCACATCCTTAGAAAAATCAATCAGTTACATCACCATCATGTGCTTGATAGCTGCTGATCGAATACTGATTCATTTTTATGAATGTAAGCCTATCAACAGAGTCTGTGGACAGACACATGCTATGATCCCTTAAAAACCCTCCAGCAGCACTGAATGTGCGTTCAGAAAGAACGCTGGATGCAGGACCGGCCAGTAGCTTGATTGCATATTGAGCAAGTTCCGGCCAGTGGTCCATCCTCAAGACCCAGTAACCCAGTGTATGGTCTGTTGGAAAGGTCTCCAAGTCTGCTCTTGTCCCTAGATATTCCTGCACCATATAATGCAGACTCTGGTGATGGTTGCTTGAACCGATCAGACCTTGGCGCTGAGGATTAAAAAATTGTCCAAAGGCATCGGTCAGCCGGCGACCTTCTCCACCGCTCTTCCTTTGACTGAACGAAACCTCAACATGTTGTCCAGCACCAGGATATTGTATCCTCCCAGGGTCTGGAAATGCGTTGGACAAACCTTTCTTCAAGGCCTCCTGAAGATGTTTCATCCTCTGTCCCCTCTGCAAAGGCAGGATGAATTGTAATGTGGGTCAAGATGGGTTGCCAACCAGTAATGATTCCTCTCCTTTATGCCACAAATTCTAGGGTCCTTTCACATACTTTTCAGAGTCAGGGAGGCCACGCAGTGTAAGTTTACAGAGGCATTCGATCATGAGTCCTATGGGTCATTAAGGATCACATGATCCGTAACAACCTCCTCCCAGCCACGTACAACTCCTTGGGTTTCTGGGGACTGAAAACCATCCCTTGAAGACTGCTTCTGAATGTTATCCTCCATGCCCATGCTGACACTAGAGATGGCCTTGCGGTTCGCCCGGCGGTCGGTTTGCGGTGAATTTTGCTCGTTCGCGATTCGCCAAACTGGCGGACTTCTGGCGCTGTTCGCAGCACCCATATTTGTTTGCATTGTGAAGAACTTTGACCCATGACACATCCATCATGGGGTACAGGACAGCCAATTGAGACATTTCAGCACATGGACAATTGGATATACCCCCTACCTTATAAATAGAACTGATCTGGCAGCCATTTTACATTCTGTCTTTTGTCAGTGTAGGGACATGATGCTGTGTGGAGCAGGGACAGTTAGTTTAATCTCTAGCTATTACTATTAGGTCCACAAAGGTCCTTTTAAGGACTGGTATAGGTCTACAGTATATAGGGTTGTAATACACTTAGAATATACTTTCTTTCAAAGATACAACGTATATTTTGGTGCACTGCTGCTGACTGCTGTGCAGTTGATTGCTGAGTGCACTGCTGACCGATTCTGCAGCTGTCTTTTGTCAGTGTAGGGACAAAACGCTGTGTGGAGCAGGGACAGTCAGTTTAATCACTAGCTATTACTATTAGGTCCACAAAGGTCCTTTTAAGGACTGGTATAGGTGCACAGTATATAGGGTTGTACGCGTATAATATACTTTCTTTCAAATATAGAAAGCATATTATACTTGACTACTGAGCTGATTGCTGCCCGATTCTGCAGCTGCCTTTTATCAGTGTAGGGACTGAGGGACAGTTTGGTGTTTGGAACAGGGACAGTCTGCAAATCCCTAGCTACAAGGTCCACAAAGGTCCTTTTAAGGACTGGTATAGGTGTACAGTATATAGGGTTGTACACGTATAACATACTTTCTTTCAAATATAGAAAGCATATTATAGTGCACTGCACTGCTGTGCTGCTGACCAATTCTGCAGCTGTCGTTTCTCAGTGTAGCTTGGGACAGTTTGGTTTTTGGAGCAGGGACAGTCTGCAAATCACTAGCTACTAGCTAGCTACTATTAGGGCCACAAAGCTCCTTTTAAGGACTGGTATAGGTGTACTATTTGGTGTGCAGTATATAGGGATGTGATACACGTATAAAATACTTGCACATATAGAAAGCATAGTATAGGGCATTTCCACTGTGCAGCATTGTGACTGCTGAGCAGTTCTGCAGCGATACTACAAAGAGTGACAACCGCAATTACAAAAAAAGTATTATAACTGGTGTGATAGACCAGTGGCCCCCAAAAACGACAAATTGAAGCGGGGTGTTATATACCTTCTTCCACATACATACATACTGCACTTCTCCAGAGACTTTTGTCACAGGGTCATTTAAAAAATGACAGGCAGAGAAAGAGGCAGGCCCTTCTGCAGGGATGGTAGGGGTAGGGCAGGAGCAACAGACTTGAGCCAAAGTGGCAAATTGCAGAAGGTGCATGCGATTACGTCAAAGGATGCACCACACCAGACTTGGTTGAGTGGCTCACTCAGCCTTATTCTTCTGCACCCTCCTAATCCTCTTGATCTGCAACCTCTTCTTCACTCTCTGCTGTGTGCACCCCCAAAGACACTACCACCAACACCACCACCACTACCATATACCCTCCGCTTGAGTCACAGGAATTATTTTCCAATACATCACAAGACGTTGCAGATGCGCAGCCACTCTTGTCATTGGATCAGGAAGAGGAGGTAGCAACAACCGCCACTCAGCAGTCTGATGACAGTACCCAGATCAGCCAAGGAGGAGGTTGGTCCCCGGTGTTGCTGCCTACTCTGAGATCTCTAATTATAGCGGTGGGGAAGGTGACGTCGATGATGACGTGTCTAGTGATGTCACGTGGGTGCCCACAAGAGAGGAAGAGGAGGGGAGTTCAGAGGGAGATATGGACCAGCAGATAGGGAAGAGAAGCAGGCGGAACTTAGATTGCACAGGAGGGACAAAGCAGACTGCTAATGTATCAGGAGCGAGGCATCAACCATGTACGGTCACACCTGGCGCTCCCAGGACGCTGGCACATGGCTCCGCAGTGTGGGTTTTTTTTAACGTGTCCGCTGCTGACAATAGTGTTGTCATCTGCAGCCTTTGCAATCAACGCATAAGACGCGGTAAGCCCAACACTCACCTAGGGACAACCGCCTTAAGAAGGCACATGAGCTACCATCACTGAGCCCAGTGGGAGCAACGGAACCCACAAAGCCAAACTCCAGGCTCTCACCGTCCAGCCTTGTCTTCTACTTCTCCTTCTCCTCTCTCCTCACAATTATCCTCCACTCCACCTTCCATCATGCCATCCTTTTTTCTGGAAAAAGTAGGCTTCCGTGGGCCAAATGTTCGTGCGTAAAAATATGATGTCGCCGGATAACCCTCTTGCCCAACGGTTGACGGCTGGCTTGTCAGAACTGATAGCCTGCCAACTACTGCCATATAAACTGGTGGACTCGGAGGCCTTTCGAAAATTTGTGGCCATTGGAACACCACAATGGAAGGTCCCAGGAAGGAAGTAGGAAATATTTCTAACAGACAGGCATCCCAGATCTATATGGCCATGTTCAGTGGCAAGTGAATGTATCTCTGGCACACAGTGTCAGTGCCAAGATACATCTGACCACAGACACGTGGTCTAGCAAACACGGGCAGGGAAGGTATATAACTTTTACTGCCCACTGGGTGAACCTTCTGAAGGCCGTCAAGCATGTAAACCGTGGCACCCGTGTAGATTTGGTTTTACCGCCATGGATTGCATGCAGGCCTGCCTCTTCTTCTCCTCCTCCTCCTACTCCATCCTCCTCCCTCTCCTCCTTGGCTGACTCCTCCTTTTCCACTGCTAGCGTCTCTTCTGCTGCGCCGCCCAAGCTCCCCAGAACCTATTCAACATGCCAGGTGAGACGTAGCCATGCTGTGCTGCGTCTGTTGTGCCTGGAAACCAAGAGCCACACTGGCCCTGCACTCCTTTCAGCTTTGCATTCACAGGCAGATCAGTGGCTAACACTGCTCAATTTGACAGTTGGTAAAGTGGTGTGTGACAACTGTGCCAATCAGCTTAGCGCATTGAAACAGGGCAAAATTACACACGTGCCATGCATTGCACATGCCTTAAACTTGGTCGTGCAGCGATTCGTTGTCAAATAGCCTGGGGTCCAGGACATCTCGCAGCAGGCAAGGAAAATCTCAGCCCATTTCAGAAGATCTTACACGGCCATGGCTCACTTTTCTGACATTCAGCGGCGACACAATCTGCCAGTCAGACATCTTATTTGCGATTGCCCGACGCAATGGAACTCAGCCTTCTATATGCTTGATAGACTGCTCCAGCAGAAACGTGCAGTTAACGACTACCTGTGTGAACTCTGTGGCAGAACAGGTTCTGGGGAGCTTGGTTTTTTTTCACCGTGCCAGTGGCTGCTCATGCGCAACACATGCAGACTTCTGCAGCCATTTGAGGAGATCACCAAACTGGTCAGTCGCAGCCATGGCGCCATCAGTGACATGGTACCTTATGCATTCTTTATGAAGCGTGCATTGCATTGTGTCATTGGTCAAGCTGTGGAGGAGCAGGAAGATGGGGAAGTCGCAATGCTGGATGAATTCCCAGGGGGCTACTCTATCTGAGACAAGTGAACAACAGGAGTCTGAAGAGGAGTCAGAGGAGGATGGTGCCGGGACGGATGAGGAGGAGCAAGAAGAGCATGCTTTAAACCTTTCTGGGATCCCTGTTGTTGTGCATGGATGGGGAGAGGAGAACGAGGAGGACGACATTATTCTGGATGATGAGCAGGAGCTAGGCCACCACACCGCTTCCAGTTTAGTGCAAATGGTGGCCTTCATGTTCCAGTGTTTTAACAGGGACCCCCGTATAAAAAGCATAAAGGTCAAGGATGAGTACTGGGTGGCAACGTACTTAGACCACCGGTACAAACACAAAATGGCGGAAATGTTACCACCGTCACAGAGGGCTGTCAGAGTGGAGCACTTACAGGTCTTGCTTTGATAAATGCTGCATTCTGCTTTTGCGTGCACTGGCAGAGGAGGAATTCCCACTCCCAGAGAAAGAGCTGCGTATACCAATCCAACAGCGCCTGTAAGAAGAGGGCGGTTTGAAGATGTGTTGGTGACTTCTGATATGAGATCATTCTTTCAGCCGACTCATCGACAGATCTCATCCGGATCCAGCATCAGGGAACGCCTAGACCAGCAGGTGTCCGACTACATTGGGTTAACTGCCGATGTGGATGCTCTGAGGAGTGATGAACCCCTGGACTACTGGGTGGGCAGGCTTGACCTCTGGCCAGAGCTTGCCCAATTTGCAATGGAACTGTTGGCTTGCCCCTCATCCAGTGTCCTGTCCGAAAGGACGTTCAGCGCAGCGGGGGGGATCATGACCGATAAGCGCACTCGCCTAGCTCACGACAGTGTTGAATACCTCACATTTATAAAAATGAATGAGGCATGGATCTCGGAGGAATTCATGCATATGCATAACTCTATAAATGATTTACTTAATCAAGCACACGGACATTTTTTCTATCTTTGGCTCACTTCCTTGTACAAAAAAAGCACACCGTACTATATGCCCGTACCCTCCTGTTTGAAGAGGTTGAGCGGTGTCATATTTTTGGGTCCTGCAGCGAGTTGCTGGTATCAGTGCTGGTGTCAGTGCTCTCTATCTCAGTGCTGATGTCAGTGCTCTCTCTCTAGCTCGGTGCTGGTGTGGGGTCAGTGCTCTCTATCTCGGTGCTGGTGTGGTCTCAGTGCTCTCTATCACAGTGCTGGTGTGGTGTCAGTGCTCTCTATCTCTCTGCTGATGTCAGTGCTCTCTCTCTATCTCGGTGCTGGTGTCAGTGCTCTCTATCACGGTGCTGGTGTCAGTGCTCTCTATCTCGGTGCTGGTGTCAGTACTCTCTATCTCGGTGCTGGTGTCAGTGCTCTCTATCACGCTGCTGGTGTCAGTGCTCTCTATCACGGTGCTGGTGTCAGTGCTCATTCTCTATTGCGGTGCTGGTTTCAAACAGTGAGGGAGATAGCAGCGGAGAAGCCAATCAGCAGGCAGTGCCAGCACCATGGCTGAGGATCAGCACTGGACTGGCACCTCTGGACCACTGCAGTGGAGCCCTGCATAGGTGGGGGTAAGGGCCGGGTCCTCCTCTTCCTCCCACTATTCCACCTCAAGTGCCCTGTCCACGATTTCATGAAGCGTGTGCTCCAACAGGAAGACTAGAGGGACAGTGTCACTGATGCATGCAATGTCAATGCTCACCCTACTTGTGGCCTCCTCAAATGATGACAGGACAGGGAATGCATCCTTGATCAATAGCCACTGGTGTGGCAAAAAGAAGCCAAGCTCCCCTGACCTGGTCCTGGTGCCATATTCCCACAGGTACGCATTGATGGCCCTCTGCTGCATGTGCAGCCGCTGTAGCATTGCCAACATGAAGTTCCACCTGGTGGCCAAGTCATAAATGAGGCAGTTGGTGGGCAGGTTGCATTTCCTTTGAATGTCAGCCAGCCGAGCACTGGCATTGTATGACCGATGGAAATGACCACCGACTTTTCTGACCTGCCTCAGGAGATCCTGTAATCCTGGGTACCTGCTCAAGAACCACTAAACCACCAAATTCAGGACGTGTGGCAAACATGGGACATGGCTCAAGTCTCCTTCTCACAGGCATTCCTGGCTGAAGCTGGAGTGGCATAAAACATTTCGGAGCCTGCCCCTGCAAATCTGACATAATCTCTGCCCCAGTGTGGCTCCAGTACCCTAAGCAGAGCAACTCAAGCACCACATGGTATCTTTTTGACTGAGTGCTTGCGTAGGCCCTTGAACGCTTATGGAGCACTGCTGGTTAAGAGGACAAATCTGCAGAAGAGGCCATAGAGGAAGAAGAAGAGGAAGAGGTGGAGGAGAGAGCTGTGGCAGAATCACCACTAGCATTTTGTGGTGTGGTGGTGGAACAAGCTCCAACAATACTGAACCCTGTCCTGCAGCCTTCCCAGCTGCCAGCAAAGTTACCAGTATGCTTTGGAGGAAAGGTAATGTCTCTGCCCATGCCTGCTAGACCATGAGGCAGCAGTAATATGGACCTTACTGCTGACTGCCCTGTCCAACGAGGCCAAAACATTGCCTTCCTCATGCCAGTAGAGAGCCGGAATGGGCTTCCGTGAAAAGAAGGTGTTTTGGAACCTGCCACTGAGGTACAGCACATTCCACAAATTCACAAGCTAACATTCAGGTGCTGAGCATGTGGATGTCTGAGACTGATTTTTTTTTTTTTTACGATCTGCTTCAGACACAGGTTGCCAACAGCAATTGTGCGATCTGCTGCATACATGTCAAAAAAGGCCCACACCAAGGAACTTTTCAAAATCAGCGGGGAGTCAGCAGCGCCCTGCAATTGTGGAGCTCTGCGGTGTGATGCAGTAGGGTGGCTGCCCTTAAGTTGCCCCCTAGAGGACATCCTGCCTCATTGGAGTTGTGCCCCCTCCTCCTCTCAGGCACCCAAGTACACTTCGTGACCTCATTATCCCTGTCCTACTCATCACTAGTTTAAACTTGACAGTATACTGCAGTTGGGGGGGGAACAGGACTGCCAGTTTCTTGTCCTTCTTGGACAGCCCCTCTCTCTAGGCTCACTTTACTCTCTTCCTCAATCTGGGAACCAACACTGGAGCCTTCAAATTGCTGCGCATCCTCCAACAGAATGTACCTGACACTGTGGTTGAATATTTCTGGGGATTCCTTTGTGCATGATGAAGGAGTGACTGCCGCTTATGCAGCTGCGTTGGAAGGCAAACTACTCTGAGCATGGGTGACAGAGGATGAGGAGGATGGCTTTGTTATCAACCTCAGCCAACTCTTATGCATGTTCTGGCTAAATAACACAGCCAGCAGCAGAAAAAAAGGACAAGCATTCCCCATGGCCACCTGCAGAGGTTACACCATGTCTACGACCAGCACTGTTGACTGTAGACACAGAGGCTGCTTGCCATCTTTTAGTGGCCTCTGAACGTCTGCCTCTCCTTGGTGGCCTTCTGGATATGGTATATGTTTTGTTTTGCAACACCACACTACACTCTATTGTGTTTGTGTACTGTGTACACACCAGAGGTGTAGTAGCAACTGCACTACGGCTGCACTGTATTGTAATTACAATTTTTGATCAAATATTTTACAGCAGTGCCTGTTTCTGCACCCACCAAGAGTAACTGTGAGGGCTTACAGTGTTGTGGTGGCACCACCACCAAAGGCCCAATTTTTCTGCCCCTGTTTAACAGGAGCATGTAATTACAATTTTTAAAATAATATTTAACAGCAGGGCCTGTTCTCCTGTGCCCAACAAGATTGTTCTGACACCACCAACACCTAAGGCCCAATTTTCTGCAGAGTATATAAGACAGGCCAATGCTCAATGATTTTCATCTATATTGCCGGGACCTGACAATACATTACAGCCGCAAGCAGTGTTAAATTACTTTTTCCTTTAGAAATGTAATTTTGCTGTGGTATTGTTCTAAACATGGGAAAACTGTGCCACTTTACAGGCATATAGACACTCCCAAGGCACAATATTTAAAGGAATATTACATTTTTTGTGTTTAATTTTAACCATTCTTAAAATCATTGCTCCTGAAAAAATGGCTATTTTTAAAACTTTTTTTGCATTGATACATGTCCCCTGGGGCAGGACCTGGGTCCCCAAACACTTTTTATGGCAATAACATGCATATGAGCCGTTAAAATTAGCACTTTCGATTTTTCACGTTCGTGTCCCATAATGGTGTTCGCTTGTTCGAACAAACTTTTTGTATGTTCGCATGTTCTGCTGCGAACTAGACATGTGCAGAGTAAAATATTTCGTTTCGGAAATTTCGTTTTCGTCCGAAAACTTAATTTATTTAGTTACTCCCGAAATTAGTTTTTATTTATTTCGTTTTTCGTTCAAAAATTGCATTCGTCCGAAAATCCACATGAATTACGGTCGAATCTGTCTTTGAAGGCTTATGGTGTCTGTCGAATGTATAAAGAAGATTCGACGGAGCTAGTATATAGCATATTTTAGAACCCCTGTTAAAGTCTATGGGACTCCAACGTTCAAAATCTAAAGTGCTAATTTTAAAGACTAATTTGCAAGTTACTGTCCTAAAAAGTGTTTGGGGACCCGGGTCCTGCCCCAGGGGACATGTATCAATGCAAAAAAAAGTTTTAAAAACGAACGTTTTTTCGGGAGCAGTGATTTTAATAATGATTAAAGTGAAACAATAAAAGTGTAATATTCCTTGAAATTTCGTGGGGGGGGGGGGGTGTCTATAGTATGCCTGTGAAGGGGCTCATGTTTCTGGTGCTTAGAACTGTCCCTGCACAAAGTGTCATTTATGCAGGAAAAAAAGTCTTTTAAAATCACTCG
The DNA here is from genome assembly GCF_037356315.1 of Lithobates pipiens. Classification (NCBI taxonomy): domain Eukaryota; kingdom Metazoa; phylum Chordata; class Amphibia; order Anura; family Ranidae; genus Lithobates; species Lithobates pipiens. Next base: position 484,096,271 of record NW_027507748.1, read on the forward strand.
CAGCTATTATGAATTGTCGGCTCCGTAATACAGAGAACACTCATTGAAAGTCATTGATAAAAAAAATAAAAATAAAAAAAAAAGCGTGGGGGTCCCCCAAATTCAATTACCAGGCCCTTCAGGTCTGGTATGGATATTAAGGGGAACCCTGCCTCAAATTTAAGAAAAAATTAGATGTGGGGTTCCCCCTAAATATCCATAACCAGACCCTTCAGGTCTGGTATGGATATTAAGGGGAACCCCGCGTCAAATTTAAAAACAAATTGACGTGGGGGTCCCCCTAAAAATCCATACCAGACCCTTTATCCGAGCACGCAACCTGGCAGGCCGCAGGAAAAGAGGGGGGGATGAGAGAGCGCCCCCCCTCCCTCCTGAACCGTACCAGGCCACATGCCCTCAACATTGGGAGGATGCTTTGGGGGTCTGTGACCCCTCAAAGCACCTTGTCCCCATATTGATGAGGACAAGGGCCTCATCCCCACAACCATGGCCGGTGGTTGTGGGGGTCTGCGGGCAGAGGCTTATCAGAATCTGGAAGCCCCCTTTAACAAGGGGACCCCCAGATCCCGGCCCCCCCCTGTTTGAAATGGTAAGGGGGTACAAAAGTACCCCTACCATTTCACAAAGAAAGTGTAAAAAATTGTTAAATAAGACAAACACACTTTTGAAAAATTCCTTTATTAAAAATAAAAAAAATAAAAAAAAGATTCCAGCGGTGGTAATCCACTCTTGCTATCCAGCGACGGACGGTCATCTCTCCAGGGATGGCTCATCTCATCCAGCGCAGCGAATACATCCTTCTTCTGTCTCCGTGGAGGAGACACTGCAAGGATTCCGGCGGCCTGACGTTTCTTATATACGGAGGGCGGGGCCACCCATCACCTGACCCCGCCCCCCTCTGACGCAAGGGGAAACCCGGGGTTCCCTGTGACGTATGGGTGACCCGCCCCCCTCTGATGTAACGGAAACCTGCCTGTGTTACATCAGAGGGGTGCGGGGTCACCCATACGTCACAGGGAACCCCGGGTTTCCCCTTGCGTCAGAGGGGGGCGGGGTCAGGTGACGAGTGGCCCCGCCCTCCGTATATAAGAAACGTCAGGCCGCCGGAATCTCTGAAGTGTCTCCTCCATGGAGACAGAAGAAGGATGGATTCGCTGCACTGGATGAGATGAGCCATCGCTGGAGAGATGACCGTCCGTCGCTGGATAGCAAGAGTGGATTACCGCCACTGGAATCTTTTTTTTATTTTTTTTATTTTTAATAAAGGAATTTTTCAAAAGTGTGTTTGTCTTATTTAACAATTTTTTACACTTTCTTTGTGAAATGGTAGGGGTACTTTTGTACCCCCTTACCATTTCAAATAGGGGGGGGCCGGGATCTGGGGGTCCCCTTGTTAAAGGGGGCTTCCAGATTCTGATAAGCCCCCTGCCCGCAGACCTCCACAACCACGGGCCACGGTTGTGGGGATGAGGCCCTTGTCCTCATCAACATGGGGACAAGGTGCTTTGAGGGGTCACAGACCCCCAAAGCATCCTCCCAATGTTGAGGGCATGTGGCCTGGTACGGTTCAGGAGGGAGGGGGGCCGCTCTCTCATTCCCCCCTCTTTTCCTGCGGCCTGCCAGGTTGCGTGCTCGGATAAAGGGTCTGGTATGGATTTTTAGGGGGACCCCACGTCAAATTTTTTTTTAATTTGACGCGGGGTTCCCCTTAATATCCATACCAGACCTGAAGGGTCTGGTTATGGATATTTAGGGGGAACCCCACGTCAAATTTTTTCTTAAATTTGAGGCAGGGTTCCCCTTAATATCCATACCAGACTTGAAGGGCCTGGTAATTGAATTTGGGGGACCCCCACGCTTTTTTTTTTATTTATTTATTTTTTTATCAATGACTTTCAATGAGTGTTCTCTGTTTTACGGGAGCTGACAATTCATAATAGCTGCGAGTGATTTTAAAGGACTTTTTTTCCTGCATAAATGACACTTTGTGCAGGGACAGTTCTAAGCACCAGAAACATGAGCCCCTTCACAGGCATACTATAGACACCCCCCCCCCCCCTATGAAATTTAAAGGAATATTACACTTTCATTGTTTCACTTTAATCATTATTAAAATCACTGCTCCCGAAAAAACGGCCGTTTTTAAAACTTTTTTTTGCATTGATACATGTCCCCTGGGGCAGGACCCGGGTCCCCAAACACTTTTTAGGACAGTAACTTGCAGAATCTTTTCTCTCTGTCAAATCTTTTTTCTCTGTCGAATATTTTCTCTATATAATCTTGGAGTAATAGAGGTAAGGTTAGGCACATTCGACCACAGGTTCTATAGACAGATTGTTATTGTCAGAGTCATGTCAAATCTCCTATTCTATATCGAACTGTTGTAACAATGAAAACGAAAATAAAGCATTTATTTATGTCGGATCTTTCGTTTTTCGGATTTTGTGCTTTCGTTATCGTTTGTCAAAATGAAAACGAAAATAGCTGAAATTCGGACGAAAATGCATTCGGACGAAAACTAATGCACATGTCTACTGCGAACTGAACCAGGGGGTGTTCGGCTCATCCCTAATAAAAACCAATCAGTGTCCAGGTGTTATTGCCAAAGCTTAATTGAACAAGTCGAAGTTCAAAGCTGATATGGCTACCATACAGAACTGCACCAGATTCGGAGTGTTCTAGTTTTAGTAAATCAACCACACTCTCTCAGTAAGCTGTAAACTGCAAGTGCTGAGGGAAGAATTGTAACCAATAGTTTACTTCAGTATGTTTATTGTATGCAATAGGGGAAATTTACTAAAATTGTTGCATACAATCTGGTGCCGCTGTACACAATAACCAATCAGCTTCTAACTTGAAAGCTTGTTCAATTGTGCTTTGATAATAAAACCTAAAACTGATTGGTTATTATGCACAGCTGCACCAGATTGTGTTTGCTCTAGTTTTAGTAATGTGTGCAATGTGTTAAGGTAAAAAACACAGAGGGTTTATTACAACTTTAACATATTTGGTGTTTTGTATGAGACAGCAAATCTTCACTTTTTTGAGGTCTGTGTTAAATGTTAAGCTTAATGTGAGGTTAGGTGTTAGCCCTTGTACACACGGTCGGACATTCAGACAACCAAATTTTGTCCAAAACTGTTGCATACACACAGTCGGACAAAGTTGTCAGAAAATCCGATCGTACTTAACGTGATGACATTATTTCATTAGGACGGGACTACGTTCAGGCTAGTAGCCAATAGCTTTGGTCTAGGAATTTCATCTGAGCATGCGTGGCACTTTGTTCGATCGGAATTCTCTCTACACATGATCGGACAAAGTGCGATCGGATCATGTTGTCGGAAAATTTTATAGCCCAGCTGGAAAACAGTCCGATGGAGGCCACACACGGTCCTATCGGACATTATCCATCGGAATGTCCGACCGTTAGGGATGAGCCGAACACCCCCCTGTTCGGTTCGCACCAGAACCTGCGAACAGACCTAAACTTCGTGTGAACTTTAGAACCCTATTAAAGTCTATGGGACTCGAACGTTCACAATCTAAAGTGCTCATTTTAAAGGGTAATATGTAGGTTACTGTCCTAAAAAGTGTTTGGGGACCCGGGTCCTGCCCCAGGGGACATGGATCAATGCAAAAAAAAGTTTTAAAAACGGCAGTTTTTTCAGGAGCAGTGATTTTAATAATGATTAAAGTGAAACAATAAAAGTGTAATATTCCTTTAAATTTCGTAGCTGGGGGGTATCTATAGTATGCCTGTGAAGGGGCGCATGTTTCTGGTGCTTAGAACTGTCCCTGCACAAAGTGTCATTTGTGCAGGAAAAAAAGTCTTTTAAAATCACTTGCGGCTATTGTCGAGTCCCGTAATACAGAGAACCCTCAATGAGTGTTCTCTGCATTAGCTGACAATTCATTCATTCATTGATAAAAAAAAGCGTGGGGGTTCCCCTAAATTCAATTACCAGGCCCTTCAGGTCTGACATGGATATTAAGGGGAACCCCGTGTCAAATTAAAAAACAAAATTGACGTGGGGGTCCCCCTAAATATCCATAACCAGACCCTTCAGGTCTGATATGGATATTAAGGGGAACCCCGCATCAAATTTAAAAAAAATTGACGTGGGGGTCCCCCTAAAAATCCATATCAGACCCTTTATCCGAGCACGCAACCTGGCAGGCCGCAGGAAAAGAGGGGGGACGAGAGAGCGGCCCCCCCTCCCTCCTGAACCGTACCAGGCCACATACCCTCAACATTGGGAGGATGCTTTGGGGGTCTGTGACCCCTCAAAGCACCTTGTCCCCATGTTGATGAGGACAAGGGCCTCATCCTCACAACCCTGGCCGTTGGTTGTGAGGGTCTGCGGGCGGGGGGATTATCAGAATCTGGAAGCCCCCTTTAACAAGGGGACCCCCAGATCCCGCCCCCCCTGTTTGAAATGGTAAGGGGGTACAAAAGTACCCCTACCTTTTAACAAAGAAAGTGTCAAAATGGTTAAATAAGACAAACACACTTTTGAAAAATTCCTTTATTAAAAATAAAAACATTTTAAAAAAGATTCCAGCGGTGCTAATCCACTCTTGCTATCCAGCGACGGGTCTCCGGGGTCCAGCGATGGATGATCATATCCAGCGACGGGGGATCTCTCAGTCCAGCGCTGTCCATACATCCTTCTGGATTAGCACCGCTGGAATCTTTTTTTTATTTTTAATAAAGGAATTTTTCAAAAGTGTGTTTGTCTTATTTAACCATTTTGACACTTTCTTTGTGAAATGGTAGGGGTACTTTTGTACCCCCTTACCATTTCAAACAGGGGGGGCCGGGATCTGGGGGTCCCCTTGTTAAAGGGGGCTTCCAGATTCTGATAAGCCCCCTGCCCGCAGACCCTCACAACCAACGGCCAGGGTTGTGAGGATGAGGCCCTTGTCCTCATCAACATGGGGACAAGGTGCTTTGAGGGGTCACAGACCCCCAAAGCATCCTCCCAATGTTGAGGGTATGTGGCCTGGTACGGTTCAGGAGGGAGGGGGGCCGCTCTCTCGTCCCCCCTCTTTTCTTGGGTCTGATATGGATTTTTAGGGGGACCCCCACGTCAATTTTTTTTTTAATTTGATGCGGGGTTCCCCTTAATATCCATATCAGACCTGAAGGGTCTGGTTATGGATATTTAGGGGGACCCCCACGTCAATTTTTTTTTTTATTTGACACGGGGTTCCCCTTAATATCCATGTCAGACCTGAAGGGCCTGGTAATTGAATTTAGGGGAACCCCCACGCTTTTTTTTTTTTTTTTATCAATGAATGAATGAATTGTCGGCTAATGCAGAGAACACTCATTAAGTGTTCTCTGTATTACGGGACCCGACAATAGCCGCAAGTGATTTTAAAAGACTTTTTTTCCTGCACAAATGACACTTTGTGCAGGGACAGTTCTAAGCACCAGAAACATGCGCCCCTTCACAGGCATACTATAGATACCCCCCAGCTACGAAATTTAAAGGAATATTACACTTTTATTGTTTCACTTTAATCATTATTAAAATCACTGCTCCTGAAGAAACGGCCGTTTTGAAAACTTTTTTTTGCATTGATCCATGTCCCCTGGAGCAGGACCCGGGTCCCCAAACACTTTTTAGGACAGTAACCTGCATATTACCCTTTAAAATTAGCACTTTAGATTTCTCCCATAGACTTGTATAGGGTGTTCCGGCTTTTCGAATTTGCTGCGAACAGCCCAAATTGTTCACTGTTCGCTGAACAGGCGAACAGGCAATGTTCGAGTCGAACATGAGTTCGACTCGAACTCGAAGCTCATCCCTACCGACCGTGTGTACAAGGGCTTAGTGTGGTTATGTTTCAGGATTAGGAGTGAGATGAAATGTTTTTTTTAGGGGAAAGACTGAAATTTGGGGGAAGGTTAGAAGGCAAATGCTTCTGTGCCATATTTTCCCTAGTTTTCTACACTGATAGGCTCTATGGCAATGACTATCATTGTTGGGCTTACAGGGCTGAAAGTAAGTTTACCATAATTATTTTTCAGGTTTTTTGGTAACAATTCATAAAATGTTCTGCCATGTTTACTCATTCCTAAAATCAAAGTGTATTAATGTACTAAACACTGCCTGTATACAGCACAATCCATTCATATTTTTAATGAAATTTTAATTTCATATTGAAATAATTATAACCAGATCATTTAAAATATAATTCTAGGCAAACAGCCTAGTAAATGGATTTATGATTCTGCCCAGGCAATCTGGTGTTTAACACACCTCAGCAACATTGCACAGACAGGTAAAAGATACTTTAGAAATGCAACTTCCTTATAGTATTAATAGTATATCAAGTCATTTGTAGACATGTATGAATCTGAAATACTCATTTTTATGCATACGAATTCTGCACAAAATTTCATTTATGAATTTCGGATCCAAATTCATAACGAAAATTTGTAATTGTTACAAAAAGTTAACAAACCTAACAGTTAAAAACCGCAAGAAGTCAGCACAGCACAGGGATGGTGGGAACCCTTCATAATGATAAATTCATCATAATGAACATTCGTTATTTTTACGAAGTTTTACAAATCTATTGAAAATTCATATTTCGTACGCATCCAAATTGAATTTCAGACAGAATTTATGAAATACTAATTTTTTTTAATACGAAACGTAACGTAACAAAACAGAACAAAACAAATTTTTAGACGGCGCCCATGTCTAGTCATTTGTCTGATTTTAAACCCCTTTAAATAATGGGCCAAATATTTTAGCCAAAAGATTCAAAATTTTGTATGATGAATATAAGAATGCATTCAAACATACAGTACGGTATATATTTTAAAACATACATACACAGAAATTAACTCTCAGAATGACAAATTTGTCAAATTTTAATTTGTCTGAATATGTGGATTCAGATTTGCAGAGAATCATGAAATTCAAGGATAAAGGCCATCAGGATTTATGATTACCAGAAAATCTGAAAAAAAATCCCTGGGATCCACCATATCTGTTCACCTTTGATAAAAATACAAAGTTCAAAACATATTGAGCATATGTTATGACGGACACTAGAGATTACTTTGCTAATTAAAAAATAGGGATACAAACTGTTATTTTTATTGAGTGAACTAATTAAATATACTCACGGGAGTAATTTTGGATCTTGGAAGTTTTACTTGAAATTCCACTGACAATTCATTAGCCCTTTGGCTAATTAAAAAATACATTTTCACAAAATAAGATTCCACACTCAATTTTATCACAAAAAAAGTACAAGCAAAATACACTTGAGTCCTAAAGGACAAAAGTTAATGCTGTATTTTCATATCTAATTCTCCTAAGTCATTACATTCTCATTAACAATTAGCCCCTTAAGTAATTCAACAGTAAAATAAAAGGGGTAAATGACTAACAGTGGCATACATTCATCATAGATGTTTGTGCTATATTTTGTTTAGATTTTATGTTTAGGATGAAAATGTTTTAAACGGATATGATTTGCAAAGGACATGGGAAGTTGAGCACTGCCATGAGAGAGAGACATGCATCGATGCAAAAAAAAGATTTTCAAAAATATTGTTTAGCAGGGAGGGTTTTTTTTCATCCAGCTTAAAGCCTCATACACACGATAGGACTTTGTACAAACTTTCCCTTGGATTTTTGTACACAGGGCGTCGGCCCTGAACTTGTATTGCATACACACAGCAGGACTTTTTCAGCCAACTTTCACCAAATCACGTGGTTTGTCTGCTCTTTACCGCCACCTTTGGTCAACTTCTGTATTGTTGTCTGGTCTTTTGCATTGGTTCTGAGCATGCCTGTTTGTACTTTGTACAAAAGTCCTATGGTTTTCTGTACACACGATCAGACTTTGCTCCATCAGACTTTTGTTGCCAGAAAGTTTGTCCGTTCGCACAGCCAACAAAAGTCCAATGAAAACCAAAAAAGTTTGTCCGATGGAGCGTACATATGGTCGGATGTTGCTCCAAAACAGCTAATTTGCATGTTTGTTGTCAAAAAGTCTGATCGTGTGTATGGGCCTTAAGAGAAAACATTGAAAAAAAACAAATCTTTTAAATAACATGCTTGGGGGGTGCCTTTAAGTAGCATATGCTGGTTCGGGAAGTGGTTATAGAAATCTGGAAGACCTCTTTAAGACCACCTTCAACATTTTTGAGGAACAGATGAGGGGAAGAGATCTGGGATAAGGATCAGGTTAGACTATTAAGGGTAACCCTACAGTTTACTGCTTATTGTTCCTTTAAAAGGAAAAAGAACAACAAGTGGGGTACCTCTTTAACTGCTTCAGCCCCAGAAGATTTTACCCCCTTCCTGACTAGAGCACTTTTTGCGATTCGGCACTGCGCGCTTTAAATGACAATTGCGCGGTCGTGCGGCGCTGCACCCAAACAAAATTGATGTACTTTTCTCCCCCACAATTCTTTTGGTGGTATTTGATTACTTCTGTGTTTTTTTATTTTTGCTCTATAAACAAAAAAACACAATATTATTTAGTTTTTTCTATAAATAATTATCCCCAAAAATATATTTAAAAAAAACGTTTTTTTTCCTCAGTTTAGGTCGATATGTATTCTTCTACATATTTTTGGTAAAAAAAATAAAAACAAATTGAAATAAGCGTTGTAACCTGGGGGACAGGTAGCAGGTACAAAGCTCCCTGGGATGAGCAGTTTCTCAGGCACAGATACCAAATCCAGTGATGAAGTGACAAACAGTGTTGTGTTTATTTGTGTTATATACAAGTCCAAATACAGGTGCTGTACAGTGTTCCAGAAAACAAAATAAAGGACAAAAATAGCAAAACACAAATCCTAGCCGTGTATCGGCTCTAACTATACAATCTGCAGGACTTTTCCTTGCTCTCTCTGGGACGCTCTGCTACATATCCTCCTCCCTTGTTTCAGCCCTGGGGTTGGAACATCTGTGACCCCACAGGAGTGGACACGGGACAAGGCATCTACATTCCCCATCTCAACACCTGGCCTGTGTTTTACGGTGAAGGAGTAATCCTGTAGAGCCAAAAACCACTGGTTCACCCGTCTATTAGACTCCTTCTTTTGGGCCATCCATTTCAGGGGCGCATGGTCAGTTACTAACTCAAACTGGCGCCCTAACAAATAGTACCTGAGTGCATCCACGGCCCACTTTATGGCTAAACATTCCTTTTCAATGACTACATACTTTTTCTCATGGTCATTGAGCTTTCTGCTTAGGTACACCACAGGGTGTTCTTCCCCATTGTGTACCTGCGATAGTACTGCCCCGATACCAACATCAGACGCATCCGTCTGAACCAAAAAATCTTTGTACAAATCTGGGGAGTACAGTACTGGCTGTGCACAAAGAGCCTTCTTCAGGACATGGAAAGGCTCCTCTGCTACTGAGGACCATTTCACCATTACAGAGTCTTTACACCTTTCGTCAGGTCTGTCAGAGGGGCAGCTATAGTTGCAAAATTTGGAATAAATCTTCTATAATACCCTGCAATGCCAAGAAAGGCCTTGACCTGCTTCTTGTTTGCAGGACGTGGCCACTCCTGGATAGCTTCTATTTTACTCACTTGAGGTTTTATGACACCACGGCCAATAGTGTAGCCCAAATACTTGGCTTCCTCTAGACCAATGGCACATTTTTTTGGATTTGCCGTAAAACCTTCTTTGAAGAGGGAATCAAGGACAGCCTGGACACGAGGCAAGCGAGACTCCCAGTCAGTGCTATATACCACTATGTCATCTAAATAGGCTGATGCATATCGTCGGTGGGGTCTTAGGGTCCTGTCCATGGCCCTCTGAAAGGTCGTGGGGGCATTTTGCAACCCAAAAGACATTTTTTTTATATTGAAATGAACCCTTTGGGGTCACAAATGCAGTCTTCTCTTTGGCTCTACCAGTCAGGGGTATTTGCCAATACCCTTTTTTCAAGTCCAAAGTGGTAATATAGCGAGCTTTGCCAAGTCGGTCTATAAGTTCATCTACTCTGGGCATTGGATATGTGTCAAACTTTGTCACTGCATTAAGCTTCCTGAAGTTTGTTACAGAACCTCAAAGTGCCATCCGGTTTTGGGACTAACACGATGGGGCTAGACCAGTCCATATTGGATTCCTCAATAACATCTAGCCCCAACATTCTTTTAACTTCATTACTGATGTCTTTTCTCCTCGCCTCAGGAATTCTGTACGGTTTGAGCTTGACACGTACCCCAGGTTCAGTAATAATATCATGCTGAACTGCTGAAGTCATGCCAGGTAACTCTGAAAATTTCTCTCTATTCCTAATCAGGAACTCTCTAGCTTCCTGTTTTTGGGAACAGGACAAGGTGTCTGGAATCGTGACCTCAGGGATCAGCGGGGACTCAGTACCCTTAAGCGTTACCGGGAGGGACCTGGCAGTTAATGGCAGTCTATCCTTCCAGGGCTTTAACAGGTTTACATGGTAAACCTGCGCGGGCTTCCTTTTTCCTGGTTGATACATCTTGTAGTTAACTTCCCCAACCCTTTCAATTACTTCAAAGGGACCCTGCCACTTAGCCAGGAACTTGCTTTCAACAGTAGGAACTAGCACCAGGACCCTGTCACCTGGTGAGAAAACTCAGAGTTTGGCCCCCCTGTTATATATTCTCTGTTGGGCTGCCTGGGCCTGCAGTAAGTGTTCTTTTACCATCGGCATGATTGCTGCAATCCTCTCCTGCATTTGAGCGATGTGCTCAATGACACTTTTATGGGGTGTCTGCTCCCCCTCCCAAGTTTCTTTGGCTATGTCTAAGAGTCCCCGAGGGTGTCTCCCATAAAGCAACTCAAATGGAGAGTACCCAGTAGAGGACTGGGGAACCTCCCTGATGGCAAACATCATGTATGGTATCAGGAAGTCCCAGTTTTTCCCATCCTTGTCAACAACCTTTTTTAACATGCTCTTTAACGTCTTATTGAAGCGTTCCACCAAGCCATCTGTTTGAGGATGGTACACTGAGGTTCGCAACTGTGTCACCTTAAACAACTTGCACAGCTCCCTAGTTATTCGTGACATAAATGGGGTGCCCTGGTTATTTAGGGATGCCCACCTGACTGAACACCAAAAACAGCTCTTTGGCAATGTTTTTAGCAGACGCAGTGCGTAAGGGAACTGCTTCAGGGTAACGAGTAGCATAATCCATGATTACGAGGATATGCTGTTGACCCCGGGCAGACTTGGGGAATGGACCCACAAGGTCCATGGCAATCCTCTCAAAGGGCACTTCAATAATAGGCAAGGGCACTAAAGGACTTCGGAAGTGGGGTAGTGGGGCTGACATCTGACACACAGGACAGGATTGACAATAATTCTCAATATCTTTCTGCACCCTGGGCCAATAAAACCTGCGCAACACTCTTTAAGTCGTTTTTCAACCCCTAAATGGCCTCCTAGCAAGTGCCCATGGGCAAGTTCCAACACCACCCGTCTGTATGGCTTTGGGACCACCAACTGTTCAAACACTTCATCATTCATTTTACATACACAATACAGTAAATCCTCATTGCTGCCGAAATAAGGAAAACAGGACCTGTCCCCTGGTTCGGCAGGTACCTCATTAATCACTATTACATTTTCCCAGGCCCTGGCAAGGGTGTGGTCTTTTCTCTGCTCAGTACCAAAATTTTCTTTCTGCACATTAAGGTCAGCAAACTCCAACATAGGCTCGGATTCAACAGATGGCTGTCTAGCTCTACTGGTGGTGGGAACTTCCTCAGACTCCTCCAGTTCTCCTGCCATAACCGATAGAGAAAAACCCGGGGAGCCCTGAGAGGAATCCCCTGTACCCACATTGTCAGTAATGGGCAGGGGTTCTGGCTCTGCCACTGAGTCAGGTATTGCGACCGGGTCGGGATGATCCCACAGTTCCCAAAACTTAGGGAAGTCTCTACCAATGATGGCCTCATGCACCAAGTGGGGAACAAGTCCAACCTGATGGGTCACCGTAACCAAGCCAGTTTTAAACTGAACAGTGGTTATAGGATACTCCCGGGTATCTCCATGTATACAGATCACAGCAATTTTTTTAGCATGACAATTCACAGATTCAATCATTTCAGCTGTAACCAAAGTCACTAGACTTCCAGAGTCCAGCAAGGCTGTAATAGGCTTATCATTAATAGTCATTTGGCACATTGGTTTTCGTATATTTGGTGCTGCAGCACATGAAACAGCTGCAAACATAGACTGCCTTCTAATAGATAAATCGCACTGCATTGGTTCACCTGTCAATGGACAATTTGCTGCAACATGTCCCAGTTCTTGGCAACGAAAACACCTGACGTTTCCCCAGTTTGGTTTGCTAACAGGCAGTGGCTTCCCCTGTTTGGGACGCCAAACTTCAGTCCTGGCACCAAAATTCCTCCCCCCTATTTCCTTGCCATATTTACCATCCACTTCCCCTGGGACAGTCTTACCAGTTGCCTGGGGAGACCGTGGCTTTGGGTGGAAAGTCTGTGGCGTTGTAGGGCTGGTGACCAGGTTTTCTGCAGCAAAGTACCTTTCAACCACCAGGTTGTCCGCCGATTTGGGGTCTCCTTGACTCACCCACTTCTGCAGAGGAATTGGTAGTGATCTCAGGAACCGGTCCATGACCACACACTCCACTATTTGTTGCTCAGACAGGGACTCCGGCTGTAGCCATTTCCTCACCAGGTGAATTAGTTTGAACATCTGCGATCTTGGGGGTTTCTCACCTTGAAAGAACCAGCTGTGGACCCGCTGTGCTCGAACTGCCAAAGTGACACCAAGTCGTGCCAGGATTTCCCGTTTGACCTTTTCATAGTCTTTTGCTTTTGCTGATTCCAAATCATAGTAGACCTTCTGCGATTCTTCAGAAAGTCCTGCCCAGTGGGTTTTAGTCCAACCTTCCCTCTGAGCGGCCTGTTCAAACATTAGCAGAAAGGCCTCTGCATCATATCTGCAGTCATCTTAGAAAGAAAGCGACCTACATGGATGACATCATCAACTTTAGCAGGTGACCGCTGTGCTAGCATCTCCACAACCTCAGCCAAGATTTTCCTATCCGCTTTTGCATCAGTGGCTAGCTGTTCAAACAGCCTCTGTGATTGCTCTTGTGAAATAGCATTAGCTTGCTGTTGTGCAGCATTGGCTTGCCGTTGTTCAGCGTTTACTTGCTGTTGTGCAGCATGGAGGGCAGCGTTTGTTTGCTGTTGTGCAGCATTGAATATCATCAATTGTTTTAGGATTTCCTCCATGTTTAGTCACTCTAGGTACTGGCCTTTTAAGTAGTAACTTACTACAGATTAACAAAACAATATAAAGTTGGCGCACAAATGAATGGTCTCTTTAAGAGCGTTTGACTATCTCGTGGGATGTTTGTTTATTTAAATAAATGTCCTGTAGATGGTCTCAATGTGCGGCTGTTAACCCATTATGGACTTGGCAAAAAATGGATGCAGCAGAAAAAACGATCAAAAACAGCGCATCAAAGGGACTAGTAGATTGATGTGAAAAAGACTTTAAAATGTCATTTATTAAATGTAAAAAATGAACACAGACATCTGATCCCTGCAGGATCTCAAACACATAAAAAACACCAATCATAAAACGGACAGATGTTTGATAATGAAAAGCTCCTCAGATCTCTCAATTATAACTTTGGAAAGGTCAAAACCAAAGACCAATGTGCACAGCTTTCGAATGCCTAATGAATGCAATCAATCATCTGAAAGAACCCAAAAAGTCAGTGTAAACGAATGGAACAACGTTCCTAGGGACACTCACTTCATAGGTGTTCAATGGGCTGCAGAGCTGATGAGTCCAGTCTGATGACCGAGGGGGAGGTGTTTATTTCAGCTCCATCTGAAGCGTTCGGCTTGGAGGCAGAGGTGTAATGCTGCACGCTAGGTGGTAAGGATCAAGCTTAGTCAAATAATTAGTTTTTTTGCCCTTGGTCTCCGCAATTTTTTCCCCCCCTTGAGTTTTTTTAACTTACAGTGTCCTTTTATCCATAGCATTCTTCTCCCTTCTGTATATCCTTTAATATCCCCATGGAAACCCACACAGGCACAGGGAGAACATACAAGCTCCAGGCGGGTGGTGGCGTGGTTGGGAATCGAACCAGCGTCCTGCTTGCTGCTAGGTGAGAGTGCTAACCACTACACCACTGTGTCAACCATATGTTTCAATCCACATTTCCTATTAGATGTTTTCTAACAGTTCTTTCACTGACACAGACCCCTGTCTAATAAGGTTTTAACTGCAGGAGGCTTAGTGACACATTAGGGGTTAACCTGAGAGACTTCGACAGTCCCCGCCCCTACACACTACCCGATGCCTTTATCTTTCTGGTTGCTGTATGCCGCTCCAGCTTTGACAAAGCGCAGGAGCGCGAAACATGTAAGCAGGAGAGTCGGCATAGCAACCTTCCCCTTCACAGCCTTCCACGTGACAAGCCTCTCATGTGATCCACAGCCGCTCGGACAAGCGGCACTGCAAGCAGTGCAGCGTTCTCCAAGCTGCCTATGTGTACAGCTGATATCATCTGGTGACTAAGCTTGATCCTTACCACCTAGCGTGCAGCATTACACCTCTGCCTCCAAGCCGAACGCTTCAGATGGAGCTGAAATAAACACCTCCCCCTCGGTCATCAGACTGGACTCATCAGCTCTGCAGCCCATTGAACACCTATGAAGTGAGTGTCCCTAGGAACGTTGTTCCATTCGTTTACACTGACTTTTTGGGTTCTTTCAGATGATTGATTGCATTCATTAGGCATTCGAAAGCTGTGCACATTGGTCTTTGGTTTTGACCTTTCCAAAGTTATAATTGAGAGATCTGAGGAGCTTTTCATTATCAAACATCTGTCCGTTTTATGATTGGTGTTTTTTATGTGTTTGAGATCCTGCAGGGATCAGATGTCTGTGTTCATTTTTTACATTTAATAAATGACATTTTAAAGTCTTTTTCACATCAATCTACTAGTCCCTTTGATGCGCTGTTTTTGATCGTTTTTTTTAACTTACTACAGATGCCCGCATTCTCCACCATATGTAACCTGGGGGACAGGTAGTAGGTACAAAGCTCCATGGGATGAGCGGTTTCTCAGACACAGATACCAAATCCAGTGATGAAGTGACAAACAGTGCTGTGTTTATTTGTGTTATATACAAGTCCAAATACAGGTGCTGTTCAGTGTTCCAGAAAACAAAATAAAGGACAAAAATAGCAAAACACAAATCATAGCCGTGTCTCGGCTCTAACTATACAATCTGTAGGCCCTCATTACCAGGCTGAACAAGCCTACCGCTTGTCAGTCTCTACATAAACAGCTTTTACCAACCTTTCTCTCTTCACAGATCAACTTTGTCTGTATGTCCCAGGCAGAGAGAAAGGCTGTCTGCTCAGGTGAGCTTAAATTAGCCTGGGGAAGAGGACCAAGACCCGAACTGGATCATGGTTAATGGATCAGAGATTTCTGAATGTGTACGAGAGGAGCCTGGGAGACGCTCTGCTACAGTGTATATTGATTGGTTTGTGCAAAAGTTAAAGTGTCTTCAAAATAGGGGCTAGGTTTTATGGCATTTTTATCTTAATTTTTTTTTATTTGTAATGGCGGTGATCTGCGATTTTTATCGGGACTGCGACATTATGGCAGACACATCGGACACTATATTGGGACCATTGTCATTTCTACAGCGATCAGTGCTATAAAAATGCACTGATTACTGTAAATGACACTGGCAGTGAAGGGGTTAACCACTAGAGGTCGGGGCAGTGAAGGGGTTAAGTGTGTCCTAGGGAGTGATTCTAACTGTGGGGGAAGGGCTACTAGTCACATGTCAGCGATTACCGCTCCCAATGACAGGGAGCGATGATCTCTGTCATGACACAAGCCAGAACGGGGAAATGGCTTGTTTACATAGGCACTTCCCCGTTCTAATGCTCCGTGACACGATCGCAGGGAGACCGGCAAACATTGAGTCCGCCAGTCCCGCAGGCATGGTCACGCTGTACGCATGCGCGCTTGCTCTTCCTGGCTCTTAAAGGGGACGAACAGGTACGCCCATATGCCATTGTGCCAACGTATATCGGCAAGTGGTTGATTAAAACCTTCAGGTGACCCCTTCCTGTACCATACCACACATGCCTTTCAGTGTTGGGGTAGGTATCGTACAAAAGGGAATGGTGAAGCCTTCTCTTTTGCATGTCCTCTTTTCCCAGTGTTGAGGACAAAAGTCTCTTCACTACAGCCTATTGTGAAAGTATTTTTAAACTCTGTATAAAAATTTATTAAATTTGTTTGTGCTTTGCTTATGTATTGCACACTGCACTCATTGAGTCCACGGTTCGAGTCAATCATAAGTTTAACTTGAACATCAGGTGCTCATTTGTTCTAAAACGGACCAAACATATGGGGTGTCCCCATAATACACTGTGAGATCGCAGTGCATTGCTGTATGATGATTGGCCAAGTATGCACCTGACAGTGCAGGCAGTGTATACATAAACACACACACACACACACACACGGGTTATTTACTAAAGGAAAATCCACTTTGCACTGCAAGTGCACTTAAAAGGAATGTCGTTCTCCGATACCCAGGTCACAAGATACAACTATATCAATGATTCGACACTAACCTTCCCATCCCACCGCTTAGAGATAGAGGCAGCACTCATAGATTACCTTTCATTTAATGATAATGCAGATACATCAGCCCTTACTCTATGGAAAGCCCATAAAACTGTCATTCGTGGCAAACTTATACAACAGGCCACATCTCTTAAAAGAGAACGTAAGATTTTATTTACAAAGTTTGATGCCAATTTTAATGCTAGTCATATGGCTTTTCAGTCTAATCCTAACACTACTACAAATGCAAATTTAGATAAAGCACATCTTGATTTAGACCTATTTCTAACTGACTCAGCTGATAAAGTCTTACACAAAAAATATCATATTCAATATCTTAAGACTAACAAACCTGACACCTTAATGGCTCGTATTCTTTGAAAAATACAACATACACAGACATCTATAAGACTGAAAACTTCTCGTGACGCTTACACAAGTAATCCAGTTAAAATATTGTCGATTTTTCGTTCTAACCTGGGTACATTTTATTCTTCTAACATGGACTTTGACAAAACTAAGGCAGGTGACCTGTTCTCTGATATTAATATCCCTATTTTAGAATGAATGCAATGTGATCTTCTTGAAAAACCTATTACAACTTTAGAAGTTCAAAACGCCTTGAAATCCTTAAAACTCCATAAGAGACCAGGCCCAGGCGGATTTTCAGCAACTTATTTTAAACAATTCTAAAAATTTTAACTATAGCTTTCAACTCTTTGTTGTCCGGAAATTCGTTTAGAATGGAAACCCTGACCTCTATAATAACCATGCTTCCCAAACCTCATTCTGATCTCACCTCCTGGACTAATTATCGCCCCATTTCCCTCCTAAATTTAGATATCAAATTATTAGCCAAGATCATAGCGACATGATTGATTATAGGTCAATTAATATATTGTGATCAAACAGGTTTCATGCCCATGTGACAGGCGGGCGACAATATAAGACTAGCTCTCTTGCTTATCCATACTGCTAAAAAAATAAAAATTCCGACATGCCTTATATCTTTAGATATTAGAAAAGCTTTTGATTCAGTTTCCTGGCCATACATGCAATATATTCTGCAAAAATGGGGGTTTAAAAATCACTTTCTAACATGGATTTCCTCTCTTTATGCTAATCCACAGGCCTACATTAAATACGCTGGTTATAATTCAGCAAAATTCGACATTGGTAGAGGAACTAGGCAAGGTTGTCCATTATCCCCGTTGCTCTTTGCCTTACTTAGAGCCTTTGGCACAATTAATCCATTGTAATCCGAATGCCAAAGGCATAGAGTTGTGTGGATACAAACACAAATTATGTCTCTTCGCCGATGACATCCTTATTTTCTTAAATCATCCACATGTGTCGGCCCCTAACTTAATAGACTTATTAGACAAATTTGCAGTAGTCTCTGGACTTTTTGTTAACCATAATAAATCGAATGCGCTAAACGTTTCTTTAACGCAAACAGAATCTCTCCAAGCTAAGTCCTCATTACCATTTAACTGGGTATCACATCATCTTCCATATTTGGGAATACAAATCACAAACTCATTAACAGATCTTTTTTCAACTAACTACTCATCACTTCTAAAATCAATTACCGGTTTATTGAAGCAATGGTCTTTTCTTTCCTTGTCTTGGTTTGGGTGGATTAATGTCATTAAGATGTCAATTTTACCAAAATTCCTTTACCTAATTAGGGTACTCCCCATTCCAATACCTTCATACTTCTTACATCTTACATAGCACAGAATTATGTCATTTATTTGGGGCACCAATAAACCCTGTATCCCTAAATCTACATTGTGGTTTTCTGTCAAATCTGTTGATATTGACCCCATCTCTGTGGCTAACATGTTATGGCTCCAGCCTTAAGATATATGTACTCTATCTAATCCTATTACCATGCATTGTTTAGCTATTTGGGACAAATTTAAAAGTTCGCACAATCTTCAGTCCTCACATAATATCCTCCTTTCCTTCATTAAAAACCCAGCTTTCTACCCAGCTTGGAAATTCCCGATGTCATTCACAGCATGGTCCTCTACTAAGTTAATCAGATTGCATAATTTGGTTTCTAACAACACATTATACACATTTTCTGAATTATGTGAAACCTTTGGACTTCCCAGAACTGAAATTTTTCGATACCTACAAATGAAAAACTTTTATACACCCTTCATTAGGACAGGTTTTCCACTCAACCAGATGTCACAGTTTGAGCGCATTTGTGTTTGCATTTGAGCGACCCACACATTAGAGGCCTGATTTCACTCCTATATTGACACATTAATATGCCCTCCAATGAAACACTACCCTCATATACTGTCAAATGGACGCAAGATTTGGATCGCACTTTTGACATAGAAGAGTAGACATGTGCATTCGTTTTCGTCCGAATGCATTTTCGTCAGAATTTCAGGTATTTTCGTTTTTGCTTTTACAAACGATAACGAAAGCACAGAATCCGAAAAACGAAAGATCCGACATAAATAAATACTTTATTTTCGTTTTCCTTGTTACAGCAGTTCGATATAGAATAGGAGATTCGACATGACTCTGACAATAACAATCTGTGTCTATAGAACCTGTGGTCAAATGTGCCTAACCTTACCTCTATTAGTCCAAGATTATATAGAGAACATATTCGACAGAGAAAAAAGATTTGACAGAGAGAAAAGATTCTGCAAGTTACTGTTCTAAAAAGTGTTTGAGGACCTGGGTCCTGCCCCAGCGGACATGTATCAATGCAAAAAAAGTTTTAAAAACGGCAATTTTTTCAGAAGCAGTGATTTTAATAATGATTAAAGTGAAACAATAAAAGTGTAATATTCCTTTAAATTTCGTAGCTGGGGGGTGTCTATAGTATGCCTGTGAAGGGGCGCATGTTTCTGGTGCTTAGAACTGTCCCTGCCCAAAGTGTCATTTATTCAGGAAAAAAAGTCCTTATTATGAATTGTCGGCTCCGTAATACAGAGAACACTCATTGAAAGTCATTGATAAAATAAATAAATAAATAAAAAAGCGTGGGGGTCCCCCAAATTCAATTACCAGGTCCTTCAGGTCTGGTATGGATATTAAGGGGAACCCTGCGTCAAATTAAAAAAAAATTGACGTGGGGTTCCCCCTAATTATCCATACCAGACCCTTTATCCGAGCACGCAACCTGGCAGGCCGCTGGAAAAGAGGGGGGGACGAGAAAGCGCCCCCCCCTCCCTCCTGAACCATACCAGGCCACATGCCCTCAACATTGGGAGGATGCTTTGGAGGTCTGTGACCCCTCAAAGCACCTTGTCCCCATGTTGATGGGGAGAAGGGTCTCATCCCCACAACCCTGGCCGGTGGTTGTGGGGGTCTGCGGGCGGGGGGCTTATCAGAATCTGGAAGCCCCCTTTAACAAGGGGTCCCCCAGATCCCGGCCCCCCCTATTTGAAATGGTAAGGGGGTACAAAATTACCCCTACCATTTCACAAAGAAAGTGTAAAAAATAGTTAAATAAGACAAACACACTTTGAAAAATTCCTTTATTAAAAAAAAAAAAAAAAAAAAAGATCCCAGCGGTGGTAATCCACTCTTGCTATCCAGCGAAGGATGATATCTCTCCAGCGATGGTTGATCTGATCCAGCGCAGCGAATCCATCCATCTTCTGTCTCCACGGAGGAGACACTGCGGGGATCAGATCAACCATCGCTAGAGAGATATCATCCGTCGCTGGATAGCAAGAGTGGATTACCACCGCTGGAATCTTTTTTTTATTTTTAATAAAGGAATTTTTCAAAAGTGTGTTTGTCTTATTTAACAATGTTTTTACACTTTCTTTGTGAAATGGTAGGGGTACTTTTGTACCCCCTTACCATTTCAAACGGGGGGGGCGGGATCTGGGGGTCCCCTTGTTAAAGGGGGCTTCCAGATTCTGATAAGCCCCCGCCCGCAGACCCCCACAACCACCAGCCAGGGTTGTGGGGATGAGGCCCTTCTCCACATCAACATGGGGACAAGGTGCTTTGAGGGGTCACAGACCCCCAAAGCATCCTCCCAATGTTGAGATGTGGCCTGGTACGGTTCAGGAGGGAGGGGGGGCGCTCTCTCGCCCCCCCTTTTTCCTGCGGCCTGCCAGGTTGCGTGCTCGGATAAAGGGTCTGGTATGGATTTTTAGGGGGAACCCCACGTCAATTTTTTTTTAATTTGACGCAGGGTTCCCCTTATTATTCATACCAGACCCGTAGGGCCTGGTAAGTGAATTTGGGGGACTCCCACGCTTTTTTATTTATTTATTTATTTATTTTATCAATGACTTTCAATGAATGTTCTCTGTATTACGGAGCCCTAAGCACCAGAAACATGCGCCCCTTCACAGGCATACTATACACACCCCCCAGCTACGAAATTTAAAGGAATCTTACACTTTTATTGTTTCACTTTAATCATTATTATAATCACTGCTCCCGAAAAAACGGCCATTTTTAAAACTTTTTTTTGCATTGATCCATGTCCCCTGGGGCAGGACCCAGGTCCCCAAACACTTTTTAGGACAGTAACTTGCATACAGTATTAGCCTTTAAAATTAGCACTTTAAATTTTGAACGTTGGAGTCCCATAGACTTTAATAGGGTTCTAAAGTTCACACGAAGTATGCTACATACTAGCTCCGTCAAATCTTCTTTATACATTCGACAGACACCATAAGCCTTCAAAGACAGATTCGACCGTAATTCATGTGGATTTTCTGGATGAATGCAATTTTTGAATGAAAAACAAAATAAATAAAAACGAATTTCGGGAGTAACTAAATAAATAAATTTTTCGGACGAAAATGAAATTCCAAAACAAAATATTTTACTCTGCACATGTCTATAGAAGAGTGGTCTAATATCTGGTTAGCTACTAAAACTTCTTTCCCGAATTGCTTTGTGTTGGAAACCAACTTTAAAGTTTTGGCACAATGGTATTTTGTACCCGGAATAGCAAAATTTGTTCCCTCCTATTCAGACTCCTGTTTTTGGAGATGTCCAACGCCTGGTACACACTTTCATATCTGGTGGTTATGCCCGATAGCCCAAGAATTTTGGAAGAAAATATTTGAGATAGCCTCCAAATCTCTGGGCACCTCTATTCTTCCTTTTACTCCCTGTCATTAGACATATGCACTGCCTGGGTGGGGGCTGCACCACCACCATGAGAGACTTTTTTTTCTTTCTTACTTTCTTCTCTCTTCACATATTGACTTACTAACATTAAGTTAGAGGTGAATGATACTTACTTTACATTTTTTTTCTCATATGTAGATTAGAGCTTGTGTTGTTCACTTCTGGTTCTATTAATAGTATCTTTCCCTTTGTTTCTCCTTTCCTTTTTTCTTCTTTTTTCCTTTTTCTTTCCATCTTATTATCCTCATACATGAGATCATTTAACAGTATTGAACCTTCAGTCATACATTGTTCATTTTTCTTATAATATCACCTGTTTTTTTTTTTTTGTTTAGACTATATTTACTCATTACGTGAAGAAAACACAAGTTATTGTCTATTTACATTGATCACTCTAAGATTCGTCAAACATTCCCTCTCTTTTGTAAATTAATAATTCATTATCTTAAGATCATGCCCCCATTCATCCACGATTTGATCCCATTTGGGGCGGTCAGATGGTCTAAAGGCATGACTCAATTGATGTACAGATAATTGAGGGAATTTTATTTTTGCTCCATTTTTATTTTTTTCTTCTAAGCCCTTGTACACATGGTCGGAAATTCCGACGGAAGCGGTCCGATCGGATTATATTGTCGGAAAATCCGATCGTGTGTGGGCTCTATCAGACTTTTTCCATCGGAAAAAAATTTGAGAGCAGGATCTCAAATTTTCCGGCAACAAAATGACCGATCGGACAAAGTGCCACGCATGCTCAGATCAAAGTATGAGAGCAAAACTATTGGCTACTAGGGTGAATGTAGTCCCGTATGAACGAACAAACGTCATCACGTTCTGAACGATCGGATTTTCCGACAACTTTGTCCGACCGTATGTATGTAACACCAGTTTCAGACAAAATCTGTCGGAAAAAAATCAGGCGGATTTTGTGGTCGGAATTTCCGACCATGTGTACAAGGGCTTAGGGTCTTATAATCTCTAATAATAGGATCGAGTTTGTTCTTGATCGTTTTTCAACTTTTTTTGCATATATTTAAGCTCGTTCTTGTATTATCTAAGTGAGATGGTCTCATCAAATGTATGACAATGTTCCTTAATTGCCGAATCTTATGTACATGTCAATATAATGTTATATTCTTCTTTTTATTGTAAAATTCAATAAACATATTGAACAAGAGAAGCAAGGTCACTGTAGATCCAAGGGGGACATGCAAGGAAAATTAAAAAACAGCATTTTAGCTTGCACATGATAAAATCAGCAGAGCTTCCACTCATTTCAGATCTACCCCTTAGATTTGGAGCGACTGCACTTCCGAGTGCACTTTCAAGTATATATATATATAAGAATATATACACACTCTGAATTTAGTGTAGAATAGATATTCAGTGTATACTCTATATTCAGTCAATGCAGGCAGTGTAGTTTATATAACACTGTGTATTGAATTGGTTAAGGGGAACCCTGCATCAAAATGTAAAAAAAATGGCATGGGGTCCCCCCAAAATCCATACCAGGCCCTTCAGATCTGGATTTTAAGGGGAACCCTGTGCCAAAATGTAAAAAAAAAATGGAGTGGGGGTTTACGTCATCGGGTGGCCCCACCCTTGCCTATATAACAGCTGTCAAAGTGAAAATACGGCAGTCAGTGGCACTCCTCCCATGGAGGCAGAGTTTTAAAAAAAGAAAAATCATAATCGCAACATAAACTACCCAAATGACCCCTATCAAAAGTTAACATACCTCAGTTATTAATAGCTTGTATTGCCCCCTTTAACATCAATGATAGCTTGAAGTCTTTTGTGGTATTTGTGGATGAGGCTCTTTGTCTTCTCAGATGGCAAAGCTGCCCATTACTCTTGGCAAAAAGCCTCCAGTTCCTGTAAATTCTTGGGCTGTCTTGCATGAACTGCACGTTTCAGATCTCCCCAGCCTGGCTCAATGATATTGAGGTCAGGAGACTGAGCTGGCCCCTCCAGAACCTTCACTTTATTCTGCTTTAGCCAATGACAGGTCGACTTGGCCTTGTGTTTTGGATCATTGTCATGTTGGATTGTCCAAGTAGGTCCCATCCACAGCTTCCCGGCTGATGAATGCAAATGTTCCTCCAGTATTTTTTGATAACATACTGCATTCATCTTGCCATCAATTTTGACCAAATTTCCTGTGCCTTTGTAGCTCACACATCCCCAAAACATCAGCGATCCACCTCCATGTTTCACAGTAGGAATGGTGTGCCTTCCATCATAGGCATTGTTAACTCCTCTCCAAATGTAGCGTATATGGTTGTGGCCAAAATTATAAATTTTGGTCTCATCACTCCAACTGACTTTGTGCCAGCAGGTTTGAGGCTTGTCTCTGTGCTGTTTGGCATATTGTAGGCAGGATACTTTGTGGCATTTGCATAATAATGGCTTTTTTTTCTGGACCACGCAGCCCATCTTTCTTCAAGTGCCTCCCTATTGTGTATATTAAAAAAGCCACACAACATGTTTTCAGGGAGTACTGTATTTCAGCTGAAATTATTTGTGGGTTTTTCTTTGCATCCCGAACAATTTTCCTGGCAGTTGTGGCTGAAATTTTAGTGAAGAGCTGGTGTAGTAAGGAGGGCTTTGAGTTCCTGGAGGACTGAGCCAACTTCACTCTCGATAACCAGTACTTTAGAAGGGACGGACTGCACCTAAATGAGGGTGCAGATCAGCTGGGACTGAAGATGGGCAAAAAGTTAGAGGGGTTTTTAAACTATGCGATGGGGGGGTGGGTCCAGAGGTAGAGATAGTCAGCACGGAACATATTCCAGAGGGTAATATTGGGAGCATTAGTGGTAGGTTGACCAAAGCACATAAACCCAAAGTAAGTGTAGTAGCAACACCCAATAAGAGGATAATATGCAACCGGTATAAACTACACGGCATTTACACCAATCCCAGGAGCCTGGCGGACAAGATGGGTGAACTAGAGATACTGTTGTACGAGGAGGATTTGGATTTTGTGGGAATTTCAGAGACCTGGTTCAACAGCTCTCATGATTGGCTGGCAAACATTCAAGGGTATACCCTTTATAGCAAGAATAAAGAGGGTAAAAAAGGGGGAGGGGTATGCCTATATATCAAGAATAATGTACAAGTGAATGTGAGAGATGACATCAATAAGGGAGCTAGGGAGGAGGTGGACTTCTTATGGGTAGAGCTCCAAAGGGGTGAAGCTAAGGGGAAAATAATAATGGGAGTATGCTATAGGCCCCCTAACCTGAGGGAGGAAGGGGAGACAGATCTCCTATCACAATTTGGATTAGCAGCAAAGATAGGAAGTGTTATCAAAATTGGGGATTTTAACTATCCAGACATAGACTGGGCGGAGGGGACCGCGCATTCATCTAAGGCACGCCAGTTCCTAAATGTCTTGCAAGACAATTTTATGGGTCAGATGGTAGACGAACCAACTAGAAATAAAGTGTTCCTGGATCTAATGATTACCAACAATACAGATCTGATCACGGATGTGGAAATACGGGGCCAATTTAGGTAACAGCGATTACAGGTTAATTGGTTTCAGTATAAATCACACAAATAGGAAACATAAGGGCAATACAAAGACACTGAATTACAAAAGAGCCAACTTCCCTAAACTACAAAACTTGCTAGAAGGCATAAATTGGGATAAAATCTTGGGAACAAAGAACACGGAGGGGAGATGGGTTTGCTTTAAGAGCATATTAAATAAGGGCATTAGCCAATGCATCCCATTGGGTAATAAATTTAAAAGAGCAAACAAAAGTCCTGGATGAAGTACTAATATCACTGGCAAACAACCTGAACATAAAATGTTAAGAATATTCCCCACTGATCCCAGCGCCCACAGAGTCAAGGATGATATAATTTGCAAGCTGCTATCATACAAAAGATAAATAAATCATAAAAATTATATAGTATATAGCTCTCGTAAATCTATTGTCCAATATATACCATATTGACAGCGCTAAAACAACAAAACAATCAATCTTAAGAGGGTGATAGTCCCATGGTTATAAAAAACACCACAGTAATGTCCTTAAAAAGTCCCACGCATCTAAGGATGGGATTTCAGTTGAAACAATCAAATGATGAGAAACATAAAGAAAAGTCCATCTCCAAGATAAGATAACCAGTGCAAAAAGAGCTTGACAGCCGGTGACACCCCTTAAGGTAACACACTCACCAGAACCCAAAGGGTTAACAGGCACTTCGTTATGAGTAATCTTTCTCTGGTGTTCCTCTGTCATCAACGATCAAAGAAGGTTCTCAACCTCAGATTCTTTAATATCGCATCAATCTCAGATATTTCAGGACTTTTTATACTTCACTCCCAGCAGAAGGTTCGCATATAGGAAACAACAAAAAGAGAGGTTCCATAGTGCAAACTGTTTTATTCATTAAAATATTCGTGCGCATATACACCATACGTACATAATCATTTAAAATTCATTCACAGAGATGTCACTACTAAAACGACCGGATTTGTCTCACTGCGGCTCCGGGCGTCTTAGATCAAATACAGGCTCGGCTTCCACGGCGGGTCCCGGGAGAACGTACAAATCGACCGCTCTGTAGTTACGAATAGCTGCTTGGTCACGCCCATACAGGTTTCGTCATTACGTCTTCGTCTGTGGGCGTGGCCAAGCAGTGCAGCTAATCCGTTTAAATATGCATAGGGGCGGGGAGTCAGCTCATGGCCATTCCCCCGTCCAGCACCCTTGACTCCTTCATTCGTACTTAATACGAGAATGATAAGGCCACGTCGTGCAAGCCGTCGCCATGTCAACATGCCTAAATATAAAGTGTTCACAAAGTATATAAAGTGTTTTTTTGTGAACACTTTATATTTAGGCATGTTGACATGGCGACGGCTTGCACGACGTGGCCTTATCATTCTCGTATTAAGTACGAATTAAGGAGTCAAGGGGGCTGGACGGGGGAATGGCCATGAGCTGACTCCCCGCCCCTATGCATATTTAAACGGATTAGCTGCACTGCTTGGTCACGCCCACAGACGAAGACGTAATGACGAAACGCGTATGGGCGTGACCAAGCAGCTATTCGTAACTACAGAGCGGTCGATTTGTACGTTCTCCCGGGACCCGCCGTGGAAGCCGAGCCTGTATTTGATCTAAGACGCCCGGAGCCGCAGTGAGACAAATCCGGTCGTTCTAGTAGTGACATCTCTGTGAATGAATTTTAAATGATTATGTACGTATGGTGTATATGCGCACGAATATTTTAATGAATAAAACAGTTTGCACTATGGAACCTCTCTTTTTGTTGTTTCCTATATGCGAACCTTCTGCTGGGAGTGAAGTATAAAAAGTCCTGAAATATCTGAGATTGATGCGATATTAAAGAATCTGAGGTTGAGAACCTTCTTTGATCGTTGATGACAGAGGAACACCAGAGAAAGATTACTCATAACGAAGTGCCTGTTAACCCTTTGGGTTCTGGTGAGTGTGTTACCTTAAGGGGTGTCACCGGCTGTCAAGCTCTTTTTGCACTGGTTATCTTATCTTGGAGATGGACTTTTCTTTATGTTTCTCATCATTTGATTGTTTCAACTGAAATCCCATCCTTAGATGCGTGGGACTTTTTAAGGACATTACTGTGGTGTTTTTTATAACCATGGGACTATCACCCTCTTAAGATTGATTGTTTTGTTGTTTTAGCGCTGTCAATATGGTATATATTGGACAATAGATTTACGAGAGCTATATACTATATAATTTTTATGAAAAGTCCTGGATGGCTTAACTCCAATGTAAAAATGCATATAAAATCAAAGGAGAAGGCCTTCAAAAAAGACAAGATTGAGGGATAATCATCAGCATTCAGACTTATATACTATAAAGAATGCAACAAGAAATGTAAGGGTGCAATAAGGACGGCTAAGATAGAACATGAAAGACACATAGTGGAGGAGAGCAAAAAAAATCTCAAGAAATTCTTTAAATATGTAAACAGTAAAAAAGTGAGGACAGACCACATTGGCCCCATAAAGAATGAGGAAGGACATCTGGTTACAAATGATGGGGAGATGGCAAAGGTATTTAATTTATTCTTCTCCTCAGTCTTCGTGAGGGAATTGGGGGGCTTCAGTAACCAAAACTGCAGTGTTTATCCTCATGATACATCACAGGAAGCACCTCCATGGTTAACAGAGGACGGAATTAAAATTAGACTTGGGAAACTTAACATTAATAAATCACAGGGTCCAGATGGCTTACACCCGAGGGTACTTAGGGAACTCTGCCAAGTAATTGCCAGACCATTGTTCCTAATTTTTACTGACTTTCTACTGAATGGAATGGTACCAGCTGATTGGAGAAAAGCCAATGTAGCACCAATATTTAAAAAGGGCCCAAAATACATCCCTGGGAATTACAGACCAGTTAGCCTAACATCAATTGTATGTAAACTCTTGGAGGGGATGATAAGGGTCTATATACAAGATTTTAGTAATGAGAACGGTATCATTAGTAGTAATCAGCATGGATTCATGAAGAATTGCTCTTGCCAAACCAATCTATTAACCTTCTATGAGCAGTTGATTTGCCATCTAGATAAAGGAAGGCTCATAGACGTGGTGTATCTGGATTTTGCAAAAGCAGCTGACACAGTTCCCCATAAACATTTACTATACAAAATAAGGTCTGTTGGCATGGAACATAGGGTGAGTACATGGATTGAAAACTGGCTACAAGGGCAAGTTCAGAGGGTGGTAATAAATGGGGAGTACTCGGAATGGTCAGGGGTGGGTAGTGGGGTCCCCCAGGGTTCTGTGCTGGGACCAATCCTGTTTACTTTATCCTAAAAAACATGGAGGATGGGATAATCAGTTCAATCTCTATTTGTGGACGATACTAAGCTAAGCAGGTCAATAACTTATCCGCAGGATGTGGAAACCTTGCAAAAAGATCTGAACAAATTAATGGGGTGGGCAACTACACGGAAAATGAGGTTCAATGTAGGAAAATGTAAAAATGCATTTGGGTGGCAAAAATATGAATGCAATCTATACACGGGGGGGGGGGGGGCTCTGGGGGAATCTAGGATGGAAAAGGACCTGTGGGTCCTAGTAGATGATAGGCTCTGCTGCTAACAAAACAAATAGAATATTGGCATGCATTAAAAAGGGGATTAATTCCAGAGATAAAAGGATAATTCTCCCTCTCTACATGACTCTGGTCCTCAATAAGCATGTACTGGAAATGGAGCGATTACATAGAAGGGCAACAAAGCTAATAAAGGGTCTGGAGGATATTAGTTATGAGGAAAGGTTGCAAGCACTGAACTTATTCTCTCTGGAGAAGAAACGCTTGAGAGGAGATATGATTTCAAAATACAAATACCATACTGGTGGCTAGGGATGAGCCGAACACCCCCCTGTTCGGTTCGCACCAGAACCTGCGAACAGACCTAAACTTTGTGTGAACTTTAGAACCCTATTAAAGTCTATGGGACTCGAACGTTCACAATCTAAAGTGCTCATTTTAAAGGGTAATATGTAAGTTACTGTCCTAAAAAGTGTTTGGGGACCTGGGTCCTGCCCCAGGGGACATGGATCAATGCAAAAAAAGTTTTAAAAATGGCCGTTTTTTCAGGAGCAGTGATTTTAATAATGATTAAAGTGAAACAATAAAAGTGTAATATTCCTTTAAATTTCGTAGCTGGGGGGTATCTATAGTATGCCTGTGAAGGGGCGCATGTTTCTGGTGCTTAGAACTGTCCCTGCACAAACTGTCATTTGTGCAGGAAAAAAAGTCTTTTAAAATCACTTGCGGCTAAATTGTCTGCTCCCCGTAATACAGAGAACACTCAATTAGTGTTCTCTGTATTAGCCGACAATTTATTCATTCATTGATAAAAAAATAAAAATAAAAAAAAAGCGTGGGGGTTCCCCTAAATTCAATTACCAGGCCCTTCAGGTCTGACATGGATATTAAGGGGAACCCCGTGTCAAATTTAAAAAAAAATTGACGTGGAGGTCCCCCTAAATATCCATACCAGACCCTTCAGGTCTGATATGGATATAAAGGGGAACCCCGCATCAAATTAAAAAAAAATTGACGTGGGGGTCCCCCTAAAAATCCATACCAGACCCTTTATCCCAACACGCAACCTGGCAGGCCGCAGGAAAAGAGAGGGGGACGAGAGAGCGGCCCCCCCTCCCTCCTGAACCATACCAGGCCACATACCCTCAACATTGGGAGGATGCTTTGGGGGTCTGTGACCCCTCAAAGCACCTTGTCCCCATGTTGATGAGGACAAGGGCCTCATCCTCACAACCCTGGCCGGTGGTTGTGAGGGTCTGCGGGCGGGGGGCTTATCAGAATCTGGAAGCCCCCTTTAACAAGGGGACCCCCAGATCCCGGCCCCCCCTGTTTGAAATGGTAAGGGGGTACAAAAGTACCCCTACCATTTCACAAAGAAAGTGTCAAAATGGTTAAATAAGACACTCAGAATATTTCAGGCCAGCGTGCTGGAAATTTATCGTCACCTACCTACAAATCGCACACTGCTCAGCGCTTGAGGATTTAATTTTAAAAGAAAAATATAGCAATCTTTAGACTACTCCTTATGATTACTAAATGATTCAATCAAATAAATAATAGAACAATAAAAATAATAGCTGCTGCTTGTTAAAAATTACACTTCATATAAAATATATACATAAAAAAATAGATAAAACTTCAAGAAAGTCCACAATTTAAATATATATATATAGCAGCGCTCAATATACAAAATCTTATTCAGATATTAGTTCATATGTGCTCTTGAAAGACTGGTGATAGAGTCCAATGAGTGAAGAGAAGAAAAAAGGATCAAAACCACTTTCCACCCGGCGCTTTTTTCCACCTTATGTGCTCTCCAAATACAAACCCCCCAAGGGGATGCACTCACTTGATTTTCTGGTGAGTGCATCCCCTTGGGGGGTTTGTATTTGGAGAGCACATAAGGTGGAAAAAAGCGCCGGGTGGAAAGTGGTTTTGATCCTTTTTTCTTCTCTTCACTCATTGGACTCTATCACCAGTCTTTCAAGAGCACATATGAACTAATATCTGAATAAGATTTTGTATATTGAGCGCTGCTATATATATATATTTAAATTGTGGACTTTCTTGAAGTTTTATCTATTTTTTTATGTATATATTTTATATGAGGTTAAATAAGACAAACACACTTTTGAAAAATTCCTTTATTAAAACTAAAAAAAATAATCCCCAGTGACGTGTGGGTGACCCCGCCCCCTCTGATGTAACGCAGGTTTCCGTTACATCAGAGGGGGCGGGGTCACCCATACGTCACTGGAGAACCCCTGGCTCCCTTCACCAGCGTCAGAGGGGGTGGGGTCAGGTGACGGATGGCCCCACCCTCCTAATATAAGAAACGTCAGCGCTGGGCTCTCTGCAGTGTCTCCGGAGTGGAGACAGAAGACGGATGTATGGACAGCGCTGGACTGAGAGATCCCCCGTCGCTGGATATGATCATCCATCGCTGGACACCGGAGATTCGTCGCTGGATAGCAAGAGTGGATTAGCACCGCTGGAATCTTTTTTTATTTTTTTATTTTTAATAAAGGAATTTTTCAAAAGTGTGTTTTTCTTATTTAACCATTTTGACACTTTCTTTGTGAAATGGTAGGGGTACTTTTGTACCCCCTTACCATTTCAAACAGGGGGGGCAGGATCTGGGGTCCCCTTGTTAAAGGGGGCTTCCAGATTCTGATAAGCCCCCCGCCCGCAGACCCTCACAACCACCGGCCAGGGTTGTGAGGATGAGGCCCTTGTCCTCATCAACATGGGGACAAGGTGCTTTGAGGGGTCACAGACCCCCAAAGCATCCTCCCAATGTTGAGGGTATGTGGCCTGGTACGGTTCAGGAGGGAGGGGGGCGCTCTCTCGTCCCCCCCTCTTTTCCTGCGGCCTGCCAGGTTGCGTGCTCGGATAAAGGGTCTGGTATGGATTTTAAGGGGGACCCCACGTCAATTTTTTTTAAAATTTGATGCGGGGTTCCCCTTAATATCCACATCAGACCTGAAGGGCCTGGTAATTGAATTTAGGGGAACCCCCACGCTTTTTTTTTTTTTTTATCAATGAATGAATGAATTGTCGGCTAATACAGAGAACACTCATTGAGTGTTCTCTGTATTACGGGGAGCCGACAATTTAGCCGCAAGTGATTTTAAAAGACTTTTTTTCCTGCACAAATGACACTTTGTGCAGGGACAGTTCTAAGCACCAGAAACATGCGCCCCTTCACAGGCATACTATAGATACCCCCCAGCTACGAAATTTAAATGAATATTACACTTTTATTGTTTCACTTTAATCATTATTAAAATTACTGCTCCTGAAAAAACGGCCGTTTTTAAAACTTTTTTTTGCATTGATCCATGTCCCCTGGGGCAGGAACCAGGTCCCCAAACACTTTTTAGGACAGTAACTTGCATATTACCCTTTAAAATGAGCACTTTAGATTTCTCCCATAGACTTGTATAGGGTGTTCCGGCTTTTCGAATTTGCTGCGAACAGCCCAAATTGTTCCCTGTTCGCTGAACAGGCGAACAGGCAATGTTCGAGTAGAACATGAGTTCGACTCGAACTCGAAGCTCATCCCTACTGGTGGCCCCATAATAGGGATAAAACGTTTTTGCAGTAACAAGACTCTTGGCCATTCATAAAAATTAGAAGAAAAGAGGTTTAACCTTAAACTACGTAGAGGGTTCTTTACTGTAAAAGCGGCAAGGATGTAAAATTCCCTTCCACAAGTGGTGGTCTCAGCGGGGGGCATTGATAGTTTCAAGAAACTATTAGATAAGCACCTGAATTACCACAACATACAGGGATATACAATGTAATACTGACATATAATCACACAGGTAGGTTGGACTTGATGGACGTGTGTCTTTATTCAACCTGACCTACTATGTAAATTATTTTGCTTTCCCCAGGACTCAGTGCCGCACTGGATAAAAGGTGCAAGGGTCTGTCAGGAGTCCAGAAACTCATTGACCTTTTATACACACACACTAATCACAAGCAAACAGCTCACAGGTTAGGATGGTTACCTTTATTAGCCATTCAATCCCCTGTGTGTCAATTTGTGTGCATGTTATCTGGCCAAAATCACCAGGATATGTAAACTTTTGATCAGGGTCATTTGGGTAGTTTCTGTTGCCATTATGATTTTAAAAGAGTAAACACAGTTGATTGATAATAAATGGCTTCAGCCAAACACTAAACATGAGTGGAAGAAAAGTTTTTGTGTTCTCATTCATATTCTCTGAAAAATGGCCAATAACTCACAAATTCTGCCAGGGTGTCAGGCTAGGAGCAGATAACAGGTTCAGGTGTGCATATTATACAAAGAGTTCAAAGAACAAGAGCACATACCATGAGCAGGTCTAAGCAGAGCAGGTCAGCTGGGACTTGTAGTTCCCTTCTGCAGATGAGGGTACTACAGTAGAATCAGGCAAAGCGTAGAATCAGGCAAAGCGTAGAATCAGGCAAAGCTTAGTCTAGGCAAGCTGGGTCATACACAGGTAGATCAGAGTCCAAACAGTACCGAATCAGAAGCGAGCAAGGAGGGTCAAACAAGCTGGGTCATACACGAAAGACATAGAGCAGATATCAGCTGGATCAAACACAAATGTAAACTCTAACAGGAGCACTGACTGAATGCTGATACAGGTGATTTAAAGGTGAGCTGGCCAATCACTGTTGTTTCCCAGACAAAGGCTGTGTCAGGTGAGTTGTGCTGGGTCCTAAAGGGATTCTAGTACTGACAGTACCCCCCCCCCCCCTTCTCGAGGGGTTGCTCCTGCAGCCCCAGGCTTACTTGGATAACGGAGATGGACCTTCTTAAGTCGATTAGCATGAAGATCACGAGCTGGTACCCAAGATCGATCCTCTGGGCCGAAACCTTTCCAATGAACGAGATATTGTAAGGAATTGCGCACGTGTCTGGAATCAAGAATAAATGCCACTTCATATTCTTGACTGTCCAACACATCCACAGGTTTTGGTTCATTTACTAGGAGGCTGGAATGTACAGGTTTCAACAATAAAACATGAAAGACATTTGGAATGCGCATGGATGGAGGAAGTTTTAATCTGTAGGACACAGGATTAACAATCTCCGAAATTTCATAAGGCCCGATGAATTTTGAGCCAAGCTTTTAGATGAAACATGCAGGGATAGATTCCTAGATGATAGCCACACTTTGTCACCAACTTTATATCCTGGTGCCTTTGAGCACTGCTTGTCAGTCGTTTTCTTAAAAGCCTGCACAGACTGAGAAATAGCACGATTTACATTGGACCAGATTTTGGAGAAATGTCCAATCGTGGTGTTGGCATCTGGAACATCAGAGGGCCGGAAAAACAAAGGAGCACACACGAGGATGCAACCCGTAAAAACAAAAGAAAGGAGAGGTCCCTGTAGATGTGCTGGCACAATTATTAAAGGCAAACTCTGTCCATGGAAGGATGTTGACCCACTCCACCTCATCTTTGGCCATCAGACAACGTTCCATCTTCTCTAGAGTCTGATTAGTCCTTTCTGTTTGGCCATTTGTCTCAGGATGATATGCTGAAGAATATGATAATTTAATCCCCAGCTGAGAGCAAAGGGCCTTCCAAAACTGGGCTATAAACTGAGAGCCACGGTCAGAGACAATGTTAATTTGTGCCCCATGGAGCCTGAAAATATGCTTAATGAATAAAAATGCCAGTTCTTTAGCAGATGGAAGCTTCGGAAGCAGAACAAAGTGGGCCATCTTACTGAACCTGTCTACCACCACCCAGATCGTGGAACATCCCTGGGACGGATGCAAGTCAGTGTTAAAGTCCATAGATAAATGGGTCCAGGGACAGGTAGGTATTGGTAGAGGATGTAGGAGACTGGGGGCTTAGAGGTACTGCTCTTGCTTCTGGCGCAAACTTCACAGGCCTGGACGAAGGCTAACACATCCTGCCTAATTGATGGCCACCAAAGGTTGCGAGAGATAATCTCAAAAGTTTGTCTTAACCCCGGATGTGCTGCAGGTTTGATGCATGTACTTGCTGCAATACCTGCAAACGAAGAGCCAGGGGCACAAAGAGCATACCAGAGGGAGTGGAGGGAGGGGCTTCAGCCTGTGCTGGTAACAAGGCCTCAGAGATATCAGTCTGGGTAAAAGCCAAAATCCTATCCTTAGAAATAATGGGTTGTGGAGGAAGCGGAGGAGGAGACTCTGATAAAAAGCTGCGAGACAAGGCATCAGCCTTAATGTTTTTTGGTCCTGGTAAATAAGAAATTGTGAAGTCAAATCTGGAGAAGAACAATGACCACCTGGCTTGACATGAGTTCAGTCTTTTAGCAGAACGGATGTATTCAAGGTTTTTGTGGTCAGTCAGAACTATGAATGGATAGCGAGCTCCCTCCAGCCAATGGCTCCATTCCTCCAAAGCTAGCTTTATGGCTAAAAGTTCCTTGTTTTAAGTTACGCAGGGTTGATTATGCAGTAGCAGCATGATCTGGATCATCATATAGCAACCCAAGGGCTTCAAAGAAGGCATCTACTGTTAGCAGGGCTGGATGGTTTGGTTTCAGGTTAAAGGCCCAAGCCCTGTAGTAGAGAGATAATGATTTGAACCCTCTGAGTTTCAGGGCCAGACGAGGATGGCCTCAACTTGAAATATAATTTGCAGCTGTTTTTAAAGTTGCAAAACCCTTTACGGTCACCAGAAAACCAGTCGGGCAAAGGAATTTTTGGTTCAGATGGAGTTTTTGTAGCGGTGGTAGCAGAAGGAGATTGCACCTTAGTGAGCTCTGTGGCCATTTCCTGAACTTGATGGGATAAACGGCAAAGTTCTTGTGCAAACAACTGAGCCTGCTCAGGATCCATGATAGGTTTCCCTTTATGTATGGCTCATGTTAATGTCAGGCTAGTAGTTCACCACTGCAGATGAAGGTAGATGTTTGCTGGACCTTGTAGTTTACTGCTGCAGATGAGGATAGATGTTAGCTGATGCTTGTAGTTCAGAGCAGATATCAGCTGTATCAAACACAAATGTAAACTCTAAGCCCTTGTACACGCGGTCGAAGATTCCGACGGAATGTTTCCTATTGGACCGTTTTGTCGGATATGTGGTCTGCATCGGACTGTTTCCGTCGGAATATCCGATAGACCAACTTTTCCAACTTGCCAGTAAAATTTTCCGACAAAATGCTCCGATCGGACATACTCCGATCATGTGTAGCCTACTCCGATGGACAAGGTGTCACGCATGCTCACAATCAAATTCCGACACGGAAGCGCTCGCTCAGGTAAAACTACTGCTCATAATCTATATAGCACATTCGTCACGATGTAATGTTAAAAATTCTTTCATGAAGCGCATTCTCTTGTTCTTTACAATGCTGCAAGAATGAACTTCTTTTGATGCTCATAGTAACACACACTTCTCCCGAACGTATTTCCTGAGTCTTTTTTACTCATTTCAGCACTACAATATTTTAAATCGTCACATCTACACAATTTTTTTTTTTTTTGGGGGAATTTTGTGGTTGTTTTATTTCATCAACATCTCCTTTTTGTCAGTTTGCTCATCTTTGCATTTTTTGGGGTGTGTTTTGTGTGTCAACTTACCACAACACCATTATTATCTTTTTTGTATTTTGTTTTTCTTTTTTAACCTACAGGAGGTTGTTTAGTGTTGGTGCCCCTTGTTATTCATTTGACTTTGTATTTTTGAAATGTACCTGCCTGTTCACAAATAAACTGTCCTTTTTGAAGTAAAACACATACGCAAGTATTTCTTCAAACCAAAAAAAACTTTATTTAGGTGTCAGTAACAAATAAAGAGGGATGCAGCGCTGTAGAAACTGGGGAGATTAGCGAAGCCTTTGGCCCCCAGGGCACACATCAACTATTTAAACGCAAAAATTGGTGGCCTGAGGAGTACATGTCTGAGGGAGAGAAGTCTGGTCCTGAAGTCCAAGAAACCCGGAACAGCAGCAGGTGACATCTATGTTCCCAGGCTGTGGTACTACAAGAGGCTGCATCTTCTGTCAGACCAGACTGAACCCAGGTTCTCACACTCTGGTCTTCCTTCCACACTTCCTTCCAGGATGTGGCTGTGGTGCTGGAGGTGTGGCAGAAGGAGGTGGAGGAGGAGGAGGAGGAGGAGGGGCATGGGCCAAATCACACAATTGTGTTGCTTGTGTGATTTGGCCCAACAGACCCTTGTTTAGGGTGTGGAGAATTAGCTCCTCGCACAAGATCTTTTTCCCCTCCTCCATTTGCTCGAGTTTACAAGCAGCCAAGGCGGCAAAGGCCTCTTGATAGGTGGGGGTAGTTTGGAGGGCTGCTGAAGCCTCCCCAATGACCCTCAGAGCCGACTCTTCCATTCCTCCCCTTTCTGGCCCTTTTGTGTGGAAGGCGGAGGGGAGAGACCTGGCATTCTGTCAGGCTCCTCCGCCCGCCCACTGCCTGGCTGCCACTTACCCCTGCCTCCTCCTGGCTGCCACTTTCCACAGCCACCTCGTGGCTGCTGAATTCCACACCCTCCTCTTCTTGGCTGATGTCTTCCTGTGTATGAAAAACGGACATAGATTTAGTTTTTGGTTCATCAAACACACACAATTTTCACATCAAGACTGTTGCAAATTGTTAACCAATAGAAAAGACTATCATTCTGAGCCCAGCATTTTTCATTCTTGGCCCAAAGGTTTTGGCCACTACTGTCTATTGATATGTGAAACACTTTCTAAAATCAGCAATTAGTGAGCAAAAATCAAGTTAACATCATTCATTTTTACTCCCAAAATATGTACAACAATACTATACCTGGCTCAAGCTGATCTCCTCCAGTTCTTCCTGAGTGGAAGGCCCAGGTTAGGCGTCGGAAGACTCAGCGGGTGTGGAATGTAGCATAGGACACATGGAAGGAAGGGTAGAGAGGGATTCTCTGACCTCAGCCTGGTCTGACAGAAAATGCATCCTGTCATAATACCACAGCCTGGGGACATAAACTTCATCTGCTGCAGCTCCAGATTGCATGGACTTCAGCACCTTCTTCCTCTCCTTCAGATATGTACTCCTCAGGCCACCGATTTTCACTTTTAAATAGTTGATGTCTGCCCTGGGGACTACCGACTTCACAAACTCAATCAGTTTCTCCAGCGCTGCCTGCCTCTTTAGTTTGTTTTTGTATTGAGGGTGGGTTGATTGCCACAGGCAGGGTAGCTCCCCGTATTGATCGATGAACAGAGGGAGGAAACTGTGATTGTTGAAAACGTCCATAATCTCTGCAAGACACAACACAAGACAAACCCTAATGTCAGGCTAAACTCCACTATTTTAGGCCTCAATCTAAAAGCAGTATAGGCTAGTGATGTACCAAGTTCAAAATGTTACCTTCATTTGCACGATCGTCTCGTCAGCTTCTCCCTCTGTTCACAGATCGTACGTACCACACACGCGTGTTGCGTTTTATATACAGTGCACATGCGTGAAACTCTGCCCGCCCCTGACGTTCTTTCTAGACTATTCCCCGCCCCTTCGCTTCCGGCGCAGTGGGGAGAGCACATGGCAGAGAGAATGCAGGTGCACACTAATAATAGTTCCACTAACGAGGAGGAGGGCGAGGAAAGCCCGGAGCCTGAAACGTCCTGATCCTGGAAGAGAAAATTTAAGGCCTCAAATATGTCTTTTGGAGAGATGTTGGAGATGGTGGACATATTGAAGAGGAACGACTATGATGGGAAGTATGGACCTTACCCAAACCCAAATATCAGAAAGGCCAAGATCATGACTAAAGTTGTGAAGAGTCTTCAGAAGAATTTTGGGGTTTGACGATCCAAGGATCAACTGAGAAAACGCTGGTCAGACCTGAAACTGAGGGAGCACGATCAAGCGTGTTCTTCAAAAAAGTAAGTAGTTGTTATGTGTTCATATGATTATTCTTGATTGCATACTGCTCCATAGTGATGGCCGAACGGTTCGCCCGGCGGTCGTTTCGCGGCGAATTTCCGACTTTCGCCGTCCGCGGGTTCGAACGCCTTTTTCCGTCGTTCGCCCCGGCGGACTTACGTGTTTAATGTATACAAGAACTTTAACCTTTCGTGACACGTTTATCATGTGTTACAGGACAACCAATTGAGACATGACAGCTCATGGACACTTGGACATTCCCCCTAACCTATAAATACACCCGATCCGGTGGCCATTTTACATTCTTTCTTCTGTCACTGTAGGGAAAGGATCCTGTGTGGAGTAGGGACAGAGAAAACGCTAGCTATTTGGTACACAAAAGTTCTTTTCAGGACTGGTATAGGTGTTAGGTCAGCAGCCTGAGTTTCTTTTGTCAGTTTAGATAAAGGGACAGAGCGCTGTATGCTGCTATTTTAGGGACAGCTCAGCCAGATTAGTCTTTCTTCATCATCATCATCATCATCATCATTAGCTGTTACTATCAGGTCCACAAAAGAGCTGTTCCAGCTAATCGTTCCAGCCTACTCTTTTTTGCCAATTTGTATAGGGACAGGCAGGAAGCAGTGTGTCAGGCAGTGAGGATAATTTTAAAGACTTGCTGTTACTATTAGTTCCACAAAGGTTCTTTTCAGGACTGGTATCAGTGGTACGGTAATAGGCTTGTACACGTATAATATTCTTTCTTCCAAATATAGAAAGAATATTATACTTGACTGCTGCCCTTCTGCTGCAGTCTGCTAATCATTCACAACTCACTTGTTCCACAAAGCTCTTTATCAGGACTGGTAACTTGGTCTGTCTAGGGTGCTACGGTACATAGGCTTGGGTGCGGTACAGTCTGCTGTTCTGTAAGGACCGCTATCGGTCCACAATACATAGGGTTGCCGTGCACTACTGCTGACCGCTGCCCTATACTGCAGCAGTCCTTCATTGGTATAGGGACTGACGTACAGTCTGCTAATCACTAACACACAACCTGCTTGGTCCACAAAAGTTCTTATAAGGACTGGTAACTTGGTATAGGGTGCTACGGTACATAGGCCTGAGTGCGTTACAGTCTGCTGTTCTGTAAGGACCGCTATCGGTCCACAATACATAGGGTTGCCGTGCACTACTGCTGACCGCTGCCCTATACTGCAGCAGTCCTTCAGCGGTATAGGGACTGACGCACAGTCTGCTAAACACTAACACACAACCTGCTTGGTCCACAAAAGTTTTTATAAGGACTGGTAACTTGGTATAGGGTGCTACGGTACATAGGCCTGAGTGCAGTACAGTCTGCTGTTCTGTAAGGACCGCTATCGGTCCACAATACATAGGGTTGCCGTGCACTACTGCTGACCGCTGCCCTATACTGCAGCAGTCCTTCATTGGTATAGGGACTGACGTACAGTCTGCTAATCACTAACACACAACCTGCTTGGTCCACAAAAGTTCTTATAAGGACTGGTAACTTGGTATAGGGTGCTACGGTACATAGGCCTGAGTGCGTTACAGTCTGCTGTTCTGTAAGGACCGCTATCGGTCCACAATACATAGGGTTGCCGTGCACTACTGCTGACCGCTGCCCTATACTGCAGCAGTCCTTCATTGGTATAGGGACTGACGTACAGTCTGCTAATCACTAACACACAACCTGCTTGTTCCACAAAAGTTCTTATAAGGACTGGTAACTTGGTATAGGGTGCTACGGTACATAGGCTTGAGTGCGGTACAGTCTGCTGTTCTGTAAGGACCGCTATCGGTCCACAATAGATAGGGTTGACGTGCACCACTGCTGACCGCTGCCCTATACTGCAGCAGTCCTTCAGCGGTATAGGGACTGACGTACAGTCTGCTAAACACTAATACACAACCTGCTTGGTCCACAAAAGTTCTTATAAGGACTGGTAACTTGGTATAGGGTGCTACGGTACATAGGCTTGAGTGCGGTACAGTCTGCTGTTCTGTAAGGACCGCTATCGGTCCACAATAGATAGGGTTGACGTGCACCACTGCTGACCGCTGCCCTATACTGCAGCAGTCCTTCAGCGGTATAGGGACTGACGTACAGTCTGCTAAACACTAATACACAACCTGCTTGGTCCACAAAAGTTCTTATAAGGACTGGTAACTTGGTATAGGGTGCTACGGTACATAGGCTTGAGTGCGGTACAGTCTGCTGTTCTGTAAGGACCGCTATAGGTCCACAATAGATAGGGTTGACGTGCACCACTGCTGACCGCTCACCTATACTGCAGCAGTCCTTCAGCGGTATAGGGACTAAGAGTTTTGTCACAGGGTCATTTAAAAAATGACATGCAGAGGAAGAGGCAGGCCCTTCCGCAGGGGTGGTAGGGGTAGGGCAGGAGCAACAGGCTTGAGCCAAAGTGGGAAGTTGCAGAAGGTGCGTTCAATTACTTTAAAGGATGCACCAGACTTGGTTGAGTGGCTCGCTCAGCCTTACTCTTCTGCACCCTCCTCATCCTCTCGATCTGCACCCTCTTCTTCACTCTCTGCTATGTGCACCCCCAAAGACACTACCACCAACAACACGACCACCACCACCACCACCACATACCTTCCGCTTGAGTCACTGGAATTATTTTCCGATCCATATCAAGAGGACATTTCTGATGCGCAGCCACTCTTGGTATTGGATCAGGAAGAGGAGGTAGCAACAAGCGCTACTCAGCAGTCTGACGCCAGTACCCAGATCAGCCCAAGGAGGAGGTTGGTCCCCGGTGTTGCTGCCTACTCTACTTATAGCGGTGGGGAAGGTGACGTTGATGATGACGTGTCTAGTGATGTCACGTGGGTGCCCACAAGAGAGGAAGAGGAGGGGAGTTCAGAGGGAGATATGGACCAGCAGATAGGGAGGAGAAGCAGCAATGACTTACATTGCACAGCAGGGACAAAGCAGACTGCAAATGTATCAGGAGCGAGTCATCGACCATGTACGGTCACATCTGGCGCTCCCAGGACACCGGCACATGGCTCCGCAGTGTGGGCTTTTTTTAACGTGTCCGCTGCTGACAATAGCGTTGCCATCTGCAATCTTTGCAGTCAACGCGTTAGTCGCGGTAAGCCCAATACTCACCTAGGGACGACCGCCTTAAGAAGGCACATGAGCAGCCATCACCGAGCCCAGTGGGAGCAACGGAACACACAAAGCCACACTGCAGGCTCTCACCGTCCAGCCTCGTCTTCTACTTCTCCTTCTCCTCTCTCCTCACAATTGTCCTCCACTCCACCTTCCATCACGCCAAGCTCACATTTTTCTGCAAAAAGGCAGGCTTCCGTGGGCCTAATGTTTGAGCGTAAAAAAATGATGACGCCGGATAACCCTCTTGCCCAACGGTTGGCGGCTGGCTTGTCAGAACTCATAGCCCGCCAACTACTGCCATATAAACTGGTGGACTCGGAGGCCTTTCGCAAATTTGTGGCCATTGGAACACCACAATGGAAGGTCCCAGGAAGGAAGTATTTCTCAGAGAAGGGCATCCCAGAGCTATATGGCCATGTTCAGCGGCAAGTGAATGTATCTCTGGCACACAGTGTCGGTGCCAAGATACATCTGACCACAGACACGTGGTCTAGCAAACACGGGCAGGGAAGGTATATCAGTTTTACTGCCCACTGGGTGAACCTTCTGACGGCCGTCAAGCATGTAACCCGTGGCACCCGTGTAGATTTGGTTTTACCGCCACGGATTGCATGCAGGCCTGACTCTTCTTCTCCTCCTCCTACTCCATCCTCCTCCCTCTCCTCCTCAGCTGCCTCCTCCTTTTCCGCTGCTAGCGTCTCTTCCACTGCACCGCCCAAGCTCCCCAGAACCTATTCCACATGCCAGGTGAGACGTTGCCATGCCGTGCTGCGTCTGTTGTGCCTGGAAGCAAAGAGCCACACTGGCCCGGCACTCCTTTCAGCTTTGCGTTCACAGGCAGATGAGTGGCTAACACCGCTCAATTTGACAGTTGGTAAAGTGGTGTGTGACAACGGTGCCAATCTGCTTAGCGCATTGAAACAGGGCAAAATCACGCACGTGCCGTGCATGGCACACGTCTTAAACTTGGTCGTGCAGCGATTCCTTGTCAAATACCCTGGGGTCCAGGACATCTTGCGGCAGGCAAGGAAAATCTCGGCCCATTTCAGAAGATCTTACACGGCCATGGCTCGCCTTGCTGACATTCAGCGGCGACACCATCTGCCGGTCAGACGTCTTATTTGCGATTGCCCGACGCGATGGAACTCAACCTTCTATATGCTTGATAGGCTGCTCCAGCAGAAACGTGCAGTTAACGTCTACCTGTATGAACTCTGCGAAAGAAACGGTTCTGGGGAGCTGGGTTTTTTTTCACCGCGCCAGTGGCTGCTCATGCGCGACACATGCAGACTTCTGCGGCCATTTGAGGAGATCACCAAACTGGTCAGTCGCAGCCATGGCGCCATCAGTGACATGGTACCTTATGCCTTCTTTCTGGAGCGTGCATTGCGTCGTGTCATTGATCAGGCTGTGGAGGAGCAGGAGCGGGAAGATGAGGAA
Source organism: Lithobates pipiens (assembly GCF_037356315.1). NCBI lineage: Eukaryota > Metazoa > Chordata > Amphibia > Anura > Ranidae > Lithobates > Lithobates pipiens. The sequence goes on from NW_027507748.1 coordinate 484,139,566, forward strand.
GTCGCAATGCTGGATGAATTCCCAGGGGGGGCTACTCTATCTGAGACAAGTCAACAACAGGAGTCTGATGAGGAGTCAGAGGAGGATGGTGCCGGGGCGGATGAGCAGGAGCAAGAAGAGCATGCTTTAAACCTTTCTGGGATCCCTGTTGTGCGAGGATGGGGAGAGGAGAATGAAGAGGACGACATTATCCTGGATGATGAGCAGGAGCCAGGCCACCACACCGCTTCCACTTTAGTGCAAATGGGGGCCTTCATGCTCCAGTGTTTTAATAGGGACCCCCGTATAAAAAGCATGAGGGTCAAGGACCAGTACTGGGTGGCAACGTACTTAGACCCCCGGTACAAACACAAAATGGCGGAAATGTTACCGCCGTCGCAGAGGGCTGTCAGAATGCAGCACTTCCAGGCCTTGCTTCGAGAAATGCTGCATTCTGCTTTTGCGTGCGCTGGCAGAGGAGCAATTCCCACTCCCAGAGAAGGATTTGCGGGTACCAATCCAACAGCGCCTGCAAGAAGAGGCCGGTTTGAAGATGTGTTGGTGACTTCGGATATGAGGTCATTCTTTCAGCCGACCCATCGACAGGTGTCATCCGGATCCAGCATCAGGGAACGCCTAGACCGTCAGGTGTCCGACTACATTGGGTTAACGGCCGATGTGGACGCTCTGAGGAGTGATGAACCCCTAGACTACTGGGTGGGCAGGCTTGACCTCTGGCCAGAGCTTGCCCAATTTGCAATCGAACTGTTGGCTTGCCCCTCATCCAGTGTCCTGTCCGAAAGGACGTTCAGCGCAGCAGGGGGGATTGTGACCGATAAGCGTACTCGCCTAGCTCACCACAGTGTTAACTACCTCACATTTCTAAAAATGAATGAGGCATGGATCTCGGAGGAATTCAACACATGTGATCAGTAGACCATGTATATGTCTATAAACAATTTTTGGAATCAAGCACACAGACCTTCTTAATTCATTTGGCTCACTTCCCTGACCCAAAAAAGCACACCGTACTATATGCCCCTACCCTCCTCTTTGAAGAGGTTGAGCGGTGTCATATTTCTACTGGGGCTGCTTATTATGAGGGGTTCCCACCATCCCTGTGCTGTGCTGACTTCCTCCTGGGTGTTCTTATTATGAGGGGCTCCCACCATCCCTGTGCTGTGCTGACTTCCTCCTGGGGGTTCTTATTATGAGGGGATCACACCATCCCTGTGCTGTGCTGACTTCCTCCTGGGGCTGCTTACGGTGCTGCTGTCAGCGCTGTATGTCACGGAGCTGCTGTCAGCGCTGTATGTCACGGAGCTGCTGTCAGCGCTGTATGTCACGGAGCTGCTGTCAGCGCTGTATGTCACGGAGCTGCTGTCAGCGCTGTATGTCACGGAGCTGCTGTCAGCGCTGTATGTCACGGAGCTGCTGTCAGCGCTGTATGTCACGGAGCTGCTGTCAGCGCTGTATGTCACGGAGCTGCTGTCAGCGCTGTATGTCACGGAGCTGCTGTCAGCGCTGTATGTCACGGAGCTGCTGTCAGCGCTGTATGTCACGGTGCTGCTGTCAGCGCTGTATGTCACGGAGCTGCTGTCAGCGCTGTATGTCACGGAGCTGCTGTCAGCGCTGTATGTCACGGAGCTGCTGTCAGCGCTGTATGTCACGGAGCTGCTGTCAGCGCTGTATGTCACGGAGCTGCTGTCAGCGCTGTATGTCACGGTGCTGATGTCAGTGCTCTGTATTACGGTGCTGCTGTCAGTGCTCTGTATCTCCTGCACCCTCTTGTTTGCCTACCCTGGTCCCTGACCTTCCCTCTCCTCCATTGCCTTCATTAGCTCCATAGTCCTGAATTGTCAGAACAATTTCCCAAATAAAAAAAAAATGCTTGTAGTTATCGATCCCAAATTCACCTCATACATGTATTATGCTATTGTCCAGGTGGTGGGACTACGTGCTACCCCCTAATAATTACCCCGTGGCCGCAAATTCGACCTAAAGGTTTGCGAAATTCGCCTCCCATTGAAGTCAATGGAGCCCGCGGCGAACGGTCGTTTTCGCGAACGTTTGTGTCCGTTCGCGTTTCGCGTTCGCGAAACGTCCCGTCGGAAGTTCGTCCATCACTACTGCTCCATGTGCTTTGATTTCATGTTGTTTAAAGTTTAAAGTTTACAGTTTAAAAAGGCCACTTTCAAGTTCATGGTTTCAATCGTTCGTAAGAAACATCGTTCTGCAGGTAAGTATTCCAGCTTAACAAAGTGTCAACAATAATGTTCTCACCTTTGAACTCGACCAAAAAACACAATTGTACCACACTTCCAAGCAATGTTTGATATTCCTATTTCTGCCCTCTGTGTGCTAAGTACTCCTTTTTTACATTCTCCTAGGGGAGAGAAGACTCTGGAAGTCTGAGGACACCAGGGACCCCACACCTCCCAAAGAAGGCGAAATTCCAACACCAGAAGCAGAGGAGCAGGAGGAGGAGGAAGGAGAGATCCTTGAAGTTGGACAAATTGTCACCACAACAGGTGAGTGTCGGAGACCACAGCTTCCGGTAAGCTAATCAATGTATGTCGGCATATTTATAATACATGGTGTTTTTTTTTGCTTTTTTTTGTAGGTGATGTGGAAGAAGAATCACATTTTACCAGTGAAAGTGCCCAGATCCTGATTGGGGAGATAATGGGGTACAATCGGGATTTAGAAAATATACAGAAAAACATCAATGATGTTCAAAATAAAATGAAGAACATCATTGATGTTTTGGGGAGAGTCTGAAACACCCCAAACTAGCTAGGGTTTTATTTTTGTGTTTTGAAACAACAACTTTTGTATTTTACAAAAAGCCAAATTTGGAAGATGCACACAGTGTGTCAACATGCCCTATCTCCCATCATGGGGGATCAATGTACATGTTTTGTGGAAAGTGGCTGAGATGAAGGGGTTGCAGCCCCAAAGCATGTACATTGATCCCCCATGATGGGAGATAGCACATGTTGACACACTGTGTGCAACTTCCAAATTTGGCTTTTCCAGGGGTGACACCCCATGTGATGAAGGCAATATCAGCCCAGTTTGTACATACTCATGTCTGATATTGTCTTCACTTTTCAAAGTTGAACTTTGTAAGTTCCTGTGTTCTGTATGTTACGCTTTGATACATGCCTGTTTACACAAAAACTCCAAGTTGAAAAAAAATTACCTTAAATAATGTTTTTGATACACCCAATATGTTGGTTTGTTGTAAAAACCTTTTCAAAACGCACATGTGAATGTGCTTTGATTAAAAAGTTAAATTATCAACAATGTGTGGCTTCCTTTTTCAATGCGCAAAAGCATGATTTAAAATTGTTGTTTTCGGTGACAATGGGTGTTATTTACTAAAGGCAACTCCACTTTGCATTCCAAGTGCAGTTTCAGGTGTACTTTTGCAGTGCACTTGTAGTGCATTGTGGATGTGCCTTTAGTAAATAACACCCACAGTGATGTGTTAATTTTCACAATCATGCCATTTTCCTGACCCCACATATTTCTGCCATGGTGCTGAAAATGAGCAAGATTTTTGTCAGTAATGCACTACATACATTAGTTAATAAAAACAAGATGTGTGTGTAGCAGACCCACAACATAATAAGATTATCTGAAGAAGAGACTGTCCCCTCATCTTGCTCAGAACTTTTTGCACTGTTGGAGAAAAAGAGAAAAAGACACAACAACAAAAATCCAAAATTTACCTAGGAGACATCTAAAACCAAGCCAAGCAGTAGATTAAAACAAAGATTATTGTAGTTTCACAGAAAATTTATTAAAAAATGCCTCTCAGACATTGTCTGGCATATCAATGGCCCCCCCTACCCACAAAGTACTCCATGTATTGGTTTTGGACCTCACGGGCCCTTTGGGGGGGCAAGCCAGGACGAGCAGCTTCAAGGGCCATGAGGTTCTCATTTTCAGGCAAGTTTTCATCTTGGCCAACTGAGAACACATAGTTTGCTGAATGTCTTTTTAAGAAATTGTGCAGAACACAGCAGGCAAGCACTGTGTGATTTATTTTATATTCCGCCATGTGGATAGGCCTTAAAAAAAGGCGGAACCGGCTGGCCAGTATTCCAAAAGTGTTCTCCACCACTCTTCTGGCTCTGGCCAGCCAGAAATTAAAGATCCTCTGGTCCGGGGTAAGGGTCCTCATCGGGAAAGGCCGCATCAGATGGTTTGCCAGGGCAAACGCCTCATCCGCGACGAAGAAGAATGGGAGTCCTTCCTGATTCTCCCCTGGGGGTGGCAAGCCCAGACTGCCACTCTGGAGACGCCAGTAGAATTCCGTCCGTGAGAACGCCCCACCATCCGACATCCGGCCATTTTGCCCCACGTCCACATAAAGGAAGTCATAGGTCGCTGACACCACCGCCAACATCACAATACTATTAAACCCCCTGTAATTATAATAGTACAACCCCGAGTTGGGGGGTGAGACGATGCGGACATGTTTCCCATCAATTGGAGCTCCACAATTGGGAAAGTCCCAACGACTGGCAAAGTGGGAGGCCACAGTCTGCCATTCCTGTGGCGTTGAAAGAAACTGTGGAGTGAAACAAGACAAAAAATGTGTCATTTTGCTAATCAACATTGCAAGCAGATTAGACACCAACATTTTTGACCAAGATCAGTATAACATTTTGGGAAATTAGTATTTAAAGCCTAAAGTATAAGGTCCCCTTATCAGAGTCATCACCCCCCATCCCCCCCATCTGATGGGCCCTTGCAAAAAATGAGGGGGGGGGATGTTTTGGACAGGTAACCCTCTCCACTTGATTGAGAGCTGAATGCCTAAATAATGTGTGATACTTTGGGAAGCCCCTCCTTACTTACACTATTGGCAGCCCACCGGACAGGTAAGAAGTGTCATAATAACAAAAAGTTTAAAAAATGGAAGCACATTTTGACATTCTGCTATTACATATCAAGATAATAGGAAAAAAAAAATTAGAGCATTTGAAAGTATTGAGGCAGGCCCTTGCACTACATGCTTTGGTGAATTCATCCATAAATGTGACCATAAAAAGGTAGATATAGTGTGTATTGGGTTTGGTAAAGTCAGCAGATAGAGGATTGCTAGCAGCTGAGCTAGCAGTTGAGGGGAGGGGGGTTCCTAATGAGTTTGGCACAACCAAAAAAAAAAAGTCACTCTGCATGAATTGAAGCACACACATAACATTTGTAGACATTTTAGGGGGTGTTTAGGGTAAAGCAATACTATGGAGCTGACAAAAGACATTGCTAAGTGACTAGACTATAGTTTTATGGGCCAAGAAGAGCATGGTGGGGGAAGTCAGTGAGGCAAATATGCATGAGGACGAAGGGGCAGAGCATATGAATTAGAGCATATTGCAATCATGGTAATTAGGGAAGGAGGAAAGAAATGCAATACATTAGCAATCATTAAATACATAGAATGTGATGTTAAAGGATACAACTTACCTTCATATAGTCCTTCTGCAGGACCTGAATGATGGCAGAACAAGTCTCTGGAATAATGATCCCCAGAGCCTGGGGGGAGATGCCTGTGGAGAACTTCAAGTCCTGAAGGCTTCTCCCTGTCATCAAGTAGCGCAACGTGGCGATGAGCCTCTGCTCCGGAGTGATGGCTTGCCGCATGCAGGTATCCTGCCTGGTGATATAAGGGGACAGCAAAGCCAGCAGACGGTGAAAAACGGGGTCCGTCATCCGGAGATAATTCCTGAAATCATCAGGATTATTCTCCCGGATCTCACGGAGCAAAGGCATGTGCGAGAACTGGTCACACTGGCGCAACCAATTCTTGGTCCACAAATGCCTCCTCTCCCTGTTCATGGACCGGGCTTGTGTCAAAGTAAGAACCCCAACACGAAGCCCCTGCACAGCACAAACTCTACGATGAGTACATGCACGAAACATGGTTTAAAACGGTCGGCTGGTCAGAACGGACAACAGAAAGCACTGATGAACAGCAATGCCTGAAAGAACGACCTGAAAAGCAGAAGCAAGCAGACAATAAGCAATGCAAATCAAAGCGTACTATACCAAGATATAGTCCACAATGAGAAACAAATGCTTACTGACTACATGCACTGATAATCAGATACGCAAAGACAAGCAGAAACTGAAGAGCAGTACCGAACTGAAGCACAAATCTGAAAAGCGCGAATCGTCTCTCCCCAAACTTCTACTAACACGCGATAAACACAAGATCAGCAGAAGGAGCCCAAAGGGTGCCAGACATGGAGTTGAACTTCCTTTTTCTAGTGCTGCCGTAGGCGGCTTACCTCACTGCGTTCTTGGTAACCGGCAATTCCGACAACTGAGTCCGACCATGTGCATGCAACATCACTTCCGGTCCTCTTCTGGACTAAATCCGTCGGAATTAATCCGACGGATTTGGTTGCCGGAATGTCCGACCGTGTGTACGGGGGCTTACACGAGCACTGACTGAATGCTGATACAGGGGTGATTTAAAGGTGAGCTGGCCAATCACTGTTGTTTCCCAGACAAAGGCTGAGTTGTGCTGGGTCCTAAAGGGATTCTAGTACTGGCACAGGGTATGTAAAATTATGAACACGACTGTATGTACTTCGCATTCAGTGTAGCCTATATATACAGTGCATTCCGTGGTTTATACCTTCTAATACTGTGTACACCGCCTGAAGTGTAATAGAAAGTATATACCACCGAATGCACTGTATATATAGGCTACACTGAATGCATAGTATGCATAATATATATATACACACACACACACACACACTAGACTGTATATATATTTTAATACACCACCTGGTGTGTATTAGAAACTATACACACTGTATTAGATACTGTGTACACCACCTTAAGTGTATCTAATACAGTGTATACAGTTTCTACTACACTTCTGGTGGTGTACGCAGTATACAATACAGTGCAGTTGTACAGTTTCTAATACAATGCAGGCAGTGTACGCAATATCTAATACAGTGTGTGTACAGTTTCTAATACACTTCTGGTGGCGTACACAGTATAATACAGTGCAGCTGTTGTACAGTTGCTAATACAGTGTAGGCGGTGTACACAGTATCTAATACAGTGTGTACAGTTTCTAATACACGCCAGGCGGTGTACACAGTATATAATACAGGGTGTGCCATTTCTAATACACTTCTGGTGGTATACACAGTACACAATACAGTGCAGCCGTAGTACAGTTTCTACTACTTTTCTGGTGGTGTACACCGGAAAAAAAAAAAGTGCAGCAGTTGCACAGTTTCTAATACAGTGTTGTACAGTTTCTACTACACTTCTGGTGGTGTACACAGTAAAAAAAAAAAAAAGTGCAGCAGTTGCACAGTTTCTAATACAGTGCAGGCGGTGTACACCGTATCTAATACAGTGTGCACAGTGTCTAATACACTTCATGCAGTGTACACAGTATCTAATACAGTGTAGTGTGGTGTTGCAAAACAAAAAATACATCATGTCTGGAAGGCCACCAAGGAGAGGCAGATGCTCACAAGCCACTAAAAAGAGGGCAAGCAGCCTCTGTATCTACAGTTAACAGTGGTGGTCCTGGACATGGTGCATCCTCTGCAGGTGGCCGTGGGGCACTCTTGTCCTTTTTTTCTGCTGCTGGCCATGTTATTGAGCCACAACATGCAGAAGATTTGATGGAGTGGATAATGAAGCCATCTTCATCCTCCTCATCCTCTGTCACCCAAACTCAGAATAGTTTGCCTTCCAATGCAGATGCCAAAGCGGCTTATTCCACCGGCTCCTTGTTCACAGTCACTCCTTCCATAGCCCCACCATCATGCACGGAGTCCCCAGAATTGTTCGACCACAGTATCAGTTACATGCTGCTGGAGAATGCACAGAGATTTGAAGGCTCCAATGTTGGTTCACAGGTTGAGGAAGGGAGTAACTGGAAAGATCCACATCAAAGAAAAAGGCACACTTCTCCTTGCTCCTCATCTGGGATCTCAAACCCTACTATACCTCCAGTCCTCTCAAAAACCTGCACTGAGAGGAATGAAGGTATAGCAATAGGTGTCACAAGTACTTGCAGCCAATCTGCTATCAGTACACCACCATCTGATTTTAGCAGGCAAATTTTCCTACCCCAGTTGCTGAACCATAAAAAGAAATTCTGTCCCAGCCATACACATGTTCAGCGTCTAAATGCTAGCTTGGCCAAATTGCTAGCACTCCAACTGCTGCCTTTTCAGCTGGTAGACTCTGTCCCCTTTTGTGAATTTGTGGAATGTGCTGTACCACAGTGGCAGGTTCCAAAACAACATTTCTTTTCATGGAACTTCATTCTGGCTCTCTACCAGCATGTGGAAGGCAATGTTTTGGCTTGATTGGACATGGCAGTAAGGTTTATATTACCGCTGACTCATGGTCCAGCAAGCATGGGCAGGGACATTGCCTTTCCTTCATGGTGCACTGGGTAAGAGAGCTGGGAGCTGGGAAGGATGCAGGACAGGGTTCAGTGTTGTTGGAGCTTGTTCTGCCACCACTCCTCCAAAAATCTAGTGGTGATTCTGCCACAGCTCTCTCCTCCACCCCCTCCTCTTCTTCCTCTATGGCCTCTTCTGCAGATTTGTCCTCTGAATCAGCAGTGCTCTGTAAGCATTCATGGGGCTACGCAAGCAGTCAGGCTAAAAGATGCCATGCGGTTCTTGAGTTGGTCTACCTAGGGGACAGGATCCAGTGTGGCACAGAGATTCTGTCAACTCTGCAGGGGCAGGCTCAGAGGTGGTTGATGCCAGGCCAGGTTCAGCCAGGAATGGTTGTATGCAGCAATGGCACCAACCTTATCTCTGCCCTCCGACAGGGACACTTGACCCATGTTCCATGTTTGGCACACGTCCCGAATTTGGTGGTGCAGCGGTTCTTGACCAGGTACCCAGGCTTACAAGATCTCCTGAAAGCTGTGGTCATTTCCACCGGTCATACAATGCCAGTGCTCGGCTAACTGTCAAAGGGAATACAACCTGCCCACCAACCGCCTCATTTGTGACATGCCCACCAGGTGGAACTCACTGTTGGCAATCCTGCAGCGGCTGCACACACAGCAGAGGGCCATCAGTGAGTACCTGTGTGAGTATGGCACCAGGACAGGGTCAGGGGAGCTTGGTTTCTTTTCGCCATGTCAGTGGCTACTGAACAAGGATGCATGCACTGTCCTGTCATCATTTGAGGAGGCCACAAGGATGGTGAGCAGCGACAGTGCATGCATCAGTGACACTGTCACTCTGGTCTTCCTGCGGGAGCACATGCTTTGTGGAATCATGGACAGAGCACTTGAGGCAGAACAGTGGGAGGAAGAGGGCGACTCAGAATCGATTGCCTCTGCAAACTTATGCTGCATGGCCTCCCTGATTCTGCAAAGCCTGTGAAAGGACCCTAGGTTTCATGGTATCAAGGAGAGGGATCATTACTGGCTGGCAACCCTTCTTGATCCACATTACAAGGGTAAAGTTGCAGAACTCATCCTGCCTTCACAGAGGGAGCAGAGGATGAAATATCTTCAGGAGGCCTTCAAGAAAGGTTTGTGTAATACATTTCCAGACCCTGGGAGGTTACCATTTCCTGGTGCTGGACAACGTGTTGCTGAGGCTTCTTTCAGTCAGAGGCAGAGTGGTGGAGAAGGTGGCTTACTGATGCCTTTAAACAATTTTTTAGTCCTCAGCACCAAGGTCTGAAAAGGTCACCAGCATCTGCATTATATGGTGCAGGAATATCTAGGGTCAAGAGATAACTTGAAGACCTTTCCAACCAAGCATCCACTAGGTTACTCGGTCTTGAGGATGGACCACTGGCCAGAGCTTGCTCAAATATGCAATTGAGCTACTGGTTTGTCCTGCATCCAGTGTGCTTTCTGAATGCACATTCAGGGTTTGTAATGGATCAAAGAGTGCGCCTGTCCACAGCCATCAAGCACCTGATACGGATGTAACTGACTGAATTTGCTATGGATCAGAGATCCCTTGAAGACTGCCTTTGCTGCCTATCCTATTCCTCCTCAATCTTGATGATGCTAGCTTCCAACAATATTTTTGGTTTAGGACACCACCACCCAAGGCCCAATTTTTCAGACCCTTATTAACAGAGGCATGCAATTAAAATTTTTGACATAATATTTCACAGCAGGTCCCATTCCTGCGCCCAGTAACTGTGAGGTGTTACGGTGTTCTAGCACCACCAAAACCAAAGGCCCAATTTTTCTGCCCCTGTTTAACAGGGGCATGTAATTAAAATTTTTGACGTAATCTTTCACAGGAGGTCCTGTTCCTGCACCCAACAAGAGTAACTGTGAGGGGTTAGTGTTCTGGCACCCCCAACACCTAATTTCCAATTTTTCTGCAGAGTATATATAGCAATCTGTATAGTAGATATAATGCTGTTATGAGTATATAGTGCCTGGGGGACCACCATGCCATTTTTTTTTTACATTTTGGTGCAGGGACTGGTATGGATTTTGGGGGGGGTGGACATCCATGCCATTTTTGTTTGGTATTTTTGGCGCACTGGGGGGAACCCACGCTGTTTTTTTTCAATGATCTTTATCTATATTGCCGGGATCTGACAATACATTACAGCCACAAGCAGTTTTTAATTAAAAAAATTTCCTTTAGAAATTTAATTTTACTGGGGCACTGTTATAAACATGGGAAAGATGTGCTACTTTAAAGGCAGACTGAGACCCCCCCCCCAGGAATATTTCATTTTTATTGTTTCACTTTAGGCATTTTTAAAATCACTGCTCCTGAAAAAGACTGTAATTCTTTACTTTTTTGTTGCATTGATACATGTCCCCTGGGGCAGGACCCAGGTCCCCAAATACTTTTTATGGCAATAAATTGCATACAAGCCTTTAAAATGAGCACTTTTGATTTTTCATGTTCGCATCCCATAGACTTTAACGGTGTTCACAAAAATTTTTTGCCTGTTTGCATGTTCTGCTGCAAACCAAACCAGGGAGGTATGCGGCTCATCCCTAGTTGGGATATGTCTCTACTAACATTGCACATCTAGACTTTGCAATATTTGCCCACTCTTCTTTGCAGAACTGCTCAACTTCAGTTAAATTTGACGGTGACCATTTGTGGACTGCAGTCTTAAAGTCATTCCACAGATCTTCAATGAGGTTTAAGTCTGGGTTCTGATTAGGCCATGCAAGGACATTGACCTTTTTCTCCTTCAACCACCGTGTGGTTATTTTTGCTGTGTGTTTTGGATCATTGTCATGATAGAAGGTAAACCTTCTTCCCATTAACAACTCTCTGGCAGAGGGCAGCAGATTTTCCTCAGGAAACTGACTATTTTGTGATTCTTTTCTATACCCACTGCAGACCATGTCATCAGTCAAAAGCAGTTATGGCTGCTATGGTAAATGAGCATTGGATATCACCAGGGTTTACCACTATTGCTCTATAATATACTTCTTGTTTTAGCTGTTATAAAAGATGTTAACAAAAGCTGAACATCTCTTTCAGGGATTATAACTTGATAGAACATAATGCCCAAGTCAGGTCTTTATGAGTATGCACTTGTCTGTGTGGATGTGCTTTCCGAATGGCCGGAAGTCTAGATAATGGCAAATGCTGCTGCAAAAGCCACAGAAAAAAAGTGTTATCAGAAGTAGTTTGTAAGTATGGAGTCCCAGAAACTAGAGTGTACAAGAGGAAATCACTTTATGGGGAGATCTTACAAGAAGTTTTGAGATTTTTTACAATTCCTACTGACCACATTTACTTTAATGTTTAGGGGAATACTGGACTCTCTCCCTATGAGATTTTATTTGGAAGTTTACCACGTACTTGCTTATTTTTCACAGCAGCTGAAGGCCTCCACTTACATAGAATGTTGCTGATCTCCATTTTTTTTTCCAAACAGTTTTATGTGTTTTTTCCCCAATTCTAGATCCTAATAGCGTGGATAAACCTCACAAACTAAAACCAGGTGATTAAGCGGATTGTTAAGCAATATATATATTTTGGAGACACAGCACAATGTCTATTTAATGTACAGTTGACAAACCATGAATGAAAAGTCACCAGGATTTACATCAGACACTGAAAAAAGTTTCTAAATTAAAGTATCTCTGTATATGGTTTGTTTTTCTCTAGGAATCACAGCCTGGGATACTGATCCCCCTTTCTGCCTCAGTCATTCCCTAGTGTCTCCCATGTCCACTGTGGGGGACTATCTTCGCGTGCCTCCAACTGTGCGTTTTTCACGCTCCATTGGTCTTTCCAGATAAGCAGTGCATAAAGCTATGGATTCCCAAATGATATGCTAACTGTATGCTATATACCTACCTATCATTAAATTCCCTTTTTTTTTTAGATTACACACTTGTTATGGCTGTTTGATTTTGAGACTATATTTATAACTTTGCCACAAAACATGTAGCGAATCTTGTCAAGATCTACATTCTGGTGCCCCTTGTGTCCACTCAGGGTTTATAGACCTATTTGAATATTGTGAACAACCATGCACGGCTGTAACAATTAATTGTACACAATTTATTTGTATTATTGTCCCCTTCTCAATGTTATTCCTGTTTTCTATTCAATAAATTGTTATATTTTATTATATTCAGGCCTAATCCTTAGGTACCCAGTTAATTCAATTCTCTTCTATTCTACTTTATTTGCCTTCTATTTTATGTATAATTGTCTGTGTTTAACTATGCCATTAAGTTAGCATGTTCATAATTAAACTACAATACCATTCTGGCCACAGGGTCTGACTTTACAGCCAATTACTCTGTAAATATTATTAGCAATCCTTTGTCTTTACTTGCCGACTGATCATAGTACTTGATAGGGATGAGCTGAACACCCATGGTTCAGTTTGCACCAGAACATGTGAACAGACAAAAAATTTGTGTGAACACGCCATAAAAAGTGTTTGGGGACCCGGGATCATGTATCAATGCAAAAAACTGACGTTTTTTCAGAATGCTTAAAGTGAAACAATAAAAATGAAATATTCCTATAGCGTGCCGGGGGGGGGGGGGGGGGGGGCTTAGTCTGCCTGTAAAGTGGTGCATCTTTCTCATGCTTTTTACTGTGCCACAGCAAAATTAAATTTCTAAAAGAAAAAATGTAATTTAAAACTGCTCACAGCTGTAACGTAATGATAAAAATCAACGGGAAAAAAAAAATGGGTATGGGTTCCTCCCCCACAGTCATACCAGGCCGTTCAGGTCTGGTATGGATTTTAAGGGAAATTCCACACCATAATGTAAAAATAAAATATAGCGGAAAGGGGGGGGCAAGCAAGCACCCCCCAACCATATCAGGCCGCTTGCTCTCAACATTGGGATTGTGCTTTGGGGTCGCCACCAAAGCACCATTTCCACCATGTTGATGGGGACAAGAGTCTCATCCCCACAACCCTTGCTCAGTGGTTGTGGGGTTCTGCGGGCGGGGAGCTTATCGGAATCTGGAAGCCCCCTGTAACAAGGGGGGTACATTGTACCCCTACCAATTCACCCAAAAAAGTGTCAAAAAAGTAAAAATGACAGGAGACAGTTTTTGACAATTAGTTTACTAAAAAAAAGTGTCTCACGATGTCAATCCATCTTCAATCACGTCGCCCAGAATCCGAAAAAGACAGCAGTCTCTTGGCTTTGACAGCTGTTGTATAGGCAAGGGTCGTAACCGGATGACCCCGCCCCGATGGCACATGCTGTCAGAAGGGGCGGGGTAACTCTGTTTACGCCACCAGGTGGCCCCGCCCTTGCATATATAACAGACCTTGGCACTGAGGACTGAAAGTCCTCCTGAAGAGGTTTCATCCTCTGCTCCCTCTGCAAAGTCAGCAAGAGTTCTGCAACTTTGCCCATGTAATGTAATGTACCCATGTAATGTGGATCAAGAAGGGTTGCCATCCAGTAATGATCCCTCTCATTGATACCACGAATCCTAGGGTCCTTTCGTAGGCTTTGCAGAATCAGGGAAGCCATGCAGCATATGTTTGCAGAGGCATTCGATTCTGAGTACTCTGCATCACAAAGGATGACATTATTCGTAACTACCTCCTCCCAGCCACATACAACACCTTGGTTTTCTGGGGACTGAAAACCATCCCTTGAAGACTGCTACGTGTTATCCTCTACATCCATGCTGACTCAATCCTCCTCTTCCTGTAAGTTTGGTGGCCCTGCAGGAATGCTATCTGCATAAAGGTGGCCTTGAGAGCAAAAGAAGTCCTCCTCTTCCAGCCACTGTTCTGCCTTAAGTGCCCTGTCCATAATTTCACAAACTGTGTGCTCCAGGAGGAAGACTAGAGGAACAGTGTCACTAATGCATGCATTGTCGCTGCTCACCATCCTTGTGGCCTCCTCAAATGGTGACAGGACAGTGCATGCATCCTTGATCAGTAGCCACTGGCGTGGCAAAATGAAGCCAAGCTCCCCTGACCCTGTCCTGGTGCCATACTCACACAGGTACTCATTGAAGGCCCTCTGCTGTGTGCAGCCGCCACAGCATTACCAGTGTTGAGTTACACCTGGTGAGCATGTCACAAATGAGGCGGTTGGTGGGCAGGTTGCATTCCTGTTGAATGTTAGCCAGCCGAGCACTGGCATTGTATGACCGTCAGAAAAGATCAGACTTTTCTGGCCTGCTTCAGGAGATCTTGTAAGCCTGGGTACCTGGTCAAGAAACGCTGCACTACCAATCTCAGGACATGTGCCAAACATGGAACATGGGTCAAGTGTGCCTGTCGGAGAGAAGGTTGGTGTCATTGTCGCATACAACCATTCCTGGCTGAAGCTGGCATGATGTCAACCACCTCTGAGCCTGCCCCTGCAGAGTTGACAGAATCTTTGCCCCACTGTGGCTCCTGTCCCCTAGGCAGACCAACTGAAGCACCACATGGCATCTTTTAGCCCGATTGCTTGCGTAGCCCCTTGAAAATTTACGGATCACTGGTGGTTCAGTGAACTATTCTGCAAAAGAGGCCATAGTGGAAGAGGAAGAGGAGGGGGTGAAGCAGAAAGCTGTGGCTATATCACCACCAGCTTTTTGGAGGTGTCATGGTGGAACAAGCTCCAACAACACTGAACCCTCTCCGTAATCTGTGAGGGCTTACCTAGGTTGGAGTCCATGGTGCAGAGATGTATGCTCACCCTTGCAAATATACACAGCCCACGGTAACAAAGAGATAAGCTACCTGGGCTGTGAATCTGTGCATGGGGCTTGACAGGAATTTGCCAAAGGATTGTCCAGGTAAAGCCGTAGTCAGGGATTCCAGAATAGTGATGGATGAACTTCTGACGGGACATTCCCCGAACGCGAACCGCGAACGCGGCTGATAGTTCGCGAACCGTACCGTTCGCAGCGGGCCCCATTGACTTCAATTGGAGGCGAACTTTACAAACCTACAAGTCATATTTGCAGCCACCAAATAATTACTAGCTGTGCACACATAGTCCCACCACATGGCCAATGACATAACACATGTATGAGGTGAATCTGGGATCGACAACTACAAGCATTCTTTTTTTATATGTGAAATTCTGACAATTCAGGACTCTGGAGCGCATGAAGGCAATGGAGGAGAGGGAAGGTCAGGGTAGGCAAAGAAGAGGGTGCAGGAGATGATCACCAGCACCGTGATATAGAGCACTGACACCTGCACCGTGATAGAGTGATCTGACACCAGCACCGTGATAGAGAGCACTGACATCAGCACCGTGACATAAAACACTGCCATCAGCACCGTGATATAGAGCACTAACACCTACACCGGGATAGAGTGATCTGACACCAGCACCGTGATAGAGAGCACTGACATCAGCAGCGTGACATAAAGCACTGACACCAGCACCGTGATATACAGCACTGACACCTGCATCGTGATAGAGTGATCTGACGCCAGCACCATGATAGAGAGCACTGACATCAGCACCGTAAGCAGCCCCAGGAGGAAGTCAGCAAAGCACAGGGATGGAGGGAGCCCCTTATAATGAGCATAGCACAGGGATGGTGGGAGCCCCTCATAATATGCACAGCAGAGGTACAGCCCCAGGAGGAAGTAAGCACAGCACAGGGATGGTGGGAGCCCCTCATAATAAGCAGCCCCAGGAGGATGTCAGCATAGCACAGGGATGGTGGGAGCCCCTCATAATAAGCAGCCCCAGGAGGAAGTCAGCACAGCACAGGGATGGTGGGAGCCCCTCATAATGAGCATAGCACAGGGATGGTGGGAGCCCCTCATAATGAGCATAGCACAGGGATGGTGCGAGCCCCTCATAATATGCACAGCAGAGGTACAGCCCCAGGAGGAAGTCAGCACAGCACAGGGATGGTGGGAGCCCCTCATAATAAGCAGCCCCAGGAGGATGTCAGCATAGCACAGGGATGGTGGGAGCCCCTCATAATAAGCAGCCCCAGGAGGAAGTCAGCACAGCACAGGGATGGTGGGAGCCCCTCATAATGAGCATAGCACAGGGATGGTGGGAGCCCTTCATAATGAGCATAGCACAGGGATGGTGGGAGCCCCTCATAATATGCACAGCAGAGGTACAGCCCCAGGAGGAAGTCAGCACAGCACAGGGATGGTGGGAGCCCCTCATAATAAGCAGCCCCAGGAGGATGTCAGCATAGCACAGGGATGGTGGGAGCCCCTCATAATAAGCAGCCCCAGGAGGAAGTCAGCACAGCACAGGGATGGTGGGAGCCCCTCATAATGAGCATAGCACAGGGATGGTGGAAGCCCCTCATAATATGCACAGCAGAGGTACAGCCCCAGGAGGAAGTCAGCACAGCACATGGATGGTGGGAGCCCCTCATAATAAGCAGCCCCAGGAGGAATTCAGCACAGCACAGGGATGGTGGGAGCCCCTAATAATAAGCAGCCCCAGTAGAAATATGACACCGCTCAACCTCTTCAAACAGGAGGGTACGGGCATATAGTACGGTGTGCTTTTTTTGTACAAGGAAGTGAGCCAAATGAAGAAAGAAGGTCTGTGTGCTCGATTAAAAAAATCGTTTATAGCCATATACATAGTCTACTGGTCACATGTGTTGAATTCCTCTGAGATCCATGCCTCATTAATTTTTAGAAATGTGAGGTAGTTAACACTGTCATGAGCTAGGCGAGTACGCTTATCGGTCACGATCCCCCCTGCTGCACTGAACGTCCTTTTGGACAGGACACTGGACGAGGGGCAAGCCAACAGTTCGATTGCAAATTGGGCAAGCTCTGGCCAGAGGTCAAGCCTGCCCACCCAGTAGTCCAGGGGTTCATCACTCCTCAGAGCGTCCACAACGGCCGTTAACCCGATGTAGTCAGACACCTGACGGTCTAGGCGTTCCCTGATGCTGGATCCGGATGACACCTGACGATGGGTCGGCTGAAAGAATGACCTCATATCAGAAGTCACCAACACATCTTCAAACCAGCCTCTTCTTGCAGGCGCTGTTGG
Source organism: Lithobates pipiens (assembly GCF_037356315.1). Lineage (NCBI taxonomy): Eukaryota > Metazoa > Chordata > Amphibia > Anura > Ranidae > Lithobates > Lithobates pipiens. The sequence continues at coordinate 484,157,003 of NW_027507748.1, forward strand.
ATTGGAACCCGCAACTCCTTCTCTGGGAGTGGGAATTGCTCCTCTGCCAGCGAACGCAAAAGCAGAATGCAGCATTTCTCGAAGCAAGGCCTGGAAGTGCTCCATTCTGACAGCCCTCTGTGACGGCGGTAACATTTCCGCCATTTTGTGTTTGTACCGGGGGTCTAAGTACGTTGCCACCCAGTACTGGTCCTTGACCTTTATGCTTTTTATATGGGGGTCCCTATTAAAACACTGGAGCATGAAGGCCCCCATTTGCACTAAACTGGAAGCGGTGTGGTGGCCTGGCTCCTGCTCATCATCCAGGATAATATCGTCCTCTTCATTCTCCTCTCCCCATCCACGCACAACAACAGGGAACCCAGAAAGGTTTAAAGCATGCTCTTCTTGCTCCTCCTCATCTGCCCCGGCACCATCCTCCTCTGACTCCTCTTCAGACTCCTGTTGTTCACTTGTCTCAGATAGAGTAGCCCCCCCTGGGAATTCATCCAGCATTGCGACTTCCTCATCTTCCCGCTCCTGCTCCTCCACAGCTTGATCAATGACACGATGCAATGCACGCTCCATAAAGAAGACATAAGGTACCATGTCACTGATGGTGCCATGGCTGCGACTGACCAGTTTGGTGATCTCCTCAAATGCGTCGTGCATGAGTAGCCACTGGCGCGGTGAAAGAAAAACCCAGCTCCCCAGAACCTGTTCTGCCGCAGAGTTCATACAGGTAGACGTTAACTGCACGTTTCTGTTGGAGCAGCCTATCAAGCATATAGAAGGTTGAGTTCCATCGCATCAGGCAATCGCAAATAACACGCCTGACCGGCAGATTGTGTCGCCACTGAATGTCAGCAAGGTGAGCCATGGCCGTGTAAGATCTTCTGAAATGGGCCGAGATTTTCTTTGCCTGCCGCAAGATGTCCTGGACCCCAGGGTATTTGACAACGAATCGCTGCACGACTAAGTTTAAGACGTGTGTCATGCATGGCACGTGTGTAATTTTGCCCTGTTTCAATGCGCTAAGCAGATTGGCACCGTTGTCACACACCACTTTACCAACTGTCTATATACTGTACACCCATACCAGTCCTTAAAAGGACTTTTGTGGACCTAATAGTAATAGCTATTAGCTAGTGATTAAACTGACTGTCCCTGCTCCAAACAGCATCCTTTCCCTACACTGACAAAAGACAGAATGTAAAATGGCCGCCAGATCAGGTCTGTTTATAAGGTAGGGGGTATGTCCAATTGTCCATGTGCTGAAATGTCTCAATTGGCTGTCCTGTACCCCATGATGGATGTGTCATGGGTCAAAGTTCTTCACAATGTAAACGCATATGTTCACCGCGTGAACAGCGGCAGAAGTCCGCCGGTTTGGTGAATCGCGAATGAGCAAAATTCACCGCGAACCGACCGCTGGGCGAACCACAAGGCCATCCCTAATCACAGTATGCTGCAGCTGAGGGAACATGACTGCCAGTTTCTTGTCCTTTTGTGGCACCCTCTCTCTAGGCTCAGGTTACTCCCTTCATCAACCTGAAAACCAATATCGGAGCCTTCAAATTGCTGCGCATCCTCCAGCAGCATGTAACTGACACTATGGTTGAATAATTCAGGTGACTCCTCCGTGCATGATGGTGGGGCTATGGAAGGAGTAACTGTGGACAAAGATCCATTGTAATAGGGCGCTTTGGCAGTTGCATTGGAAGGCAAACTACTATGAGCCTGGGTGACAGAGGAGGATGAGGACGGCTTCATTATCCACTCCACCAACTCGTCTGCATGTTGTGGCTCAACATGGCCAGCAGGAGAAAAAAAAAAGACAAGCGTGCCCCACGGCCACCTGCAGAGGTTGTATCATGTCCATGATCACTAAGGTTTGCTGTAGACACAGAGGCTGTTTTCCCGCTTTTAGTGGCCTTCCAGGTATGATATTTTTTTTTAAACATAGCACTACACTGTATTATATACTGTGTACACCAGCTGCACTGTATTATATACTGTGTACGCCACCTGAAGTGTATTAGAAACTGTACACCACTGAATGCCATATATATATATATATATATATATATATATATATACATACATACACACACACACACACGCTGCTGTACAGATGCTTTTTTTTATTTTTTATTTTATTTATGACTGTTTGAAGGATAGCACTGGCTATAGTGGAGAGAGATTTACAGGTTGAAGGGTTGGGGGTCGGCCTGTCAGTGCTCAGACCATACACTGCACACTGCATCAAAGTGGTTTGCATGGCTGTCGTCCCAAAATTAAGCCTCTTCTAAAGATAATGCACAAGAAAACCCGCAAACAGTTTGCTGAAGACAAACAGACTAAGGACATGGATTACTGGAATCATGTCCTGTGGTCTGATGAGACCAAGATAAACTTATTTGGTTCAGATGGTGTCAAGCGTGTGTGGCGGCAACCAGGTGAGGAGTACAAAGACAAGTGTGTCTGCTTACAGTCAAGCATGGGGGTACTGTACTGTGACATACTGCAGCCAAGCATGATCCCTTCCCCTCAGAGACTGGGCCGCATGTTAGTATTCCAGCATAACAACGATCCCAAAGGCACATCCAAGATGACCACTGTCTTGTTAAAGAAGCTGAGGGTAAAGGTGATTGACTGGCCAAGCATGTCTCCAGACCTAAACCCTATTTAGCATCTGTAGGGTATCCTCAAATGGAAGGTGGAGGAGTGGAAGACGAATCCAGTGGCAACTTGTGAAGCTCTGCTGAACTCCGTGCACAAGAGGGTTAAGGCAGTGCTGGAAAATAATGGTGGCCACACAAAATATTGACACTTTGGGCCCAATTTGGACATTTTCACTTAGAGGTGTACTCACTTTTGTTACCAGCGGTTTAGACATTAATGGCTTTTTGAGTTATTTTGAGGGGACAGCAAATTTTCACTGTTGTACAAGCTGTACACTCACTACTTTACATTGTAGCAAAGTGTCATTTCTTCAGTGTTCTCACATGAAAAGATATTTTATTATATTTACAAAAATGTGAGGGGTGTACTCACTTTTGTGAGATACTGTACATCCATCTATTCTTGTTCATGAGCCCGTATGAATGTGGCACAAAAAATTAGGTGCTATAATATTTTACAGCATAGACAGAGCAGCCTGTAGTAGATATGTACAATCAAAGAGACACGTGGAATTCATTTATTTTCACATTCAGTTAACCACTTCAGCCCCAGAGGATATGGCTGCTCAATGACCAGAGCACTTTTTACAATTTGGCACTGCGCTGCTTTAACTGATAATTGCGCGGTCATGCAATGTTGTACCCAAACTAAATTTGCTTCTTTTTTTTTTTACCATAAATAGAGCTTTCTTTTGATGGTATTTGATTGCCTCTGCAATTTTTATTTTCTTGCGATAAAAATGGAAAAGACCGAAAATTTTGAAGAAAAATTATATTTTCTACTTTTTGTTATATAAAAAAAAAGTAACTAATTTTTAGTCATACATTTAAGCCAAGATGTATTCAGCCACATGTCTTTGGTAAAAAAAAAAAAAAAAAAAGTCAATAAGTGTATGTTTACTGGTTTGCGCAAAAGTTATAGTGTCTACAAACTAGGGTACATTTTCTGGAATTTACGCAGCTTTTAGTTTATGACTGCCCATCTCATTTCTTGAGATGCTAAAATGGCAAGGCAGTACAAACCCCAAATTACACCCCAAAATACATTCTGCTGCTTCTCTTGAGTACAGGGATACCACGTGTGTTAGACTTTTTGGGAGCCTAGCCATGTACAGGACCCTGAAATCCAATCAACACCATCAGGCTTTCTATGGGCGTAAAATGGCGCTTTCACTTCCCCACTACCCATCACAGTTTCGGAGGTCATGAAATGTCAAGGTAGCACAACCCCCCCCCAAATGACCCCATTTTGGAAAGAAGACACTTCAAGCTATTTGCTGATAGGAATGTTAAGTATTTTACAGACCTTGCTTTTTGTCACAAAGAAAATTGAAAAAAAACAAATACATTTTTCTTTTCTTTCTTCATTTTCAAAAATAAATGCGAGCTGCAAAATACTCACCATGCCTTTCAGCAAAAAGATTGAAGTGTCATGGGGTCATTCGGGGGGTTTTGTGCTATCTTGAAACTGTGATAGGTAGTGAGGAAGTGAAATCACCATTTTTTGCCCTTAGAAAGCCTGAAGGCGGTGCTTAGTTTTGGGGGTCCTGTACACGGCTAGGCTCCCAAAAAGTCTCACATATGTAGTATCATTGTACTCAGGAGAAGCAGCAGAATGTATTTTGGGGTGCAATTCCACACATGCCCATGGCATGTTTGAGCAATATATCATTTAGTGACAACTCTGTGCAAGAAAAAAAAAAAAGTTTGTCACTTTTCCAAAACTTGTGGCAAAATATAAAATATTACATGGACTCAACGTGCCTATCAGTAAATAGCTTGGGTGTCTACTTTCCAAAAAGTGGTCATTTGGTAGGTTTTGAACTGTCCTGGCATTTTATGCACAACATTTAGAGGCTTAGAAGCTTATGTCACACATCACCCACTCTTCTAACCACTTGAAGACAAAAGCCCTTTGACACTTTTTGTTTATATGAAAAAAAAAAAAAATTGTTAGAAAATTACTTTGGATCCTTGGTACGCAATGAGGCTGATTCTGTCCCTTTGCCACAGCTGTAATCAGGTTTCCACTATGTTCTCCCATGGTACATTACATATATCATATGTAATGTACCACGGGAGGGTAGAGCAAGGAGCCCCAAATGAGGAAGTATGCCAGTTTATTTCAAATCATAAAAATAAGTGAAAGTGTACTCACAGTAGACACAAATAAAACATTCAATGTAAAAACGATCACCGCTATTGTGTTCTGGACGTCACTTCTGGTGTCCAAAGTAATCCTATTATTCCTACGCGTGTCGTCACGTGACTTCATCAGGGATTAGAATGTGAACTTTGGATGTGTCTTAAATACGTTAATAATCAGCGGCCATTTTCTTGAAGACCTACATAGATAGCATAGCGGCGGCCATTTTCGAATAAATTAGGCTACAACCGTGGCCATTTTTCGTATGTCTACAGCTCTATAAGATTCAGTAGTAAGTATAATTATTATACATAGGCTACACCCGTGGCTATTTTCTGTGAGTCTGGAATCTAATACTATCACGGTGGCACATAATGCTAAAAAACGGAAGAGAAAAAAACCCACAAAGAACTGAACACTACACTTATTAAAGCAAGCTCAACATGTGTAGTGTTTCATAAACATACATGCTCCCCTAATGCCAATCTCCAGAGCACCCAAACCACAAATACATAAGGAAATGGAGTCGGCCATAGAATCGAAGACTGACAGCCATTTTCCTTTAGCTCCCGATATAAAAGTAGACCAGGGAAAAGGATCTGGTGTGATTAAATGCTTTCCCAATGGCGCTATTTATATCTGGAAAAACCTAAGTCATGAAATTCTCATAGCTTCCAGTTTCTTAGGCCATAGAGATGATGATTGAAGCCATTCTGGTCTCAGATCAGCTCTATGGTCAGCTGGCCGAACCACCGGCTGCATTCTCGGGTTCCCTGTTGGGACAGGAGAGCGCCGGAGAAAGCTAATTAGCCTCTAGGCTAATTAGCCACTAGGATTGCTTTTACATGAAAGCTGGCCACTGGCTGAAAAGAATAATACCAAGATGATCATTCTGGTATAACCACTCAAAGTCCAGCAATATACCAGTATGTTGCTGGTCCCTGTTGGGCATATATTGTAATGTTTTTTATTACATGGAGCCTGTGGACTTAAGGAAAAAAAGATTGATCGTAAGTATGCCCACCATTAGAATACCACCCTTCATCCACCCACTTCTAATGATGGGCATACATGCACCATTTTCTTTTAACTGTGGTGGTGAAATCACCTACTACAGATCTGGAGTCGTTGATTTATTCATCTTGACAACAACAGCGTTTGCTCCCATGATACATAAATTGGTGCTGCAGCTGAATGGCGTACTTGCTAAGCAAATGACGATTAACAATAAAACAAAGTAACATTACAACAGTAAGACTTACCATACCTGCAAAGAAATACAATAAAACAGTCAAAATAAAACATTACAGTTCTAAAATACAGTAACAAAAGAGATAGAACAACAGAACAGACAACAGAGAGTGAACATAAGAGAGAACAATAAACAGAAGAAAAATAAAACCACAACAATTTTTGCCTTTTTTTGTGTTTATTTGCACTTTTATAAAAACTGTAAACGTTCCAGATTAGGGCCTCTCAAAATGTGATGGCCATCACATCTTTCGAGACCCTGTGTTAGTATGCCTAGGACTGTGCAATGCTGTACCCTACGCTAATTCTCCACTAGTGTGTGGTAGTGTTCAAAACAGTCACCAATGCAAAGACCGGGTTGGTCAGGACAGGAGGGACAATAAAAGCAGCTGTCACACCTATATCTGTGCTTTCTACAGGCAGGACATCTTCTTTGGGGGTTTCTTTGGGTAGGGGTACCAGAGAGGACATGTGGAAAATGCCTCTCATGCAGCTGGCTCACTGCAGTTGGAGTGGGAAGTTGGGCCACATCACCGCCTGGAAACAGAAGGACTGTGATGACCTCTTCCTGAAATTTAACCACTTCCTGGCCAGTGCACGCCGATGTACATCAGAACGTGTGCGTCTCTTTAAATTTGTCGCCGTGCCATCACATGCGAACGCCGTTCGGTACCTCAATGAGTCTGATCACGGGTCCCACTGACTTGATCGCCGTGGGGATACCCACGATCGTCTCACGGGAGGAAGAGCGGGGAGATGCTAAAGTAAACAAGCATCCCCCCTTCTGCCTAGCAGCAAAGTCACTGATCTCTACTCCCTGTGATTGGAGCAGAGATCAGTGACATGTAAAACACAACCACGCCCCCCAGTTAGCAACACGCCCCTAGGGCACACTTAACACCTGAACTGCCACCTAGTGGTTAACCCCTTCACTGCCAGTGTCAAAGAAAAAACCCGCTGATCGCCGCCATTACTAGTAAAAAAATGTTTTTTTAAATTAATATAAATGCCATAAAACTATCCCCTATTTTGTAAACGCTATAACTTTTGCGCAAACCAATCAATAATCGCTTATTGCAAAAAAAAAATTCCCAAAAATATGTGGAATTCGTATCAGCCTAAACTGAGGAAAATAATTTTTTTATATACATTTTTTTAGGGGATATTATAGCAAAAAGTAAAAAAAAAGTGCATTTTCAAAATTGATGCTTTTTTGTTTATAGCGCAAAAAATAAAAACCGCAGGGGTGATCAAATACCAAAGCTCTATTTGTGGGAAAAAAAAGGACATACATCATGTTTGGGAGCCACATCACACGACCATGCAATTGTCAGTTAAATCGATGCAGTGCCGAATTTCAAAAAGTGGTCTGATCTTTGGCCAGCAAAATGGTCCAGTCTGAAAGTAGTAAAGGAAGGATCCAGTTCGTCTTGAAGTTTTGTATAGCACTTAAGCATTCAGCAGAGCCAATTGAAATAAGCGTACAGACACTTTTTTGTACCAGCGTCTGGCCTTATGGGCAATTAGGTATGGTGCCAACAACTGGTCATTGAAGTCCACCCCTCCTATATTCGTGGACACAGAGGGGTTTCTCCACAACATCAGTCGCTGTAGGAATTTGGACCGTCCCGTCTGCGTGAAGGGAGGACAGAACAAAAACATTCTTGTTATCCTTCGACTTCACAGTGAGCAAATTACTACATCTCAAGCAGGCTCTCTACCCCAGCCTAAGATGGGAATCTACAAGCCACTGGGGTAAGCCCCAGTGATTAGATCGCACAATGTCACATGCGCCAATTCCGTGATCAAACAAGTGACTAAAAGAGTGGCACACATACAAGCGGTACCCCTTTCTGAATAAGGGTGACACCAAGTCCCACACAATCTTACCAGCGCTCCCTATGAAGTCTGGGCAGTTCTCCAACTCTACCTAACTATCTCTTCCCTCATAAAACTGTATAGCCTGTGACCCTGTCACAGAGCTTATACATCTTGACCCCATATCTGGCACGCTTGCTGGGAAGATACTGTTTGAATGACAAGCAGCCATAAAACTTAATCAGGGACTCAGCAACGCAGACAACTTGATCGGGAGTAAACAAGGCTGCAAACTCTCGGTTGAAGTGGTTTACGAGAGGCCAAATCTTGTAGAGCCGATCAAATTCAGGGTCACCGAGGACAACAGTTTATTATCATTGAAGTGCATGAACCGCAAAGAGAAGTGGTGTAAAATCTACTGTTTCCTCCTGAATTCTGGGATGGCCAGTGAATGGGGGGGAAGTACAGATGCTGCAGAAGTGGTGGGCTCCCAATTAGGATTGGCGAACGCAGCAGGAAGGACACTATGGGCCTATTTTTGTCTTCTTGGTGCCTGTGGGACTCTACTCGTGCTAACCACCTCACCAGCTTGAACTGCACTTATGGGACTCGCCACATCACCATGTAATACTGCAGAGCTGGATGTGCTAGGCCGCTGGGGCTTGCCAGTTTACCAGGCTGAGCAGCACTAGTACTGGCTCTCTGCTCCATACGAGAGCCCTGAGGTTCTTGCATCTCAACGACAGCAAAACCAGGTCTGGTACTCCTGACCTTGGCAGGGACCACAACTCCATCATCAGAGCTATCTGTCAGGGTGTCGCTGCTGTCTACTGGTTCATATGCCAAGCCTGAATCTGACAGATGAGTGACTTCCTCTTCGCTATCTGTCACGCTCTGAAACGTGTAGACCTCTTCACTAGTGTACCTTCGATTTGACATTTTGATTTGACATTTACTGCAAACGCTACTGTTAGCGTTTGCAGGGATCAGGCCTGACTCTGCAGTTATGTGTGTTGTGTTTTTGTAAGCGTCAGTGATCGATTGATAGTGCACTTGGGTGGGGCGGAGAGGCTAAATGCAGGTATCTGGGCTGATCCCGCTAACGCTGTTCTGATCAAATCAGATATTGACACTATACTACTAAGGGAGGTGTATGGTGCTTGCATGGGTGTTAGCGCTACTGGCACTAATCTGACACTGCCTCAGGCGACACAAACCCTATCTGACACTAAAACCTAATTGATATTACCTGCCAGGTGATCAGGAGGTTAAACCCTTATTTAAGTAAAATACTGCAGGTGCTCTGACACTTTAAAAAATAAACTAGCTAACCAGCATCACCCGTGACACTTATACAGTGATCACTGGTGACAGGGGGTGATCAAGGGGTTAAACCTTTATTAGGGGAGGTCCCTAGACCTATCTGGGCCTAATGCGCTGATTTTTGTCACTGACACCAATACAATGATCAAAATAAAAAGATGCACTGGGTGACACAGTGACAGGAGGTAAAAGGGTTAACCGTGGGGGGGGGGGGGTGGTTGGGGGTGACAAGTGTACCTACGTGGACTGGTGTCAGTGTAGAGTTGGTGCACTTACTCCTCGATCTGGAATGCAAAAGACCGTCACGACGAGAGATGATATTACCAGGAGCGATCACCAGGTCCAAGCCAGATTTAATTGGCCTGGCCCTTGGGATTGATTGGTTCTGGTTTGAATCCGATTGTCGTGGCCAACGTAACATGAGGGCGATTCGTCTGCCAATGCCATTCTACCACAGTAAAACTGCGGCCGCTGGTCAGGAAGCGGTTGACTAAATTTTACGAATAATTTGAAATTCCAAAATTTGGAAATTTGAAAATCCGAATAACAACCAACTATTAAATGATAGGTATAGGAATTTTCTTTTAAATTTGGCTGTTAGTGAACGTAATGAATATGAATTTATCCAAAGTTACGAATTATCTGAAATAACAAATGCCGTATCTAAACAAATGAAACGAAACAATCTAATAATAATAAATAATAATCCTTTTTATGAGTATTAGTTTCATTCCATTTGTTTAGATGTGGCATTCTTTATTTGGGATAAATTCGCAACTTCAGATAAATTTGTATTCCTTACTTTCACAAACAGCCAGATTTGAAAGGAAATTCCAATACCTATAATTTAATAGTTAATTATTAGTTATTATTTCATATTTTACATATTTTATTTATTTTTTTGAATTTTCGAAAATTTGAATTGCGGAAATTTGAAAATCCGAATTTCGAAAAAAGCAAAAAGAACAATTTTTTTGTCAGTGCACATGTGTACGATCAAATATGATCTGTTTACCAACCATAGTAGAACATAGTTTCAGATTCTCATAATTGTAAACTGAAATAATTGTATTTTGTATAAATTTTCGAGATTTGTTTGGTCACATCTAAAATGTATATTTACATTTCTAAGGTAGATATAAAATATGGCACATAAATATTTACATTTTTTCATAACAGTTGTATTAGATTTAACTTCTCCTTCACACGCTTTCCAGATTATTCTTACCTATTTTGCTGAAAATCCGATTTACAGAGCTCAGTAGCACAAACTAAAATTTACAAACTTAGAGCACTGAGAGCAAAGAAGAAATAGTTTTCAATGAAAGGCCAAAAACTCTTGCATGGCAAAATCTAGAAAAGCGATTTTGTGAGTCATTTGGGTGAAAAACAAAATGAAACCCCCTGATTGTAAAAGGGCAACTGTGCATGTAAGAGGCTTCAAAGTTTATAGCATAGTCCAGGGCCTTGTATCTACTATCATTCTGGGAGTTTTGTACAGTAAAAACAACTATACACAGTGTTGAAGGATGGACCTTTGGCTTTCTGTTTCACTTTGAATCCTGCATGTTTCCAGATGGCTAGTTTTTAAAATAAAACAAAAAAGTAGCCAGCTGCCATCTGACATCTATACAAAAAGTAGACTTTTACAAATGGAGATTTTTTTTTTTTTTTTTTTTTTTTTTTTTAAATAAGGATGAAGGTTATTGAGAAACACAAAAGTCACTTAAAATAAATTAGTCCATCTATCTTTTATTTCTCATGAAGGTAAGATGTCTTTTGGGGTTAGCATTTGACAAGTGCTATAAAACATAACCTTGAATGAGACAGTGTATTAGCACACGACAGTCTTATTCTATGCATGTGGGCACATGAATGTTTAAATTCCAAGAACACAGACAAAAGAAAGAACTGGAAGGGGGGGGGAAGAACAAAAAAAAAAACACACACACACACACGTACACAATTATTTCTGCATAACCAGGACACAATCATTTAATGGAAAATCTAAAAAGAATATTTCACTCTACCAAATTAAATAAATCCCCTCATTAAAATTAGGATTAAAAATGTGTTTTCAATTTAGACCCCCATATATACAGAGATATAGTTATATATAGTTATAACCAATTTACTTGAGTATAGTAGGGTACTTGCATGGCATTGCCTGAAAAAATGGCCTCTCTTAATTAAAAACCTATTGACAACAAGGACAGAAAGTTAAAAAAGCAAGATACAGATAATAGGCACATCTTTAAATACTTCAGCTCTCAAACCTTTATGGTATGGTTACGTTTATTTGGCAATACCGTCATTACCTCATTACTTTACATACCAATGCTTTGATTTGGTAAAATTGTCTTGCAAATTTTTTTTAATGCCAGTCATAGAAGAAAAGATAAATGAAAACAAATATAACATCAATGCCAGTTTCAAAATAAAAGTGTTACTGTAGCTAAAAACTATACTATTTATAATGTGTCCTATTGACACTAAAATTATGATTTTGGTACAAAACTTTGTAACGTTATTTAACAATTAAAGGCTTTTTTGTTTTTAATTCGGCAAAAATATGAATAATAATAAAAAAAGTACATCTTCATTTCCAAAAAAATTTTGCAGGAAAAAAATAACTAGGAGAAGTGGAAGGAGGCCTTAATTAGGAATTAATAGGGTGAATTAATAGGGTTAATAATGCTTTAAATATGAACCATTTAAAAAATGAGGGGTTGCTTTTACCTTTAATTTACAGATTATTATTATTATCATTATCGATTTATATAGCGCCAACAGTTTACGTAACGCTTTACAATGTATAGGGGGGACAACACAATTACAGTACAATACAAAAAGGTACAGGAGGGCCCTGCTCGTAGAGCTTACATTCGAAATATAATATAATATAATAATAATAATAATAATAATAGGGGAATAGACAGATGAATGAAGCAGAATAAATGCAAAATATCTCACTATCCCTAGTTAAGGATTTCCAGTGATATGGTTTGCAGATTTACAAACTTTGCAATAAACATATATAATAGAACATAGCACACCTAAAAAGTAGTCTATGGAATATTTTGCTGGGACCAAAAGCCATGCAGCTTGATGATCTAATAATCGTCACTCTTACCTAGGTACAAAAATACTATGAAGTGACAAAAAAAAATAAAAAATTAAGACGTGAGAGGACAGTGAGAGTGAAGACAGGGGGAAGCAAGTGTGTATTTTTTTATTAATCAATCTATAAAAATGAATTAAACATTACCAGCTGAATTTAGCAGTATTTGCATTTGGCTTGGTACAGTTTTTGTTTTGCACCCTATACATGGCAGAAGTTAGATTGGAGGTTGAACAAGCACAGGATGCCAATCAGTTTGATTAAGAATGTGCTGCAAGCACAGGTTGGGGCTGGGGGGGAACAAAAACTGTAGGTGTTCCTGAACTGCAGCAGAAAAAAAAGAAAGGGCTGTTTGGTTGGTAGAGTTGTGTAAATTGTAGCACTGGATAGACAGAAACACAAAACCTTTGATAGCTAAAAAGATGCCTTACACTTTATGAACTTGATCTGTGTGTTTCGTTGTTTGCCTGGGGTTCACCTTTAAGTGTATTTTTAAATGCAGCTGGTGCAAATGCCTGAATTTAACTTGGTATCATGCTCTTCTAATCCCATGTACCACAGCACTTACACTGAGAAAGGGAGGGGAAGTATATGGTACCAAGGAATATTCAGACAGAAGAGACTCATGCCCCTGCCCCAGTTGTGTCCAATCACACAATAGGGGCAGGGTTGTGGCCAGGATATATTTCCCAACTGCAGGCAAGAAATGCAAGGCCACCAAGCTGGCTGTGTTGTCTACAGGGCTGTATAAATTTAAGGACTGGGTAGACATTTTTTAATTAGGTAAAACTGCCAGTGATACTAAAGTCTTTTTTTTTTTATTTAAATACAACAATTATATGTTATACTTACCTGCTCTGTTTAATGATTTTGCACAGAGCAGCCCAGATCCTCCTCTTCTCGGGTCCCCGTTTGGCCCTTCTGGCCCCTATTCCCTGCAGAGTGACCCCACAGCAAGCAAGTTGCTATGAGAACACCTGAGCCGATGCGCCCTGTGTTCATTCAGAAACGGAGCTGCGGCCCAGTCCCCTCTCTTTCCTCATTGGCTCACAGACTTTTACAGTAGTGGGAGCCAATGGCACTCAGCTGCTGTCTCAGCCAATCAGGAGGGAGAGTCCCGGACAGCCGAGTCTCTCGTGCACATTGCTGGATCGAGATGGAACTCAGGTAAGTAAGTATTAGGGGGGCTGCTGCACACAGAAGACTTTTTATCTTAATGCATAGCATGCATTAAGATAAAAACCTTCTGCCTTAAGAACCACTTTAACTCTGTATTTAGCAGTTTTCCACGGTGCAGGATAAGTTATTTGTAGCTTCATGTAATATAACTGAACTCCAGATAAACACAAAGTCAAAAAAGAAAACTTGAGTTACTTTGGCATACATTACAGGACAAAGGCAAAATAATTCCACACCATGGGTAATAGACATGCAAGGGCGGCCCATCCATTAACGGCCATTAAGGGCGCACGGGTGCCCCCCCCCCATTCATCGCCTCCTCCCCTATCCATGCATCCGGCCCCTTTCAGGTCAGAAATCCCAAGAATTCCAATGTGGGGGGGCCTTTTTTTTTTTTTTGAAGCACTGATTAGAGCCAGAGGCTCTAATGGGCCGCAATATAGGGTTGGCTCGGGTGGCAGAAAGTGCGCTACGAGCCCACCAAGGTGTGTTACAACAGCGAATCAATATTCGCTGTTGTAACATTAAGCCTTCTCCCAGCCAATCAGGAAGCAGGTTTTGACACCAGTTACCCGATTAGCTGAAAGGACAGGCGATCCTATTTGACAAGTGTAAAGAGATATCCGCGCTTATTACATAAATCATAGCCAGCAAATGAGCACTATAACCCAGATATCAGGCACAAAGAAAAAAATGTTTAAATAAAAGTGCAGCGCCAGGGAAAAAAGTGCAATTCATGTAAACCACACAGCACATGCAATGTGCATACATCTAAAAATGCTATAATAAAGTGCAATAATTGGTATAGTTTGAAATTAAATAAATCATAACATATGTGCAATGTAATATTACAAGTGCAAACAAAAAGAAAAAAGGTCCATATGCAGCTGATTTTCATAAGAAGGAGTCCCATGAAAAATAGGATTTTTAAAACAGCTTACCTGTAAAATCCTTTTCTTGGAGTATATCATAGGACACAGAGTCTCAAGTAATTACTTGGTGGGTTATAGGCCTACCTTCAGGTGTTGACACTGGTATAACCAATACAGGAAGTTGACTCCCCTATATAACCCCTCCTCCTTCCAGGAGTACCTCGGTTTTTGTAGGCAAGCAATATAAGCAATATACTCTCACCCCATAAAACAGAGGGGCGGGAGCTCTGTGTCCTATGATGTACTCCAAGAAAAGGATTTTACAGGTAAGCTTTATCGTACATCATAGGACACAGAGTCTCAAGTAATTACTTGGTGGGATGTCCCATAGCAATGCTACTTGAGGGGAGGGAGACAGACCTGAGGACTTATACTGCTGCCTGCAGCACACTGCGCCCGAAGGCGATATCCTCATTCCATCTTACATCTACTTGATAAAATTTTGCAAATGTATGTACTGAAGACCAAGTTGCGGCCTTGCAGATCTGAGACATGGAGGCCTGGTGACGCACTGCCCAAGAAGCACCAACCGCTCTGGTAGAGTGCGTCTTAACTTGAAAAGGGGGAATCTTTCCCTTTAAACCATAAGTTTGAATTATAACTTGCCGAATCCACTTGGAGATAGTGAATTTCGACACTGCCTGTCCCTTCTTAGGACCCTCTGGCAGAATGAATAAGACGTCAGTCTTACGAATCTGAGCAGTTTTCTTCAAATAGATTTTCACTGCTCTCACTACATCAAGACAATGTAGAGATTTTTCTTCCCTGGAACCTGGCCTGGTAAAAAACAAAGGCAGGACAATATCTTCATTCAGATGAAAGCCTGAAACTACCTTTGGCAAAAAGCCTGGACAAGGGCGTAACACCACTCTGTCCCCATGAATAACCAAATATGGCTCTTTACAAGAAAGAGCAGCCAATTCTGACACCCTTCTTGCTGACGATATAGCAACTAAAAATACCAGCTTCCTTGTCAAAAGGACTAAAGGAATATGCTGTAATGGTTCAAATGGCTGTTTTTGTAACACTGACAAAACTAGATTCAAATCCTAAGGGCTTAAAGGAGATCTAACTGGCGGATTTATCTGCAGTACTCCTTGCATGAAACCCCAGACTAAAGAATGCGTAGCAAGTGGTCTTTGAAACAAAACTGATAAGGCTGAGACTTGACCCTTAATGGTACTCAGGGTCAGCTTCATCTCTACGCCTAACTATAGAAAGGCAAGAATTCTGCCTATAATATATATCCGAGGGTGCCAACCCTTGGATTCACACCAGGAAACATAAGCTTTCCAGACTCTATAACAGGGATCTGCAATTAGCGGACCTCCAGCTGTTGCAAAACTACAAGTCCCATCATGCATCGGCCTTTGGGTGTCATGCTTGTGGCTGTCAGAGTCTTGCTATGCCTCGTGGGACTTGTAGTTCTGCAACAGCAGGAGGTCCGCTAATTGCATATTCCCGCTCTATAATATATATATCTAGAAGCTGGCTTCCTAGCATTAATCAAAGTAGAGATAACTGACCTGGAAAGCCCACGTTCCTTCAGAATGTGGGTCTCAATAGCCAGGCCGTTAAATTTAGCGTTTGTAAAGAAGGATGGAATATAGGCCCCTGCGATAACAGGTCTGGCCTTAGTGGAAGGGGCCAAGGACCCTCCACTGTCATCTTTACAATCTCCGCGAACCATGACCTTCTGGGCCATGCTGGTGCTATCAGAATTACCGACTTTCTTTCCAGCTTGATCCTGGAAAGAAGCCGAGGCAGCAACCGGATCGGGGGAAAAGCATAGATCAGTGAGAACTAATCCCAGGGGGCCACCAACGCATCTCTTCTGTACATGAGTGGGTCCCTTGTCCTGGACACAAAGTTGACTAGCTTTGTGTTGAATCTGGACACTAGAAGGTCTACATCCGGAGTCCCCCATTTTTGGTAAACAGCTCGAAACACTTCGGGATGAAGAGACCATTCCCCCGGGAATAGCTGCTGGCGACTTAGATAGTCTGCCTGCCAATTTTCTACCCCCGGAATGAAATCCCTTAACCTGGAGGTTCAGGTCTTTAGGGCCAGATATACTGCCCGAATCTCTAGGATGTTGATGGGTAAGGTACGCTCGGTTCCTGACCATTGTCCCTGGACAGTCGTTTTCTCTAGTATTGCTCCCCAGCCTGAAAGGCTGGCATCCGTTGTCACTACGTTCCAGATAATTGGTCTGAAGGTTTTTCCCTTCAGCAAGTTCCGGGATAGTAATCACCAACTGAGGCTCTGGGACACTCTTGGGGACAGCCGCATAGGCAAATCCAAAGTTTGATTCGTCTTGTTCCAAGGAGACAGGATACTGCTTTGAAACAGTCTCGAATGGAATTGGGCATAGGGAACTGCTTCGAATGAAGCTACCATCTTCCCTAACAATCTCATACAAAGGCAAATTGAAGGATTTTTTTCTTGACCTGATCATCCTCACTAGCTCCTGTATGGAGCTGATCTTTTCCAGAGGCAAGAACACCCTCTTCTGGGCTGTATCTATGATCATGCCTAGATACTCTAGCCTCTTTAGTGGCTTCAAGGAGGACTTTTTTTAGGTTGAGAATCCAACCCAAACTTTCCAGGTAGCTGCTTGAAACGGCTACACCCCATCTTAAGTGAGCCACTGACCGGTCTATTAACAATAGATCGTCTAAGTAAGCCAGGACAGTTATGCCCTGTGCCCTTAACCTGGCTAGAGGTGGGGCAAGTACTTTTGTGAATACCCGAGGTGCTGTAGCAAGGCCGAAGGGCAGGGCTACAAACTGAAAATGCTTCTTTTCTACCTCAAAACACAGAAACCTCTGGTGAGGAGGGAATATAGGGATATGCATCTCTGATGTCGATGGATGCCAGAAGTTCCCCTCCTTGTAGGATAGATACGACTGACTTGATTGACTCCATGCGAAAGGAGCAGATCCTCAGGAACTGATTTAGATTCCGTAGATCTAGAATTGGTCTGATATCTCCATTCAGCTTTGGCACCGTAAATAGGTTTGAGTAAAAACCCAAACCCTGCTCTTCTTTGGGGATCTGCATGATCATCCCTTGAGCCAATAATCGGTCCAACGCTTGCAACAGGGATTGCTTTTTGGCTGGATCCCTCGGAACGTTTGATCTGAGAAAACGGGCCAGTGGAAACTCTCAAAATTCTAGCTTGTATTCTAGAGATACAGTGGAGAGGGTCCATCTGTCCTGAATTTCCCTCTGCCAGACTTCTGAGAACTTCAGAAGTCTTCCCCCCACCTTGGTGAGGGGGGATGCCTCTTCATGATGAGGCCTTGGTATTCCGCTTTGCAGACTTGTGGCCCCAGGTCCTCCTCTGTGCCTGACCCTGAGATCTTCCCGTGGGGTCCGACAGCAAAGGCCGTTGCCCCTGCCTAGAGGATGCCCTTGGCGCTGGGGAAAAAGTCTGTTTAAATGAAGGAAGTTAATATTTTCTTTTGACTGGTAAAAGAGTACTCTTTCCGCTGGAAATAGCTTGGATAAATACATTCAGACTATCTCCAAAAAGGCGTTCTCCCTTAAAGGGGAACCCAGTTAGAAGATTTTTACAAGGCGTTTCAGCTGACCAACCCTTTAACCAAAGGATCCTTCACATGTGTACAAGTATAAGCGCCAGATGTGATGCCTGGTAAATAGAGTCCTTTATAGGATCTATGGCAAAGCATAATGCTTTAGGTAGCTCGGCCAACTCCTGAGCTTGTTGTGCAGGGAGCTCTTTGAGGGCATCTGTAAACTGGTCCTTTAAGGACTGACAGATGCCTATGGCTGCTATCGCAGGCTGAGTTACGGTCCCTGCTAAGGAAAAGGGGGTTTTTAACAGACCTTCCAACTTTTTATTTGTTGGATCCTTAAGCATATGTGCATTGTCCACTGGACAAGTTAAATTTTTATTCACATTGGAAATCGCAGCGTCTACTGCTGGAATCTTCCATCTTTTAGTGAATTTTTCCTCCATAGGATAGAGATTAGAGAATCTTTTAGGAGGGGAGAAATTCTTATCCGGATGATCCCATTCGGAATAAATAAGCTTTTCAAGTAATGCGTGTACTGGAAACACATGTAAAGGCTGAAAAGGTTTTAAGGATCCTAAAGAGGATACCGGACTTTCAGCTGCCTCCGTTAGGGGTAACATGAAAGTAGAGCGAACCATCTCTGTAAGTCTCTGTACTTCAGTTTGTGAAGGTGAATTTCCAAGTACTGTTTCCTCTGCAGAGGAATAACCAGCTTGTTTTTCTTCCCGATCATCTGCGGGAAAGACCTTGTCATGTGCCCATAGTTCTTTAGGACCCTCCACTGACTGTAAACAGTCTAAGATGGGGGAGGGTCTAGGACGTTTCCTATCCACCTGGATGGATGATGCGATTAAAGTCGCTAATCCTCCTTCTAAGCCCTACAGGGCAGAGGAAAGTGCTTCTTCAGTCACATAAACGGGGGCTGAAGTGTGTGAAGCAGTTGCACCACTGCTAGTTTCTAATGACTCTCTCTGGCTTGCTATATCTGATCTCTCTGAACAGGAAGACAGTATGGAGGCATAACTGGGGTTCCCAGCGCCTGAGGGTGACACCTTAGGTACCTTTACGGTAGGTCTGGAAGACATAATGCTAAGTACAAAAGCAGAGGCACACACAATATTATCTGCTAAATAATTCTAGCCAAACAATGCATGCTAACAGTTGTTTTCCTGTACTGGAAATGCCTGCTTTACACCCTTACCTGCCCCACGCTAAATGTCTCTTATGCCTCATACACACGATCAAACAATCTGGTGGAAAAGTCCGGCGGACTCAAGTCCGCCGGACAATCCCGCCATGTGTGGGCTCCGGGGGACTTTTTTTTACCCAAAAGTCCGGCGGACTAAGAAAATATTTTTGCACTCCAATCTGTCCGCCGGACTCGCATTTCAGTGGACAATCCGGCCGTGTGTGTGCCAGTCCGCCGTACTTTTGAAATGAACGGACTTTTCCCGCCCGGAGAAAAGTTCGCTCATTTTGAGCGCGTCTCCAGGTAGCCGGGGCCAGCGAAGGAGACGTCGCTGGCCCCGTCACCTGGTATGGGCTTAAAGGGGAACCCCTACGCCCCCAGGTCCATATCAGACCCTTATCCGAGCATGCTACCCGGCCGGCCAGGAAAGGGGGTGGGGGACAAGTGATCGCCCCCCCTCCTGAGCCATACCAGGCTGTGTGCCCTCAACATGGGGGGTACTCTCAGGAAACTCATACTGATCTGGTGCAATGGTCACGGAGGACATGGATGCCTTTTTTTGCCACTAAATAAACAACCTCATGTTTCTTCTGAAAGATTAAGCTCGTTGGCTGACATACTTCTTCAATGACTTTAGGACTATTTATATAGGTGAGTAACCCAGAACAAGCATGCAGCTTAAAAGGTTTTTACTTTCATTTTCAATTTCTTCATGTTTGATCCAAACAGTGACCCAGAAAACACTAAAACCCCAGCCAGTCTAGGAGACAACTCACATTTTCAGAACTATTCCAGCAATGGAAGTCTCTCTCATGACAGATTTTGTTTAAACTTCTGGAGTACAAAAGTGCAAAGGACTGAGGTAAGGCGACACAATCTTTCAATTGAGGCATCCTCCAGGTTCCATACAGCCCATGTTCAAACCTTTCTAATATGCCACTAGCTAAGTTGAAGTTAGATGACTGAAAGGAACAAAGTGTAAATACATTTTTGTAGAAGAAACCTGAGTTTTAAGCTATAGCATTACTTAAATTTTAATTTATTCTAAATTCACAGGTCTTGGAAAAAAAAAAAAGTTGGTAGCTGCAAATTTTTATGTTGCACAGCTGTTTATTGATCTTATATGTACACCTACAGGGTTCTCTCTGATGCAGGCTGAAGGGTTCCAGAATTTCTATTCCAAGTGGAGAAAATTGGTTTCACTTTTTTACTCTGGGATTGGTAACCCACTGACTGGAGTCCAGAGACTTTGAAGAGTGTTGGGAGGAATAAGCCTCTTAACCCTGTGTCCACGTTTAACTGGACACCAGCAGCCCAATGGTGCAGACTGGCTGTGATTCTCTGAACACAAGCCATTGCAGGAGCAACAAATGGATGCGCAAACATTGGGAGAGTGTCTGTACTAACCTCAAGGAAAGGCTATCTGACCAGACTGCTGCCTGAAGCATATTGAAAGAAAATGCATCTCTAGACAGGAACCAGGTGGGAATTTTTGTTTGTCAAAGAGCTAAGACAGAATGGTGGGTCTGACAGGCTCAGGGACTACAAAGTCTGAATAGCCAGAAGGCTGGACAATTTGTGTTCTTTCATGGTTATGCTAAAAACCCCTGTGAGGGTAACCCTGTTATTTGTTTAGAACTTTTACTTTCTTTTTAGTTAAAAGCAGGCCAAAAGCGTAGCGTAGGCACAGCAAGGCACTTAGAAGATCTGCTAATCAGCATTTTAACCAAAGAGACCTATGTGCCTGGAAAGACTAAAAAAAATTCACAAAAAGTATAAACAGTAAAGCTGAAGAAAGAAAACAGTAAAGTTGAAAAACAAAATACAAAAAACAGATGCCTAACCTGCATGTGGACACTAAGGCCGCGTACACACGGGCGGACTGTCTGACGGACTTGGTCCGCTGAAACGTGTTTCAGCGGACAGTCCGCTCGTGTGTGGGCTTCAGCGGACTTTTTCAGCGGACAGTCTGGCGGACTAAGTCTTTCGGAATTTCCGTAATATTGTCCGTCCAACTTTGTTTTCAGCGGACAGTCCGCTCGTGAGTAGGCAAGTTGGACGGACTAAGTATGGCGCATGCTCCGAAAGGATTTACACGGCCGAAGGTTGCATTGCAGTGTATTGGACATCGTAATTCTAGTCCCGTCGTACGTGCTGTACACGTCATCGCGCAAGCTTTCAGAGGACTGTCCGTTCATTCAAAAGTAGGACGGACTGTCTGTCGGATTGTCTGACGGACTTAGTTGGCCAGACAGTCCGCCCATGTGTACGCGGCCTAAGAAACACTGGGCAGGATCGTAAGAGTTATGACCTTATGTGCTGGCCTTGGATCTGTTGTGCCATGTCCATTCACCTAATTGCCAGTATAATCCTGGTGTTATGAGACAATAAACTAAAAAGCAACTTTATTCCCAGCGCTGCACTTGCTGTCAACCATAGATAATTGTATGCAATTAAAATATAATCGTGGGTGGAAGATAACATTTAAATTCAAATACATTAAGCTGCAAAATGTGCATATATGAAAAAAAAAAAAAAAAAAAAACCCACACAATATTAAAAGAGAAATATGTTTTTTTATTTTTTTATTTATACTTACCTATCTGTCCCCCGATGCCTCTGCACTGAAAACC
The DNA here is from genome assembly GCF_037356315.1 of Lithobates pipiens. Classification (NCBI taxonomy): domain Eukaryota; kingdom Metazoa; phylum Chordata; class Amphibia; order Anura; family Ranidae; genus Lithobates; species Lithobates pipiens. The sequence continues at coordinate 484,178,800 of NW_027507748.1, forward strand.
GAGGGTACGAACCCCGCCGATCGCTTGGTTTTCAGAGCAGAGAGCTGTAGACTGTCTCTGGCAGTACAAACAAAACATGCATTTTGTGACCCCAGTGGTCACCTTTAAATAGACTCTGATCGCTCTTACTACATCAAGGTAATGTAGTGCTTTCTCTTCCCTAGATTGAGGCTCTGGGAGAAAGAAGGAAAAATAATATCTTGGTTTTAATGAAAACATGTTACCACCTTTGCTATGAATTCAGGATGAAGACATAGAACCACCTCATCCTTATACATGATCAAATATGGCTCTTTACAAGACAGAGACGCTAGTTCCGATACTCTAGCAGAAGAATGGCAACCAGAAAGATTATCTTTCTTGTCTAAAGGAACCAAGGGAATTTCTCGCAAAGGCTCAAACTGCTGATTCTGCAAAGCCGATAAGACCAATTTTAAATCCCAAGGATTTAGAGGTGCCTTGATAGGGGGATTAATCCGTGTTACCCCCTGAATAAGCTACGCACCAAGAGTGGGAAGCAAGAGGCCATAGAAAAAACACAGACAAGGCCGGGATCTGGCTCTTGATAGACGTCGAGGCCAGCTTCATTTCAGATCCCATATGCAGGAAATCAGGGATCCTGCCTATGACATACTTCCTGGGGTGCCAACCCCTGGATTCACACCAAGAAATATATGCCTTCCAGACTCTATAGTAAGTGATTCTGGAAGCCGGCTTCCTGGCATTAATCAAAGAAGACACAACCGAAGGAGATCACTCACGATCTTTTATAAAGTGGGATTTAACAGTAAAACCTGTTAAATTTTCGTCCGTAAGGTAGGATGAAATACCCGACCTTGTGCGAGAAGGTCTGGCTATAATGGCAGAGTCCAAAAGACTCCTGCTGCCATCTTTATGATCTCGGTAAATCAAGATCTTCTGGGACCCACTGGAGCGCAGAAGTAGCAGAACTGGAGGAAATACATAGATCAGTGAAAACTGATGCCATAGGAAGACTAATGCGTCTGTTCCGTCTGCTAGCAGATGCCTTGTTCGACACAAAGTTGTCGACTTTGTTGTTGAATCTGGACATGAATAGGTCCATTTCTGGAATACCCCATCTCTGACATATCTCTAGGAAGATGTTGGGGTGAAGAGATCAAGAGATCATTCTCCTGGAAATAATTGTTGGCGACTCAAGTAGTCCGCCTGCCAAGTCTCTAGTGCTGAAACGAAAATTGCTGATAGGCAAGGAATGTTGTGTTCTGCCCAAGCTAGAACATTACTCACCTCTTTTTTGGGCTGCGCAACCTCTCGTGCCCCCCTGGTGATTGATATAAGCCAGTGCCGTGGCCTTGTCAGACTGAATCCTGACAGGACAGTCCCATAGTCTGCCCGAATCTTCCAAAAAGTTGATAGGCAAGGTCCTCTAACCTGGACCATCTCCCCTGGACAGAATCTTCTTCCAGGGCTGCTCCCCAGCCTAGAAGGCTGGCATCTGTTGTCAACACCTTCCAGGATAAAGATTTTCCTTTTTGCTGGATAACAACCACCAATTTAGGCTCTTACGTCGGGAGCCAATCGTATTGGAAACAAACAAGGCCTGAATCTTTTTATTCTAGACCGACAGGATGGTGTTTTGAAGCAGTTTTTGAGTAAAAAAACCCTAACAATCTCATGCACAGCCGAATGGAAGGAATTTCTGTATGGTATCTATAACCAGCCCCAAGTACTGTAATCTCCTTGATGGTTTTAAGGAGAATCTTCCTAGGTTGAGTATCCAACCCAGAGATTTCAGGTAGTTACCGCTCTGATCAGACTCTGGTTTTAGACCCGAGACTGAATGATCTATTAAAAGTAGCTCTTCTAAATAGGCTAGGACCGTTATGCCTTGAGCCCTTAATATGTCTAAAGGAGGTGCCGGAATCTTTCAGAACACCCGTGGTGCTGTGGCTAAACCGAATGGCAGGGCCACAACTGAAATTATAATTTTATATTTCAAAAAGCCGAAATTTTTAGTGATCAGGAAAATTTGGCACATTTGCATTTTTGATATCAATTAAAGCCCCCCCAAAAAAAAAAAAAAACTCCCCTTCTTGCAGGATGGACACAACCGATCGGATTATGAAAGGATTGGATGTTTAAGTGCCAATTCAGATGTTCGAGATTTAGAATAAGTCTTACCCTCTCTGGTTCTGGAACCGTAAAAGGTTTGAGCCAAACCCTGTTCCACTAAGGGAACCTCTGACATCATGACTGGAATAATAGCTGATCCAGAGGCCAGAAAGACAGACTTCTTTTTCTCTGGATCCTTGCGAACATTTTCCCTTCGAAAAAAACAAGGAGATGGAAACTCTCGGAACTCTAGTCTTATCCTAGAGAAAAAAACTGCAGAAATCCATCTGTCTTGACGTTGTTCCTGCCAGATCTTGAGAATCGCAGGACCTTTACCTTCACCCGAACGAGTGGGGGTGCCTCTTCATGAGAAGGCTTATCATTCTGCTTTGTGGGCTTTCTGCCCCAAGATCTCTTCTGACCCTAGTGCTGCCCTTGGGGCATTTCCCTTGAACCTGATGGCTGAGGTACTCAAGACTGCCTAGAGGCAGATGCTCCTGGCATAGGAGAGGCAGCACTATTAAAGAAGAAATGTTTGAACCTCTTCTTTACTGGGGAAAGAGAGCTTTCCCCATTAGAGGTCCTTTGGATGTACTTATCCAGATAGTCTCTAAAGGCTTAAATGATAGAGTCTTTCATAGCATCTACTGTGAGACAGTGCGTCAGATACACCAGCCCATTGCCGGGCCTGCTGATCAGGCAGAATTTCAGGTATCTCCACAAACTGTTCCTTAATGGACTGAGATACACCAATTGCAGCAAGAACCGGATCCACTGCTGAACTTGCAAAAGACATATTGTCTTTAAAAAGAAGTTCCAACGTTTTATTTGTTGGATCCTTTAACATCAGTGCATTATCCACCAGACATGTGATACTCTGCTCACTGAGGCGATTGCAGCATCAATTGCTGGAACCCCCCATTTTCTTCAATCCTCTTTCATAGATAAAGTGTGGAGAATTTCTTGGGAAGATAATATTGTTTATCTGCATGTTCCCATTCAGAATACATAAGCTTTTTTAGCCATGCATGAATTGGAAAAAAAATACCCAGATGGGGGAGGTTCTAATGAACACAATTAGATGTAGGTCCCTCAAGAGCCTATGCTGCAGGCAGCAAAAAAGGTTGAGTAAGGGAGTGCACAAGCAACCTGTCCTATGCTCCATATTAGGATCCTCAGAAGAGGATAAATATCTTCCAAATATTTGGGACGATCTACCTGATCCCCAGCCTCCTGCACCTAAACAAGAGGGTCCAGAGGACTAGATGGGAATCTGCTATGTTTAGCCCCACTATGGAGAGACATCATAGCATTAATCTTCTTTCCAATTTACAAATGGTAGAAGAAAAAACCTTTTGTATGATATATACAGGGACTGAAGTGTTTTATGCAACAACAGTTTCCCCTGATGGCTCAATCTGACTAGTCGTATCCCTCTCAGAGGAGGATGACATTCTTTTGGAAATGGATTCAGTTTATAGTGAAAAAAAACATTGACCCCTTTAGAGAAGTTCCTGGTCCCATTACCATTCATAGCCTGAAGCATAAAGCAGAGGCACTATGCAAAAGAATGTACATTGCTAGGCTATAGTTCAGCGCCATTAATCGTAGCCTGGTAAAGTATAATGTGTCAAAGGGAAAAAAACCTGTGTCACTAACCTGAACAAGCCCTCCTCCTGCTCTGTCCCTCCACAGCCAGCAGCAGCTTCACACATACAGCGATAAAATCAACTTCCTACATGTGTGGCCAGCGCCTGACGCCTTTCACCACGCCCCCACGCATGAATTACGGCCCCCCTTTCAAAGGAAAGTGCTTTCCCGCACGAGCGGCGTCCTGTGGAACATGCAGCTATGGCAGGGGGTCCTATCCCCGAAGGGGGGGGAAGAAACAATTTAGGGGGCACAGGAAAAGAAGCAGACCCCCCCTACTTACCGGAGGATCTGTTGCAGCTGGAGGAGAGGAGAATGAAGGCTTCTGTGCCGTTTCCAGCATAAGGACAGTGAGTGCTCAATACAGCCCCCAGTGGTGACACATAGGCATGACAACATACATAGAAGTAGAAAATCCTGAGAAAATCTCCCTTACCTTTTCCTCGCAGCAGGGTTTTATCAGAGATAAAGACCCAATCTTCACCCTTCACTGTGGGTTCTGAGACCTTTTAGGAAACCTTAAAAAAAAAACTGGGGAACCTCAGGTTACCCACAATCCTGGACCTGCGACAGCACCCTGCCAATAAAAACTTAAACACCAAAAAGTACTGGATCCCAGGTCCCTGCTCTCTAAAGAGAAGCATTCGCAAGCAAAACCTAATTTCTTTGGACACGAGGCCTGGGTACCATTCATTTAGCCCATGAAAAGACATCAGAACGGATCCGGTCAGCATGGCTAGCCCCAGCAAGGATTGCTTCCAGTGGAGCTCAGCACAGCACACCTTTACTTGTAAGCAACACCTTAGACACTGGCTAAAAAACTGAGGACTCCCAGTAGTGGGAGGGGTTATATAGGGAGTACACTTCGTGCTTTGGGGCGTGCCAGTGTCCATCACCTATCAGTGGCCCTATAACCCACATAGTAACTACTATGGCTCTGTATTCCCTGATGTAAGAAAATAAATTAAATACACTCTTGTGATCCATATCAGAAGCCCAGCCAAACAAGTTGTGATTGGACTTCCTTTAAGGAACATCCCGGAAGTATAAGTTTGGGAATATTAAAAAGAAAAAAAAATTCTCTCTCATAATATATATATATATATATATATATATATATACATACATACATACACATACACATATATACATATACATACACACACACACATACACACACATCGAAATAAATAAAATTCTCACTAGCATTGTTGGGAAAAATCAAGACTGCCACTCGGAGCAGACTGGGAACCCAGACCCTGCCAAACAAGAGGGTAGGGGGAAAGGGAGGCACCAATAGTGTAATATGTTTTTAGCATGTAACAAAATCCACAGCAAATAGTGGGGAATATATCCAGCGCTGGAGCCGCTGAGCAGGTCTGCTACAGGGATCAGTGTGAGCAGCTGGGAAGCCTCCACAAGAAAGACAAACTGTAAGAGGAGCTGTCAGAAGCCTGCGACGAATGAGCCGATCAGGAATGTGTTTCGGAGGCTAGGTGCTGCCTCCATCAGCCTAAGGACTGTAGCAGATCTGTCACCTCAGCAGCTCCAGCCCTATACCGATTCCCTGCTGATGATTTCTCTGGAGTTTGTGAGTGCATCTTTTTATTGGATTTACATTTTGTTACACAATAAAAAAAAGTATTACCCTAATCCCAGTGTTATGAACATGTGAAACAGATGGTAACATTTCGCTGTTTTTTGTTTTTTTTTTTTTTTTTTAAACAGCAAATAATTCCAAAAGTTTAAAGTTTTTGCACATTTAAAAAAAAAAAAAAAAAAAAAAAAAATTGACCAGTGAAGTTTGCAAATGGCCATATAGTTAAATGAGAAAAATAGGGCCCCCCAAGTACTTCAGGACCGATTTGGGCTACATTATTGCCCTGGTTGCTATTGCAAGCTACTTATAGCTTCGACATACTTCCAAACATGAGAACACATCGTATTAAGTCATGTAGACAGCTGATAAACTGGCATATTTAGGTTGTGAACAATATATTATATATGTATGTGTATATATATATATATATATATATATATATGTATGTATATATATATATATATATATATATATATATATATATATATATACATACACATACACATATACACACACAACCTGTGCTTGTAATCACACTAGGGAAAATATCATTAAAGGGTTGTCACTTTTAGTCCAGTCACACGATTTTCAATTTCAAGCCCTGATGAATGGGGACTTTTTGGACCCCCAACTGCTTTGGCTACTCTATGGATTGTACCCTGGACCTTTATTGGAATAGTTGTATCTGGACATTTTAGTAAATGGTATGGCACTTCAAATTTCATTTTTGTTCCACAAAAATGATCTGTCAGCGAGGAGCTGGCTGAACAAATGTTAACAAGCTTACTGCTTCCGTTGCAGCAATAAGCTTATTGACTACCAGGGCATTTGTTTTAACTATTTGTCTAACAAAGTAGGTTTTCAAAGTATAGTAACAGATTAAACCATTAAAAAAAGTGAGTTTTGTTTTAAAAAAGAAAATATATAGTCAAGGCAAGGATGTGTGTGGCCACAGATTATAAAACTTTACTAATCTAAAATTATTTAATTTTATTGGACAGCAAACCAATAACAGAGGTTCTGAATTTCAGAAACAAATGTATTATACATTGAAGGATTGTGTCAAGGAGTCAATTTTATCAATTAAGTTTAGCCCAGTAGAGAGAGCTAAAATAAAATGCTTATTACGAACATGGTATGCTATACCAAAAATGACCACAAGATGTCATAATGAAAACATAAAAGCATAGCATAGCTTACATTCAAATTGTAAATGAAAGTCAGATGAACAATCAAACAGTTCGCTGTAAAAGATGTACATGGCTCATTACAAAGGAAAATATAAAACGGAGGATGCAATTATATTAAATAAGCATTTATATTTTTATGAAAAATGTTTAAATGTATCATTTGAACCAGTCTATATAGTATTAAATGTACCTAAATAGGATATGCAAGCAAATGAGGGAAGCACACAACTACTAAATATCTGGCTGCCTGAATAAGTTCCTCATTAATAAGAAGTATTTTTGCAACGGGAAAAACGTCAGAACTTTAACAGTATCCACATCACACAAAAGGAAGAAACATTAGGTTAAAATCTATGGTAACAATTTTTCAATAGGGGAGCGAGTTGCACCCCTGTCAAAGGACCCTTTATGCACTGTGATGTCTGTGCATCATGTTACTCTGTTGCTGGTGCTTCCATGATCTCTTGGATTCTTCAGCCTCCTTGATTGGCCAGGAAGGTGCACATAAGCAATGGAATCCCTTTGTAACCTACCCGGTGCCTATTCCTTGCATCTCATATGCAGTTGTCAATGTTCTGTTTGTAAACAAAATGGCTAGCAGGCTGAAGTAGAGATGTACAGTCTATTGTATAAATGCCTACCTGCTAGAAATGTTTTTACTTCACACAAATTAAATTCTTGAGCTCAAGGATTATACCAAAGCAGAATTTCTCAGTTATAAAACAGTAAGTTTCATGATTTCTAAATAAAGACATGCTATTGCTTTAGGCTTGTATGTTAAACTGATATTTTCCTGGCATAGATTCAGGCACCGTGTAAGAATCTGTATCTTAACTTACAGCTCCCTGCAGTGGTCACTTCTGAGATATGCATCTGATGTTTTGCATACATATCCGTCTTTGCAAATACATTTATTATTCTCCATTAACCACATCACACTCATTTAAAGCATTTATCGTATGCTTGAAAACTTTAAAAAACATACTGTACTTAGTCACAATATAGAAACAGACATAATTTAATATCCATTTACAACTAGAAAAACAGAGATTACCATAATTAAGGCTGGAAGGTGGCAGACCACTTGTTGAGTGAAAACTAGCAGTTTTGCTTTAAAACTGGTACATGAAATGTAATATATTTCCCAGTTTACAGTCCATTCAGAAAGTATTCACAGTGCTTCACTTTTTCCACATTTTATGTTACAGCCTTATTTCAAATGGATTAAATTAATTATTTTCCTCAAAATTTTACAAACAATACCCTATAATGACAATGTGAAAGAAGTTTGCTTGAAATCATTGCAACTTTATTAAAAAAAATAAAAATAATAATCACATGTACATAAGTATTTACAGCCTTTGCATTGAAACTCAAAATCAAGCTCAGGTGCATCCCATTTCCACTGATCATCCTTGAGATGTTTCTACAACCTGATTGGAGTCCATCTATGGTAAATTCAGTTGAATGGGCATTATTTGGAAAGGCACACACCTATCTATATAAAGTCCCACAGTTGACAATGTACATTAGAGCGCAAACCAAGCCATGAAGTCGATCTCTGAGACAGGATTGTATGGTGGCACAGATCTGGGGAAGGGTACACAAAGATTTTTTGCACCATTGAAGGTCCCAAATGAGCACAGTGGCCTCCATCATTCGTAAAGGGAAGAAGTTTGGAACCATCAAGACTTTTCCTAGAGCAGGCCCGTCTGACCAAACTGAGTGATCGTGGGAGAAGAGCCTTAGTCAAGGAGATGACCAAGAACCTGATAGTCACTCTGACAGAGCTCCCTCATTTCTCTGTGGAGAGAGGTGAACCTTCCAGAAGACCAAGCATCTCTGTAGCACTCCACCAATCAGGCCTGTATAGTAGAGTTGCCAGACAGATGTCACTTTTCAGTAAAAGAAACAACAGCCTGCCTGGAGTTTTCCAAATGGCACCTGAATAATTCTGACCACGAGTAACAAAATTCTCTGGTCTAAAGAAACAATGATTCAACTCTTTTGGCCTGAATGGCAAGGGTCATGTCTGGAGGAAACCAGGCACCACTCATCACCTGGCCAATATCATCCCAACAGTGAAGCATGGTTGTGGCAGCATCATGATGTGGGGATGTTTTTCAGCAGCAGGAACTGGGAAACTAGTCAGGATCAAGAGAAAGATTAATGCAGCACTGTACAGAGACATCTTTTATGTAAACATGCTCCAGAGCGCTCTCAACCTGACTGGGGCAAAGGTTCATCTTCCAACAGGACAAAGATCCTAAGCACACAGCCAAGATAACAAAGGTGTGGCTACTGGACAACTATGTGAATGTCTTTGAGTGGCCCAGCCAGAGGCCAGACCTGAACCCGATTGAACATCTCTGGAGAGATCTGAAAATGGCTGTGCACTGATGCTCCCCATCCAACCTGATGGAGCTTGAGAGATCCTGCAAAGAATAGGAGAAACTGAAAAATAATAATAATATTATAGGTGTACCAGGCATGTAGCATCATGCTCAAAAAGACTTGGTTGTGATTGGTGCCAAAGGTGCTTCAACAAGAGAAAGGCTGTGAATATTTATGTACATGTGATTTTTTTTCTTTTTTTATAAATTTGCAAAGATTTTTATGGGGTATTGTTTGTATAATTTTGAGGAAAATAATGAACTTAATCCATTTTGGAATAAGGCTGTAACATAACAAAATAGTTTCTGGATGCACTGTATAATGAGCAATTTAAAAGAAAAGTTGAGTTTTAAAAGACAAAGAGTGGACACCCCAAAACACACAATAAACAGGAAAGGCTCCACCTTTAGCAACATGTTATATCCATATTTAGGGTGTAATATGTAACACGTTAAGCAACCCTCCCACCCCCTCAAAGTGTGGTAATGCAAGTACTTAGGTCCGATTCACACGTCAGCATTTGAAGCTCGGTTTACACCTAGGTGTTTTTGTGCATTTTTCTGCTGTAAGCTTCAGCTCTAAAAATGTCCAACAAGACAAATCCCATTTCATTTCAATGGCCCCTGTTCACATCTGAGCATTCTGATACCTAAAGCAAAATGCCAGTCACTCAAAAAGTACAGGAGCATCTTTTTTGCCAGATTACTTTTTACATTTGTGACCTTTTTAGCTTTAAAATGCCTCTACAAAAACTCAGCAAAAATGTCGGAAAAAACAGCAATGCCTAGTTGTAAACAGAGCCTGAAGCTGAAGCTCCAAAACACTGAAGGAGTAAAAAAAAAATGTATATGTATATATATATATATATATATATATATATATATTCTTATTCTCTATGGAGATGGTTCACATCTCCCCTCCATGTCGTCTGAAGCCAAACATCTGAAGCTCAAAAAAGTTCTGGAGTTTTTTTTGTAGCTCAATTCGGGCAGATTTTGTGCTTTTTACATTGGTGACCTTTTGACCTGTACAAAATCGTGGTAAAAATGGCAGCAAAATCGCACAACTTTCCACCTGAAAATGATATGCTCAGGTGTGAAAGCAGCCTAAGGCCCTGTGACTTGGGACTGCAAAGTCGCATGACAAGTCATACCCCATGATTTCCAATGAGTACCATTCATATCTGTGTGACTTCAAGTCACCCTGACTTCAAAGTAGTCTGACTTTGATGCGAGTTGACACAAGCTTACACAGACATTCCTGAAATTGCGTCAAAAATCACATCAAAATTGCAGTAAAATCAAGCTACTTTGAAGCTGTGGTAGTGTGAATGGGGCCTAAGGCTCCTTTCACACTTGTGTGAATTGAAAGTCGCAATTTTGCCACGACTTGAAGTAATGCCTGTATAATGTTGGGGTCTAGGGACCTCAAGTCGCCTCAAAGTCAGACCAAAGTAGTGCAGGGACTACTCTGAAGTCACACACAGATGAATGGTACTCATTGGAAATCTTGGAGTATGACTTTGCAGTCCCAAGTCACAGGACAAGTCGCACACGACAAGTGTGAAAGGAGACTTAAGGCTTGTACATACTATAAGAAAATCAGGCAAACATTTTCGTCCAAAGAATTTTCGTACGATTTTTGTATAGTGCATACACAACTTTCAACAGCCGATTCTGAAATTTCATAGGAAAATTTCCGAAGGGACAAACTCCAAAATTTTTCTCGTACGGGAACAGAACAAACGATTTTCGCTTCGTACGACTTTAGTACATGGAAAATCAGAAAAGACTGCATATGATCAGAAACAAACAACAAAAAACCTTTTTGTGTGAATATTCGTAAGAATTTTATCCCGTTTATCCTGTCCTGGCACTTCAGGGACTCAAGAAATCTGATAGGTAGTCAGAAGAGCAGATTTTGAGCCTCTCTATGCATCTAGACTGTGAAATGCATGTAGTATCCAAACATTTAGGAAACAGACAGTGTTATGCCTATGCCATAGGTGTGCACCCCAAATGTATTAAAACATGGATGGTGCCAGTAGGGCAATGGATGGTGTCAGAGCAGTGAACGGTGTCAGTTTTTTTTTTATTATTTAATTTTTTTTTATGGATTTTTTACAATTGTTTTAGGAGCCTCAATGGGGGCTTTGGTGAAATATCTGCAGGGGGAGAATCTGCACCACATGGGGTGATTGATTAGGGTATACCCAGGCACATCCCCTGTGCACGCCTATGGCTTATGCTCTGTGTGAGAAATAACTTGTTAAAATTACAACTTTGTGAAGATGAAGAAAAAATAAATAAAAAATGTACAAAAAAAATGACTACAGTAAAACCTTGGTTTGAGAGCATTTTGCAAAATTTTTAATACATGTCTTTATATACTCAGTTGTGACATGTTGAGTGAGGCCCCTCCAAGTGTAGAAATATGAAGGTTTAATGAAGGTACAACATTTAGCAACATATTGCTACACTTAGGGGTGCCACTCCTCTTTTAGCCCACGTACACACGGTCGGAGATTTTGCCAACCAAATCCGTCGGATTTTGCCCGTCGGATTTAGTCCGACGGATTGTGTCCGAAACTGTTGCATACACACGGTCGGGCCAAGTTGGTGAAAAATCTGATCTTTCAGAACGTGATGACGTAATTTCGTTACGATGGGACTACATTCAGGCTAGTAGCCAATAGCTTTGATGTAGGAATTTGATCTGAGCATGCGTGGCACTTAGTCCGATGAAAATGCTCTACACATGATCGGATTAGGTCCGTTTGGCCCAGTTGGTCAGGAAATATTTCCAACATGTTGGAAAATTGGGTCGGACGGAGATTCGGACGGAATCAGTCCGATGCATACCACACACAGTCGGATTATCTGACGACACGGTCCGATAAGACTCATTCCGACAGATTCTCCGACCGTGTGTACAAGGGCTTATACTCTGTAGCTCCTGCTGGCTTAGCGTCTAATCCCCTTGTGGGGGCTTCCATTTATGGATGGGCATTTTACGATTACACAACCTGGTAACATTGCTATATTTTTATATGGACTATAAAAACGGAAGGACGTATGCATAAATTGTTGTGGAACAAATCAATTGAGTTTTCATTATTTCTTATGGGGAAAGTTGCTTTAATATAAAAGTGCTTTGGATTACAAGCATGTACTTGAAACAAATTTTGTTCGCAATCTAAGGTTTTACTGTACTTCAAAAAAACTAACCATGCAGCTTTTGTTAGATGCTCCTGGTCTGCAGTGGCCAAGAACCACAAAAAGTGGTCCAAGGAAGGAAAACCAGTAAAAACAATACCAGTGTCAGGAATGCCCAAGGCTCATAGATGCACATGTAGAGTGAAGGCTGGCCTATGTAGTCTTCTCCAATAGAAGAGGCACTGTAGCTCAAATTGCTGAAGAAAATAGTGCTGGTTCCACTAGAAAGGTGTCAGAAATCATTGGTTTCTTGCATAGCCACAGACTGGTCAGAGTGTCCATGCTGACCCATGTCCACAGCCAAAAGTACCTATCATGGGCATCAGAACTTGACCATGGAGCAAAAGGAGGTGTCTTTGTCAGATGAATGTAAGAATGTTTGGGGAACAGAGCATTACATAGTTAGTCTGGTTGCAAAAAAAAAAAAATAATAATAAAAAAAAAAGACATAAGTCCATCAAGTTCAACCAATAAAAAGGGGGGATTTTTTTTTTTGATCTAGAGGAAGGCAAAAAGACAAAATTAATTTGTTTTGTATGGGTAGGCTTATGCCAAATGGGTTAAATACAGAATGTAGTTTGTCTCTTTTTTAAATGTAACCAATAAGGAAGATATTTTCAGACCCCTTTGACATCTGGTGATGAATAGGGATGAGACGAACAACGCCCACCCCGTTTGGTTTCCACCAGAACACCGTGAACAGGCAAAAATTTACCGCTAACACCTTTAAAGTCTATGGGACACAAACGTGAAAAATCAAATGTGTTGATTTTAACCACTTCAGCTCCGGAAGGATTTACCCCATCCTGACCAGAGCACTTTTTACAATTTGGCACTGCGCCGCTTTAACTGTTAATTGCACGGTCATGCAATGCTGTACCAAAACAAAATTTGCTTCCTTTTTTCCCACAAATAGAGCTTTCTTTTAATGGTATTTGTTCACCTCTGCTTTTTTTTTTTTGCGCTATAAATGGAAAAAAGACCGAAATTTTGAAAAATAAAAAATGTCTACTTTGTTATAAAAAACAACAACAATAAACTCAATTTTAGTCATACATTTAGGCCAAAATGTATTCAGCCACATGTCTTTGGTAAAAAATAAATAAAAAATGTCAATATGCGTATATTTATTGGTTTGTAGACATACGCACACTTAAATATTTTGTTTTGGAATTTTGTTTTCGTCTGAAATACAATTAGTTACTCCCAAAATAAGTTTTTATTATTTCGTTTTTTGTTAAAAATTGCATTAGTCTGAAAAACCAAATTAAGGTTGAATCTGTCATTGAAGGCTTATGGTGTCTGCTCCATCGAATCTTCTTTCAACATTCGACAGCTAAACTGTATGACTCGGTATAGTTGATCTGCTCCATTGAATCTTCTTAGAACTTTTGACACCATAACCATAAGCCAAAGATTCAACGTTTGTATGTTTTTTGCTGCTTTGTCGAATCTTTGTCATTCATGTTGAATGTATATAGCTCTAAAAGAAAATGGACTGGTGATAGTGATCAATGATCAGACATGTAACAAGATTGAGATTCTATATACCCCATCTATAATATAGAATCTATAATAATAAATCCCCCCCCCTTCACTATTGTTCTGCTGCTGTGCTTGTGCTTATGCTTAATTGCTAAATAATTTAGGTTCTCTGATAAAACAGACCAGCTAAGATTGACTGTCTTCTGAATATATTTTTTTTAAAGCAAAGGCTCTACAGATTAAAATGGTGGGTGTTTTTTTCCCCCAAACAGTATTTGTCAAACGCGATTTTTCAAACGCATGTTTTGGGAAAAAAAAACAAAAAACACTTTTTTACATTTTAATGCACTAAAACAAACTATTTTGCACAAATGTTTATAATAAAAAAAAAAAAAGGATGATCTTAGGCCGAGTACATGGATACCAAACACGACATGCTTTAAAATTGTGCAGAAATGTGCAGTGGCAACAAACTACATACATTTTTAAAAGCCTTTACAGGTTGCCACTTTAGATTTACAGAGGAGGTCTACTGCTAAAATTACTGCCCTCGAGCTGACCTTTGCGGAGATACTTCACATGCATGGTTCAATTGTTGTTTACACTTGACGCCAGACCAACGCTTGCGTTTGCGCGAGAGCGGGGGGGGTGCTTTTTTTACTTTATTTTTTATCTTATTTTTAAACTGTTCCTTTCATTTTTTTTTATCATTTTTATTGTCATCTCAGGGAATGTAAATACCCCCTATGATAGCAATAGGTAGTGACAGGTACTCTTTTTTGAAAAAATTGGGGTTTATTAGACCCTAGATCTCTCCTCTGCCCTCAAAGCATCCGACCACACCAAGATCAGTGTGATAAAATGCTTTCCCAATGGCGCAGTTTACATCTGGCGAAATCCAAGTCATAAAATGCTCATTGCTTCAAAATTTCTTAGGCCATAGAGATGATTGGAGCCATTCTGGTCTCTGATCAACTCTATGGTCAGCTGGCCAAATCACCGGCTGCATTCTCAGGTTCCCTGTTGGGACAGGAGGGCCAGAGAAAAACGTCGAAGACAGTGGGCGGGTATGGGACATTCCCTCCCACTGCTTGTAAAAGCAGTCTAGAGGCTAATTAGCCACTAAGATTGCTTTTACATGAAAGCTGACCGCAGGCTGAAAAGAATGATACCAAGATGATACCTAAATCTGCAGGCATCATTCTGGTATAACCACTCGAAGTCCAGCAACATACCAGTACGTTGCTGGTCCTTTTTGGCCATATATTGTAATTTTTTTTCATACAGCCTGTGGGCTGAATGAAAAAAAAGATTGATCGGTGGATATGCTCACCATTAGAATACCTCCCTTCATCCACCCACTTCTAATGATGGGCATACATGCACCATTTATATATGCTGAAGCATGGGAGCATCCGCCTCAAAAAGGTAGGAGCAAATCGCTCCTCCACCCCTGCTGCCCCCATGCTTCGGCATATATGCTCTTTTTTTTTTTAAACTGTGGTGGTGAAATCACCTCCTACAGTGCTGGAGTCACGGCTTTATGTATCGTGGGAGAAAGCGCTGTTGCTGTCAAGATAAATAAATCCGTGCTGCAACTGAATGGCGTACCTGCTAAGCAAATGATGGTTAACAATAAAACAAAGTAACATTACAGTATAACAGTAAGACTTACCATACCTGCAAAGCAAATAATATTTAAAAAAGTGTTTTTTTTTTGTTTTTTTTTACGAACGCAATCTGTGCCTAAAATATATATATGCCAAAGCATGGGGGCATCTGCCTCATAAGGTAGGAGCAAAAATCGCTCCTCTACTCCTGCTGCCCCCATGCTTCGGCATTTATGCTCTTTTTTTTTTTTTTAACTGTGGTGGTGAAATCACCTCCAACAGCGCTGGAGTCACGGCTTTATGTATTGTGGGAGCAGACGCTGTTGCTGTCAAGATAAATAAATCTGCTCTGCAGCTGAATGGCGTACCTGAAAAAACAAAAATGGTTAAAAATAAAACAGTAAATTATAAAAAAGAATTGCATATCTGAAAAGCAAAACATGATAAAACATAACAATAAGACATTGCAGAATAGCATACAGTAAAAAAAGAGCAGAACAATAGAAAGAATAGAGAGAGAACAATAAAACGACAACTATTTTTGTTTTTTTATTGTGTGTGTATATATATTATATATTTACACTTTTTTGTAACTAACGGTTCGAGTCTCCCAAAATGCAACGGTATCTTGGGAGACCCTGTGAAAGTGTGCCTAGTCTATGCAATGATATCGCCCAAATCGTCCCCTCCGCTCCTCCGAGGACCTCCTGCTTTCTAGCTCCCTTGTTACCTCCTCTCATGCTCGCCTTCAAGACTTCTCCAGAGCCTCTCCCATCCTCTGGAACTCCCTGCGCCAGTTCGTCCGCTCAGTCCCTACCCTGTCCACCTTTAAGAGTTCCTTGAAAACTCATTTATTCAGGGAAGCCTATCCCACACCCACCTAACTGTCCCCCAGCCACCCCCATCAAATCATCCTCTGCAGCTGTTACCTTTTGTACCACCACCCCCTCCCTTTAGAATGTAAGCTCTACGAGCAGGGCCCTCCTGTACCTTTTGTATTGTACTGCAATTGTGCTGTCCCCCCTATACATTGTAAAGCACTGCATAAACTGTTGGTGCTATATAAATCGTTAATAATAATAATGCAATGCTGTACCCTACGCTAATACTCAACTAGTGTATGGTAGCGTTCAAAACATTCACCAATGCAAAGACCAGGATTGTCAGGACAGGAGGGACAAAAATAGCAGGTGTCATGCCTATATCTGCGCTTGCTGCGGACATGACATCTTCTTTGGGGGGCTCGTTGGGTAGGGGTACTTGGGAGGTGGAGCACTATCTGGAAACAGAAGGGCTCTGATGATCTCTTCCTGAAATTTAAGGAAGGATCCAGTCCGTCCTGAAGCTCTGTATCGCACATGAGCGTTCAGCAAAGCCAATTGAAATAGACACTTTCTTGTACCAGTGTCTGGTGCCAACAATGAGGTCCACCCCTCCCATATTTAGGTTATATTCGTGGACACAGAGGGGTTTCTCCACAACACCAGTCGCTGTAGTAATTTGGACCGTCGTGTCTGCATGAAGGGAGGTAAGAACGAAAGCATTCTTATTACCCCTCCACTTCATAGCGAGCAAGTTATTACACTGCAAGCATGCTCTCTCCCCCAGCCTAAGATGGGAATCTTCAAGCCGCTGGGGAAAGCTCTGGCGATTAAGTCACACGGCGCCACATGCTTCAATCTGCTGATCAAACAAGTGACTAAAAATCACACTCGTGTAATAATTGTTCATGTACAATTGGTACCCCTTTCCGAATAAGGGTAACACCAAATCCCACACAATCTTGCAAGCACTTCCTATGTAGTCAGGGCAGTTTGTCGGCTATATGACTATTTTTTCCCTCGTAAACCATAAAACTACATGTACAGCCTGTGGCCCCGTCATAGAGCTTATACATCTTGACCCCGTATCTGGCATGCTTGCTGGGAAGGTACTGTTTGAATGACAAGCGGCCAGAAAAGTTAATCGGGGACTCATCAATGCAGATAACTTGATGGGGAGTAAACAAGCAAAACGTTGGTTGAAGTGGTTTACGAGGGGCCGAATTTTGTAGAGCTGATCGTATCCAGGGTCTCCACGAGGACGACAGTTCATTGTCATTGAAATGCATGAACTGCAAGATCTGCTTGTATTTTGCCCTGGTCATGGAGGCAGAGAACAAAGGCATATGGTGAATTGGGTCAGTGGATCAATATGACTGCAACTCACTCTTTTTGATTATGCCCATGTTGAGGGAAAGGCCCAGAAAGAGCTTAAATTCGGAAACCGTAAATGGTTTCCAATCTCTGGCAAGAGACGACTGGGGAATAGTGGCAATGTGCTGACCAGTGTACAAATTGCTTTGGTCCACAATAGATCTAGAGAGATCTTTGGTGAAAAACAGCGAATAAAAATCAAGTAACGTTAAATCAACTGTTTCCACCTGAATGCCGGGTTGGCCAGTAAATGGGGGAAGTACAGGTGTTGCAGAAGTGGTGGGTTCCCAATTAGGATTGGCGAATGCAACAAGAAGGGCACTATGGGCCTGTGTTCATCTTCCTGGTGGCAGCGGGACACTACTTGTGCTTGCCACCCACCTCACCAGCTTGAACTGCACTTATCAGACTTGTTACGTCACCAAGTGTTACTGCAGTGCTGGATGTACGACCAGGGTGTACTAGCCTGCTGGTGCTTTCCAGTTTACCAGAAGGAATAGCGGCACTAGTACTGCTCTGCTTCATATGAGGGACCTGCGGATCTTGCACCTCAATGACAGAAGATTGAGATCTGGTATGCCTGACCTTGGCAGGGACCACAACTCCATCATCAGAGCTATCTGTCATGGAGCCACTGTAGTCTACAGGATCGTATTCTGAGCCTGAATCTGATAGTGAAGAGGAAGTCACTCATCTATCTGTCATGCTCAGGAACGTGTAAGCCTCTTCACTAGTGTACCTTCGATTTGCCATTTTGGGCTCTAAATTTAGTGGTACACTAGTGAGACTCACAGGTAAAAAAGCTCCTAGGCTGTCAGCGACTATCAAAATGCTACCAAAAAAAGATTAGTGATCGCAGGGATCAGGCCCGACTTTGCGAACGCTGCAATTATGTGTTTAGTGTTTTGTAAGTGACAGTGATCGATCGATAATGCACTTGGGTGGGCTTGGCTGAGGGGCAAAACGCAGGTTCTAGCAGGTATCTGGGCTGATCCCACTAACACTGTGTTTTTGGGAACCCTAAACTGCTGGGGACGCTAGCATAGATCTGATCAGATATCGATCGTTCAGATACTATACTACTAAGGGAGATATATGCTGCATGCGTGTGTGCATGGGTGTTAGCAGTACTGGCACTAACCTGATGCTGCCTGGGGCGAGGCAGACCCTACAACCTAACTTATATCACCCACTGGGTGATCAGGGGGTTAAACCTTTATTAGGTAGTAAACGGCGGGTGCCCTGACACTATAAAAAATAAAAACTAACCAGCAAGAAAGGGTTAACTAGGGGGCAATCAGGGGCTTGAAACCTTTATTAGGTAGTATATGGGGGTACCTGACGCTATAAAAAGCTGCAGTAAACCTAAATACTTACCTCCCTAAACTAGCGGCACCTGTGACTGGGACTGCCCCGCGCGTGCAGAGATGCCGTTTGGAGTACCATGCACCTCTTCCAGCTGGTGATCGACTTCCTATATTGGCACGTCAGCCTGTCAATGTTTATATTATTCATAGTTTACCGTTCCAGATGTGCTCACCAAGGTACATTATCATACCATCGTTGTTCCCTATTAAAAGGCCTGCTGGATCAGATGGTCTGAATGCCTGTTTGACTCACCGCTATACTGCGTGTGTGTCCATCTCCTGTGGTAAGAGTATACAAGCTTCCTATTATCCATGCATATTTGTGAATGGCATATGGCGAAATCTGTCCATCCTTGTTTATCATTTGAAGAGGCATCAGTCCTAGGTTTCCTTTAAATAGGACTATACAGTACAGAAAGGAACTATGTTTCACATGTTTGTTTATCACGGACTGTTTACTAGTCTGGTTTTTCACAGATAATTTTATATATGTTTACACCATAGAAATTTTTTTTTTTTTTTTTGCATGTCACGTTTGTTGTATATTTGCACGATGCTGGTTTGCAATAAAAAGCAGTTATTAGTGTAACACCCATCCTTAGGGGTTGTTCTAAGAGATTTCTTTAACTTCACAACAAGCATGGCATTTTATATATATTTTTTATGCCTTAGTAGTAAGCCTTGAAGCCATAGTGCAAAGTACAAAAAGCAAAGGCACTCTAAGAACCGTTCTATTTGAACAATAGTAGGAAAAACAGTGGTAGCATAGAATAATCTAATGCTAAATATGTTTTTTTCTGTACTGCAAATGCCTATGTAAACCCCTCACATGCACCAGTGCTTCTGTGTCCTGTGGCAGCCTTGGTTCAGCTGCTCTGATAGACACTGTGTGTTTCCCAGAGTATCAGCTTTATGCTTTTTCAGGTGTGAGCCTGATTGTCTATGCGCTACGCATCCTCAGAGGGGAGGCGGGGGAGAGGGTAAGGGGGATTTACACAGCAGTTTTATCAGCTTTTCAGATTTATGCTTGTTTAAAACATAGCATAGGTAGTCAGGCTGAAAAAAAGACACCAAAAAAAAAAAAAAATTATAATATCATACAATCCCATATACCCACAGTTGATCCAGAGGAAGGCAAAAAAAATAAAAATAAAAATAAAAATAAAAAACAGCAGCGCATGATCCAATTTGCTAAACCAGGGGGAAAAACAATCCTTCCTGATCCACCCGAGAGGCAATCGGATTTTCCCCAGATCAACTTTGCCTATAAATGTTAGTACCCAGTTATATTATGTACATTTAGGAAATAATCCAGGTCTTTCTTAACCACTTCAATACAGGGCACTTTCGCCCCCTTCCTTCCCAGCCCAATTTTCAGCTTTCATCGCTCTAGCGCTTTCAGTGACAATTGCGCAGTCATGCTACACTGTACCCAAATTAAATTTTTATCATTTTGTTCGCACAAATAGAGCTTTATTTTGGTGGTATTTATTCACGACTCCATTTTTTATTTTTTGCAATATAAGCGCAAAAAAAGCGGAAATTTGGGAAAAAAAACAAGATTTTCTTTTTTCTATTTTAAAAGAAATCCAATAAAATCAAATTTTGTCATAAATTTAAGCCAAAATGTAATCTGCTACATGTTTTTGGTAAAAAAAAATTCCGTTAAGTGTATAATAATTGGTTTGTGTGATCACGGACATATGTACGCAAATGATCATGTACATATGTGTGCAGGTGATCACGTACATATGTGTGCAGATCATTGGGACATGTGATTTTAGTGCGACATATGTGGGGGGACATGTTTTTTTATTATTTGGGGACATGTATGTTTTGGGGACATGTGTGGGGACATTGTGTTTATACTGCGTTGTGTGTTTACACTGTGTGGTGATTTGTGTTTACACTAGACTGGTGATCAGTGAGTAAAAAGCTGTAAAAAACAGCTCATGCTCACTGATCATCAGCCGGCTGCAGCGATCTGCTCTCCTCTCCTTAGTGATGACTTCTGTGTGAGGAGAGGAGGAGCCGATTGCCTAGCAACCGGCTGTTTGTTTATATCACATGACGGCCGTGATTGGACACGGCCGTCATGTGATCAGGAGGGCCAATCACAGAGCCCTCCTGCCGATCTGAGATGCGCCGTGTCCGGGTGACACGGGCGCATCGGGATCGCGCCGCTGCGCGGGCACGCGATCCCGCTCCTTCTGATGGATGTTCCTGAACGTCCTATCAGAAGTAGACGGCTCCCACCCGGCCGTATATGTGCATTGGCCGGGTGGGAAGTGGTTAAAGCAATCTACTGAGCTGGCCAGAACCACCTCTGGCGGGAGTCTATTCCACATTTTCACAGCTGTTACTGTGAAGAAATCTCTTTTCCTCTAGGCATATAGAGTGCCCCCTGTCCTCTGTGACCCCTGTAAAGTGAATAACTCAACACCAAGTTCACCATATGGACCCCTTATATATTTGTACATGTTGATCAAGAGTGAATAAATTCAGTTCCTCTAATCTTTCCTCATACCTGAGCTCCTCCATGCCTCTTATCAGTTTGGTTTGCCCTTCTCTGCTCGCAATATCCTTTTTGAGAACTGGTGCCCAAAACTGAACTTCATATTCCAGATGCGGTCTTACTAATGATTTGGATTTGCATAGGGGCAAAATAATATCTCTGGAGTCCATACCTCTCTTAACCTCCCTGATGGCATTCCAGAGTCTGGCTCGGGGTAAGATTTAAATACCATAAGCGGTTTTCCCGAGCCAGACTTGGGACCGCAACGCTGGATCCATGGATGGGGTTACTTACCTTGTCCCCTGGATCCAGCGATGTCTCCCCGCTGTGACTTGCGAGCCGTCTGCTCGATCTGTCACAGTGCAGAGCTCCGTTCCCTGCGAGTGTTGCGACGCACGGGGACAGAGTTCGGCGCCAAATTCAAAAAGTAAAATACACAGTATAGATACAGTATACTGTAATCTTACAGATTACAGTACTGCATCACATAATTACGCATCCCCTTTGTCCCTAGTGGTCTGCCCAGTGCCCTGCATACAGTTTTATATTATAAATACTATTTTTTATGCCTGGAAATTGGAGATTGTCCAAAGCAACCAAAAAATGTCCGTTTACATCAAAAGTGCTTATAGACCAGCTAGAAAACAGCGATAATAAATTAGAATCACTCGCAGAATTGAGCGATAGTAATTTTGTGGGGAAATTCATCATCAAACACTAAAAAGTAATGACAATGACAATTCTGCAACTCAGCATATTTCAGTGTTTTTGATTTGATTAAATTATTGAATAATTTTTATTATTATTTGTTGTATATAATAATACAACAAATAATAAATACACAAAAAAACAATAATACAACTATAAATAATGTATAATTATTTATAGTTATTATATATATATATATATATATATATATATAAATTATGATCTATGATTTCATATTTCAAATTTTATCATACCCTATTAGACTCTTGTTTGGACAGATTTAAGTGAATTATTCCTAAGAATTACAGGCCTACAATATAAAACGCCAAATTTACATGCAAAATAATGGTACCACTTTCAGCACCTAAAATCTGAAATAACCATACCGCCAGGGAGGTTAATACAAGAAAGGTCTTTGCTCGCTTTGGAAACCGCAGCTTGGCAATGCATGCCATTATTGAGCATATCATCTACCAAAACCCCCATTTCCACTATGGATCCCCCCAGTTGTACTCCCCCTAGTATGTATGATGCATGCATATTCTTAGCCCCCCAAGTGCATTATGTAACATTTATCAAAATTAAACCTCATCTGCCACAGTCATCCAATTAGACAGGGCATTGAGGTTGGCTTGTAAATTGGAGACATCCTGTAAGGACGTTATCTGCAAAGACAGAAATTTTACTTTTGATCCCAGACCCAATATCATTTATAAAGATATTAAAAAGTAAGGGTCCCAGCACTGAACCTTGGGGTACACCACTGATAATCTTAGACCATTCAGAGTAAGAATCATTAACCACTACTCTCTGAAATCTGTCTTTTAGGCAGTTTTCTATCCATTTTACAAACTGATATTTCCAAAGCTGTAGACTTTACCTTACACATGAGTTGTGTGTGCGGAACTGTATGGAAGGCTTTTGCCCCTCTGTCCAATGTTTTACTTACCTCCTCATAAAAAGAAAGGTTTGTCTGTCAACTTCTTTCATGAATCCATGCCGTCTGTTGCTTAAAATATTTTTTTCCTGCAAGAACGTGTCTGTGTGGTCTTTTATTAATCTCTCCAGTATCTTCCCAACTATAGAAGTTAAACTAACAGGTCTATAGTTACTTGGTAAAGACTTTGTTCCCTTTTTAAATATAGGCACCACATGGGCCCTGCACCAATCCAGTGGTACTATTCCTGTCATTAATGAGTTCCTAAAACTTAGATACAATGGCTTTGAAATTACAGAGCTCAATTCTTTTAGGATCCGTTGGTGGGTGCCATCAGGTCCAGGTGCTTTATCCACCTTTATTCTGTCTAATTTTTAGACCATATCACTTTTGAGCCATTGTGGATTTGGGGCTGTGTCACTATCACCCCCCAATTATGGACATGAGCTCCCCCATTGCCCATGGGAATATACTCTGCAGTGAGTTAAGTCTTTGAAGAATTCCCATTTCTGTTCTGTGCCCATTGATGCCAATATTCTCTCCCAGTCTAAGCCCTTGTACACACGGTCGGAGAATCTGTCGGAATGAGTCTTATCGGACCGTGTCGTCAGATAATCCGACTGTGTGTGGTATATGCATCGGACTGATTCCGTCCGAATCTCCGTCCGACCCAATTTTCCAACATGTTGGAAATATTTCCCGACCAACTGGGCCGGACGGACCTAATCCGATCATGTGTAGAGCATTTTCATCGGACCAAGTGCCACGCATGCTCAGATCAAATTCCTACATCAAAGCTATTGGCTACTAGCCTGAATGTAGTCCCATCGTAACGAAATTACGTCATCATGTTCTGAAAAATCGGATTTTTCGCCAACTTGGCCCGACCGTGTGTATGCAACAGTTTTGGACACAATCCGTCTGACTAAATCCGACGGGCAAAATCCGACGGATTTGGTTGGCAAAATCTCCGACCATGTGTACGTGGGCTTAGTCCTGGAGAGCAGCCCTCATCCTTGGAAAATTTTCACTCTTGAAATTAAGTGGCTTTATCTTTCCCCTATGTGATTTTTGCCTACAGCTAACATCAAATTAAATCATGGTATGGTCACTGCTACCCAGGTGTTCCTTTATTTGAACATTAGTAATACGCTCTGCATGGTTTGAGATTACCAGGTCCAACAGAGCCTCATTCCTAGTTGGGGCCTCAAACTGGACCATAAAATTGTCCTGTAATAGGTTTATAAATTTTTGCCCTTTAACTGTCCCAGCAAGGCCATTACACCAGTCAAGTTCTGGGTAATTAAAATCCCCCATTATCACTGTCCCAGTCCTTGCTGCCCTTTCTATGCAAGGAGCTGAGTCTCCACCTCCTCATTAACATTGGGTGGTCTATAACAAACTCCAATGATTAACTTTGAACTACGCACATCTGTATGCAGTTCTACCCATAATGCTTCAGACTCATCACACTCTCCATCCACCAGGTCCTGTTTCACACTCACTTTGAGATCACTTCTCACATACAGACAGACCCCTCCAACATTCCTAATTACTCTGTCTTTCCGAGAGAGTGCATAGCCAGGAATATTAATAGCCCAGTCATGCGAGGAATGAAGCCAAGTTTCAGCAATACCAAATTACATCATAGCTCTCCTGATGCACCAGAGCTTCCAACTCACCTATTTTGCTTGGCAGACTTTTGGCATTGGTGAACAAACACTTTAATGCATTAATATATTGTGACCGGTCACATACTATCCTCTTGGGTGCTCCGAGATTGCAACTAGGACTTGCTATTATACTTACTTTGGGTTTATGTGCTTTGATTACCCTACCACTAATGCTCCTATTACTACCCTCTGGAATATGTTCCACGTCTACTATCTAGGCACCCCCCCCCCCCCTGTTTAAAAACCCCTCTAAATTTTTTTGGCCATCTTCATTCCCAGCTGATCTGCACCCTCATTTAGGTGCAATCTGTCCCTTCTATAGTACTGGTTATCGATGAAGAAGCAGGCCCAGTCCTCCAGGAACCCAACCCCCTCCTTAATACGCTAGCTCTTCAGCCACTTGTTTACTTTACTAATCTCCCTCTGCCTTTCTGGTGTGGCTCCATGTACCAGTAGTATTCCTGAGAATACTACCTTGTAGGTCCTTTTCTGCAATTTAGCTCCCAAGTCCCTAAAATCATTCTTTAGGACACTCCATCTGCCTCTGGCTTTGTCATTGGTGCCAACGAGCACCATGACAGCTGGGTCTTCCCCAGCCCCTCCCTATAATCTGTTCACCAGATCCGTGATGTGCCAAACCCGAGCACCCAGTAGACATACAGTTCAGCGCTTCAGGTCTTTGTTACAGATTGCCCTCTCTGTTCTAAGAATTGAGTCCCCACCACCAGAAACTGTCTTTCCTTTCCCTTCCCTTCACCGCCCCCCACTCTCACTGGAGGAGTTCTTCCCCCAGCACCTAGGAGAGTCCCTCAGCTCCAGCAGTGCTGGTCCCTGACTGGTTTCACAATGTCACTCAATGGAGCATACTTATTGGGATGCTCCAGCCTCCCTGGCACTTCCCCATCTACTATTTTCTACTGCCTGAACCTCTTGGTCTCCTCCCATCTCTATGCTGGCCCCTGCCGTGTACGTTCCTGGCTCTCCTTTAGTTTGGAGGGTCTTCTCAGTGCTGACCGTTGCTTCCCCAGATTCAGAACTTGGGCTTCCAGGGAAACAATATTCTTACATTTTGCACAGCAGTAATCGCCCTCAGATGATCACGGAAAGCATAAATGCCGCAAGATGAGGATTAGAGATTATACCCACTCCAAACAACTAGCTTCCTGACACTAATACTCAACAAGACAATACACGGGTACTCGCAGACCACGCATCCACAATACACAAGTACTAACGATCCACACACTACTCAGACAACACTCAGGTACACTACACAGGTACTATGACCCCTGTTATAACCTCCTGTTTTCAACTCCTGGTTTTAACTCACCACTTAGACCAGTTCCACTTGGACAGAGTTCCAGCAGATTCAAAGATGAGCAGGCTCACAATGAGTTTGACAAAACGTTATATAGGCCTCAAGCACCTGTGACAAATTAACCACTGACCTTTATTAGGCTGAAAGAAGCAAGGAGAAAAAAAAAACAGCTTTTTAACACCTTTTTTCTGACCTCTTTTAAACAAAGAAAAGCCCCAAAAGAACCTAAAAATGAAAACCAGCAATCACCAGTAGTCAAAAGCAAGACTTGTTCACTCTCAACTCAACGACCCCCATTGTTTAGCTTCCAACCAGCAGTTTGGCATCTAACCCTATCCACTCAGTTTCCCCATTTAGGGGGAGAGGAGACCCCCCCCCCCCCTCCAGTTGCTGAGACACACACTGTATTAGCACAGATTTAAACAGGGTCTATACACTATTAATCCCTCTTGAGGCGTTTAAGGCATTTTACAATATAATTGAAAGAAAGTCATAGGTGGACTTTGCAGTTCCTATGCATTCCTCTTAACTTTTCCTCACTGCAGGATATTGCTGTCAACAGACAGATCCAAACTTCACCCA
Source organism: Lithobates pipiens (assembly GCF_037356315.1). Lineage (NCBI taxonomy): Eukaryota > Metazoa > Chordata > Amphibia > Anura > Ranidae > Lithobates > Lithobates pipiens. The sequence goes on from NW_027507748.1 coordinate 484,205,333, forward strand.
TCACGGCAGGCAGCGTGGTTAAACCTTCAAAGACTGGGGCCCTTTTAATAGGGGTTCCACTACTTTGGACCATGTATAGCAACCCTCAGGACAGCTTTAGGTAATGTAGCAAGACCAAAAAGAGTCCTAGTTCCTAGGGTCCAACCCTCAAAGAGGAGCATTACAGGCAAAACCTTGTTCTTCAATGCGAGGCCCGGGTACCATCCTGGAGCTGCAGTGGCAGGATGGAGCCGGCGTGTATTGGCCACTTTAGGTAGAAAACTTGGATCAGTTTTCAAAACAACCCGATCCTCAAAAATTTGGAAGAAAGGCTCCCTTAGTGATGGGGCCTGTAACTCACTTACTCTACGAGTGGAGTTAATTGCCACAAGGATAAAAAAAAAAGTAACTTAACTGAAATATCTTCTAGGGGCTCAAAAGGGAATTCTACCAGAGTTTGAAGCACCAGGGACAGGTCCCAGGTTGGACAACTAACCATTACTGGCCTGGACCTAAAAACTGATTTGAAGAACCTAGCTATATATAATGGGATTTTCCAGGAGAGAGAAAAAAAAAACAAAGAAAAACACACTAAAAGGGTACCAATTGAAATACCTTTGTCGACACCCTCTTGAAAAAAAAAAAAATTCCAAGATTGACTTCATGAGTTAATCTGATTTCAGATAACCATGATTTAAATTTCTTCAAAACCTTGGAATATATGGCTCTAGTGACTGGTTTTCTGCAATTTACCAGGGTCTTGACTATTTTGTCAGAGAAACCCCTGGGCGCTTAGAATCTTTTCTTCAGATACCAGGCCATTAGGCTTAAGGAAACCTGTGGGTGAGACACTGGACTCTGCGATAAAAAGTCTTCTCTTCAGAGGCTCTGAGATCAGAGTCTAACAGAGAAAACAATGGCCTGTTGGGCCAGAATGGGGCTATTAGGATAAAATCAGTTTCTTCTAGAAGAAACTTCCAGGATTAGCCTGATCAGCGGGAAAGCGTAACAGAGGCCGAATGGCCACAGATTCCCTAGAGCATCGATCCCTAATGATCGATCCACTGGGTTCAGAGAAAAAACTTCTGTCTTGAGATTGTTTGGATCTGCAAACAGGTCCGCTTCAGAACATCCCCACCTGTTGGTGAGACCCATAAAAATTTTGAGATGAAAGGACCAATTCTTGATATACCCGGCAGCAGCTGAGATAATCTGCCAGACAGCTGTGTCCCCTTCAGGAGCACTGCTGTAATTGAGGCTAGATTCCCTTCTGCCCATGATAAAATCTCCTGGGCGAGATATATTGAAGCATCCAACGCCTCGTACCTTCCCGTTTGTTGAGGTATGCAACCGTAGCAATATGGTCAGATAGAATCTGGAGATTGTGACCCCTGACTTCCATCTGAAATGCCTGCAAGGCTCTGAAACACTAGAAGCTCTGATTTGCTGAAGCTCTTGAATCCCTTGAGGACCATTCTCCTTGTGCCATTGTGTTACTGAGGTGGGCTCCCCATCCCTAGGAGCTCACATCCATTGTGATCCTCTGGGATATAGGAATGGGCCATGGTAGACCTCTTGTTAGCTGAAGGTGTCTACCACAAGCTTCTTTTTAGCCTGGAGGGTAACAAGAACCTTGATTCCAGGGAACTTGCATCTCCGTCCCAATTCCTTAGTAGAAGCAGCTGTAATGGGTGTTGATAAAATCTTGCCCATGGCACTGCGGGAAAGCAAGAGGTCAGACTCACTGCTCCTGAAGCCTCTCAGCGAGACTGACTGATTGGTCTGTAAGGCTGACATTGTTTGCATCATTTTTGAGACCCTTTCCTGCTAGAGAAACTTTGGTCTACCAAGCAAAATTCGTACCCCAGATACGTCGCTTTCTGGGCCGGAATTAAGACTGGTTTATTAACGAGCCTAGAGATTGGAGCATGTCCTGTACAGTCTGGAGATCCGCTAATAACATTTGGTATGACTCTGCCACCACTAGGTCACCGAGGTAAGGGATAATAGTAGTCTTTAACCTTAGTAGAGCCAGCACCTCCAACATCTTTTTAAAAATGCATGGGTCTGAGGACAGACCAAAGGGGAGGTCTTGAAATTAAAAGTGCAGAATCTCTGTTCCCATCTTGATCGCTAGTCTCAAGAATATTTGGAAGACTGGATGGATAGGGATATGCAGATAGGCATCCCTCAAATCCAAAGTGGCCATGAAGCAGTTTGGGTAAAGCAGGTTTTTGATTGAGAACACCGTCTCCATATGAAAGTGCTTGTACCTGAGCGAATGGTTTAGAGACCAGAGGTTCAGGATAAGCTGCTATTTTCCTGACGGCTTTCTGATGACAAATACATGGGAATAAAATCCCTTGCCCTGATCTGACCGGGGAACCAGGATCAGGACCTTTTGATCTAACAAGTCTCCAATTTGGAGACCCAGGGCCCTCGCTTTTACCCGCTCTTTGAGAGGAAAGGTGACCAATAATCGCTCTGGTGGCTGGCAAGAAAATGCCAGCCTGTACCCATTGGTCACTATGTCCAGGATGAATGTACCTGAGGAGACTTCTGCCCACTGTAGGAGTAAAGCCCACAATCTTCCTCCCACTAGGAGACATGAGGCTTGGCGGGTTGTTGAGGAGGGTTAAACAAGACGGCCCTTCTTCCCTTGTGCCCTGTCCAATTTTTTTGGGCCTATTGTCCCTTTCTCTAGGACCTTGCTGCCTACTTTGGCCACAAAACTTTTTTCTGCCTTTCAGCTTTTTCGTGGCCTTTCTATCGGCCGTGCGTTCCAGCGCCTCTTGCAGGCCTGGGCCAAAAAGATGATCACCTGTTAAGGGAAGACCACAGACCATTTTCTCCTATTTCTGAGGATTGCAGCAATTTATTTGCCTCCTGGACCAGTATCATGCTTTGATGACTTTGCTGCCTGGCTACTCTCTCCTCTGAAATACACAATCATTCTTTGTGACTTCAACATTCCTGTCAATGTTAACAGCCCAACTACAGCTAAACTTCCCGATTTAAAGCAGAGGTTCACAGAGAAATGGAACCTCCGCTTTTCGGAAAGCTCCCCCTCTTCGGTATCACATTTGGCACATTTCAAGGAGGAGAGGTTGCAGATATCTGTATAATACAGGTATTTGCACCCACTTCCAGACATAGACTCCTGCGGGAGACTATGCTTCTTCCCACCACCGCTGTGTTTCCCAGCAGACATGGGTCCCAGAGACAGCAGGGACTATCTGGATTGAGCAGCGTGACTCACGGATGTGCAGCAGGGAACTGGGAAGTCAAGCTGCAAGACTTAATTTCCAGATTCCCTTACCGAAGATGGCGGCAGCAGCACCCGAGCGATAGATCGGCTTCGGGTGCTGACATCACGGGCTCCCTGCACAGGTAAAGTGTCCATATTTTAAAAGTCAGCAGCTGCAGTATTTGTAGCTGTTGACTTAAAAACCCTGGCAAACTAACAACACTAGAAATCTCAAGAGACATTGTCTTGCTCTTGAACGACTGTGGCGTCCAAATGCCTGCAAGACTTCCCCCTATAGAAATCTGCCCTTCTAAAATACTATTCATGCTTCCATGCTGCCAAATAAGCCTACTTTGTTGTTCTTATTAATGCTTTGTCATCCAGTCCCTGTTGGCTCTTCTCAACCTTTAACGCTCTGCTTCGTCCCCCCCACTCACTGCCCAAGAGATTGCCAATCAATTCAAAGACAAGATTCATGCAATTCATGAGGACACTTCCACGGTGCATACATCTTCCCCACCCAACATACCTTGCCTAACAGCACATTCAACACTTTCCTTTTGAATTGGCTACTACTGAAGAGGTTACAAAACTTCTCAGAAGCCCACCTAACCAATCGTCCCTTGGATCCTGTTCCCTTACATCTACTATGGTCACCATCTTCTATCCTATGCTCCCTCACATCTTCAATCTCTCCCTCTCTATTGGCACCTTCCCCACCCCTCTAAAACATGCACAGATCACTCCCATATAAAAAGCCCTCCCTGGACCCCAATCTAAACTTCTTAAGACCCATCTTATTGCTCCCATTCAACTCTAAACTTATAGAATGCTTAGTGTACAAAACAGTCTTAGCTCCTACCTCAGTAAAAATAACCTTCTTGACCCATTACAGTCTGGCTTTCGCTCGCAGCACTCCATGGAAACTGCCTTACTAAAACTCACTAACAATATGCCTACTACTTGACCTCTCTGCAGCCTTTGATGCTGTTGACCACCCGCTCCTCAGAGATTCTGCTCTATCCTGGTTCTCTGCCCATCACAGCGCTCCTTCATTGTCACCTACAACTGTCTCATCCTCTCCATTGCCCCTTTCTGTGGGGGTCCCCCAAGGCTCTGTTCTTGCACCCCTTCTCTTTCTACACCTCTTCCATTTGTCACTTGATAAACCCCCCCCCCATGGCTTCCAATACCACTTAAGCATCAATGACACCCAAATCTGTCTACACACCTCACTCCTTCAGTCTCCCCTTGCATTAATAAACATATCAGCATAGATGTCACACCACTTCCTTAAACTAAATCTCTCTAAAATTGAGCTATCTGTCTACACACCTCACTCCTTCAGTCTCCCCTTGCATTAATAAACATATCAGCATAGATGTCACACCACTTCCTTAAACTAAATCTCTCTAAAATTGAGCTATTAATATCCCTCCCCCCCCCCGGACTTTTCCCTCAAAATCAACAATGCAACCATCAGTCCCTCCCCTCACGCCAGGGTACTAGTGTAATCCTAGACTCTGAACTTTGGGCTGAAATGACAAGTCAATTGTTGTCAAAACTTTGTAGAATTCCCCTCCGTAACATCTCAAAAATTCGCCCCTTTTTAAGAAATTAAACCACCAAGCCCCTCATTCACTCCCTCACTATCTCTCGCCTTGACTATTGCAACTCCCTTCTCATTGGCCTGCCTCTACATAGGCTATCCCCTCTTCAGTCTCATGAATGCTGATGCCAGACTTATAAACCTCACCAACCACTCAGTGTCTGCCAACCCTCTCCTCTAATCCCTGCACTGGCTCCCAATCACCCAGCGAATTAAATTCAAAATACTAACCACAACATACAAAGCCATTCACAACTTTGCCCCGAGCTACATCACTAAACTTGTCTACAAATATCACCCAAACCGTCCTCTCAGTTCTTCTCAAGACCTCCTACTCTCAAGCTTTTCTAGTCTCCTCCCATGCTCATCTCCATTTCTCCAGAGCCTCTCCCATCCTCTGGAACTCGCTACCTCCACTGGTCCGGCTATCCCCTACTCTTGCTACCTTCAGGCGTTCCCTGAAAACTCATTTCTTTAGGGAAGCCTATTGCGATCTCAAACTAATCTACTACTTCCATCAGTTACAACCTTTTGTACCACCTGCCCCACCCTATTAAAATTGTAAATTCTTCTAAGAAGGGCCCTCTTAATCCTTTTATATTTTATTGTATTGTAACTATTGTATATCGCTGCGTAAACTGTTGGCGCTATAGTAGGATTTTTATAACAGCTTACCTGTAAAATCCTTCTCTTTGAAGTACATCACAGGACACAGAGCCATAGTAGTTACTATGTGGGATGTCCCATAGCAATGCCAACAGAAGGGAGGGAGACACAACAAAGTAGAGCACCAAGAGACTAGAAGACTCATGCTGCAACCTACAGTACACTGTGCTCAAAGGTGATGTCCTCATGCCTTTTACATCTACTTGATAGAATCTGGTAAATGTATGGACTGAAGACCAAGTTGCGGCCTTGCAGATTTAAGTCATGGAGGCTTGGTGATGCACTGCCCAAGATGCACTAACAGCCCTGGAGGAGTGCTCTTTAATATGAAAAGGAGGAATTTTGTTCAAACTTATGGTTTAAAGAGGAATCACTTGACGAATCCCCTGTGAGTAGTTATTTATTTTTAATAAAAATTAAGTGTTTGAATTACTACACCATGGTGGATCTCTCTGGTTTATCCTCTTGAGCTTGTTTGCCACCTATCACTGACGAGGAAGTTGGAGGAATCTGTGTTATCTCCAAGAGCTTGCTGTGCAGCCATCCCCTGCCATCTGGTTGCCCTGTTTTTTTCGCTGCTTACCTTGCAGCGGTGAGGTAATTACCTAGCATTAGCATCACTGGCACGGATCTTTACCAGAGGATTGTCGCCTTGGCACATTGCACTTTATCATTTTGGATTGTGATCAATTGATTTGCACGATTGCATCTTGTATGGGACACTTTAGTGTGATTCACTGATGTCACTTTGATCTATTTATATTGCTTTTGTCAAATTTTACTTTATTTTATTATATTTTTTGCCATTCCCTGTACAATTCACTTACCTGTTGCTACCGGATTCCTGATTGGAACATTTTTTGTGCTATTTTATTTAGACACTTTATCTTTACACGCTTTTGTGGATATATGCGTTTTTTGCATGTAGCAAACCTCACTTGAATTATGCACTGAGTCACCTTTTATTTATTAATTGCACGGATGCACTTCCCTCCTAATACATAAATTATCTGATATTGTTTACAAGCACACTTGCACTTACACTTAGCTAGTATTAGGTTGTTTCTCATTATATTTTTATTTATTATTCTCTCATATTATTTGGTTTTTAAGTTAGCGCACACACCCCCACTTTGTCTTAAGTTTACAATATTGAGAGTCAACTCACACAGTGATTGCTGCTTCTTGTTTACCTCCCTCTTCTATTTTCCATAGAGCGCAAAAGCTCATAGATACACTTCTTCCAGGACTGCTCCTCAGCCCAGAAGGCTGGCATCTGTTACCACCTTCCAGGTAACTGGTAGAAAGGATTTCTCTTTTCGAAGATTCTTGGATCTGACACACATTGGGAAGCCCAGAGCTTGGGCCTTCTTGTTCCCAGTTGACAGGATACTGTTTTGCAGCAGTCTTAAATGAAACCACGCATAAGGAACGGCCTCAAAAGAAGCCCCCATCTTTCCCAACAAATTCATGTAAAGCCAAATACAAGGATTCTTCTTTGACTTGAGTAATTTAATCAGTTCCCTTATGGAACTGATACTTTCCTGGAGAAAATAAAAATAAAACATCCTCTTCTGAGCTGTATCAATGATCAGCCCCAAGTACTGCAATCTCCTTGATGGATTTAAGGAGGATTTCTCTTGGTTGAGAATCCAACCTAGGTATCCAGGTAGCTAACTGCGGTGACCAAAATTTGAATTAAGTGGGCTGCCGAATTGATCTATTTGAAGATTTAAGTAGGCTAGTATTGTTATACCTTGAGCCCTTACCCTGGCTAAAGGAGGAGCAAGGACCTTTGTAAACACTCAAGGTGGAGTAGCTAGCCCGAAAGGCAGCGCTACAAACTGAAAATGAAGATTTTCTATCTTGAAGCATGCATTTCTGGTGAGCGGGGGAAAAAAAAAAAAGCACATGGAAAAAAGCATCCTTGAGGTTAATTGACGCCAGAAGTTCTCCCCCTTGTAGGATGGAGATTACTGATCGGATTGACTCCATGCGAATAGAACAGATATTCAAAACTGGTTTCGATCTTAGAGATCTAAAATGACTCTGACATCCCTGTATGGTTTTGAAACTGTAAAAAAGATTTAAATAAAACCCTAATCCTTGCTCTACCAAGGGGACCACCGATATCACTCTGAGACAAGAGCTGATCCAAGCTAGAAAAGTACCAGTTAAACTTACCGGTAACTGTTTTTCTATGAAATCTTCCAGGATGGCACACCTGAGATGACTGGTCCACCTGACAGGAAACACAATCAACCAGACTTTATAAAAAGCCCCTCCCTTCCCTCAGTTATGCCCAAGAAAATTCCCACACCGGTGTCAGAGGGTACAAACTGTGAAACTGTGTCAAACTGTGACTCTGTCTAAATAAATTAATAAACATTTGACATCTAACAAATAAAATTTCTGTTCCTTCCCTCTTTTTGCCAAAATCCCAAAAATGAGAAGGACAATTTCTTGTGATCTATGAAAACCCGAGGAAACCTTAGGTAAGTATAAGGGGTCCTGTCTGAGGATCACCCTATACTCAAAGACTAACAAAAAAGGCTCTTTTATTGTCAGGGCCTGTAGATCGCTGACTCTTCTGGCTGTAGTGATCGCCAGAAGGAAAGCCATCTTAAGTGAAAGAAAATGAACTGAAACTTTAGCCAACGGCTCAAAGGGTTCCCTAGTTAGGGCATCTAACACCAAAGACAAATCCCACGGTAGAAATTTGTTGACTTTTACCGGGGTACCTGTCCCTGGCTGTCAAAATCCTCTTTGAGGGGATTGAGGGCCAGCTTGCGATCTAGGAAAACTGATAAGGCAGCCACCTGTACTCTGAGGGTATTCACAGCTAACCCCTTGTCTACCCCACTCTGGAGAAAGTCCAGCACTACAGGAATTGTTGGGAATCTTCTCTAGCCTGCGCCCAGTGAGAGAAGACCCTCCAGACCTTAGCATAAATCTTTCTAGTGACTGGCTTTCTCCGCGACAAAAGCGTATCAATCACTTTTTCAGAATAGCCCTTACACTTTAAGATCTCCCCCTCAAATACCAGGCCGTTAATGCAAGAAAACCGTGATCTGGATGTAGCACTGGTTAATGGTGAAGCAGATCGTGACTGACTGGAAGATGGAACGGAGGATTCACAGACCATCTCCTCAGGGTGGGGAACCATGCCTGCTTCGGCTACCAGGGTGCGATCAGGATGAGGCACCCGTCCGATCGAGATAACTTTTGTAGTACCAGCGGAATAAGCACCAGAGGGGGGAAGGCATAGGCTAGGGTAAAGTCCCACCTCTGATCCGGCGCATCTACTCCCCCGAACCCTGTTCTCTGTCCAGAGAGAAGAACCTCGCTACCTTCTTGGAAGGGAACAGGTCCATCTCCAGCATGCCAAAGTGTTGGCAAACTTGGGAGAAGACTTTGTCGCTCAATTCCCACTCCCTTTGGTGAATGGGTTGCCAACTGAGGAAGGCTGCTCGCACATTGAGGCAACCTCTTATGTGAACTGCCGAGATTGAGGAGGAGCATCTCTTCTGCCTCTCCCAGGATCTCCTGGGTTAGTTTCAACAACCTGCTGGACCTTGTTCCGCCCTGGTGGTTTATATAGGACACGGTCACCAAGTTGACCTCAAACCTGATCTTTGAAAAAGCTCAAGGATTTTCCAACCGCCAGCAGTTCTCTGAAATTGGAGGATGCCACTGCCTGCTTTCGATCCTAAGGACCCTGTGCGAAAACGTCTCCTAGGTGAGCCCCCCCAGCCCCAGGTACTTGCGTCTGTCATTATGCTTAGAGGGTTTTGCTGGTTCCATGTCCGATCTGCCGATGGGTTGGCACCAATCCAGGGAGCTCTTTACCTCCTTCAGGAGGGACACTCTTAGATCTAGGGACTCTCTTCTCCCATCCCAGGAGGAGAGAAGGAATCCCTGTAACCCCCTAGAGTGAAGCTGGGCCCAGCGCACTGCTGGAATGTAAGATATCAGACCCAGAATACTCATAATGGCCCTTAGAGAAACTTCTCCTCTTAGTTGAAGAGTGGCCACCGCCCCCTGTACCTTTGCAATCTTCACCTGGGGAAGAAAATCTTCTGTACCACAGAATCTATCAGGTACCCCAGGAAGATTCTGGATTGCGCAGGTTCCAGGGAGGACTTTTCCAGACTGATCAACCAACCCAGAGACTTTAAGGTTGCCAGCATCTTGTCTTGATCGGACAGGAGCTGATCCCTTGATGGGCTGTAGATTAGCATGTCGTCCAAGTATGGGATTAAGGCTATCCCCTGTAAGTGTAGAAACACCACCTCGGCCAGGACCTTTGTAAATATTCTGGGACTGGCTGCCAATCCGAAGGGGAGAGCCCTGAACTGTCAGTGTTGGGCAACCTGAGTAGACTGAACCGTGAACCTTAGGATTCGGGGCATGGTTCGGGGCAATGAGGGATGTGCAAGTAAGCATCCATTAGGTCTAATGAAATCATGAAGACGCCCTCTTGGAGATGTCTGACTGTGTATATGCTCTCCATTCGAAATTTCTTGTACAAGAACCGGTTCAGCTACCTTAGGTTTATGAGTAGACAAAATTTTCCTGAGGGTTTTGGCACAAAAATGTGGGAATTAAAACTCCTGGGCCAATCTGACTTGCTGGAACAGGGGATATGATTTCTTGTTCCACCAGACTCCTGATACTGTCCAGCAGACCCCTTGCCCTAAGAGGATCTCTGGGGAGACGGGTCAGCGTAAAACTTGAGGGAGGAGTAGAAACAAATTCTAGTCTGTAACCCTCCTTTATCAGACCAAGAATGTAGGGACTCTGTGTGATTCCCTCCCATTGAGGAAGGAATCATGAGAGCCTCCCACCAACCTTCAGGTTGGCGTCATTTGGTCTCCTTGTTAGAGGCTACTGATTCAGGAAACAGGGTTCCCCCTTTTCCCTTGTTCCTCCCAAGTCTCCACTTCTTCCTGGGCTCCTCCTTGCCCTTGAAGTGGTCTTTCGCCTGGGAGCCTCGAAGAAAAAATTTCTTCCCCGTCCCGTTTGGGTTTCAAAGGAAAATTTCTTCCCCATGTCTGAGGATCGGGATAGGACTTGCTCTTGGCCCACCCCGAAGAGCAAGAAGTCTTCGAGGGTAGGCCACAGAGATGTGATTTAGATGTGAAGTCCCCATCCCAGGTTTTCACCCACAAAGATAGTCTGGCAGAATTTAGAAGGGCCGCGGACTTATAGGTTGTTCTGACCATCTTGAATGCGGCGTGGAATCTGCAACTTCCTTGGATTTATTATCGCGTGCCACATGGTCTAGTGGTCTACCTGCCCAGGCCTCTGCATTCTTGGCAACGCAGGTGGAAACCACAGCTGGAGCCATAGCTGCCTCATTGGCTTCCCATGCCCTACATAACAAGACTTCAGACTTTGTCCGTCTGATCCCGGATACTTCAAAGGAGAGATCCGAACGTTTGGACACTTGTGCCAGAGATGCCTCCAGTTTAAAAGGACACCTCCGCTTCCAACCTTTTAACTTTAAAACCTTGCGCTCTGGATCCTTCCACTCTTCAAGGATGATGTCCTTTAGAGAGACTGATGTACTGGAAAGGGCTTAGCCTGCGGCTTTCCTAGCCCCTATACAGTTGATCATGCGTTGATAGCTGAGTAGCGGGGAACTGAATACCCTCAGGAGGTATAGATTGCTACGGAGGACATGGACTGTCTTCTAAAAGCTAAGAGATGACCCATTCGGTCTAGCATCAGATTGGCTATCCAGGTCTGAGTCCTCTCCTTCACCTGAGGACTGACCTGAGACCTCCACCTCATCCGAATAGGGGCTCGGACCCCGAGACCCTTCCGTACCCCCCATGGGGGCTCCATCCTGATACAGGGAGCTTCCACTTGCGGACAAGACCCTATCCCTGGGTCTATCACACGCCTCAACAGAGGCTTTAAATGACTGAAGGGTCGCTAACATCTCTGCCTGCAGCACCCAACATTCCATCTTTTGAGCAGACTTCTTCCCTGCTAGTTTATAAATACATCTATAGCAAAACGGCTTAGTGTGTTCTCATTACAATTGCCACATCATTTAGATTTAACTGTGGCTTTTCTACATCTAGTGGCTGACCCCTGAGCAGGGCTTTCCGTATCTACAAGAGAAGGAAAAAAAAAAATCTCATGTCAGCTCACTACCCCCTTTTAAAAAAAAAGAAGGCTACAGGGGAGACAAGGAAGATAATGGGACCCCCCCCCCCCACAATACACTCCCCCCACCCAGCGGCCGAGCCACTCACCCACTGCAGTGAACTCAGTAGCCGCTTTCGGTCCGTCCTCCATGGCACCTGACTTAGTCCGGCCAACCCAGCAGGCTTGCCCTTGGCCACCAAAAGAAATCTTCAGGGGGACATCGGACCTTGGACCCCTGCTCCTTATGCCAGCGCTTGATGGTTATTGGCATTTGCCACGCTGCGCGCCGCCATCTTGGTCTACCCAAGGAGGCGGAAATGCATCATTCGGCCGGGCCGTCCACTTCCGGACATGCGCAGACCGGTCCCGAGACGCCGCACACATGGCGGCATGAATGCAGGGACAATACCCTGTACGGGAGGACGGTAACCAACTCATCACACTGCCCTGCAGCAAAAAAAAAAAAAAAAAAAGGAGGCTCCCAGCAGACGAGACCCCCACGAATCCATCAGCCACCTTCAGGTAGTAGAGGGGAGCAGGCAACAGGCCCCCGTGGCTGTGGGGACTCTTCACCATACCCAACCCAACAGAATCCCAGAGAGGGTAAAAGGGTATCCTAATCCGCCCCTCCCTGGGAAAGATTTAGATATACACCACCCTGGAATGCGCCAAAGCCCCACTGACTGAAAAACACTAATACTTCCAGGGGGAGACCTCGGTCCCAGACCCAAGTCCTTTTTAGCAAATAAAAAAATAAAATAAAAAAATGATGTTTCGCTGCCATCCTGTGGGAAACAATCAATAACTGAGGGGCAGAGGGAAGGGAGGGGCTTTTTAAACTTTTTGGTTGATTGTGTTTGCGGTCAGGTGGACCAGTCATCTCAGGTGTACCGTTCTGGAAGTTAGCTGGAGAAAGACTTTTCACTGGATCTCTGGGAACGTTTTGATCTGAGGAAACGGGAATTCTGACATTGTTCCTGCCAGACCCTTGAAAACCCTTTCATAAGGCTTTAGTATTTTTTTTTTTTTAAAAGGAACTCCAACTTCTTATCTGTTGGACCCTTTAGTATATGAGCATTGTCTACTGGACAAGTCAGGTTTTTTTTTTTGTTTACAGAGGATATAGCAGCGTTAATTGCTGGAACTCCCCCATAAAACCCTTCCTCCATAGAATAAAGTATTGAGAACTTTTTCAGAGGAAAAAAAAAAAAAAAGAAAAACCCTGTTTATCTGGGTGCTCTCACTCAGAATGTATAAGCTTTCTTAGCCATGAATGAATAGAAAAAGCATGAACAGATTTGGGGGGTGGGCAGCTTTTAGTAAACCCAAGCAGAAGTGGGCTAAACAACTGACTTTGTTACTGGCAGTAAAAGCTTGGAGCAGACCAATTCAGTGAGCGACTGTAAACAACCTTTACTGCGAGCTTGATACTTCACATCAGGTTCTTTGGAAGAGGAGACATCAGCCTTTTCCTGGTCCTAGAGAAATTTGCCATCCCTCGCTCCTTGTTCCTCGGTATGAGGGTACTGAGCAATGGACGGGGACCTGTTATGCTTAGTGCCACTCTGGGATGCGATTAACCACTTGCTTACTGGGCACTTAAACACCCTTCCTGACCAGACCAATTTTCAGCTTTTGGTGCTCTCACACTTTCAATGACAATTACTCAGTCATGCAACACTGTACCCAAATGAATTTTGTGTCCTTTTTTTCCCACAAATAGAGCTTTCTTTTGGTGGTATTTGATCACCTCTGGGGTTATTTTTTGCGCTATAAATGAAAAAAGATCGAAAATTTTGAAAAAAAACGCATATTTCTTTGTTTCTGTGATAAAATTTTGCAAATTATAATTTTTTTTTCATAAATTTTGGTCACAATTTATACTGCTACATATCTTTGGTAAAAATAACGCAAATTAGTGGATATTATTTGGTCTTTGTGAAAGTTAGAGAGTCTACAAGCTGTGGTGCGAATCGCACAAAATTGATCACACCTGATGTACTGGTGGCCTATCTCATTTCTTGCGACCCGAACAAGTCAGGAAAGTACAAATACCCCCCAAATGACCCCTTTTTTGAAAGTAGACATTCCAAGGTATTTACTAAGATGCATGGTGAGGTTTTTGATGTTGTCATCTTTTTCCCACAATTCTTTGCAAAATGAAGTTTTTTTTTCTTTTTTTTCTCACAAAATTTTCAATGTAATAGGTTATTTCTCTCACATGGCATGTGTATACCACAAATGACACCCCAAAATACGTTCTGCTACTCCTTCTGAGTATTACGATACCAAATGTGTGAGACTTTTACACAGCCTGGCCACATACAGAGGCCCAATATTGAAATAGCACCATCAGGCATTCTAGGAGCATAAATTACACATTTCATTTCTCAACCACCTATTACATTTTTGAAGGCCCTGGAGCACCAGAACAATGGAACTGCCCACAAAGTGACCCCATTTTGGAAAGCTAACACCCCAACGTACAATCTATGAGGCATAATGAGTCGTTTGAATGGTTCATTTTTTTTCCAGAAGTTTTGGGAAAATGTGGAAAAAAAATGAAAACGCATTTTTTTTACGCAAAGTTGTCCATTTATAAGATATTTCCAACACATAGCATGTACATAGCAAAAATGACACCCCAAAATACGTTCTACTACTCCTTCTGAGTATAACGATACCAAATGTGTGAGACTTTTACACAGCCTGGCCACATACAGAGGCCCAATATTGAAATAGCACCATCAAGCGTTCTAGGAGCATAGATTACACATCTTATTTCTCAACCACCTATTACAGTTTTGAAGGCCCTGGAGCACCAGGACAATGGAAATGCCCACAAAGTGACCCTACGTGGCACTGACGACACGTGGCACTGACAGATGGCACTGGAGGCAGATGGCACTGGAGGCAGATGGCACTGGAGGCAGATGGGGCTGGCAGATGGTGCTGGCTATTTGCTCTGGCTAATTGCTCTGGCAAATGGGGCTGGCAGATGGCACTGCGGCTGGCAGATGGCACTGGCAGGTGGCACTGGCACTGGGGCTGACGGATGGCACTGGCGCTGGCAGGTGGCATTGGGGCTGGCGGCACTGGGGCTGGCGGATGGCACTGGCAGGTGGCACTAGCAAGTGGCACTGGCGGCACTGGTGGTGGCAGGTGGCACTGGCGGCACTGGGGCTGACGGATGGCACTGGCAGGTGGCACTGGCGGCACTGGGGCTGACGGATGGCACTGGCACTGGTGCTGGCAGGTGGCACTGGGGCTGACGGGCGGCACTGGCGGCAGGCACTGGCACTACTGGCAGATGGCACTGGGGCTGACAGATGGCACTGGCACTGGGGCTGACACACAGATCGCTCTCCCTCCTCACACGCTGTCTCTGTGTGAGGAGGGAGAGACACTGCAATGGGAGATGATCTCATATGTTTACATATGAGATCATCTCCCATTGGCAGCTGCGATCGCGCTGTGAACGGCCGCTTTGATTGGCCGTTCACGGCGATCTGTATTTGCCTGTCTCCGGGAGACACGGCGAATACAATACTTCCGCGATGCGCGCCCCCGGCGGCGCGCATTGCGGAAGTAAACACCAGGCCGTCCAGGGACGGCCAGGCGAAGGAACGCGCCCGCTCTAAGGCCGTCATTCGGCTATAGGGTGGGTGGGAGGAGGTTAAAGCATTAAAAAAAAAAAAAAAATTACTTCAAACTTAAAATGGTTGCAGAAAAAAAAAAACTCCTAGAAATATACAGGGTCTGCAGTGTCTAAGCCCTTGTACACACGGTCGGAGATTCCGTCGGAATGTTTCCTACCATGTGTGTGGTCTGCATCGGACGGTTTCCGTCGGAATATCCGACGGACCAACTTTTCCAACTTGCCGGAAATATTTTCAGACAAAATACTCAGATCGGACATACTCGGAGTAGGCTACACATGATTGGAGTATGTCCGATCAGAGTATTTTGTCGGAAAATATTTCCGTCAAGTTGGTCCGTCGGATATTCCGACGGAAACAGTCCGATGCAGACCACACACAGTCGGAATATCTGACAAAACGCTCCGATCGGACATACTCCGATCATGTGCAGCCTACGCTGACGGACAAGGTGCCACGCTCCAATTCGGACACGGAAGCGCTCGCTCAGGTAAAACTACTGCTCGTAATCGATATAGCACATTCGTCACGCTGCAATGTTAAAAATTCTTTCATGAAGCGCATTCTCTTGTTCTTTACAATGCTGCAAGAAGGAACTTCTTTTGATGCTCAGTCACACACACTTATCCAGAACGTATTTCCTGACTCTTTTTTTACTCATTTTAGCAATACAATTTGTGAATTCGTCACATCTACACAATTTTACTTTTGGTTTATTGTTTTTTGGGTGAATTTTGTGTTTGTTTTTTTCATAAACATCTCCTTTTTTGACATTTTGCTCCTCTTTGCATTTTTTGGGGTGTGTTTTGTGTGTAAACTTACCACAACAACATTATTATATTTTTTCTATTTTCTTTTTTAATCTACAGGAGGTTGTTTAGTGTTGGTGCCCCTTGTTATTCATTACACTTTTGAAATGTACCTGCCTGCTCACAAATAAACTGTCCTTTTGGAAGGAAAACACATACGCAAGTATTTCTTCAAACAAAAAAAACCTTTATTTAGGTCTCAAACAACTAAAAAGAGGAAGGCAGCGTTGGAGAAACGTGTTACTTTGGCACAGCTTTTGGCCCCCAGGGCAGACATGAACTAATTAGAAAAATAAAAATTGGTGGCCTGAGGAGTACAAATCTCAGGGAGAGAAGTCTGGTCCAGAAGTCCTAGAGATCAGGAAAATCAGATGCCATCTATGTCCCCAGGATGTGGTTCTTCAAGAGGCTGCTTTCAGACCAGACTGAACCCAGGCCATCACCCTCTCGTCTTCCTTAGGCACTTCCCTTCAGGCATCCTTCGAGGCTGTGGCTGGGCTCCTGTAGTTGTGGCAGGAGGAGAAGGAGGGCGTTGGTCGACCTCCTGGCTGCCACTTGCCACAGCCTCCCCCCGACTAAGGTCTTCCTGTGTATGAAAATGGGACATAGTTTTAGTTTTTTGCTCATCAATCACAACTTTTTTAGCTCATGACTTTTGCAAATTGAATGTTACCAAATAGAACAGACTATCATTCTGAGCCCAGCATTTTTCATTCTCGTCCCAATCATTTTTGGTCACTACTGTCTATTGATATGTAAACCACTTTGTTAAATCACAACTTACTGATCAATAAGAACATCTAGTTAACATCATTAAATGTACCACAAGAAATATGTTCAACAATGCAATACCTGTCTCAAGCTGGGCCCCACCACATGTTGCTGCCTGGAAGGCCCACGTTGGACGTTGGAAGCCTCAGCTGGGGGTGAAGGAAGCCTTGAAGTAAGACCGGAGAGTGGTGGCCTAGGTACCCCCTGGTCTACCAGAAAATGCAGCCTCTGGAAATAAACCATCCTGGGGTAATAAATGGCATCTGGATCTCCTGATCTCAAGGACTCCAGGTGCTTCTTTCTCTCCCCGAGATATATACTCTTCATTACACCAATTTTCCTATTCAGATAGGCCATGTCTGCCGTGGGGACCATGATCCGCACCAAAGAAAGAAGTTTCTCCAGTGCTGCGTTCCTCTTCGGTCGTGATAAAACTGGTTGTTGATCTGCCACAGGCAGGGCATCTCCCTGTACAGTTCCAGGAATAGACCCATAAAATTGGGGTTTTTGAATGGATCCATCTTCTCTGCAAGACACAACACAAGACAAACCCTAAAATACTAATAATGCCATGATAAACCCTCCTAATCTTGTCCCAACATCGGCCTAGATAGAAGCAGTCTAGTCTAGTGATGTACCAAGTTAAAAATTTTGTTCACAGATCGTACGGTCGACACACGCATGTTGCGTTTGATATACAGTGCGCATGCGTGAAACTCCGCCCGCCCCTGACGTTTTTTCTAGACTATTCACCTCCCCTTCACTTTCGGCGCATTGGGGAGAGCACACGGTGGAGAGAACGCAGGTGCGCAGAGTTCCACTAACGAGGAGGAGCGTGTGGAAAGCCCGGAGCCTGAAACGTCCCGATCCAGGAAGAGCAGATTTAAGGCCTCCAATATCTAAAAATCTTTTGGAGAGATGTTGGAGATGGTGGACATTTTGAACAGGACCGACTATGATGGGAAGTATGGACCTTACCCAAACCCAAATATCAGAAAGGCCAAGATCATGACTAAAGTTGTGAAGAGTCTTCATAAGAATTTTGGGGTATGCCGATCCAAGGATCAACTGAGAAAATGCTGGTCAGACCTGAAACTGAGGGAGCACGATCAGTACAGAAGGATCATGTGTGTTCTTCAAAAAAGTAAGTCGTTTTCGTGTGTTCATATCATTATTCTTGCTTGCATACCGCTCCATGTGCTTTGATTTCATGTTGTGCATTTTAAAATGGGCACTTTCAAGTTCATGGTTTCATTCGTTCGTAAGAAACATCGTTCTGCAGGTAAGTATTCCAGCTTAAGAAAGTGTCCACAATAATGTTCTCACCTTGGAACTCGGCCAAAAAACACAATTGTACAACACTTCCAAGCAATGTTTCATATTCCTATTTCTGCCCTCTGTGTGCTAATTAATCTTTTTTTACATTCTCATAGGGGAGAGAAGACTCGCAAGTATGATGACACCAGGGACCACACCCCTCCTAAAGAAGGAAAAAATTCCAAAACCAGAGGAGCAGGAGGAAGGAGAGATCGTTGAAGTTGGACAAATTGTCACCACAACAGGTGAGTGTCGGAGAATACAGCTTCCGGTAAGCTCAATGTATGTCACCATATTTATAATACATGGTGTGTTTTTTTGCTTTGTTTTGTAGGTGATGTGGAAGAATCATCCCATTTTACCAGTGAAAGTGCCCAGATCCTGATTGGGGAGATAATGGGGTGCAATCGGGATTTAGAAAATATACAGCAAAACATCAATGATGTTAAAAATAAAATGAAGAACATCCTGGATGTTTTGGGGAGAGTCTGAAACACCCCAAACTAGCTAGGGTTTTATTTTTTGGCTTTTAAACCATAACTTTTGTATTTTTTGTAAATCCAAATTTGGAAGATGCACAGAGTGTGTCAACATGCGCTATCTCCCATCATGGGGCATCAATGTACGTGTTTTGTGGAAAGATGCTGAGATGAAGGGGTTGCAGCCCCAAAACATGTACATTGATTCCCCCATGATGGGAGATAGCACATGTTGACACACTGTGTGCATCTTCCAAATTGGGATTTTACAGGGGTGACACCCCATGTGATGAAGGCAATGTCAGCCCAGTTTGTACATACTCATGTCTGATATTGTCTTCACTTTTCAAAGTTGAACTTTGTAAGTTCCTGTGTTCTGTATGTTACACTTTGATACATGCCTGTTTACACAAAAACACCAAGTAAACAAAAATTACCTGAAATAATGTTTTTGATACACCCAATTTGTTGCTTTGTTGTAAAACCCTTTTCTAAACACACAAGTGAGTGTGCTTTGATTAAATTTAAATTATCAACAATGTATGGCTTCCTTTTTCATTGCGCAAATGATGTATTTGGAGTAAAATTGTTGTTTTCGGGGACAATGGGTGTTATTTAATAAAGGTAACTCCACTTTGCACTCCAAGAGCAGATTCAGGTGCACTTTTAGTGCATAGTGGATGTGCCTTTAGTAAATAACACCCACAGTGATGTGTTAATTTTCACAATCATGCCATTTTCCTGCCATGGTGCTGAAAATGAGCACGATTTTGGTCAGTAATGCACTGCATACATTAGTTACCAAAAAACAAGGTGTGTGTAGCAGACCCACAACATAATAAGATTATCAGAAAAAACATTAGTTTACCTAGGAGACACCTAAAACTAAGCCAAGCAGTAAATGTAAACAAATATTGTAGTTTCAAAGAAAAATGTATTCATAAAATGCTGCTCAGATATTGTCTGGCATATCAATGCCCCCCCCCTACCCACAAAGTAGTCCATGTATTGGGTTCTAACCTCACGGGCGCTTTGGTGGGGCAAGCCAGGATGAGCAGCTTCAAGGCCCGTGAGGTTATCATTTTCCAGCAAGTCTGCTTCTTGGACAACTGAGACCGCATAGTTTGCATTATGTCTTTTTAGGCCAGCACAATGTGATTTAGTTTGTATTCCGCCATGTGGATAGGCATTAAAAAAAGGCAGAACCGGCTGGCCAGTATTCCAAAGGTGTTCTCTACCACTCTTCGGGCTCTGGACAGGCGGAAATTAAAAATCCTCTGGTGCGGGGTGAGGGTCCTCATTGGGAAAGGCTGCATCAGATTGGTGGCCAGAGATCCGCGACGAAGACGAATGGGAGTCCTTCCTGATTCTCCTCTGGGGGTTGCAAGCCCAGACTGCCACTCTGGAGACGCCAATAGAACTCCGTCCGTGAGAACACTCCACCATCCGACATCCGTCCATTTTGCCCCATGTCCACATACAAGAAGTCATAGGTTGCAGACACCACCTCCAACATCACGATACTATGAAACCCCTTGTAGTTAAAATAGTACGACCCCGAGTTGGGTGGTGGGACGATGCGGAAGTGCTTCCCATCAATTGCACCTCCACAATTGGGAAAGTCCCAATGACTGGCAAAGTGGGAGGCCACAGTCTGCCATTCCTGTGGCATTGAAGGACACTGGAGTGAAACAAGACCAAAAATTAGTAATTTTACAAATCAACATTGCAAGCAGATTAGACACAAACATTTTTGGCCAAGATTAGTATAACATTTTGGGAAGTGAGTGAGTATTTAAAGCCTAAAGTATAAGGTCCCCTTATCAGAGTCATCATCCCCCATCCCTCCCCCACCCCCCATCTGATGGGCCCTTGCTAAAAAATGAAGGGGGGGGGGGGGTGTTTTGGACAGGTAACCCTCTCCACTTGATTGAGAGCTGAATGCCTAAATAATGTGGGATACTTTGGGAAGCAACTCAGTTACACTATTGGCAGCCCACCAGACAGGTAATAAGTGTCATAATACCAAAAAGAAAAAAAAATGGAAGCACATTTTGACATTCTGCTATTACATATCAAAATAATAGGGGAAAAAAAAAAATGATGGCATTTGAAAGTATTGAGGCAGGCCCTTGCACTACATGCTTTGGTGAATTCATCCATAAATGTGACCATAAAAAACAAAGGTAGATAGTGTGTATTGGGTTTGGTAAAGTCAGCAGATAGAGGATTGCTAGCAGCTGAGCTAGCAGTTGGGGGGAGGGGGGTTCCTAATGAGTTTGGTACAACCAAAAAATATATATATATGTCACTCTGCATGAATTGAAGCACACACATAACATTTGTAGACATTTTAGGGGGTGTTTAGGGGAAAGCAATACTATGGAGCTGACAAAAGACATTGGTAAGTGACTAGACTATAGTTGTATGGGCCAAGAAGAGCATGGTGGGGAAGTTAGTGAGGCAAATATGCATGCGGACAAAGGGGCAGAGTATATGAATTAGAGCATATTGCAATGATGGTAATTAGGGAATGAGGAAAGAAATGCAATACATTAGCAATCATTAAATACATAGAATGTAATGTTAAAGGATAAAACTTACCTTCATATAGTCCTTCTGCAGGACCTGAATGATGGCAGAACAGGTCTCTGGAATAATGATCCCCAGAGCCTGGGGGGAGATGCCTGTAGAGAACTTGAGGTTCTGAAGGCTTCTCTTAGTCGCCAAGTAGCGCAACGTGGCGATGAGCCTCTGCTCCGGAGTGATGGCTTGCCTCATGCAGGTATCCTCCCTGGTGATGTAAGGGATCAAAGCCAGCAGATGGTGAAAAACGGGGTCCGTCATCCGGAGATAATTCCTGAAATCATCAGGATTATTCTCCCGGATCTCACGGAGCAAAGGCATGTGCGAGAACTGGTCGCGCTGGCGCAACCAATTCTTGGTCCACAAACGCCTCTCCTCCCTGTTCATGGACCGGGCTTGTGCCAAAGTAAGAACCCCAACACGAAGCCCCTGCACAGCACAAATTCTACGACGAGTACGTAGACGAAACATGGTTTGAAAACGGTCGGCTGGTCAGAACAGACAACAGAAAGCACAGATAAACAGCAATGCCTGAAAGAACAAACTGAATAGCAGAAGCAAGCAGACAATAAGCAATGCAAATCAAAGCGTACTATACCAAGATATAGTCCACAATAAGAAACAAATACTTACTGACTACATGCACTGATTATCAGATACGCAAAGACAAGCAGAAACTGAAGAGCAGTGCCGAACTGAATCACTAATCTGAAAAGCGTGAATCGTCTCTCACCAAACTTCTACTAATACGCGATACACACGAGATCAGCAGAAGGAGCCCAAAGGGTGCCAGACGTGGTGCTGAACTTCCCTTTTCTAGTCCCGTGGCTTACGTCACCGCGTTCTTGGCAACCGGAAATTCCGACAACTTGGTCCGACCGTGTGTATGCAACATCACTGCCGGACCTCGCCCGGAATTAATCCGTCGGAATAACTCAGATGGATTTGGTTGTCGGAATCTCCAACCGTGTGTACAAGGGCTAAGAGCAGCTGCCACACTTGCCCCTCCTGACAGCTCACTGTGACCAGCCATATTACTCTGAGGAGGATGCCATCTTACTGGGATGTATCTAGGCTTCCATGTGGCTAAGTTTTTCTAGAGCCCATTGAGGTGTTTACTCCCCTTCTGCCGTAGCCCGATGCACAAAGCAGAGGTACTACCAGAAGGAATGCATCCACCACTTGAGAAATAGTTCAGCTCTATCACTGCTATTAATGTTCAGCTAGATGCAGCAGTAAAACGTGTCAAAGGAATACCTGTGTCACCAACCACATTGCTCGTGTCCTTCCTGTAGCGTAAATAACAAAATGGTGCTTTAAAAACCAGATCGAAAAGAGAAAAAAATAAAAAAACCTGACGATAGAATCGCGCCACCCATATACTTCTGAAACTAAAATGAAAAAAATAAAATAAAATAAAGCACATATATAAACATATAAACCACCCATTGATCAAATGATGTGAAACATCCTATATAAAATGTGACAAATGTTTAAAAAAAATATTAGAAAGAATCATATATGCATGATGAATATATGTCCACCATAAAAATAAAAAAAATCACCAATAATGTGCCAGTGAACGATATTACCAATAAACACACATTCAAAATTCATTCATAAGTGCACAAAATAAAATCAAAAAAGTGTTCCCAAATTAAAATAAACCAGTGAACTATGAAATAAAAGTCCATATAACTGTGAATCAAGGCCATCCTGCACTCTAGAAACAGCAAGATGTTTTGATTCCATCACCAGAACAGCAGGAATGGACTCTTACCAGATTGCTATGATCCCCTATAAACTGAGGATCAGAGGAGGCATATAATGGATTATGGCTCGACTTCCAGGGGACCTAAGACGTAGTATAAAAACTTATAACAGCCACTCCACAAGCAGTCAGATCATCCATGAATACCATGGTGTATAAGAAATATAAAAAACACTCCACAGTGTAAAACCTTAAAATTAAATATATAATGCACTTTCACAGTTACAATGTTCAGAGAGCAAAACAGTCAGAAGCCCAGGGAGTGCACTTTTTAATTTAGGGCGTGCTAGTGTCCATCACCTGAAGTTGGCCTATAACCCACATAGTAACTACTATGGCTCTGTGTCCTCTGTATGAAAAGAAATGCAAAATATTGCATTTGGGTGCCAAAAAAACCTTTAAAACAGCTTACTGTAAAATCCTTTGATGTACATCAGAGGACACAGAGCCATAGTAGTTACTATGCGAGTTACATGGACCACTAATAGGCGATGACACTGGCACGTTCCTAAGGCAAGACGTGCACTCCCTTTATAACCCCTCCCACTACTGGGAGTCCTCAGTTTTGTAGCCAAGCAATACAAGTGTACACCAAGAAGGGAGGGACCTCTGTGTCCCTTGATGTACATCAAATAATTTTATAGGTAAGCCATTTTAAAAATCTTGTTTTCTTTTCTTACATCAGGGGACACAGAGACATAGTAGGTACTATGTGGGATGTCCAATAGCAATGGCAACTGAAGGAAGGGAGACAAAAAAAAAAAAAAAGCAGCCAGAGGACTCATACTGCAGCACACTGCACCCAAAAGGAAATATCCTCATGACCTTTAATATCGATTTGATAAAATATGGTAAACGTATGAACTGAAGACCAAGTTGCGGCCTTACAGATCTGAGCCAGAGGCCTGATAATGCACCGCCCAAGAGGCACTAATCGCCCTGGTGAGTGTGCTTTAACATGAAAAAGGAGGAATTTTCTTCTTTAAACCATAAGCCTGCACAACGACTCGACAAATCCGTTTGGAAATAGCTTTTGATGCTGCCTGTTCCCTTTTTGGCCCATCTGGCAGTAGAAAAAAAAACATCTGTTTTTTGTCTTTGGTGTTATTCATTGTATATCCCCTGAGGAAGCTATTGCGAAACATGTCGGGATAGT
The DNA here is from genome assembly GCF_037356315.1 of Lithobates pipiens. Taxonomy (NCBI): domain Eukaryota; kingdom Metazoa; phylum Chordata; class Amphibia; order Anura; family Ranidae; genus Lithobates; species Lithobates pipiens. The sequence goes on from NW_027507748.1 coordinate 484,229,541, forward strand.
CGATTACAAGCACCCCAACCCGTCTGTTGTTTGGACCAGTTATTATATGTAACACTTTTGTATATGTAGCGCGTTGCTATGTTTTATTGATTGACAATAAAATAAATTTGTTTTTATTTTTATGTATCTCTTTATCTTACTTTCTAATCCAAATATTTTGCACCGTAAAAATACCCTTTTTTACTTGGTCTTTCCAATTATTTAAAATATTTCTAATTGGGATGAGGTGCCATTCTTTTCGGGTGTTGATGGAAGCTGGAATCAAATTTTTAAAAAATATCATAAATGATTGTGGTAGCCAGCTTCCTGGCATTTATCAAAGAAGAGACTACCGAAGGAGACAACCCACAATCCCTTAGAATGTGGGTCTCAATAGCCAAACCGTTAAATGTAGCGTCTGTAAGGATGGAATACTGGACCTTGTGCAAGAAGGTCTGGCCATAATGGCAGAGTCCAAAGGACTCCTGCCATCTTTATGATCTTGGCAAGCCAAGATTTTCTGGGTCATCAGAATCACCTCCTTTCATTCCTGCGAAGAAGACGCAGAAGTAGAAGAACTGGAGGAAATGCATAGATCAGAGAAAACTTATCCCATGGGAAGACTAATGCGTATGTTCCACAAGCGAACGGATCCCTTGTTCGACACAAAGTTGTCGACCTTGTTGTTGAATCTGGATGCGAACAGATCCACGTCCAGAGTGATCCACCTCTGACATATTTCTAGGAAGATTTGGGGTGAATAGACCATTCCTCCGGAAATAATTGTTGGCGACTCAAGTAGAGCACCTGCCAATTTTCTATTCCCGGAATGAATATTGCCGATATGCAAGGAATGTTGTGTTCTGCCCAAGCTAGAACATGATTTACCTCTTTTTGGGCTGCACAACTCCACGCCCCCCTGGTGATTGATGTAAGCCACAGCTGTCGCATTGTCGGACTGAATCCTGGCAGGACAGTCTGTCTGACCATGCAGGACTTTGTCTGGATGTAAACTGCCCGAATCTCTAAAATGTTGATAGGCAAGGTCCTCTCCAACGTGGACCATCTCCCCTGGACAGAATCTTCTTCCAGGACTGCTCCCCAGCCTAGAAGGCTGGCGTCTGTTGTCACCACTTTCCAGGAGACTGGTAGAAATGATTTTCCCTTTTGGAGGTTGCTGGATACCAACCAATTTAGGTTCTGATGCACGTCGGGAGCCAGGCATATAGGAAAATCCAAGGCCTGAACCTTTTTGTTCCAGAATGTACACTGCTAGGCTATAGTCCAGCTGCTATTAATTCTAGCCTTTTAAAGTACAATGTGTCAAAGGGAAATGGCAGTGTCACCAAACCTGATCCAGCCAACCTCCTGTTTTGCCCCTTCACAACCAGCAGCAGCTATATACACACAGCGCTTAAAATTACTTCCTGCACATGTGTGGCCAGTGTCTGACACCGTTAGCTACACCCCCTGCGTGAATTACGGCCCCCTTTCAAAAGGAAAGCGCTTTCCTGCGCGAGTTATCCTGGTTTGCAAATATGCATGTCGTGTATTTTCACGCTGGTGAATGTGTATGCACCCAACTCTGGCCAGATCGTATCCCTGGAAGAGCCATTTGATAAGATGCAGAAATACTCCCAACCTTTTATGATAATAGGGGATGATTTTAACTTGATTATGTCCCATGGCAGAGATAGACAGACACTTTTTGGGGACGCAACAGCGTAATCTCCCAAGCCACATCATTCAGGAAATTAAATTAGATCTCAACACCTACTAGATGCATGGAGAATTAAATCACCCAACCCAAAGTCAGTATAGCTTTTATTCTATGGCACACGACATGTATTCCAGATTAATTATTATTATTTTTTATAACTACGCCGCTATTTCCCCACACGGTAGATTCTGATATATTACGTGGTCAGACCACACCCCCATATCGCTAGACCTCTTGCTCCATAATCCTACCAATAAAACATGTCATTGGAGACTTAACGAGCACCTTCTTGGTTCTCCCACGATCAAGGAAAGGCTGACCAGGGAACTAACCGAGTATTTCAAACTGAATATGGGTTCTGTACGGGACATCTCGACCCTCTGGGAGGCTCGCAAAGCCTGCTTTCGCAGCTTCTGAATCTCCAAGGGCTCTCGCCTAAAGAGAGAGATAGCGAGAGCCGTCGAGTCTCTTTACTAGCTGACTTGAGGCGTGCGGAGCGGGGGCTGGTGGGCTCCTCAACATTTGAGGCCCTTCGCAGGGTAATTGCATTACATAACCAGCTGAAATCACTGGCATACAGTAAAATAGCAAAATCCCTATTGTGGGCAAAACAAAAATATTACAAGGCGTACTATAGATTTGATCTGCTAAACAAGTTCCCTCGCGCAGCTCTTATACTGAGTCTTGATGCGCAAAAAGCATGAATAAGTCCTACTGATGATGAAACATGTCGGGGGGTGGCTATCTGGCGAACATAGTGTATCAGTGATCTAGAGAGCTGGGCAGCGTGAGGTGGTTGCTGGACGAAGGAAGTGAAGGGGTGTGCAGCACGCTCTAGAATACTGCAGATCTGCTGAAAGAGCAAGCGTGGCGAATAAGGAGGGGTGAGAAGTAATTAAATCACTTGCCTAATCTGAGGTCTGCCGTGACTACCAATACCCCAGCATATAAATGCAATTAAGAAGTTCAAGTGTGATGTGGAGTTATCTGTGATTTGGCTTTTCTTTTATCTTGTTCATGTGAGTGCACTGGAATTGGTTTCATTTCATTAAAGAGTGTGTTGAAAAACTGTATTACGCTATTGGAGGCTTCCTTTCATTTTTTTGCAAGGTTATATACACACGTATATCATCAAGGAGGGACCAATGTGTATGAGCTTTGCAAGTTTCATGATTCCGCAACTATCACTCTATTTAGAGGATTTAAAGCTCTAATAGCCAAGCACGAGAGTGTTTGGCTTAATAGCTGGTGAGTGCATTCACATTGGGGGATTCACGGTCACCGAAGCTATGGTGAAGGAGTAATTGGTTTATTTGGACACTTATTACTTTCACGTGGATTACCTGTATTGGACTTTACACTGTTTTTCACTTGATAATTTTTTTTATAATATAATTCATTTTTTTTATGTCATTTGATTTAAAATGTATGTTTTCACAGTATATTGTTTGCACATTTAGCACTTTATATTCACACGTACATGCGAGTGTGTATATAGATCTTTTTTGATATATGTTTCTGTTTGATGTAATTAGGTATATGGTGGAAGTTATTTACACATTTAGCGCTATGTGTCACATTTTTTTTATGTTTAAGGGAGAGATTATTGCACTAATTTAACCAATCCCATTACCTCACTCCCTTCCATACATGCCCTCCTTCAGAAATTTGGATCCATTTCAGGCCATAAAGTAAACACTGCTAAAACTGAAGCTCTCCCCATGCATATATCACCAGACACTTTGATACAACTTAAAGATATATACCCCTATAAAATGGTGTCCTGCATCTTTAACCTACTTGGGCATTAAACTTACTCCCTCATACTCTAGCCTATATTCCCCCAATTTCCCTCCACTGTTCCAAGATATATACAGATGCTTTCACCACATATCCCATTACTATGCTTGGTAGACTCAATGCCCTAAAGAGGTCTATATTGCCAAGGCTACTATACTTTTTTGAAACCCTACCAGCGGCAATTCCTATTAATCAGCTTAAGGAGCTTCATAGGGTTTTTTTGAAATTTATATGGAATAATAAGAAACATTGGATAGCTAGCTCAGTGGTACTCTCTGTAAAAACTTGGGGGGGGGGGGGTTGGGTGTCCCTGATATAAAATACTATTATGCATCTCACCTTCAGACGATAGCCTCCTGGTCTTGTCGGGTGGCTCCGAATCGAGGGTCAGAGATTGAGAGGGGTGCCATATATCAGGTACACCCTTGTTCGCTGATATGGTCTTGTTCCGTTTCGAACGATCCCAGACTGAAGAAGATGTGCTTAGCACCGATGTTGTTCATCAATATGGGGTAAATGTATGTCAAAGTACTCGCTCTCTTCAACCTGCGCCCCCCCTAGCTAACATATTGCCAAATCCAGCTCTGCCACACAGCCTAGCCTTTGGACGTCTATTACCCTGGACGCAGACTCCCCCATTTCAGTTACGTAACCTTGTACACCCAGTCACCCGTAAACTCCATGCCTTTGAGGGATGGAAATTTTTTCTTGTAAAGCAGCAAAGCCTTTTTTACTTCTACCTCCAAGTCACACATTTTTTCCATTCATTATTGCCAACTCTCACTCTGGACCCATCCACGCCCCTTCGAACACTTAAGTGCTGAAAGCCCCCACCAACCCCATTTAATATCATCCATATACCACATTTCGCATGAACCCAAAAAAATCCTTGATGACACTCACCTGTATATGCAAAAGTGGAATATGATACTGGGGCATACTGTCCCTATGCAATTATGGACTAAAACCTGGTTGGCAACTTTTAAGTCCTCCAGGTGTGTGGCACAGAGGGAGACAGCGAAAAGATTTTAATGTTCTGGTACAGAACTCCAGAGCGTATTCATCACATCAACCCCACCCTTTTATCTAAATGTTGGAGGTGTAATACAGAGACGGGTTCACATTTTCACATCTTTTGGACCTGTCCTCTTATACAAGACTTTTGGTTAGGGGTTATGCAAACAATCCAGAATGTAACAGGCATCTCACTCCCCTTCAATCCTATTCATAAATTACTTGGGCTTCCTTTTTCAGGCATCCCTAAACCAACCAAAGGTTGATATCCTATATACTCCTAGCTGCTAAAAGAGCTATACCGTTATGCTGGCTATCCAACATTCTTCCTTCCCATTCACAATTCCTACAACTTGTAGCAGAAGTTAGAAGAATGGAATCTTAGAGCTACGGTGCATGACAATCTCAGTTTAATAGAATCTGGGAAACCCCAGGACCAATTCAAATACGGGGACCGTGTCAACAGAGTACGTTCTGAGGATTGAAATGTCTAATAACGCCTCTTCTTCCCCTCTTTTTACTACCCATGGGGAGACCATTTCATTGTGAGATGCTGCCCACCTTTGTACACCCTGTAACCTGTGCCTATGCCCTGATGTACTTGCTTGATCTTTATGTGTAGTATGAAAGGATAAGAAACATTTGTTTTTGGTTTTATGTTTCTAAGCTGTGATTGCTTATGTGCCTCATTAATGCCATGTGTTACACACGTTGATGTACCATTGTTCTGTTTATTGAAAAAAAAAAATTATAAAAATGAAAAATAATAATAATTCTACCACTCTACAAGACTCTGGTCTGGCCACACATGGAGTATGCCATCCAGCTCTGGGCTCCAGTCCTCAGGAAGGATGTGCTGGAACTGGAGAGGGCGCAGAGAAGGACAACACAGCTAAAGATAAAGGGACAGGAGGGGACCTTAGTTATAAGGAAAGATTGAGCACTGAACTTAAAGCGGAGGTCCACCCTAAAGTGGACCTTCCGCTCATTGGAATCCTCCCCCCCCCCCCTCCAGCGCCACAATTGGCACCTTTCAGTGGGGAGGGGGGGGGTGCAGGTACCTGTACAGTACAGGTATCTGCACCCACTTCCGGGATAGCTCTCTGCGGAAAGGGGCGTAGATTACGCCCCTTTCCGAAAGTCCTCCGTTGCCTGCTGGGAAACACACAGATCCCAGAGGCAGCGGGTCCATCCTTATTGCGCAGCGCGACTCGCGCATGCGCAGTAGGGAACCGGGAAATGAAGCCGAAAGGCTCCACTTCCTGATTCCCATACCCAAGATGGCGGCGGCAGCACCCGAGAGACGATCGAGAGATCGGCTTCGGGTGCCGACATCGCGGGCGCGCTGGACAGGTAAGTGTCACTATTTTAAAAGTCAGCAGCTGCAGTATTTGTAGCTGTTGGCTTTTATAAAAAAAAAATAACGCGGACTCCCAGCAGACTCCCTCTATAAATTTCTGGAAAAAGATGCTTGAGAAGGGATATGAGGTCAATGTAAAAATACTGTACTGGTGACCCTGCAATAGTGATTAAACTTTTCAGTGCTAGGCAACAAAGACATGGCCATTCACTAAAATAAGAAAAGCGGTTTCACCATAAACTGTGTAGAGTTCTTTATGGTAAGAATGTGGAATTCTTCCAAGCACAGTGGTTTCAAGAGAAAGCATAGATTATTATTATTATTTTGTGTTCTTACCTGTTAACTACTTTTTCCAGGAATCTTTCAGGACAGCTTAGAGATAGGCTCCTCCCATCCAGCACAGGAAACACATGATCCACATCATAAAAGCAGCACACATGCCTAAACCCCTCAGTATTAACAAATAACCAAATCATTAACCTTCATTAGCGTAGCTTTATTCTATGTTTTACATTGCTAATCACCAACAAAAGGAGGGATGGAACTGACAACAACCAGGAAGATTCCTGGAAAAAGTAGTTAACAGGTAATAACACTTTTTCCAAGTCATCTTCCAGGACTTACATCTTACTGCTTTGTATGCCTCCACAATGACCTACTTCATTCACCTTGCGATGGTATTTTAAAATAACCTTTTACCCTTGTTTGAACCTGCAAAACACCAATAGGCTGGTGGAACGTCACCATTCCTTGGTGCGCTCTATGTAAGCGATCAAGCATCTCCTGACATCTTATTGAATCCTGCCTACTTGTGGTTGTCAGGATTTCCGCAAAATTATGGTATCACGATCTCTACCGCCCTATGAAAGTTAAACGCTACTTTAGGGAGAAATGCCAGATCCAGCGAGAGGATAGTCTTGTCCTGCAATATGCAGAAGGGCTCAATCGCTGAAAGCGCCTGTATCTCACCAACCCACCTAGCAGAGACTAGGGCCACCAAAATCACTGTCCAAGGTTAAGAGCTTTATGGGCAGTTTGTCTATTGGCTCAAAACGGTGTTTTACAAAGACCTTGCAACACAGTGGATAAGTCCAAGGCAGGGAACCTCCTTGACTTGGCGATCCGCTTACGGCTGATGGATGCAAGAAATCTCTTGACCAGTCTCCGATGATGAGTCCTAGTAATCCTGAGAACCAAGACCTCTTTGGCCAGAATTGTGCGATCAGGATAAGCTTCGTGCTCAATGCGCTTATCTTGCGGATAATCTTTGGAATGGGGCAAAAGGTAGGAATGCATACACCAGATTTGCACGATTGGGATAGGGCATCTAGGCCCAAACTGAGATCATCTCTCTGTAGGGAGCAATATTGTTCCACCTGCCTGCTCTGCATTGTAGCAGAAAGGTCTTTTGGTGGGAGTCCCCACTTCTGCACTGTTAAAACACTGTTCGATTCAAGCACCATTCTGTCTGAGGCAGAATCTCCCAGCCTATTGATGTAACTTACTGTGGTAATATTGTCCGAAAGGACCTGCACGTGTCTTACCCTCAGAGGCGGACCAAAGACTACTAGAGCCTTTAGAACTGCACTCAGCTCCCTTGCATAGGAGAGGCTGTCTTCCAGCCAGTTCCAGACCCCTAAGGCCCTCTGTGTGCCTGAATGATCTCCCCACCCTTGACCGCTGTCATCCGTGGTGACCGCACGAGGGTTATGTTGGAAGTCTATCTGCAGAGAAATTTGCAGGGATCAACCACCGTATTTGAGTTTTATTTCCTGCGGGATCTCTGACTCTGAGGAGAGTCCTTCCTTCCATCCCAGACAGAAAGCACTATTGCCTGAAGTGCTCGAGTATGGAATTGTGCCCACTGGACTCCTGGGATGGCTGCGGTCAAACCAAGAACCCCCATTATACCCGGAATTGAGGTCTCTGTACATACGCAGAGGCTGGTCAGCTCTGCAATTATCTTTGCCACTTTTTCTTTCATCAGAAAAATTTTGGATGTAGTTGAGTCCATTAGGTATCCTAGGAATACTATACTTTGAGTAGGTATCAACTATGACATCTCCCGATTTACCAGCCACCCCAGCTGCTGAAAGCGTCTGATAGTTCTGCTCAGGTTTTGTTTCACTTTTTTTTGTAAGTGTTTGACCTTAGATTTTAAAGCTGGAATGTCAGCTGTTTCCTCTGCAGAGGAATAATCAGTCTCCGTTTCCCCGATCATTTGAGGGTAATACTTCATCCTGTCCCCACTGTTCCCCTGGTAGGGGGGTTGAGTGGGAGAGAGGTATCTAGCATGCTTTTTAACCCCTTTAACCTCCCTGGCAGTATGATTATTTCAGATTTTAGATGCTGAAAGCGGTACAATTATTGTGCATGAAAATTTGGAGTTTTATAGTGTAGTCCTGTAATTCTTAGGAATAACTCACTTAACCACTTGCTTACTGGGCACTTAAACACCCTTCCTGCCCAGACCAATTTTCAGCTTTCGGTGCTCTCACACTTTGAATGACAATTACTCAGTCATGCAACACTGTACCCAAATGAATTTTGTGTCCTTTTTTTCCCACAAATAGAGCTTTCTTTTGGTGGTATTTGATCACCTCTGGGGTTTTTATTTTTTGCGCTATAAATGAAAAAAGACCGAAAATTTTGAAAAAAAACGCATATTTCTTTGTTTCTGTGACAGAATTATGCAAATTATTAATTTTTCTTCATAAATTTTGGCCACAATTTATACTGCTACATATCTTTGGTAAAAATAACCCAAATTAGTGGATATTATTTGGTCTTTGTGAAAGTTAGAGAGTCTACAAGCTGTGGTGCGAATCGCACAAAATTGATCACATCTGATGTACTGGTGGCCTATCTCGCTTCTTGTGACCCAAACAAGTCAGGAAAGTACAAATACCCCCCAAATGACCCCTTTTTGGAAAGTAGACATTCCAAGGTATTTAGTAAGAGGCATGGTGAGCTTTTTGATGTTGTAATTTTTTTCCCACAATTCTTTGCAAAATGAAGATTTTTCATTTTCTTTATTTTTCTCCACAAAATTGTCATTGTAATAGGTTATTTCTCTCACGTGGCATGTGTACACCACAAATGACACCCCCAAAAAATTCTGCTACTCCTCCTGAGTATTACAATACCACATGTGTGGGACTTTTTCGCAGCCTGGCCACATAGAGAGGCCCAACATGCAGGGAGCGCCATCACGTGTTCTAGGAGCATAAATTACACATCTAACTTGTTGACTACTTATTACACTTTTGAAATACCAGGACAATGACACGTGACACTGATGACAGATGGCACTGATACGTGGCACTGATGACACGTGGCACTGATGACAGATGACACTAATATGTGGCACTGATGACACGTGGCACTAATATGTGGCACTGATGACACGTGGCACTAATACGTGGCACTGATGACACGTGGCACTAATACGTGGCACTGATGACACGTGGCACTAATATGTGGCACTGATGACACGTGGCACTAATACGTGGCACTGATGACATGTGGCACTAATACGTGGCACTAATACGTGCCACCGGTGACAGATGGCACTAATACGTGGCACCAATGACACGTGACACTGATGACAGATGGCACTGATAAGTGGCATTGATGACACGTGACACTGACAACAGATGGCACGTGACACTGACAGGTGGCACTGATGACAAATGGCACTGATACGTGGCACTGATGACAGATGGCACTAATACGTGGCACTGATGACAGATGGCACTATGTGGCACTAATAACACGTGGCACTGATGACAGATGCCACTTATACGTGGCACTGATGACAGATGGCACTGGGGACAAATGGCACTGACAACAGGTGGCACTGGGGACAGATAGCACTGCGGGCAGGTGGCACTGGGGTGGGGTGGATGGCACTGGGGCGGATGGCACTGGGGCGGATGGCACTGGGGCAGGATGGCACTGGGGCGGATGGCACTGGGGCGGATGGCACTGGGGCAGGATGGCACTGGGGCAGGATGGCACTGGGGCAGGATGGCACTGGGGGGGGGGGCATGGCACTGGGGGGGGGTGGCACTGGGGGAGGATGGCTCTGGGGGAGGATGGCACTTTTTATTAAACTTTTTTTTTACTTTTTTTTTTTTTTTTTTCTTTTTTACACTGACGGCTGCTGCAGCCGTTCTTCTCTCCCCTCTCACACGCTGTCTGTGTGAGGAGGGAGAGCGGCGCTGAGAGATGATCTCATATGTTTACATATGAGATCATCTCCCATTGGACACGCCGATCACGCTGTAAACGGCCGCTGTGATTGGCCGTTTACAGCGATCTGTGTTTGCCTGTCCCCGGGGGACACGGCAAACACAGAACTTCCGCGATGCGCGCCCGCGGCGGCGCGCATTGCGGAAGTAAACACCAGGCCGTCCAGGGACGGCCAGGCGTAGGAAGCCGCCCGCCCTAAGGCCGGCATTCGGCTATAGGGCGGGCAGGAAGCGGTTAAAGGGGTTGTAAAGGTAAATGTTTTTTCACCTTAATGCATTCTATGCATTAAGGTGAAAAAACATCTGACACTGCCGGCGCCCCCAGTCCCCCCGTTTTACTTACCTGACCCCTCGAAAATCCCACGCTCGCCCCCGCCGTCCTCTTCGCCGCTCAGCCTGGCCGCTGATTGGCTGGAGTGGATGGATTGAAAGCAGCGCAGCCATTGGCTCGCGCTGCTGTCAATCACATCCAATGACGCAGCGCGCCGGGGGGCGGGGCCTTGTGATACAGCGAGCGGCTATAGCCGCCGGCTGTATCACGGGAGCGCGCCCGCAGTGCTTCTCACCAATGCGAGGGAGCTCGCATTAACGTGAGAAGCACCTGCGGGAGGAAGCAGAGACAGCCGCCGAGGGACCCCAGAAGAGCAGGTTCGGGGCCACTCTGTGCAAAACGAGCTGCACAGTGGAGGTAAGTATGACATGTTTGTTATTTTAAAAAAATAAAAAATTTTACTTTACAACCCCTTTAAATCTGTCCAAACCAGAGTCTAGCAGACATTCAGAGTATGATAAAGTTTGAAAAATGAAATCACAACTATAAATATACCAAATATTAGAATAAAAATTATTCAAAAATGTAATCAAAAACACAGAAATTTGCTAAGTTGCAGAATTGTCACTGTCATTACTTTTCAATATTTGATTTTTTTTTGTTTAATAAATGTTTATTGGAGATAAACAACAAACGTACTGTAGAATTCACAAACATACATGCAATGCCCAATCCCACAAACCAGAGGGCAGGATGATCAATTAGCACTAGAGCAGCTTGGAATCAATACAGTAAAACAATAATAACGGAAGTGCCAAAGGAACAAACATTCTGGTGGTTATGAACAAGGTGCGCAGCACCTATAAAAGCACCGGGCATCATGTTGTCTATCATAGAAACTGAGAAGTTTAATTAAAGAACAGATAAAGGCAAGAGAGTGTAAATAAAAGGGGGGGCAGGAAGAACAGAAAAGAGTCAGGGAGGGGAAGGATGGGGGAGCGGTGGCCTGCGTGGTAACATTCAGCATACACGGCTCAGTGGGGTTGCGTTAAGATATCCTTGTAGAATGTAGTTGAGGTAAATTCCCTCCAACAAGACCAAGTCAAGAGGGTTTTTTTGAGAGGTAGTCTTATTAGTATGAGTAAAGTCCTCCATGAGGTAAACTGCCGCTATTTTATGCATCCAGGTTTTCAGTGACGGGATCTTGGGTTGACCCCAGAGGGCAGGAATAAGTGCCTTAGCTGCGTTCAGCAAGTGGGGGATGATGGAGCGTTTGTACCGGCCCATCGGATCTGTAGTAGCATGGAAGAGAATGGTCCAGGGATCATTAGGGAGGAGGATGCCAGTGATACGTTGTGTAATCTGGATGACGTTAGACCAAAACTGCTGAATAAGGGGGCATGACCACCAGATGTGTGCATGAGTGGCCCTAAATCCACAGTTCCTCCAGCACAACGGGGAATTTTCAGGGAACATCTGGTGTAATTTCACAGGGGTGTAGTGCCATCTGGTGAGCAATTTATAATTAACTTCGGCAATTTGAGTAGCAATGGATGAGACATGACATAGTTGTAGTACCTTCCTTTTTTGTAGGTCTGTGAGGCTGATATTTAAATCATCCTCCCATTTGGCCAGATAGGGCGGGAATGAGTTGTGAAGGAGTCTGATGAGGGCCTTATAGAACAGTGAAATGCAGCGTGGGGGGGGGGGGGGGGGGTCTTTGGGGTAGAACACTACCTCAATTTCATTCAAAGTCTCGGAACCTCTCAGTGGTTGGGGCAAGGCCCTCAGGAAGCAGCGTAGCTGAGCATATCGCCACCTGTCAAGGAATGTAGCTGGTTTAGCACCGAGTATATCCGACAAAGACTTAAAGAGGAGCTGCACCTAAAAAAAAAATATTAAAAGCCAGCAGCTACTAATATTGCAGCTGCTGACTTTTAATAAAATCACACTTACCTGTCCCAGGTTCCAGCGATGTCGGCGGCAGATGACGAGCGATCGCTCGTCTCGCTGCTGCCACCGCCGCCATCCTCTGTCAGGGAATCGGGAAGTGAAACATGACGGCTTCACTGCCCGGTTCCCTACTGCGCATGCGCGAGTCGCGCTGCGCGTCTCTTATGGTCCCCCGCTGTGTCTCTGGGAACTGTGTGTTTCCCAGAACACAACGGGGGGGGGGGGCGGAGCGTCTGCGGGGGTCTGCGGCGGTCTGGCCGGAAGTGGGTGCAGTTACCTGGATTATCCAGGTAACTGCACCCCCCTCCCCCCTGAAAGGTGCCGATTGTGGCACCGCAGGGGGGGAGGGATAAGATTAGCGGAACTTCCCCTTTAGGGTGAAGAACCGCTTTAATGGTAGAGTTCCAGAGGACTTGGTGTATCATCAAGTGCCCATCCGAGGACCAGGCACGGAAGCCTGGGTCTAGCAGACCCGGTAGAAAGTACTGATGGTGAAGAAGGGGCATTAGAGGGGAGTTGTAAGACCAGGAGCACTGTCTGTGAAGGTTGTCCCATATAGCCAGGGTGGAGGAAGTAAGGGAAGAGGTTTCAGTGCCAAGGTGTCTGTGTATTCGAGGAAACCACGGTGCAACCGTGAGGTCTGCCCCACACAAAAAGCACTCCATGGACACTCACAGCTTGGTGTTAGCAGCGTACTTCCAGTCTGCCACCCTGGAAAATACTACTGCATAATAATACAACCTAAAGTTTGGAAGGGCCAGGCACCCAGCATCTTTGGCACGATATAAGACGTCCCTAGACACTCTGGGATGATTGTTCCTCCAGACATAGCGGGAGATCATGGTCTGTAAAATTGCAAAAACCTATGGGTACCCCCAGGGGAATCATTTGGAATAGGAATAAGACTCTGGGCAATACGTTCATTTTAAATTACGTTAACCCTCCCCAGCCAGGAATGGGAAAGATTCTTCCATTTCCTCAAGTCTTCCCTGAGATTGTTTAGTAGTGGGAGGTAGTTATAACGGAAGAGGGAGTGGATATTTGGTGTAAGGAAAATACCGAGATATTTCATACTACGCTGAACCCATTTAAAAGGGAAGAGGGGCCGAAATAGATCCGCTTCCCGTCTGGGGAGGTTAATATTCAGAATTTCTGATTTAGAAAAGTTTATTTTAAAATTGGAGAGTTTTTGGTAGGTAGAAAGGGCCGACATCAGATTAGGCAGGGACTTTTCAATATTTGATGATGGACCTCCCCACAAATCACTAAAATCATTTTTGATGTAAAGGGACAGTTTTGGTTGCTATGGACAATCTCCAGTTATATCCAGGGGTATATTAGATTAGGGTGGAGGTAGTGGGAAACAAAGGGAGGGGGAAAATAGGAAAGAGAATAACCCGGTGATAGTTAGATAGCGGGAGGGGAGTCTTGGTCCTGTCAAAATGAGAGGAAAAACAGGTAAAGCAAATAAGACGATCACCCCGGCTGCAAGTCCGGTCGGAATTCAAAAATACATGGCCGCAAATTCTAGTATAAGAGAAGATGAAGAGACCGGTAGTCCCAGGATAGAAAAGCCATCTCGCTTGGGCCCAAGTAGACAGAAGGGGGAAGAGAGTAGGGGGGCAAAAAATCCTGCCATAAAGTCAAGCGAGGTAAAAAAAAAAAAAAGTGGAGTAAACCCAAAGAATGAAGATGTAGGTCAGAATAATTCCCAGGGAGAGGTGGAGGTGGTGAACAGGGAGGCAGAAGAAATGGCTTCGGATAGTCATAGGGAAACCCCCCCCAGCCCCCACAAAATTAGGGAGATGCTCTCTGAGATGTTCTCGAGAATGGAGGTCTCTCTAATGGCGGATATCGCAACGATAAGAAGTGATATAGGTTTGGTCCTAGGGAGAGTGGAGGAGATAGAAAACAGAGTTGAGATTCATGAGCAAAAGATGGATGGAATTTTAGAGCAGATAACAGCCCTTCGGAGGGCAAATAGAACAATTAGATATAAGTTGGAGGACCAAGAAAATAGAAGCAGGAGGAAGAACATACGAATAAAAGGTCTCCCTGAGACATATAGCGGTTCCGCCCTTGGAGGGATAGCTCAACAGATTTTTAACCCCCTATTGGACAAGGAAGTTACAGTCCCACTGAAAATAGATAGAATACACAGAATGACATGACCTCTGGGAATTAGATCAGAAGCACCTTGAGATGTCATAGTGAGATTCCATCACGTAGCAGAAAAAATGCAGGTAATGAGTAGAGTTAGAATACAGCCTGGGGTGGTTCATGAGGGCACGGAACTGCAGATTTACTCTGACTTAGCGGGGGAGACACTGGGAAGGAGACGTTTAAAACCACTCACGGAATTATTGAGAGCGGCTGACATCCCATATCAATGGGGATTTCCAGCATGCCTCATAGGGAAGAAAGAGGGACGATCTGCAGTTCTACGCTTCCCAGAAGACCTCCCAGAATTTTGTGCGCAGTTAGGAATACAGCCTATCCCACAGATAGAATGGGGTAGTGAAGATGCATTAGGGGGTGAGGGGAATAGTACCTAGGGGAGAAAGAGGCAGGATGGATCGAGTACTTGGAGAAGAAAGAACCCGATCACTTGAAGTTGAGTTGATTTAATGGGTTGCGCTGGGAGCGGAGGAGTGCGGGGGGGGGATGGGAAGGCTGGGGGAGTCTCAGATGGATAAGGGTGCGAGCCCCAGGGATACTATGGGGGTGAGGCGAATACAAATATCGGTCCACCAGTGCCATAGGCCTAACGGGAAGGGGGGAGTCCTACCCAGTCTCACAAGATGTTCCGTTATAGGACAAGGGGGGAGGAGGGAGGGGAGATGGGGGGGGGAGGGGTGTTTTTGGTTGCTTCTTGGGGCTCTCACTCGGTCCTCCCATAGGGTTAGTAGGGACAGGTACCACTGGATCCACTGGACGCTCCAAAAAAAAAAAAAAAAAAAAAAAGAGAGGGAATTACCCCGGGTAGGGAGGTATGGTAGTACTTAATGTTATTACTTATAATGTAAGGGGTTTAAATACAAAAAGGAAAAGATAGGATAAATGACGAATTGCAATACATGGAAGCAAATATAGTATATCTTCAAGAGACGCATATAACATGCACTTCTGGGGTTAGATTGAATTCGGCTAATTTTCCGGTATTGTTTTATGGGGACTCCCCATCCCCCTACTCTAGAGGGGTTGCGATAGGCTTCAGCAGAACAACAGGGTTTAATCTAGAAGAGCGACTAGTGGATCCAGAGGGTCGATACCTGTGTCTAAAAGGTATGTTGTTTAATTTTAAATGTACAATTGTCAACATTTATGCCCCAAAACAAGAATACGGGTAGATTCTTGAAGAAAGTACTGAATAAAATAGAAGACTTTAAAGAGGGGAAATTAATCCTGGCAGGGGATTTCAATTGACCCTAAAATAGATACTACAGGGGCGGGCCCCAGGATATCTGAAAATAAACAGAGAATGTTTTTAAGGGCGTTAACCTAATACCAATTACAGGATACCTGGAGAACACTACATCCAAAAGATAGGGATTATACACGTTTCTCTTCGGTCCATGGTTCCTTCTCCCGAAGAGATTATATTTTCTTGGAACATTCATTTCTAAGGGCACTTAAGAAGGCCGAAATAAAAATAAGAACAGTCTCAGATCATGCACCTGTGTTGATCCAGTTGGAGATTGGGAAGGATCATGGACCGAGGACGAATTGGAGATTGAATGAATCTCTACTACAGGATGAGGATACAGTAGGAAGGATTGAGCATGAGATTGAACAATTTTTTAGACTGAACGACATACCGGAAACCTCTAGTCCTGTATTATGGGAAGCGCACAAAGCAGTAATAAGAGGAGTATTAAGAGGGAGAGGGAGAAAGAGAAACCCTACTATATGAGGAAATCCAGAGACTGGAGCAGATGAGGAGACCAAGGGGACTTCGGGACACCCAAGACTTAATAAAAATAAGAGAGCTAGATGACTGCTTGGAGCAGGATAGGAGAACGGCCTACCATATCTTGGGAAGAGAAAGGTATCAGTGGGGGAATAAACCAGGTAAATGGCTGGCTAGGAGGGTGAAGGAAAAGTAGAACTTTTATCCCAAAAGTGAGAAATGCTGAGGGGGGATATACAAAATATGCCAGATGATATTGTGAACACATTTTATACATATTATAGGGGCCTCTATAATATCGGACAACAGGATAAGGCAGAGAATAGAGGACGGGAGGAAATAAAGGATTATTTAAAGGGGATAGATATCCCCAGGGCCAAGCAAATAGAAATGGAAGCACTAGAAGCCCCAATATCAATGGGGGAGGTCGAGAGGGCAATTAAAAATACAGCTAAGGGAGGTTGCCCGAGGCCTGATGGTTTCCAGATTTCATATTACAAGCAATTCCAAAAACAGCTAGTCCCAAAACTATGCGACTATTTTAATTCAGTGGGGAAGGGCGAAAAAATTCCGAGAAGAAACACTCTTAACACATGTGGTCCTGATCTTGAAAGAGGGAAAGGACCCAACTGCAGTAGAAAGCTATAGGCCAATTTCCTTACTAAATTCAGACATTAAACTGTTTGCAAAAATTATCGCTGAACGATTAGGACCCCATGTGTCAGAGTGGATACAGCAGGATCAGGTTGGATTTATTCAAGGGAGAGAAGGACGAGATAACACACTAAAGACCATTATGTTATGCCAAGAAGCTGTAAGACAGGGTGCCCCCACAGTGCTCATGTCGACAGATGCGGAAAAGGCATTTGACAGAGTAGGGTGGGGGTTCCTGTTCGAAGTGCTGGAACGGTATGGATTAGGGGAGAGGATGAGGGGCTGGATAGAAGCCCTATACACCCACCCTAAAGCTAAAATAAGAATAAATGGGGCCCTGTCCTGTCCCCTTGAGTTGTTCAACGGGACAAGACAGGGTTGCCGCTCTCCCCATTATTATTTATATTGTCGCTAGAACCCCTGCTGATGGCCATTAGGAAGAATCAAAATATCCATGGGATACGGGCTGTTGAGAGGGAGTTCAAGGTCGCGGCGTTTGCGGACGACCTTTTGCTCTATATTTCCAACCCTGGGTCTTCCATACCGGTGATAATGGAAGAACTATCAAAATTTGGGAAAGTTTTTAACTTTAAGGTTAATATAACTAAATCCGAAATTTTGAACTTAACCACTTCAGGACCGCCGTATTGCCAATGTACGTCAACACAATGGCACAGGCAGGCACAATCACGTAAATGTACGTGAATGCCTTCTAGCGGGTGGGGGGGTCCGATCGGACCCCCTCCCGCTAGATACGGCGGTCCCTTTCGGTGCCGGAGCGATCGGCGATGGCCGTTGGTTTCCGCCCATCCCCTCTCGATCGCTCCTGGCCAGTGACGAACTTCCTCCCCTGTGAAAATGTAAACACAGGAGGAGGAAGTGATGTCACACTCCTCGTGGCGGTCTTTTTGAACCGGACAGCGAGGAGTGAAGACGTCCAAGTAAGTGCACCAACAGTCCACTGACACATAGGTACACACAGGCACACATTTCACCCCAGTCACCCCCCCCCGATCGGCCCCCCGCCCCCCCCAGTCACAGTGTCACTAATGCAGTGTTCATTTATTTATTGATCACTACATTTAGTGTCAGTTGTGACTGTAAAAAGTGTCAGGGCAGCTAGTGTTAGTCCCCTTTAGGTCCAGGGTAGCCCCCTACCCCCCCCCCCTAATAAAGGTTTAACCCCTTGATTGCCCTCCCAGTTAACCCTTTCACCCTCTTTTACCAGTGTCACTAAGCGATCGTTTTTCTGATCGCTGCAATAGTGTCACTGGTCCCGCTAGGAAGCTCGTTTTTTTTTAGGTTCAACACCAGGTTTTTATACCGTTAGGTACCCCAATATATAACCTAATAAAGGTTTTAACCCTTTGATTGCCCCTAGAGTTAACCCTTTCACCAGCGATCGCTGCATAAGTGTCACTGGTGACGCTGGTTAGCCAGTTAGTTATTTAGGTTCCCCGTCAGGTTTTTATAAAGCTTCAGGTACCCCCATATAAATACCCAATAAAGGTTTTAACCCCTGATTGCCCTTAGTTAACCCTTTCGCCAGTGATCACCGTATAAGTGTTACGGGTGACGCTGGTTAGGTAGTTCGCTTTTTATAGCATCAGGGCACCCGCCATTTATTACCTAATAAAGGTTTAACCCCCTGATCACCCGGCGGGTGATATAAATTTGGTTTTAGGGTCAGAAAGGGTCTGCGTCGCCCCAGGCAGTGCTAGGTTAGTGCCAGCACCGCTAACACCCACGCGCAAAGCATACCTCCCTTAGTGGTATAGTATCCGAACAGATCAATATCTGATCTGATCAGATCTATACTAGCGTGCCCAGCAATTTAGGGTTCTAAAAAAACGCATTGTTAGCGGGATCAGCCCAGATACCTGCTAGCACCTGCGTTTTGCCCCTCTGCCCAGCCCAGCATCGATCGATCACTGTCACTTACAAAACACAACACACATAACTGCAGCGTTCGCAGAGTCAGGCCTGATCCCTGCGATCGCTAACAGTTTTTTTTGGTAGCGTTTTATACAGTCGCTGACAGGCTAGGTGCTTTTTTACCTGTGAGTCTCACTACTGTACCCCTAAATTTAGAGCCCAAAATGGCAAAGCGAAGGTACACTAGTGAAGAGGCCTACACGTTTCTGAGCATGACAGATAGTGAAGAGGAAGACACTGATCTGTCAGATTCAGGCTCAGAATACGAACCTGTAGAGGACAGCGCCTCCATGTCAGATAGCTCTGACGACGAAGAAGAGGTCCCTGCTATTGTCAGGCGTACCCGACCCAGATTTTCTGATGTTGTTGAGGTGCAGGAACCGCAAGTCCCTCGTATGGAGTATAGAGCCAGTACTAGCGCCGCTCATCCTTTTGGTGAACTGGCAAGCACCAGCGGCCTAGTACACCCTGGACGTACATCCAGCACTGCAGTATCACGTGGTGACGTGGCGAGTCCCATAAGTGCAGTTCAAGCTGGCGAGGTGGCAAGCACAAGTAGTGTCCCGCTGCCACCAAGAAGACAAAGACAGGCCCGTCGTACCCATAGTGCCCTTCCTGCAGAATTCGCCTATCCCAATTGGGTGCCCAACACTTCTGCAGAACCCGCACTTCCCCCATTCACTGCCCAACCCGGTATTCAGGTGGATACAGATGATTTTACGCCACTCGATTTTTATTCTCTGTATCTCACGGAAGATCTCTATAGATCTATTGTGGACCAAACCAATTTATATGCTGGTCAACGCATCGCCGCTAATCCCCAGTTGCCGTCTCTTGCCAGAGATTGGAAACCAGTTACGGTTTCCGAATTTAAGACGTTTTTGGGCCTTTCCCTCAACATGGGCACACATAAATTTATGCGGATGCGGGCTTATTGGTCCACGCATCCGGCTGACCACATGCCCGTGTTCTCTAACTCCATGTCCAGGAAACGATACGAGCAGATCTTGCGGTTCTTGCACTTCAGTGACAATGAACTTTGTCGTCCTTGTGGAGACCCTGAATACGATCGGCTCTACAAAATTCGGCCCCTCATAAACCACTTCAACCAACGTTTTGCAGACTTGTTTACTCCCCAAAAAGTTGTCTGCGTTGATGAGTCCCTGGTTAAGTTTACTGGTCGCTTGTCATTCAAACAGTACATTCCCAACAAGCGTACCAGATACAGGGTCAAGCTCTATAAGTGCTGTGACAGGGCCACAGGCTATGCATGGAGCTTTATGGTTTATGAGGGTAAAGATAGTTACGTAGAGCTGGAGAACTGCCCTGATTACATAGGAAGCGCTGGCAATATAGTGTGGAAATTGGTGTCACCCTTATTCGGAAAGGGGTACCACTTGTACGTGGACAACTATTACACCAGCGTGCCACTGTTTAGTCATTTATTTGATAATCAGATTGGAGCATGTGGCACCGTGCGACCTAATCGCCGGGGCTTTCCCCAGCGGCTTGTAGATTCCCGTCTTAGGCTGGGGGAGAGAGCCTGCTATCGGTGTAATAATTTGCTCGCTATGAAGTGGAGGCATAATAAGAATGTTTTCGTTCTTACCTCCCTTCATGCAGACACGACGGTCCAAATTTCTACGGCGACTGGTATTGTGTAGAAACCCCTCTGTGTCCACGAATATAACAAAAATATGGGAGGGGTGGACCTCAATGACCAGATGTTGGCGCCGTATCTAACTTCCCGTAAGACCAGACGCTGGTACAAAAAAGTGTCTGCTTACTTATTTCAATTGGCTTTGCTGAATGCTTTTGTGCTATACAAAACTTCAGGCGGAACATTAACCTTTCTTTTCTTCCAAAGAGAGGTTGTCACAGAGCTTCTGTTTCCAGACGGTTCTGTACCTCACCATTCCCAACCAAATGCAGTAAGCCGGCTGCATGAGAGGCATTATTCTTATGTCCTCCCGAGTACCCCTACCCAACGAGCCCCCCAAAAAAGATGTCGTGTCTGTAGCAAGCGCGGATATAGGCGTGACACCCGTTCTTATTGTCCACGCTGTCCTGGCAATCCTGGTCTTTGTCAGGGTGAGTGTTTTGAACGCTACCATGAACTAGTGAAGTATTAGCGTAGGGTACAGCATTTCACAGGCTAGGCACACTTACACAGGGTCTCCCAAGATGCCATCGCATTTTGAGAGACCCGAACCGTTACAGTTACAGTTCAAAAAAAAGTGTATAAAAAAAAAGTAAAATAAAAAAACCAAAAAAAATATAAAATATAAAAACCAAAAATAGTTGTCGTTTTATTGTTCTCTCTCTCTCTTCTCTCAAATTTTTTATACTTTACTGTTTACTGTGTTATTGTTAACCATTTTTCATGTTTTCAGGTACGCCATTCAGCTGCAGCGTGGATTTATTTATCTCGACAGCAACAGCGTTTGCTCCCACGATACATAAAGCCGCGACTCCAGTGCTGCAGGAGGTGATTTCACCACCACAGTTAAAAAAAGAGCATATATGCCGAAGCATGGGGGCATAAGGGGTGGAGGAGTGATTTTGCTCCTAATGCCGCGTACATACGGTCAAAATTCCGACGGAGGGCTTGCCCGTGGAAAAGTTTGAACGTATGTACGCAGCATAACTTTTTTGCGGGAGGATGCCCCCATGCTTCGGCATATATATATATATTTTAGGCACAGGTTGTGTTAAAAAATGTTTTATTTTTTAGTTTTTTTTGGCAATTGCTTTGCAGGTATGGTATGGTAAGGTTTTACTGGGATGTTACTTTGTTTTAACGTTAACCATAATTTGCTTAGCAGGTACGCCATTCAGCTGCAGCGCGGATTTATTTATCTTGACAGCAACAGCGTTTGCTCCCACGATGCATAAAGCCGTGACTCCAGTGCTGTAGGCGGTGATTTCACCACCACAGTTAAAAAAGAGCATATATGCCGAAGCATGGGGGCATAAGGGGTGGAGGAGCGATTTTGCTCCTAATGCCACGTACATACGGTCAAAATTCCGACAGGGGGCTTGCCCATGGAAGTTTGAACGTATGTACGCGGCACAACTTTTTTGCGGGAGGATGCCCCCATGCTTCGGCATATATAAATGGTGCATGTATGTCCATCATTAGAAGTGGGTGGATGAAGGGAGGTATCTAATGGTGGGCATACCCACCGATCAATCTCTTTTTTTTGGTTCAGACAACATGACTCTCAGTAAATAGCTTGGGGTGTCTACTTTACAAAATGGGGTAATTTGGGGGGGGGGGGTTTTGTGCTATTTTGGCATTTTATGGCCTTTGCACCCTTAGAAATCCTGAAGGTGGTGATTGGTTTTCGGGGTGCCGTACGCAGCTAGACTCCCAAAAAGTCCCACACATGTGGTATCCCCATACTCGGGAGAAGTAGCTGAATATATTTTGGGGTGCAATTCCACATATAACCATGGCATGTGTGAGCAATATATCATTTAGTGACAACTTTTTGTACATTTTTTTTTTTTTTAGTCATTATTCAATCCCTTAGGACAAAAAAAAATAAATATTCAATGGGCTCAACATACCCATCAGCAGTTTCCTTGGGGTGTCTACTTTCCAAAATGGGGTCATTTGGGGGGGGGTTTTGTGCCATCTTGGCATTTTATGGCCGTCAAAACTGTGATAGGTAGTGAGGAGTAAAATAAAAAAATTATGCCCTTAGAAATCCTGAAGGCGGTGCTTGGATTTCGGGGTCCCGTACGCAGCTAGGCTCCCAAAAAGTCCCACACATGTGGTATCCCTGTACTCAGGAGAAGCAGCAGAATGTATTTTGGGGTGTCATTTCACATATGCCCATAGCATGTGTGAGCAATATATCATTTAGTGACAACTTTGTGCAAACAAAAAAAAAGTTTGTAATATTCCCGCAACTTGTGGCAAAATATAAAATATTCCATGGACTCAACATGCCTCTCAGTAAATAGCTTGGGGTGTCTACTTTCCAAAATGGGGTCATTTTGGGGGGTTTTGTGCTATTTTGGCTTTTTATGGCCTTCGAAACTGATAGGTAGTGAGGGGTGAAATCAAAAATTTGCACCCTTAGAAATCCTGAAGGTGGTGATTGGTTTTCGGGATGCCGTGCGCGACTATACTCCCAAAAAGTCCCACACATGTGGTATCCCCGTACTCGGGAGAAGTAGCGGAATATATTTTGGGGTGCAATTCCACATATAACCATGGCATGTGTGAGCAATATATCATTTAGTGACAACTTTTTGTACATTTTTTTTTTTTTTTTAGTCATTATTCAATCCCTTAGGATAAAAAAAATAAATATTCAATGGGCTCAACATACCCATCAGCAGTGTCCTTGGGGTGTCTACTTTCCAAAATGGGGTCATTTGGGGGGGGGGGGGGTTTGTACTGCCCTGCCATTTTAGCACCTCAAGAAATGAGATAGGCAGTCATAAATTAAAAGCTGTGTAAATTCCAGAAAATGTACTCTAGTTTGTAGACGCTATAACTTTTGCGCAAACCAAAAAATATACGCTTATTGACATTTTTTTTACTAAAGACATGTGGCTGAATACATTTTGCCCTCAATGTATGACTAAAATGTAGTTTATTCGATTTTTCTTATAACAAAAAGAAGAAAATATTTCTCAAAATTTTCGCTCTTTTTCCATTTATATCGCAAAAAATAAAAATCGCAGAGGCAATCAAATACCATCAAAAGAAAGCTCTATTTGTGGGAAGAAAAGGACGCAAATTTCGTTTGGGTGCAATATTGCATGACCGCGCAATTACCAGTTAAAGCAGCGCAGTGCGAAATTGGAAAAAGACCTCTGGTCCTTAAGGTATTTATTGGTCCGAGGCTGAAGTGGTTAAATATGCCAATAGTAGAGCAGAGCATCCTCCAATCTAAATTTCCCTTTAGATGGTGTGGGAAGGAATTGGCCTATTTGAGAATAAGGTTGACAGCAGAGATGGGTGACCTGTTTGAGGCCAACTATATACCCATATTAAATAAAATCAAACAACATTTGGAAAGGTGTCAATATAAAGCTCTATCATGGATAGGTAGAATAAATGTAGTTAAAATGTTTATCTTACCAATTTTTACTTATACATGCCAAATGATCCCAATAGCGTTACCACAGGTCTATCTAAGCAAACTTAAAAACTATGATTAAAAGATTTATATGGAAAAAAAAAAAAAAAAAGCGGCAAGAGTGGCACTGAACACTTTGATAAGAAGTAAAGATAGGGGAGGGTTGGCAATGCCTGATTTTAAAAAGTATTATGAGGCCATAGCAATCTCACGAATCCCGGATTGGATACACAATAAAAAGGGAAAGGATTGGGTGGAATTAGAAATTAAGTTAAGTAGAAGGGAATTAGGGGAAATAATATGGATACCTGCAAAATATAGAGAATTAGGCCATAGCACAAGTACACTGACAAAAAAACCTACTTCAGATTTGGGACACAATAAATAAGAGACATAACTGGGAGCACAACTCACCATTAATGCCACTATTGGACACTAAATTTTTTATTCCAGGTCAAGAGGAATATTTATATTATAGTAGATGGGTTAAGAAAGATAACATTAAACTACAGGAGGTGATGGAAGGAAATAGGATATGCACATATGAGGAAATCATAGGGAAATGGGGTCACAAACCATTAGATAAATGGAGATATTATCAATTATATTATTTCACTCAGTCTTTATCACAGCCATTACGGGGTAAGGAACAATTTAGACCATTGGAGAAGCTATTAGTGAACCGTCAATGCCTAGAAAAAAGAATTTCAAAACTTTATAAAATCCTAATAGAAGCAATAGAGCAAAACTACCCCCCCCCCCCACCTAGAAAAGTGGGAAAATGAAATTGGGTCCTTAACCACTTAACAACCGCCCATTGCCGATTAACGGCTTCAGGGCGGTTGTTTAACTCTGAGAGGCCATTAATTAACGGCCTCCCAGAATTCTGCTCTCGTGCGCCCCCTGGGGCGCGCACACGAGAGCATCCGTGACCGCTGGGTCCAGTGGACCCGGCGCATCACGGTAAACGGCCGCTCATCGCGGCCGTTTACCACGTGATCGCTCCGTCAAATGACGGAGTGATCACTTGTAAACAAGCCGGCGTCATGTTATGACGCCGGTTCCTCCCCCCCCCCCCCCTCTCTGTACAGCGGAGGGGGAAGAGATCGGTGTCAGCAGCGATGTGGGCTGCATCTGCAGTGCCCACATCGCTGCTCACCGAAAATTAACCCCTCGATTCCCTGCAACGCTCTGCAATGCCCGCCAACACCCTGCAATGCAGTACTCTGCAACGCCATACTCTGAGATACCCTGCAATACCCAGCCATAGACATCCCCCCCCCTCCCGCCACCCTCCGGTGCTTCTACCGAATCACTAATACGATCAAAGCCAGAATCTTTTTTTTTTTCAGGCTTCCCAGCTTAGAGGTGAGATGCGGGGTCTTATCGACCCCACATCTCACTGTAAAGAGGACCTGTCATGCCATATTCCTATTACAAGGGATGTTTACATTCCTTGTAATAGGAATAAAAGTGATCAAAAAAATTATTTTTGGGGAAAAAAATGTCAAACTAAAATAAATAAAGTAAAATGAACAATAAAAAAAATGTTTTTTTTTTAAAGCGCCCCTGTCCCCATGTGCTCTCATGCAGAAGCGAACGCATACGTAAGTCCCGCCCACATATGAAAACGGTGTTCAAACCACACATGTGAGGTATCGCTGCGAACGTTGGAGCGAGAGCAATAATAGCCCTAGACCTCCTCCAACTCAAAACATATAACCAGTAAAAAAAAAAATTAAATCGTCGCCTATGGGGATTTTTAAGTAGCGACGTTTGGCGCCATTCCACGAGCGTGTGCAATTTTGAAGAGTGACATATTAGGTATCTATTTACCCAGTGTAACTTCATCTTTCACATTATGCAAAAATTGGGCTAACTTTACTGGTTTTTTTTTAAGCACAAAACTGTTTTTTTTCCAAAAAAAGCATTCGAAAAATTACTGCCCAAATACCGTGCGAGATAAAAAGTTGCAAAGACCACCATTGTATTCTCCAGGGTGTTTGCTAAAAAAACATATATAATGTTTTGGAGTTCTATGTAATTTTCTAGCAAATAAATGATGATTTTTACATGTAGGAGAGAAATGTCAGAATGGTCCTGGGTGCTCCAGAACACCTGATGGCGCTCCATGCATGTTGGGCCTCTATGTGGCCACACTGTGTAAAAGTCTCACACATGTGGTATCGCCATACTCGGGAGTAATAGCAGAATGTGTTTTGGGGTGTAATTTGTGGTATGCATATGCTGTGTGTGAGAAATAACCTGATAATATGACAATTTTGTGAAAAAAAAAAAAAAAGTAAAAAGAATCTTGATTTTGCAAAGAATTGTGGGAAAAAATGACAACTTCAAAAAACTCATCATGCCTCTTACTAAAGACCTTGGAATGTCTTCTTTCCAAAAAGGGGTCATTTGGGGGGTATTTGTACTTTTCTGGCATGTTAGGGTCTCAAGAATTGAAATAGGCCGTCAGTACTTCAGGTGTGATCAATTTTCAGATATTGGCACCATAGCTTGTGGACTCTATAACTTTCACAAAGACCAAATAATATCCACCAATTTGTACTTATTTTTACCAAAGATATGTAGTGGTATAAATTTTGGCCAAAATTTATGAAGAAAAAACTACTAATCTGCTAAATTTTCTAACAGAAACAAAGAAAAATTCATTTTTTTTTACAGAATTTGGTATTTTTTTCTTTTATAGCACAAGAAATAAAAAACCCAGCGGTGATTAAATACCACCAAAAGAAAGCTCTATTTGTGTGAAAAAAAGGACAAAAATGTCATATAGGTCCAGTGTTGCATGACTGAGTAATTGTCATTCAAAATGCGAGAGCACCGAAAGCTGAAAATTGGTCTGTTATTAAGGGTGTTTAAGTGCCCAGTGGTCAAGTGGTTAAGTAATGATCATCATAGAAATAGGATAATTAGACGAACCTACTCGGTTGCTATAGACTCACAAACGAGAGATGTCGTATAAACTTTTAACAAGATGGTATATAACCCCACAACAAGGAAATAAAATATGTAGTGAGACCCCCCGGTCATGTTGGAGAGGTTGCTTGGGGGTGGGGTCATTCGCTCATATATGGTGGCAGTGCCCCAAGATAGACATTTTGGGATAAAATAATAGAAGCTATTTTTGAAATAACAGGTGAAAGGATTAGGAGGGATCCATGGGTATGCTTATTTCACGACCTGGAAAAAAGGGAGAGGGAGTATGGGTATTCCTTGATCCCCTGTTTATTGAACGCTGCTAAATCATTGATACCGCAAAGATGGAAAAGATCTGATCCTCCCTCGATGAGGGAGTGGGTAGAAAGATTAAAAAGGACACAAATTATTGAAGAGACAATGTAAAAATTGGATAATTTGGAGGGGAGGTACCAGAACAAGTGGCGCCTTTGGGTACAATATGGAAAAACTGAAAACTATTTGAAGATGCTGGAATGTTAGTTAAAAAGAAACCCCTGGGTAAGGATCGAGTGAGAGAGGGGTGGGAGGGAAAAGGAAGACCACTCTTAAAAGAAATGATGTATTTATTACTATGTGAAATGGTTTATATATACTATGGTTGTGTGTAAATTTTGGAAAACCTCAAAAATAAAGAATAAAAAAAATAGGTTAAAAAAAAAAAAAAAAAAAAAAGGCAGGGCAGTACAACCCCCCCCCCCCCCCAAAATGACCCCATTTTGGCAAGTAGACACCCCAAGGAAATTTCTGAGAGGCATGTTGAGCCCATTGAATATTTTTTTGTCCCAAGTGATTGAATGACAAAAAATAAAATAAATAAAAAGTTTACAAAAAGTTGTCACTAAATGATATATTGCTCACACATGCCATAGTTATATGTGGAATTGCACCCCAAAATATATTCTGCTGCTTCTCCTGAGTACGGAGATACCACATATGTGGGACTTTTTGGGAGTCTAGCCACGTATGGCACCCTGAAAACCAATCACTGCCTTCAGGATTTCGAAGGGTGCAAATTTTTGATTTCACTCCTCACTACCTATCACAGTTTCGAAGGCCATAAAATGCCAAAACACCACAAAACCCCCCCAAATGACCCCATTTTGGAAAGTAGACACCCCAAGCTATTTACTGAGAGGCATGTTGAGTCCATGAAATATTTAATATTTTGCCACAAGTTGCAGGAATATTAATTTTTTTTTTTTTTTGCACAGTTGTCACTAAATGATATATTGCTCACACATGCTATGGGCACAAGTCAAATTACACCCCAAAATAAATTCAGCTGCTTCTCCTGAGTACAGGGATACCACATGTGGGGGACTTTTTGGGAGCCTAGCCACATACTGGACCCCGAAAACCAAGCACCGCCTTCCGGAATTAAATATAAAACGCTACCAAAAAAACTGTTAGCGATCGCAGGGATCAGGCCTGACTCTGCGATCGCTGTAGTTATGTGTTTAGTGACAGTGATCGATCGATACTGCACTTGGGTGGGCTGGGCGGAGGAGCAAAACGCAGGTGCTAGCAGGTATCTGGGCTGATCCCGCTAACAATGCGTTTTTTTGGAACCCTAAACTGCTGGGGACGCTAGTATAGATCTGATCAGTCAGATATTGATCTGTTCAGATTCTATACCACTATGGGAGGTGTATGCTTTGCGCGTTAGCGGTACTGGCACTAACCTAGCGCTGCCTGGGGCGACGCAGACCCTGATCCTAAAACCTAATTGATATCACCCGGCGGGTGATCAGGGGGTTAAACCTTTATTGGGTAATAAATGGTGGGTGCCCTGATGCTATAAAAAGCAAACTAACTAGAGTCACCCGTAACACTTGGTGATCGCTGGTGAAAGGGTTAACTAGGGGGTTAAAACCATTATTTGGTAGTATATGGGGGCACCTAGCACTATAAAAACCTGGCGGTGAACCTAAAAAAAAATAACTAGCTACCTAGCGACACTAATGCAGCGATCAGAAAAATGATCGCTTAGTGACACTGGCAAAAGGGGGTGAAAGGGTTAACTAGGGGCAATCAGGGGTTTAAATCTTTATTGGGGGGTGGTAGGGGGCTACCCTGGACCTAACACTAACTGCCCTGACACTTTTTACAAATGATAAATAAATGATCACTGCAATCAGTGACACTGACTGGGGGGGTGTTTGTGTGCCTATGTGTTAGTGTCAGTGTTTGGTGCAGACTTACTGTGTCCTCTCCTCGTAGTCCGGTCAATAAGACCGCCCCGAGGAGAATGACATCACTTCCTCCCTGCCTGTGTATACAATACACAGTGGGAGAAAGCTTCTCATTTGCCAGGAGCGATCGAGAGGGGATGGCCAGAAACCAAAGGCCATCCCCTCATCCCGGATCGCTCCTGAAGAGAATGGACCGCCGCATCCAGCGGTAGGGGGTCCGATCGGAGCCCCCACCTGCTGGAAGGCAAGCACGTACATGTACGTGCTTGTGCCTGTACATGCCATTGTGATGACGTACAATGGCATGCGGCGGTCCTTAAGTGGTTAACAGAGCAAAGGGGAATAGAGTCCATTAGGCAGACTTTTCACCTGACCATTTACAGACAATTTAGAAGTTTGTTTTTTCAGGAATATAGTCCGGCTTGAATATTTTTTTTTTTTAAAAAACAGTGTATTCTCAGGAGCTTTTATTAATATAAATGGGATAAAACAGCCAATTCTACAAAAATCAAACTCATGTAATTTAGGTTCGGGTACAATTTAAAAACCTGGGATTTAAAAAGTATTGGTGTTTAGAGTTAAGCTATTAACCACCCATCATACATTTAGTGCGGCCACTCTGCACCAGATCACATATGTGATCCAACAGTTCTGGGGCGTGACAGTAGGAGCCAAGTGGCTGGTACTGCGGACTCCAAATTGACAGCACCTGTCGATTACACAGGCAGAATGACAATCTGCCTATAAAACAAGGCAGATTGCCGTTCTGTCTAAAGGGAAGGTACTGGTCCTGCGTTTCTGCTTTTATAGTGCAGTGATCAACTACAACCAAAAGAAAGCTCAGAGTGAGTGAGTGTGTGTGTGTGTTGGGACCCACAAAAATTGTTTGGGTACGGTGATGCACGACTGCGCAATGGTCTGTTAAAGTAAGACAGTGCCATATTGCAAAAAAATAAAAAATAAATTAGGTTTTGTCTTTAGTCTGGTACAAACATCCACCAATGCTCTGCAGCAATTAACACAGAACGATACTATGTTTTAATCACTTGGCACCTCCCAACCCTTTAACCACTTGCCGACCAGCGCAAGCCGATGTACGTCGACAGAATGGCATGGGCAGGCATACAGGTGCGTCCAGTTTTAAATGCTGCCCTGCCATCGCGAGCCGGTCAGGACCCCGTGAGTCCAGTCGCAGGTCCCGCGATAGGCAGCCACCCTAAGACTAGCAGCATGTGACACTGATCTCTGCTCCATGTGATTGGAGTAGAGATCAGTGTTCACTAAAACAAAGCCCAGCCCCCCACAGTTAGTAACACACCCCTACACTGCCAGTTACACAGGAATCACTGTATAAATGACAATGGTCCCAAAGTGTCCACCATAATGTCGCAGTCACACAACAAAATAAAAAAAAAAAACACACGTACACACACACACACACCCTATTTTGTAAACGCTACAACTTTTTCGATTTTAACCAAAAATATGTAGAAGAATACGCATCGGCCTAAACTGAGGGGGAAAATTTTTTGGGGGATATTATAACAAAAAGTTCAAAATTTGTTTTTTGCAAAATTGTCGCTCTATTTTTGAAAAAACTGCAGGGGTGATCAAATACCACCAAAAGAAAGCTCTATTTGTGGGGAAAAAATATGTCAATTTTGTTTAGGAGCCACGTCGCACGGCTACGCAATTGTCAGTTAAAGCGACACGGTGCCGAATCGCAAAAAGTGGTCTGGTCTAAAGCCAGCAAAATGGTCCGGTCTGAAAGTGTTTAAGGACCAAACCTTTTTTGCTAGGGGGGAAAAAAAATAAAATAACGTAGAACCCTCTTTAGCAGGGACCCCCTAGAGCATCCAACAAAGTTGCGACCCTCCAGCTGTTGCTGAACAAGACCCATAGAGCATCGCAAGGCTGACAGTTAAAAGCATGACTCATAGGCAGAGGCATGATGGGAATTGTAGTTCTGCAACAGCAGGAGGGCAACGACACCCCTGCCATAGAGAATTTTTTTTTTTTGAAACAGCTTACCTGTAAAGTCCTTTTCTTTGAAGTACATAGTTTCTATGTGGGTTATAGGCCACCTTCAGGTGATGCAGTGGTCATCAACCCTGTCCTCAGTGCCCACCAACAGGCCAGGTTTGCAAGATAACTGAAATACATCACAGGGGATATCATTTGCAGCTCAGTGATTTCATTATTCTAGTCTGCATCTCCCCAAGGCAATACATAAAACCTGGCCCGTTAGTGGGCCCTGAGGACAGGGTTGATGACCACTGAGGTGATTGACACTGGCACGCCTCAAATTAAAAAGTGCACTCCCTATATGACCCCTCCCACTGGGAGTACCTCAAGTTTTGTAGCAAAGCAATATGGGTGTATAGCAAAGGAGGAAGTGTCCTCTGATGTACTTCAAAGCAAAAGGATTTTACAGGTAAGCTGTAGTAACTATGTAGGATGTCCCATAGCAATGCCAACTGAAGTGAGGGAGACAGTAGTAGGGAACCAAGAGACTAGAGGACTCCTACTGCAGCCTGCAGTAAACTGCGCCCAAAGGCAATAGAATCTGGTAAATGTATGGATTGAAGACAGAGTTGCGGCCTTGCAGATCTGAGCCATGGAGGCTTAGTGATGCACCACTCAAGAAGCGCCAACGGCCCCGGTGGAGTGCCTTTAAAATGAAAAAGGAGGTGAAAGCTTGAACAATCACTTGATGAATCCACCTAGAGATTGTATATTCCGATGCTGCCTGTCATCTTAGGACCGTCTTGGGGGGGGGGGGGAATATTTTGTTTTATGCATCTGAGCAGTCACCTTCAAATAGTATAACCACTACACCACTGTGCCGCCCCGTGTAGTGGTTAGCCATCACTCTCACCTAGCAGTAAAAAGGGTCGCTGGTTCGAATCCCAACCACGACACTACCTGCCTGGAGTTTGCATGTTCTCCCTGTGCCTGCGTGGGTTTCCTCCCACACGCCAAATGCCATGCTGGTAGGTTAATTGGCTTCTGTCCAAAATTGGCCCTAGTAAATGAATGGGGACCTTGGATTGTGGGCTCCTTCAGGCTAGGGATTAATGTGTGTACAATGTACAGGGATAGGGACAATTGTAGATACTCAGGTTGAACTGGTGTCTTTATTCAACCTATGTAGCTATGCAAAATACACCTTAACTGCTCACATCATGAATGTAGTAACCCTTCTTTCAGAGACTGAAGTTCTGGGAAAAAAAGAATATCCTGGTTTAAAATGGAAAAAACACCCGACACTACCTTCGGAAAGAAATTAGGGTGAGGCCACAATACAACCTTATCCTTAATAATCAAATATGACTCTGTACAAGAGCAGCCAACCCCGACCCAATAATCATCTTGCAGATGATATGGCAACCAAGAAAATTATGTTCCTCATCAAGAGGACCAAGGGAAAAATCCTGTATTGGCTCAAAAAAAGTTTGTCTTTGTAAGCCAACAGGACTAATTCCAAGTCAAGGATTCAGGGGTGACCTAACTGGAGGATTAATCCTCCCTCTGAATAAGTTAAGAACCAGAGAGTGAGAAGTGGTTGTTGGGGGGGGGGGGGGGGGGGGAGCCACACACCGATAAGGCAGGTACCTAGCCTTCGACAGTACTCAGGGCCAGCTTAATTTCTAATCCCATCTATAGAAATTCAAGGATCCTACCTATGACATATTTCCTGGGGTGCCAACCCCTAGATTTACACCAAGGGCCTTCCAGACTATATATGCCACTGGAGGCCAGCTTCTTAGCATAACCAAAGTAGAAACTACTGAAGTTGACAGCACACAGTCAAATTTTAGAATGTGGGTCTTAATAGCCAAACCATTAAATTTAGCATTTGTAAGGATGGAATACCGGACCTTGCGAAAGAAGGTCTGGCCACAGTGATAGGGACCAAGCATCCCCTACCACCATCTTTAAGATCTCCTGGACCACAAGAATCACCTGCTTCCCTTCTTGCTTGCTCCTGCCAAGGCACGGAAGCAGACCATAAGGAATGGCCTTGAAGAAGCCATCTTTCCTAACATGCAAAGAAACCGGATTCTTAGTTTAGACCCACCAAAATCAGTTCCTTTAAGGAACCTGATTCTTTCCTGGGGTAAATACCCTTTAGTGGACTGTAGCTATGATCAGCCCCAAGCACTGAAATCTCCTTGATGGTTTTAAGAAGGATCTTACTAGGTTGAGGATCCAACCCAATTATTCTAGGTAGCTGACTGCAGTAACCATACCCTGGTTTAAACGGGTTACCGATTAACCTAACAAGAGTAGATTGTCTAAGTAGGTCATTGTTATACTTTGAGCCCTTAACCTGGCTAAAGGAGGGGCCAGGAATCTTATACACACTTGAGGTGCAGTAGCTAGCCCGAAAAAGGTAGCTACAAACTGAAAAAGATTTTCTACCTTGAAGTGCACTCTTTTCTGCTGAGCAGGGAAGATCAGCACATGGAGAAAAGCATCATTGATGTCGATAGACGCCAGAAGTTCTTCCCCTTGTAAGGAGACTGATCAGATAAATTCCATGCAGAGAGACTTATCTGGATCCTTATGAATGTCTGATCTGAGAGAAATGGGGAAAAAAAAAAAAAAAAAAAAAAAAAAGGGAGGGGGGGGGGGGGGGGGGGGAGAGAACACCAGATTGGAGCCATATGAGGAAGTCCCCCATTCATATTCCCGTCAGATCCATGAGAACCGCAGAATTCCCTCTATTAAGCTAGCGTGGTGCCTATTGATGAGGCCACAGTATCGTGCAGGTTTTCTTCCCCCAAGACCTCTTTTTAACCCTGGGGTTAACCGAGGATTACCTATTGAACCTGGAGGCCGACACCTCTGACACAAGGAGCTTTTAAAAAACTAATATTTTTACTCCTTTACTTAAATGGAAAAAAGGGGGTACTTTTCCCACTAGAATTTCTTTGGATTGAAATATCCAAAAACGACCTTAAATAGCTGTTCCACCACAAAAGGAAGACTAGCCAGGAGTTGCTGCATGGTGAAGAATTTTATCCTCCACTGATGTGTGTTTTTAGCAACAATGTGCATATAGCATCTGGTATTCCCAGGCATCTTAGTTGTGCGTTTGACTAGTTTATAAGCCCACACCTGCATGAGGACCTTGTGGAAGTTCTACAAAAAAGGAACACACATTGCAAGCATAAAGCTGCCAAAATTCTGACCCTGCTGAGCAGGATCCTAGAGAACACCTGTTAAACTGGCCTCAACAATTAAATTACTGTCAGCCAGGCTGGTCAATCTGCAAACTTCCTGACCATCCACCCCACGGAGCAGATTGACACTACAAGGAAGCAGGCACATAAAAGTGATTGAAAAATCCACCGCTGAGACCACTTATGTTAAAGCAGACCGCCCGCTGTTTAACTACTTACAGACCGGACCATTTTGCTGACCTAAGACCAGACCACTTTTTGCGATTCAGCACTGCATCGCTTTAACTGACAATTGCACGGTCATGAGACGTGGCACACAAAAAAAATTTATGTCCTTTTTTTCCCCCACAAATAGAGCTCTCTTTTGGTGGCATTTGATCACCCCTGCGGTTTTTATTTTTTGCGCTATAAACAAAAATAGAGCTACAATTTTGAAGGAAAAAAAAAAAACTTTTTTTTACTTTGTTATAATAAATATCCCCCAAAGAAAAAAAAAAAAAAACACACAAATATCGCAATAAGCGATTGTTTGCGCAAAAGTTATAACATTTACAAAATAGGGGATAGTTTTATAGCATTTTTATAAATTTTTTTTCTTTTACTAGTAATGGCGGCGATCGATTTTTATTGTGACTGCAACGTTATGGGAAACAGACATTTGACACATTTTTGGGACCATTGTCGTTTATACTGCTATACAAACGCCATGAATCCTGTGTAAATGACACTGGCAGTGAAGGGGTTAACCAGTGGGTGGCAGTGTAGGGGATAAGTGTTCCTAGGGGTGTGACTAACTGCTGGGGGCTGGGCTTTTTAGTGAACACTGATCTCTGCTCCAATCACATGGAGCAGAGATCAGCTTCACTTGTTGCTAGGCAGAACGGAGAGATGCCGCTGTAAATGCCATTTCCCAGTTCAGCCGCCCCGTGAGACGATAGCAGGTATGCCCGCGGCAATCGAGTCCGCGGGACCCACGACCAGACTCACGGGGGTCCCGACTGGCACGCGAGCGTGGCAAGCTCGTGATGGCAGGGCAGCATTTAACACTGGATGTACCTGTATGCCAAGAGCCTACCCGTGCCATTCTGCCGACGTACATCGGCATGCGCCAGCCGGGAAGTGGTTAAATACCAGGGTTATGGCAGCTAAAGGCAAAGTAGCGACGTATATCCAAGGTAGGCAGTCTAGAAGTGGTTAAGGGGGTGGCACCAGGCTCATGATCATGTGACAAACAGCGCAGTGATTGGGAGTTTGATCATGAGGCAAACAGCAATCTGGAGCTTTCCATTGACAGCCGGTAACTGTGCCTGGAGAGCACTCTCGGCACAGACGTTTTTTGCAATATTGCATGCAAATATGCAGCCGCTCTGTGCCAGGGCCCACATATTTGCATGCAGCCAGCGCCAAGTGGTTAAACCACATTCTACCAGTTAAAGTGTTGATGCTACTTCTCTAGTTCGCCTCTCATGCCACGTTCCTACACTGCAGCTCACCAACCTGGCTAAAGTGGGAAAATATAAAATGCTGGCAAAAATTTTACAAAAGGGTACAATTTGCCAGACAATTTCAGCAAAATGCTCTAATAAAATGGAGGGGGTGAATTCTAGGCTTGTTGCTCATCCCTGGACATGATATACATAAAATGTTCACATCTGCTGCTAGGCAAAAGGTCAGAACTCCACTGGCTCTGCGGCAGCTGCACACCACTTTGAACACACATACAGCCACTTATAGAAGTATAAAACAAATGCAAATTTTCTTTCCACTCAGCTTTAAACGTATATCTAGTCAATTTTTCATAAAGATTAGGAAGGAATTTAGGAGGAACTACAGCCTTTCAAAAACAGTCAGTGATCCTGATTTCAACAAAGTGAAGGACAAACAGGGGTACTACATCTCCCTCCCCCCAGCTTTAAATTGTCATCTATGACCCAGTAGCAGGTTTTATCACTTCCATTTTGGAAAAACATGTCACAATGAAGGTAATCTTTAGTTGAGCCCAGTATAGGATTAACAGACCGGTTAAAAAATTGCACCCCACATTATGCAGTTACAAGTGAAAAGTTAGGCAGAACCAACATTTTGGAGACACAGGTCCTGTGAATTAAAAACGACTTCTACCTTATAAGTGTCACCAACTGCCAAGGCCACAAGTCTGATGACCTATGCTACTTGGGGATATAAATGATGGGCTGGGACTGCACAGGGCCATAAAGAGGGAGGAAAAATAGAATTATGAATCCTATAGAAAAAGGTTACCAGTGCAACAATCTACAGGCATAACCCACTTTTAAGTACACAATGGTGTTCATTTACTAAAGCTGGAAAGTGCAAAAATCAGGCTTACTTCTGCCTAGAAACCAATGAGCTTCTAACCCCAGCTTATTCAATTAAGCTTTGGTAGCAAAACCCTGACTCATTGCTTTCTAAGCATTAGTGAGCCCGATTTTGCACTTTCCAGCTTTAGTAAATAAACTCCATTATGCACTTAAAAGTGGGGTATGCCTGTACTGAAAAAAGTAGTCTGAAAATGCAAGTTGCCTAGCTTCCACCATCAAGCCAATCCTTAGCTGCAACAATCAGCACAATAGTGACTCCTGAATGAAATCAAGGTCAGCTAAAATTTTTGCTGAACATCTGCTTGTCAGTCAACCAGTACACCAATACCAGATGGTCAGCATAACAGCCAAACCATCTAGCCAGTTCAGAATGTGTTCATGTATTACAGGCTACTCATTTGTGCGAGTTTTAAAGCAATACAGAACCCAAATCCAGAAACGTAATATATTGTAGCTTAGCAGTCACTAGACATGGTGGCTGTGTTAGTATTTGTACCCCTTTTCCCACCTGGTCATCTGACCAGCAACAGACTTCCTGTATTGGAGCACCCCAACTCTGGATGAAGGAACACCTTCACCACCAGCCAGATTTAGACAAACTAAGGCCAAACTCCAGCTAAGAATGCAGCTACAGCAAGTTTTTTTTTGGGATAAAGGTTTTACATATTTACATATAAGCACCAGTCAGTGGTAAATGGTTTGCCAAGACTCAACTGCTACATTTTGCAGGCGAGCCAACTCGTTGGATAACCAGGTGAAAATTAACAAACCAATACAACCACATCCAAAAATGGTTAAGCTGCAATAATAAGTGTTTGATTTTTAGGCTCGGTCACATCTAAACTGGCCATCACACCAACACTGTCCATCCCTGTTCATTTCAGAATCTTTGCCCGAATTTGGCGGCAAAGACAAACAGCGTTTCTGTCCAGTGTGCGCCACAGCCACCCAGCTCCGAAAGAGCCAGCCACATTCTCCTGCTATGCAAATTGGATGCTGGTTTCTCTACATCCAATTCGCATAGGTGTGAACACAGCATCAAGGGAAAGTTTACCTTTACAGAACAATCTGTATGGTGAACTTACACAGGATCCCTTCCTCATCCCCCCCAGTCCCACTGACACATCAGGTCACCGTTTCACTGGTCCAGGGTTTAGCAATCCCCTGGGGCTTAAATCTCCTAAACATACCTCATCAGCATTCTAATTGGTCAGTGCTGTCACATGGGCAGGTGAAGAGAAAGCTGTGGCAATGCCAAATCTTGACTGGTAAAGCAGCGATACGATCTGTGCGAACAAGAGATCGCCAGACTCAGGTTAGCAGGACCAGGTGAAATGGGAAGGGGTTTCAATGCAAGTTCACCTTACAAATTTTCTGTAAAGGTGAACATACGCTTTAGGCCTGGCTCACACCCAAGCGTTTTTTATTTAGGGAGTTTCCAGTTATGCAGAAACACTAAAGCCCATTTAACAAATTTTAGTATGGATGTAGTACACATCTTATGGAAAGGGCCAGGGATTTTTCTCTGGTTTTTGGTTCTACGGACTTCAATAGATCAAAAAAAGTGTACTGAAAAATGTACCTGAAATAATCAAATTGCAACTTGCATTAGGTGTAATTCAGGCCTTAAAGAGGAAGTAAACCCTTCCAAACAACTTGGACCTATAGGTAAGCCTAGATTAAGGCTTACCTGTAGGTCCAAGCAATATCTCCTAAACCTATATGGTTTAGGAGACATTTGCCCGAAAATGGGCACCGCTGTCTACGGCGCATGCGCCGTAGACAGCGGCGCGCAGGCGCACTAAATGCGGCAAATCCAAGAATGGATTTGCCAAATTTGTCGACTCCCGTGCGCATGCGCGGGAGTGACGTCATCGCGGCTTCGCCGTATGGCAGCGGCGGAGCTGCGAGACGCGACTCCCGTGCGCATGCGCGGGAGTGACGTCATCGCGGTTGCGCCGCTGTGATTCGTCGGAGCTGCGAGACGCCACAAGCAACATGGATGCGGCGGACTACAGGGGACAGCGGCGACTTCGCTGGCTCCTGTGTCAGGTAAGTGACACATAATGAGCTACTATGCGATGCATAGTAGTCCATTATGCTTTACCTTTGCAGGGAAAAAAAGAGGAAGTAAACCCATCAGGGTTTACTTCCTCTTTAATATGTTGGTAAAGTAGACCATTGATTCTTATTAGATTTGAATTGTAAATTGTTGGCTTATTAGAGGGTCTTAGGCCCCTTTCACAAATGCAGACTGTCATTT
The DNA here is from genome assembly GCF_037356315.1 of Lithobates pipiens. Classification (NCBI taxonomy): domain Eukaryota; kingdom Metazoa; phylum Chordata; class Amphibia; order Anura; family Ranidae; genus Lithobates; species Lithobates pipiens. The sequence continues at coordinate 484,268,454 of NW_027507748.1, forward strand.
TTCATTCCTTAGGTTTACGAAAAAAAAAAAAAAAAAAAAAAAAAACCCCACACACCTCTATGGAAAAACTGCTGATCCAAAACACAGGTTGGTAAAAGCAGTTGTAAATGGAACAGATCAAAGCCCTGTATTTTTTTTTATATATAAAACCAGATCAGCTTAACAAAAACAAACGGACTGTTTTTGCAAGAAATGGCAGATGTAAAAAGACAGGGGGTGTAAACTTACTTCAAAATATATATATATATATATATATATATATATATATATATATATATATATATATATATATATATACTCTCTGAACAGGAAGTACACAGAATGCAGCTATAGAACCACCTCCTGTAAATGTTACATGTCATGCTAATCCAATGGGTACGAGCAAAAGCCAGACAATAAGCATTTTTTGAGATCAAAAGCAACCTTATGCTCTCCCAGTACAGAACACAAAAATATAAAACGTTCACCCTATTGTCATTGGTGTGACATAATAAACAACTATCCTTGAATTTGAACCATAGGCAAAACTCCACCCCTCCCCAGATAGAGTAAGGGAGGGTCAGTTTCTTCCCCCCCCCCCCCCCCCCCACATTTGGGAGATTTCCCTTCACATTCTGTCCCAGAGCCAAAATCCCTGAAAATTAAGGTTTAATAGGGGTACGGGACAAAATTAGGTTGAATCTTCCTAAAGGGGGACAGACAGCAATAAAAATTGGCAGGCGTTTTAAGCCAACTCCATTCAGTCCAAAAAAAGTTTTGCCTTTAGTTGTACTTAATCACTACATTTCAATTCATTAACTATTCATTATTTTACCTGAACGACATTTACTGAAACTTCACATATGATGGGCTAGCAGCTTGGTGAGAGAATGACAGTTGGTACAATTATTTGCATATGGAAGAAACACAAAACTGTCAATCTCACCTCATGGAATTTGTGATTATAACAGTGAGGAACCAGCCCAGGAGAACACAGGAGAATCTTGTCAATCTCAAAGAAAAACAATTGGTAATGCGTTATGCCATGAAGGACTAAAATCCTGCAGCACCCGCAAGGTCCCCCTGCTCAAGAAAGCACATGTACAGGCCCATCAGAAGTTTGCTAATTAACATCTTAATGATTCAGATTAGAACTGGGTGAAAGTGTTGTCAGATGAGACCATAATCAAGCTCTTAGGCAGCAAATTCCTCCTCCAAACATGAGTCGATGCCAGTGACTCCAAGAACACCAATCCCCACTGCCAAACCAAGGTGGGGTCGTTATGCTTTGGGGGTGTTTTTCTGCTAAGGAAAATCGGGCAACTTCACTGCATCAAAGAGACGCTATACGGGGCCATGTCCCATGAAACCTTGGGCGAGAACCTCCTTCCCCCAGCCAGGGCATTAAAAATGGATCATGGATGTGTATTCCAGCATGAAAATTATCCAAAACACATGGTAAAAGCAACAATAGCGTGGCTCAAGAAGCACATTAAAAAGGGTCTTGGTGTGGCCTAGCCAGTCACCAAACCTTAGTCCCATAGAAAATAAGTGGATGGAGCTGAAGGCTCGCATTACCAAACATCAGCCTTGAAACCTTAATGACATGAAGAGGATCTACAAAGAGCGGGACAAAGTCCCTCCTGAGATGTGTGCAAACCTGGTGGCGCACTACAAGAAACATCTGACCTCTAATTGCCAACAAGGCTTTTGCCATCAAGTCATGTTTTGCAAAGGGGTCCAATACATATTTCACTCATTAAAAAACGCAAATAAATTCATAACTTTGAAATTAGTTTTTGGATTTTTTTCTTATTCTGTCAGCAAGCAAATGTAAAAAATCATCAAGGGATCACTCTCCAGCTTGTAGTTATCCCTGCCAAAGCACAATCTACATCCTTAAAAAAAAAATAATAATAAGGATCGGCAAGATTAAATCCAATTAAATAATGCAATGATCTCAATTCTTTAAAGCAAAGATGTGCAGACTATGAGCTCTGATTTCCTGCAGACTTTCTAGTCTGCATACTTGTTCCAGGTCAGTGACAAATTGCCAAACTAGCATTAACAAAAATGGAGCTCAGCAAATGCACCATTCATGTCTCATTCTCACATCAAGACTTCCCAATATGGCAAAAAAAAAAAAAAAACATGGGCTGTTGCTGCCTTAGCTGGTCTGTAATATTTAGGTCTCCGGGTTCTGATTTTATAGATTACTACCTATTCCAAGTTATGAACTTTATAGTATTATGGCCAGCAAACTACCAATGAATGTTGCAATGGTTGCCAAATTTCACTAAGTTCAGGTTTCCTTTTGTGAATTGTGGTGTTGCACTACTAGGTGGTGAATGCCCAATTCAAGGTTTCAATTGATTTTAGTTTGGACAAAGCTGGTCCAAACAATTTCCTTCATTAAAAACATGCAGGAGCTGTCAGGGATGTATAAGCTTATGTAGCAACTACACACGGTAATGTGGTCCAGCAGCAGTATTGAGACTTCCCACTCCCAGAACAAAAGCAAGTCAGGCTAAACACTGCTCAGCCATTCAGAGGAGGCTTTGCATTTTGTGAATACAAGGCTTCCTCTCTAGAAGAGGTTAAAAGGATTGTAAAGTCTCATTTTTTTCCCCCCATTCAATTAAAATAACAAAATGCATTATACTTACATTCTCTCTGCAGAGAATTTGCAGAGCAGCCCGAATCCTAGCACCTCCCTCCTGTTGAATGCCCCAACAGCAAGCAGCTTGCTATGGGGCAACCGAGTCTATTCAGATACAAAGCTGTGGCCCACCATCTCCCGATTGTCTAAGACATAGCAGCAGTGCCAATCAAGAGGGAGAGTAGAATCTTGGATGGCCAAGACACTTGCGGATATTTATGGACAGAGATGAGGCTCTGTTGCACACAGAAGGCTTTTTATCTTAATGCATAGCATGCATTTAGAAGAACCTTAAAAGGAGGTTTAAACCTGCAATCTCCACCTCAGAGGAAATCTTGTATTTTTACAAATGGATACAAGGCTTCTTCCGATTGGCTCAATCTGCACCTCAGCCAGACACAGGAAGTCTTGTATTCATTGAAAAAAATTCCCCAGGAAAGGCTGAGAGCAGTGCTCAACCCTACTCAATTTTGTTATGGGGCGGAAAGTTTCCACACTGCATAAAACTTGTGCTACATACAGTGCTGACAGTAGCCACATGTATTGAACAGTTTGGACATGCTTTGTGTAAATAAACTACAAAAAAAGTTAAATGAAACTTGGCACAAGGATTTAAGAGCAAGTAAGGAGTAAATAGGACAACCCTTTTGGTGAACAATCACAATCTTTACATGCAGCATTTTAAAGGTGGTACAAAAAAAAAAAGGGAACATGTTCTTGTATGCATGATTATGAAGACTATACTTAAGTATATGTAATTTTGCCTTTGCCAACACCATAAAAAAATAAGGTCTCTTATCTTCAATGAAACTGTAGAAGTGTAAAGTAGTCTGAATTCAGAAGACCTGATCTGCTCACTTGTTCCAGATCATAGGTTTACAAGTATTGGGAAGCATTGGAGTAACATCTAGTATTTTCAGAAAGTCCACTATAGCAGTGGTTCAACCCTGTCCTGAAGTAGCCGAAACAGGCCATGTTTGCAGGTTTACCTTCATCTTGCACAGGAGCTTTAAATCAGTCAATGGCTTGGTATTTTGGACAGCCGTTTTATCTTAGAGAAATTCCCAAAACATGGCTCATGGGGGGGGGGGGGGGGGGGAGACTTGGACAGGGTTGAGAACCACTGCACTATAGCACCCTGCAGGGTCACAGAAAGCTCAAATTAAAAAGTTAGAAGCACACAGGTGAAGCCTTTGCAGAAAAATTAATTTTCAAAAATTCCAATAAACTTTAATTTGAAAGCCAAGTTATCAACGAATTACAAGTGTTTTTTGCTCCTTTTAATATATGCAAGCACTACAAAAAAGTTCAAAACAATTTTACATTTTTAAATGACTAGTAGGTGACAGGCATCAATTTAAACAGATGAATTTTTTTTTAAAGTGCATTACTTAAATTAAAGATCACTAAAAAGATAAATCCCAACTATCCTCAACAGGCCGGGACAAGTGCAATACCACATAAACACACAGCATTGCAATCAATCCCAACCTGCACAGAAAGGGGTATATCTTTCTCATCATCAGACGACTTGAGGCGCTATGGTCAGTTTTGCATGGATTTGCACAGCCGACCTTATAAAAGCTGGACGCAAACCTGCAAAACTAAACAGAACACCAAAGTAGTAAGACTTGGAAAGCAGGTGTAGGCTGAGGATTTACAGCCAGAAGTACTTTAAGTGCTCATGATGCAGTAGAACACTATACACTACCTGCACTATAAGCACTTTAGTACTACTGAAGCCAAAGGGTAAAATACTCCAACGCCACTGATGAGACTGCTACAGTAGATAGAGCACCCTGCTATCAGTTTTGCATAGATTTGCACAACTCAATTCTTCTTGTAGTGCAACTATGCAAAACTTATAGAAGACCACATTAAGTAGCAGAAAACCAGTCATGTACAAACCACCACTTTACAGGTTCATTGGAGGAGTACTTCTTATGCCAGAAGGAGCATTTAGGGCAGTAGATGCTAATCTACTTCACTATCTGCACTAGATGCACCTTAGAACAAAAAGCACAACATATACCTGATCAGCCACCAGCATGCTTATTTGTCAACATAATGCTACAAGTGCCTTCACTGCAGTAGGTTGTCTTTAATAACTACCTGCACTGTAAGCACTTTGGCATTACCAGTGACAGTATACCGATCACCCAACGGTTTTTCTTTAGACAGATCTGAAAAAAGAAAAAAAAAATCGTCATGGCAAAGAAAACACATTTAAGATTCTCCCCCCAAACAGTCCCATACATCACAAGTTCATGTCCTTTATTTGTATAATAATATGTAAACATTCATACCTCAAAAGGGTAGGGTGGCCAAATTACTAAGGAAGTCAGGAATGCTCACAAAAAAAGGGAAGATGCATTTTAATTACCCAATTATGTGAAGATGAAACAAAGATTCACTCATAAAAAGCACATTTTGACATTGTGTGAACAGTCAATTTGGTTTCTCAGCTTTTTAATGTGTATTGCCTCTTGCTTGAAGTACCTTTGGTGACCCATAAAGCTGGATGTTAGACCCTTAAGGCCTCATGCACACGGACGTTTTTACAGCCGCTTTTTTGAGCTTTTTTTGCAGCTTAAAAAGGCCTGTCCATGTTAGTCTATGGCTTCATGCCCACCTAGGCGTTTTTGAGCTGCAAATGGCATAGGCGTTTTTAAGCTGAAAAAAAAAACCCAGGACCAGTGCGTTCCGTGGCGTGGAGCTAGAGCTGTAAAAACGCGAATCGCGGGAAAACGCGCAACATATTTTCTTTGTTTTCTGAGTCCTATAGCCAAGAGATGTGTTTCTTAAAAAAAGCTACTTAACGCTAAAAAACGCGCAAAAACGCCAATGCAAAACGCGGTAAAAATCAAGTTTTTAACAACAATTTTTCCAGGCATCGGAGCTAGCTTTGCAGCCAGTTTTTTAAAACGTCTGTGTGCATGAGCACTTATTGTGTCTCTATAAACAAAACTAAACACATTCACAAATTCAATAGTCACATCTCAGCCATGTCTATTTGTCAAGCCAGCAAGTGCAGTGTTGTGTTGCAAGCCACGAGTGGCATCAATAGATAATCTTCAGCTATTAATTGTATGATAACTGCAATTGTTAAAAAAAAAAAAAAAAAAAAAAAAAAAAGGCTGTTGACCCTAAAAGACCTTTCTTTCTTGGGGTATAAATCTGGGTGCTAATGGCATGCCGTCAGTTTTGAAGCACCAGAGACCTCAGTTCAAATCCCAACAAGGACACTAGCTATGGAGAGTTTGCATTGCCAAAGACACATGGTAGGGTAATTGGCCTTAGGTGCGTGTGAGGTAGGTGCCATACATGGATAGAAAAATAATTGTAAAAACACCCCAAAAAGCTCTCAACCTTTTGAAATATTAGTAGGCTCGTAGTTCAAAATGTAAAATGTTATGCCAAAAAATAAACAATCATGTTGGAAATTGTTGCATAAACCAACGATTTTCTAAACGTTAGTAGTGGAATCAGGAAAAAAAAAACATTTCAGTTACAACGCATGTGCTTTCTAAAACGTAACCCAGGAAGCACAAGAAACACGCAAGTTGTCACGAGGAAGGGTTCACAAAGGCTAAAACAGCTTTACATAATTTCCACTGATTGTGCAATGGATTGACAAAACTTGTACCATTTACGATTGATAATATCCTGACCAGTGGGGGGAATTTTTTTCCATACAATGATAACTTTATTGCAGACACAGTTGATAGATCTTTATCAAACACAAACCTTTTTTGCCAAACGATTTTCTATCAATGGCCAGCTTGGATTGTAAGCTTCCAGAGGGGTAGCAGCTGATTTGAAACAAATCTCATTTCTATATAAATACCTATAAGTCACCATGCACACTAGTCCTAAATGCAGCCTTTACAGAGAATTTGGCCTTTTTCAGCCTGTAAAAGCACATTTGGTTGATTTACTGAAACTGCAGAGCAAAATCTGGTGCAGCTCTGCATAGAAACCAATAATCTTCCAGGTTTCTTTTCAAAGCCTAATTGAACAAAAAGAAGCTAGAAGCCGATCACAAGTGAGTTTAGGGGAGGAGCTGAAGAGCAGAAACACTTGATGCATCCAAGACCTCATGGTCACTGCAGCCCAAAGAAGCTGCTCCTACAGGCATTAGCTTATTTTCTCTGTCAACTCCCCTCAGGTTAGCCTATTTATCCATGCACACTATAGTCGGTTTAGTGGCAGGAGAGTTTACAGGCAGAAAACCCTTTGGGTTTTTTTTCCTGTCTGTAAATGCCTATAGCATGCATGGACACAAAGATGGAGGGGAGTTAACAGGCAGTGAAAAAAGCTCAGACGAGCAGCAGTGTGCATGAGGCCTTAACCTTCCCTAAAACACTGCTGAACTCCCATAGGAGAAAACAGTCTTTAGGCTTACCATGTGCATGAGGCCTTGATGCTAGGTCCGTTTGACATTAAGGCATGTCAATGGCCAGAATAAATATTCTGGCAAATGGGACTCAGCAACAGACGTGTGCAATATGTAGGTTTGGGTGCAATTTTTAAGCAGCTCTTCTCCTGCCAGGAGTTTAAGCCTAGAAAAGCAAACAGCCCATGCATGTATTAGGCAAAAAAAAAAGTGAACAGCCTTCTAATCAATGAATTAAAGACTGGTTCATGCCACATACAGCGCCCCCCCTTCAGAAAAAGGATAGTATATTATATGGTTTCCAGTGACAGTTTACACCAGTGTGGTTAGTTCCAGGAAAGGAAGAAAAAAAAAACCTTCTGCAGTGGAACGTGGTGAAGTGCATCTAGAAAGCACCGGAACAAAGATACACTGACCCCCGTTACAGTGAAAATAAAACTCATTTAGAATGCATTTGTGGTGTAAACCAACCATCAAGCTCCATACACACCATCAGATTTTCTGCTAATTTTTGTCTTCAGATTTACCAAAACCATGTAGGGCCTTGCCCGATTGTATACACATTGAAACTCCTCATAGTTTTGGTAAATCTAAAAAAAAAAAATCCAGCAGAAAATCTGATAGTGTGTATGGATCTTCAGGGTAGGGTTGCCACCTCACCCTTTAAAACTGAACAAACGAATTACACAGGTTGAGAGGTTGATTTAAGGCATATTGAAGCAGTGAGTTTAGTTACCACCTTAGTCAGCTAGAGAACCTGTGTAATTAATATATGTTCTGCTTTAAAGTGAAGAGGTAGCAACCCTACCTAAGGGCCAGTCTATTCCATGTGCAGTCCAGTGCTTTTTTTCTGCATCAGAAATTGCATGGTCATATGGTTTCCAATGGCATAGTTCACACTAGTGTGGTCAGTTCCAGGGTGATCCAGAAAAAAAAAAAAAAAAAAGAATATGCTGCATTTTCCCTTCACTCAACACGGTTAAAGCGCACAACAAAATGCACATGTCCCAATTTAAGGTTAAAAGAATTCACTGGCAATCAAAAACACACTGCAAATGCTTCAAAGCTGCATGTAGAAATGCATCTGAACAGCATTTCGGTGGTGTGAAGTGGCCCTTAGGACTTGCACATGGCCCAAGTTGCTGGATGTAGGTGAAGGCTCTTTGTGGGAGCATGGTGTTGGATCCATTGTCCCATCTGTGGATGGCTTGTTTACAAAGTTTCATCCTTCCAAGGATTATGACGTGCAGGAATGAGTCACCTGATCCGATTGTCGGTGTATTGTAAGCTTGGATTCCAGCATGGAGGAGTCCAAGGTATACCTCATGGTAGAGGAGGAGAGGAGGAGTGACATGTGACAAAGCACAGGCTGGTGCCCCATCCACAAGGGATCCCGGCGGGTGTAGCACGTGTTGGGCCCAGATGGAGGGAAGCCCCTTATGTCACACGATGGCGGACAGTGAGGGGAGCCGCGCCTCTGCGGCCCTGCTCCGATCAGCACGTGTTGCTGGTGCCTGTACGGCCATGGAGGCTGCTGCGTCACCGGAGATGCTGGTCCGCACCGGCCGCCATGTGAGGCCTCGGCCAGTGTATAGTAAGCAGCGTGCTACGAGGGAGCCGTGTACACAGCGCCCCCTCCCTTCCCCCACACACTCCGCTCTCCCGCCTAACATGGCGCCGCAGAGTCCCCTCAGCTGCTCCTGCGGTGTGTGCGCCTCACTAACAATGAGCGGCCTGACGATGTAAACAAATCGCGGCCATGTCTGCCGTACGAGGAGGGGGGGGGGGGGGGAGAGAAGGTCATGTGAAGCGGCGGTGTGGAGAGCCGCCATGACGATTGTTGTGACTGCGGGAGCCGCTACTACACAATGACCCCTCGTGTGAGGATAACACGCGGGGGATGGGGGGGGGGGTAGTTCCGGGACTCGGCGCTCACACAAAGGGCTTTGTCCCACTGGGGACACCGCCGGACACAATAGCGAGGTGCCCGGAGACAATAGAGAGTAGCGGACGGTAGAAGGGTCGGCCCGAGGGGGGAGACAAGGCCTACAGCGCCGCTTTGTTCCGCCATAAACTTTCCCTCCGTGTTCCCCCCTCACACACCGGCCATGCCCGCCCTCCCCTTAGCAATAGCCGCAGTCCGTCTTTCAAATCTCCCTCATTCCTCCGCACTCTGCCATGCGCTCTCCTCCCTTTACTATGATAAACACTGAGCCATGCAGCGGCCGCATTACACCGACCGCCCTCCCTACTACATCTTCACACGGCCGAGAACACCCTCCTCCTCCTCCACACACTACACCAAACACTTACCTCAGCGGACGGACCTCGGGCGCCCAGAGCAAGGGGCAAAAGTGGCGCGAATGATGCCTCAATCCGACCATGTGGGTGAATGAAGGGCGGCTCCCGCACCAACGTAAATATCTACAAGCCCAGAGAGCTCATTAGCATAAAAAAAATGGACTTCCGACCCGCCGAGCAGCCAATCAGGAGACCAGCCCAGTATAGTGTACAGGGGAAGTGCCGTGCCCCCCCTCCCTCCTCTTTAACACACTCTCTACTACGCGGCCACACACATAACAACAACGTGCTCTCAGCGCGCCAGACCTCCCCTATTCATATATATAGGGGAGTCCGCCGTCACCCCCCCACACAGCGGCGTGTTTATTACACGGAGAATAGAAAACATCATGTGCTCTCCTCACCCCCCCACCGAGTCACGTGTGGACCGAGTCATGGACACACCGGGCCGACCTGACACTTGTTGTGTCACCTCAGGGAAAGCACTGCCATTGTGTGCTCATTACACATGACACTAGGCCTAAACATTGTACAATACACCAAAACAACTGAGGCTGGTACACACACTAAGGGAAATTTAATGCGGGTTTCCAATCTGTTTAACAGGAGCGGCTGCAGAGTGCGCTGCGGAAGGGTCCCGTGCGTCTTTAGCTCAATTTCAGGTCCAAATTTAACCAAAAATGTGGACCTGAAACTGCGACTGGGGACACGTCTGAGCCACCAGCATACGTGTGGACCGAGTTACGTGTGGAACGAGTCATGGACACCCCAGGCCGACCTGACACTTGTGTCACCTCAGGAAAAGCGCTGCCATTGTGTGCTCATTACACACAACACTAGGCCTAAACATTGTACAATACACCAAAACAACTGTGGCTGGTGCACACACTGAGGGAAATTCAACGCAGGTTTCCAATCCGTATGACAGGACCACAGAGTGCACTGCGGAAGGGTCCCGTGCGTCTTTAGCTCTATTTCAGGTCCAAATTTAACCAAAAATGTGGACCTGAAACTGCGACTGGGGACACGTCTGAGCCACCGGCATAGGGTTTCCACCTCATCCCTTTAAACCTCAACACATAGGTATTACACAGGTTCTGAGGCTGATTTAATGCAGATAAGGCACCAAGTGAGTTTAATTACCACCATAATCGGGCACAGAACATGTGTAATTACTGTGTTCAGTTTTAACTTCTTCAGATCCGCGCTATAGCCGAATGACGGCTACAGCACGGACCTGCTTTGCCGGGAGAGCTTCAATAGACGTCCTTCCACACTCGAGTGGCCTGCGTGCCCACTGTAGGGCCTCTTTCACACGGGGCGGATCAGTAATGATCCGCCCCGTGAAGATCTGCTCGCTCAGCGGGGATCGCTCCGTTGTCCCCGCTGAGCCGGCTGCGGACAGGGCGGTCTCCGCACACTGTGCGGGGACCGCCCTGTCAGCTCTCCGCTCTCCTCTATGGGGATCGGACGAGCACGGACAGTGTGTCCGTGTTCATCCGATCCGCTCTGCAGACGGACAGAAAAATAGGATTTTCCTCCGTCTGCAGAATCGGACAGTTGCGGAGGCGGACAATAGCGGGTGTCTGCAGATGCTCATCCGCAGACACCCGCTATCCCATAGGGATGAATGTATGGCCCGTATTTCATCCGCAAACGGATGGATGAAATACGGACATACCATCCGCATGTGTGAAAGGGGCCTAGGGCATGCTCTGTGATCAGCGAGTCTATGAGACTCGGGTGATCACAGATCGAAGTAAGGGGTCGATCCTGAGCCCTTACCATGTGATCAGCTGTCAGCCAATGACAGCTGATCACATGATGTAAACAGAGCCGGTAATCCACAATTTTTTTCTCCTCACGCTGTCAGCCATTCACAGCCGACCGTGAGAGGGACATCATTCTCGATCACAGAGAGCTGCCGCCAGCTCCTCTGTGCCACCTGCCACTGCCACCTAACAGACAACAGTGCCACCTACCAGTGCCCACCAGCACTACCCATCAGTTGCCTCAGTGCCCACAATAAGTGCCTCATCAACAGTACTGCACATCAGTGTCACCTACCAGTGCCACCCATCAGTTGTATCTATCAGTGGTACCTAGCAGTGCCACCCATTATTGCCATCCATCAGTGCCATCTTATCAGTGGCCATCAGTGCTGCCTTATCTGTGCCCCTCAGTACCGCCTTATCTGTCCCCATCAGTGCCACCTTAACTGTGTCTATCCGTGCAGCCTATCAGTGTCCACAGTGCATGCTATCAGTGCCGCCTCATCAGCGCATATCGATGAAGGAGAAAAATTACCTGTTTGTAAAATTTTATAACAAACTATGAAACATGATTTATTTTATTTATTTTTCAAAATTTTCTATTTTTTTGTTTGTTTAGCAAAAAATATAAATCCCAGCTGTGATTAAATACCACCAAAAACAGCTCTATTTTACCCCTTTCACACTGGGGTGCTTTGCAGGCCCTAGAGCGATAAAAATAGCGCCTGCAAAGTGCCCTGAAAGAGCTGCTCCATTCACTTAACCCAACCCAAGGGCTTTCACACTGGAGCAGTGCTCTGGCAAGACAGTAAAAAAAGTCCTGCTAGCAGCATCTTTGGAACGGTGTGTATACATACCACTCCTCCACTGCACCTGCCGATTGAAATCAATGGGGCAGCGCGGCTATACCGTCGGCAAAGCGGTTTGCGGGTGGTTTTAACTCTTTTTTGGCCGCTAGCGGGGGGTTAAAAGCGCACCGCTAGCGGCTGAATACCCCTCGCAAATAAGATGGTAAAGTGCCGCTAAAAATATTGCGCTTTACCACCAACGGACCCACCTCCCCAGTGTGAAAAGGGTCTTTGTGTGAAAAAATTGATAACAATTTCATTTGGGTACAGTGATGTATGACAGCGCAATTGTCATTCAAAGTATGTCAGTGCTAAAAGCTGAAAATTGGTCTGAGCGGGAGGGGGGTTTAAGTGCCCAGTAAGCAAGTGGTTAAAGGGATGAGGTGGCAACCCTGCCCACACCACACATAGTGTGAACCCAGCCTGAGGATCGCTTCACACTGGAACCCGTACGTGCCTTCATATTCTGGTTCTGGCAGCCCCTTTATTTGAATAGCCTGCAAAAACACGCCAGATTGTGCAAGCACTACGTTTACAAATCCCATCATGCCAAATCTCATTGAACAGCACATTTACAAGATGCAGTTGGGGTTCCGCTAACAATCTAGCTAGGTTCACACTATGAATCGCACGGAAATGCACACTGTGGGGAAGATTTACTAAAACTGGTGCGCTCAGAATCTGGTGCAGCTGGGCATGGTAGCCAATCGGCTTCTAACTTCAGCTTGTTTAGGGCTACTTTCACACTGGGGCGTTGAGAGCGTCGGTGGTAAAGCACCGTTATTTTTAGCAGTAGTTTACCATAATTTTTGCTGAGGTTTTCGGCTACTTGCGGGGCGCTTTTAACCCCCGTTAGCAGCTGAAAAAGGGTTAAAACCGCCTGCAAAGCTCCGTTGCAGCGGTGCATTGCTGGCGGTTCATCAGCGCTGCCCATTGATTTCAATGGGCGGGGGCGCTGTAGGAGGGGTGTATACACCCCTCCTACAGCTCTGCAAAGATGCGGCTTGCAGGACTTTTTCTACCGTCCTGCCAGCACAGCGCCCCAATGTGAAAGCACTCGGGCTTTCACACTGGAGGGAGAGGAGAGGCACTTTGCTGGCGCTATATTTAGCGTTATAGCGCCTGTAAAGCACCCCAGTGTGAAAGTAGCCTAATGAAGCTTTGACAATTTTGCCCCTTTCACACAATAGACCCATTATAAAATAGTAAAGTGCGGCGCTTCTCAATCAATATCAAATCAGTTACCAAAATCTACAGTGAAGATAAGAATGTGACTGTGTACAATATTGGTGTCAATAATCAAAACAAATCTGCTAGCAAAAAATAAATTGCATGAATTGCATAAAGTGCAAGTAAGGGATAAAAGCAAATACAATAATAACTACTGTAAATATATAGTAAAGTTCATGTAAATCAAACAATGAGCATGTGAGGAAGTCCAAAAAGTGCTGAAAATATTTAAAAGTGACTGTGTTAGGCCGCGTACACACGCGGGGACTGTTCGCTCAACTTTGTCCGTCAAACAGTTTCAGCGGACAGTCCGCTCAAAATTAGCATGGACGGACTTGCCCACACACGACGAACGAACAGTCCGCTGAAACCGTGCGCGATGACGTGAACGGCACGTACGACGGGACTAGAAAACGACGTCCTATACACTGCAATGCAAACTTCGGCGTGTAAATCCTTTCTGAGCATGCGCGGAACTTAGTTTGACGAACAAGCCTACACACGAGGGGACTGTTCGCTGAAACAAAGTTTCAGCGGACAGTTTTTCGGAATTTCCGAAAAAATTTGTTCAGCAGACTGTCCGCTGAAACTGTCCGCTGAAAGCCCACACACGAGCGGACTGTCCGCCGAAACACTGTTCAGCGGACAAAGTTGAGCGAACAGTCCCCGCGTGTGTACGCGGCCTAAGTTGTCTGAAGATATCCACCACGTTATGGAAAAAGGCTTTAAATGAAAAAAAACCTGACTGCTCTGGTCAGAACCACTGTACTAACAATCCATTGTTAGTACAACAATCTCCCCCGCTGAGCTCTTGTGATTTAACGGGGGGCAACCCCGCCCCCTGCCAGAACACTGTGCCATTATCTGAGAGAGCTGATCGGGAGCCGATCTTACAGCATACTCATCCAATAGAAGCCAGCTTCTGTCAGACTGGCTGACGTACACACAGACAGGCTATCGGACATTTTTTTTTTGAACCAACCAATGTCTCCCAACATTAATTCACATATTAACATATTAGGGCCAATTTAGACAGCAGACAATTAACCTACCAGCAGGTCTTTGGAGTGTGGGAGGAAACCGGAGTACCCAAAGGAAACCCACACAGGTACAGGGAGAACATGAAAACTCCAGGCAGGTAGGGCCCTGGTTCGTATTTGAACCGGCGACCCTGGTGCTGCTAGTTTTGTACCATGCAACCCAGTGCTGGCAAAAACACTGCGCTTGTGACCCGTGTTTGCGGTAGAGTTTGACCAATATCGTTTTTTCAGGGCCGATACCGACTTTTCAACTGCCTTTTAGGCCGATAGCCGATGTCAGGTACCGATATTCTGTAAATTTAAACTTTTTATTTTTACACGATCCTTTTACATTTTAACTTTTTTTTTAATCACTTTTATTGCTGTCACAAGGAATGTAGACATCCCTTTTGACACTAATAGGCAATGTCGGGTACTCTTTATGGAGGGATCTGGGGTCTATGAGACCCCAAACACCTCCTCTGCACTTGAAAGTATTCAAAACATCAAGATCGGCGTTTTTGAATACTTTCTATTTTTTAAAACTGGCGCTTTTAGGATGCCAGTAATCCGGAAGTAATGTCATGACATTGCTTCTGATTTACTAGATCCAAGACCGAACAAAGTCAGATCAGCAATGTTCAGGTCTTTGGCCAGCCAGCGGACATGGCAGCTGGTCGATGGGGCCTCCCAGTCGAAAAAATGTATTTTGTTTCAAAATTGTCTGTCTTTTTTTGTTTATAGCGCAAAAAATAAAAACCACAGAGGTGATCAAATACCACCAAATTAAAGGTCTATTTGTGGGAGGAAAAAAATGTTGTTTGGGTACAACATCGCATGACCGCGCAATTGTCAGGTAACGTGACGCTGTGCCATATCGCAAACAATGGCCTGGTTATTAAGTGGGAAAATCTTCCGGTCCTAAAGGCTGGATTCACACCTATGCATTTTTAGTGCTTTTTGCATTTTGTAGATTTGGAACTACAGAACTTGTTCCATAGGAAACCATATTAAATGGACTGTAGTGCAAATCTGCAAAATGCAAAAAGCACTAAAAAAATCATAGGTGTGAATTGAGCCTAATTGTTTAAAGGGGTTGTAAACCCTCATGGTTTTTAGCCTTAATGCATTCTATGCACGAAGGTGAAAAACCTTTTGTGCTGCAGCTCCCCCCCAGAGCCCCCCTTTTTCTTACCTGAGCCTGATCATTCCAGCAACGGAGACCAGCCCAGAAGCTCCAGCCGCTGTCTCGGGTCCTCATTGGATAGATTGATATTATATTAAATCCAATCTGTCAATTAAATACAGTGGCACAGGAGTCGGGGGGCTGGCCCGAGTCCTGCTGCTTGTGTCAATGGCCCGCATGAGTGACCCCATGGAAAACTGCTCTCCTTGGGGGCACTGAAGAAGTGGAGGAGCCAGAAGCGCCGCTGGGGGGACCCCAGAAAAGGAGAATTAGGGCCGCTCAGCAAAATGCTTGCACAGAGCAGGTAAGTATGACATGTTTGTTATTTAAAAAAAAAAAAATCTTTACAATTACTTTAAGTTAATGACAGCCCAAACGCAGTTTGCAAATGCAGTGCCTTTTCCTGCAAATGGATCGCATGGTAAAAAGGTACTATGCGATCTGGTTGCAGTGCGTTTCCAAAAGTAGTGCATGCACTACTCCTGGTGCCGTGTGATTTCAGTTCAAAATGAATGGGCTGAAATCGCACTCTATACTTAGGATTCCCTTTATATTTACACTTGAGTGTAGTGTTGCGTCATCATTCAAGAAAGTTAATGAACCTGTTTTGGGACAGAGTCATAGTTTTTGGCTCTAATAGACTTCTAAAGCAGTACCTGAATTTCTTTTTTTTTTGCAAATTTTTGCTTAGTAAGTAGCTTTTCATTGTCTAACAATAAAAAAAAAAAATGCTCAAGGTAGAAACCCTTCCAAATACACCTGTACAAATGCGAAGACACAGCTCAGGTGTGAACTGTGCATTATGTAACAGGTGTGAATAGGCCCATTAAGGATATTAGGATTCTTCAACCTGAGTGCTGTCACACTTTGGAAATCAAGTGACAAAATGTTTAGGTGTGAATGGGGTCTTGTATAATGTGGTTTAGAAAATGTTTCTAAAAGTCAGTGTATTGTTAAGGCTAGTGTTCACAAACAGATACATTCGCCATTCACACGCTGTGTGTTTGCTATGCATTCTCATGGTAAATAAGGAAAGTGTATGTCCAGACTCCAAAACCAATTGGGGTGGAGGATTTGCATACTGAAGTCATTTACATGTGACCTTGGGGGTTATTTACGAAAGGCAAATCCACTTTGCACTACAAATGCACTGAAAGTGCACTTGGAAGTAAAGTCGCTGTAAATTAAGGGGGGCATGCAAGGAAAATAAAAAACAGCATTTTAGCTTGCACATGATTGGATGATAAAATCAGCAGAGCTTCACTCATTTCAGATCTACCCCTCAGATTTACAGCAACTGCACTTCCAAGTTCACTTGTAATGCAATGTGGGTTTTCCTTTCGTAAATAACCCCCATTGAGAAGGCCACAATTAGTGCATAACCTCTTCTTAATACGGTTATGACATAACAAAGTCTACTGACATTGATGTGTACCATGTGCGGTCCTAATTGTGTATTACATTAATATAAGTTATAATGACTATTCTCATGCTGGAGAGATTCAATACAGTATTATTGTATACTTAGTAGGGTTGTATTTTATTCCTTCGTAAACAAAATGAATATAAATATTGTAAAAAAGAAACAAAGTACAGTACAAATTATATCAGAACCTGAAGGACACTGGCTTACAAGTTTATCATTTGTTAAAACATATATAGCATGAATACGGTATCATGATAATATCATTAATAATAATTATATTAATATTATTATTATATTACTGTTTGCTATGCATTCTCATGAAAAAAAAAAGGCAAAGTGGCTGCCCAAAGCCCAGGACCCAGTATGCTTTATGCTTTGGATGCTTTGGGAGACCAATATTAATATTATGCAACATTTATATAGCACTGACAGCCTGCAGCTCATTTAGCAAAATAAAGAGAGACAGTATAGTTATTATACAATTCAAGACAAGAGGGTTAGGAGGACACTGCTCAAGTGCTCATAAGAGCTTACAATCTAAACTGATCTTATTCTGCAACCCACACCTAACTGAAAGCAATTTAGACCCCTTTCACACTGGGTCGTATTTCAGGCGCTATTGCGCAAAAAATAGCACCTGCAAACTGACACAGGCGCCGCTGTGTCTCCAGTGTGAAAGCCCTGAGAGCTTTCACACTGGAGCGGTGCGCTAGCAGGACGGTAAAAAAAGTCCTGCTAGCAGCATCTTTGTAGCGGTGAGGGAGCTGTGTGTATACCGCTCCTCCACTGCTCCTCCACCGCTCCTACCCATTAAAATGAATGGGGCATCACTGCTATACTGCCGGCAGCTGCGCTTTACGGTGGTTTTTAAACCCCCCCGCTAGCGGCCGAAATTGGGCCGCAATTTCGACGGCAAAGCGCCACTAAAAAGCGGCACCTCCCGCCCCAGTGTGAAAGGGACCTTAGAGAATTAAACATCTCAAAACAAATATAAAAAATACTTACTTTACATCCCAGATATATAATTGGATGGCATATTATGGATTATAGTTATTTTGATACCCTTGTGCCAGAGAGATTTCTTCCAGTTTATCGTTTACTTGGTACTGTTGTATGTTTGTTACCTTAACCAAATTAACCACTTCAATACCCGGCCATAGTAAAATGATGTCCTCTAGTTTGTGGGGGGATATCTGAATGATGCCTATAGCTACAGGTATTCAGATATCAATCTTTCCGGCTAGCGCTTCTGTGCACAATAAGAACAATCATAGCGGCAGTTCTGCCGCTTGATCATTCTTATAGGCAACGGGAGGGGACGACCCCCCCCTCCTGCCACCATCCGGTGCTTCTCTGGGCTCTCCCGTGCCATTGGGGGCCCAGAGAAAGAATCGCCCACCGCCAGATGACGAGCATAGAGATTTCAGGTGACCAGATGGTCACCAGTCATCTCTATGACCGTCGGAGGCCCGTGCGTGACATTATGACATCAGGCCCGGGTACCCAGAAGTAAACAAAGCTGCGATCACGGCTGTCAGCATGAGATCGGTGAATTTTTCCCGATCTCATGCTTTCCAGCCTGGAGGAGAGATATGGGGTCTTACTGACCCCATATCTCTCCTTAAAGAGGACCTGTCACATAGATTCCTATTACAAGGGATGTTTACATTCCTTGTAATAGGAATAAAAGTGATAGAAAAAAGAAAATGTAAAAAAAGTGTAAAAATCAAAAAAAATAAGTAAAATATAAAAAAAATTTAAAAAATGTCCCGGTAGCTCGCACTCAGAAGCGAACGCCCATGTAAGTCCCACCGACATATGTAAACGATGCTCAAACCACACATGTGAGGTATCACCGCGTGCGTTAGAGCGCATGCAACAATTATAACACTAGACCTCCTCTTTGTTAAAGGCGTTTGAAAAATGATTGCGCAAATACCGTGTGAGATAAAAAGTTGCAATGACCGCTATTTTATTCCCTAGGGTGTCTGCTAAAAAAAACATATATAATGTTTGGTGGTTCTGAGTAATTTTCTAGAAAAAAAATTATGATTTTTACATGAAGAAGTGAAGTGCCAGAATAGGCCCAGTATTGAAGTGGTTAATACAAACAGAGAAAAACATGATGCACACTGGCTCACATGTTTATCATTTGTTAAAGCAAGACTCTGCTAATAAATATATATATTCTATATTGATTGTCATGCATTCTCATGAAGAAAAAGTAAAGGAGATCAACTAAAACTGGAGAGTGCAAAATCTGATGCAGCTCTACATAGAAACCAATCAGAGCTTCCAGGTTTGTTTGTCAAAGCTTAATTGAATAAGCTGAAGTTATAAGCTGAGTGAATATCATGCACAGCTGCACCAGATTCTGAGTGTTCCAGTTTTAGTGCATCTCCCTAAGCCTGGGCGCACACGGTAATGATGCAGGAACCAGCGCAATTCTAGCAACGTTTCCCGTATCGCTCTCCCACAGGCAGTTCACACTGCCTTCTGTGAACCGCTGTGGTGTCAATACAATGTGCTGCACAAATTGTTGGCGCTATATAAATCCTGTAAAATAATAATAATGGCATTCCTCCCAACTTTTTGAGATGGGAGAGCGAGGGACACCTATTAGAAAACATATGTAGGCATAGGACACACCCCCATAAGGCTGGATTCACACCTATGCAGGTTTAGTGCTTCTTGCATTTTGCAGATTTGCACTATAGAACGTGTTCCATAGGAAACCATGGTAAATGGGCTGTAGTGCAAATCTGCAAAATGCAAAAAAAGCACTAAAACTGCATAGGTGTGAATCCAGCCTTAAGGAGAATTATACAAAAAAAAATATTACTTAAATCCACAAGTGTTATTTTTTTTATTTTATTTTTTTACCACTACTATTCCCTTATATTGGCTTTTGAAATTTACAGATGCAGCAATTTAGAAATTGAATGAAATGTTTAGCACTAAGAAACACTTTCTAAAATATACAAATGTGACTTTTATTTACAACTATATAGATCAGAACAAAAAGAGGGACAAATGAGGAGGGAAGAGGGACAGAGGGATTTTGTTACAAATCAGGGACAGTTGCGAGCTATGATAATTGGGTAAAACTGGAGAGTGCAAAATCTGGTGCAGGTCTGCACAAAAAAACAATTAGCTTTCAGTTTTTTTTTTTTGTCAAAGCTTCATTGAAAAAAGCTGAATTTAGAAGTTGATTGGCTACCATGTATAGCTGCACCAGACTCCAAGTGCTCCAATTTTAGTAAATCAACCCCATTTATTTGCTGCAACATGACACAGGAGCACCCTTTCAGCTTTGTGAATGGTTGTATGACACTGTGCAGGGTGGTAAGGTTATTATTTTAAGCTGTAGGTGTTATTTTAACAGCATGTACTGTGTCATTTTAATTTTTTTATCATGTAATCATTTTATTATAAAGATAGTTATTATATGGTAAGATAGAAATAATATATAAAATAACTCCTTTCTTAGTAAGACAGTTTGTTCCCACAAAAGGATTGCACAGGTGTAGAGTCCTCAAATAGTTATTTAACCACTAAAAGCTTAAGAAGAAACATTATCTACACCGCAAATTGGTTAGTTTTCTTCTTTTCTCAGTAGACACCCCATATAAACCCACAGTTAACACTAGCCAGAAGGTAGTGTTATTTTCAAACATTAATATCAGTTAATCTTTTTGTAAATTATTTTTACATGTGGTGCTTAAATAATGGCAATGAAAGTGATTTACTAAAGGCAGATATACTGTGCACTGCAAGTGCAGTTGCTTAGTAAATAGGGTAAAGCTTCACTTTGCAAAGAATTCCAATCACATGCAAGGAGAATAACAAAAAACATTTTTTTTCTTGCACGTCATTATGTCATTACGTCATCATGATTGGATGATAGAAACTAGCAGAGTTTCCTCTCATTTCAGAGCTTTCCCTCAGGTCTAGAGCCTTTAGTAAATCAACCTCCTTGTGTGAATTTATAAAGTTCAGCTGATCCATGATAAAAATCCACTAGTGAAGAAAAATTGAAAATAACATTCAGTAATTAAAATAACACTTGTTTTAACAAAGTAATTCTAATTTCTTTTGCAGTTAGTAGTTATATGTTTGCACAGTATATATATATATATATATATATATATATATATATATAATATATACCGTATTTATCGGCGTATAACGCACACCCTATATTTTAGAGGGATGTTTCAGGAAAAAAAACATACATTTTAAATAACGGACTTTGAAGCAAAATAAGGGTCAGTGCCCATCTGCAGCCTCACCATCGCTCATTAATGAAGCCTGATCAGTGTCCATTTGCAGCCCCACCATTTCCCATCTGCAGCCTTGCCATTGCCCATCATTGTAGTCTGATCAGTGCCCATTTGCAGCCTCAGCAGTGCCCATCTGCACCCTTGTCATTGCCCATCATTGCAGCCTGCTCAGTGCCCATCTGCAACCCTGCTATTGCCCATCATTTCAGCCTGATCAGTGCCCATCTCCATCCTTGCCATTGTCCATCATTGCAGCCTGCTCAGTGCCCATCTGCAGCCTCACCAGTGCCTGTTTTTGCAGCCAGTGCGAATGTAGCCAGAGCCAGATCTCCTGTGTACTTGGCTCAGCTCGGCACTCGGCTTGCAATCCGGGATATGTGACATGCTAGGAGCCATCCAGGAGGCAGGACTGGGTGTGACTGCGAGCCGAGCTGAGCCATGATGGGCCGTGTACACAGGAGATCCGGCTCTGTCTAATCTGACGGCGCTCGTCCCCTCCTTCCTCTCCAAGGCAGCACTATGTCGGCGTATAACACTCACCCAGGATTTGCCCCCTATTTTTAGGGGGAAAAAGTGTCTGTTATATGCCAATAAATACAGTTTATATAAAATTGCCCTCATGTTGTAAAGCGCTGCGCAAACTGTTGGCGCTATATAAAACCTGTATAATAACCTGTATAATAATTTACCCTCAGGCCCTGTTAAAGACACTCACTGGCATCTATCCCATGCCCATCTGCTTCTTGCGATCATCACAGAGGCTCCTGTAAAAACCTCAGTATTTCCAGGTATGCATCACACGGACCTTATCCTTAGGGTTCTTGATGCCTGAGTTAGCAGGCTTAAGTTCTGTTATATGAGGTATGCCTATGCCTAGTACTGATCAAAGAGTGTGGTTAGTACTTGCATTAAGCCTCGTACACACGATCGGATTTCCAGAAGGGAATTGTGTAATGAAAGACTGTTTACCTAAAATGCGACCATTAGTATGCTCCTTTTGACAATTGTTGTCCAACTTTCTGCCAACAAATGTTGGATGGCAGGCTAGTACATTTTATGGGGGACAATGGTCTGTTGTCAGATTTTCCTATATCATATGTACACAAGTCTGTCACACAAAAGTCCAAAGTACAAACACGCATGCTCGGAATCAATGTTCACCAAAAACGACATTAGCAGAAGGTGCCCAAAGGGTGGTGCCCAAGAGATGAAATTCCACGTAGTACATCACTACATTCGTGTTTGTTGGCCGACAATTGTGTACCATTAGTATGCAAGACAAGTTCCTGGCACACGCCCTTTGGACAAAAGTCTGACGCTCTGTTGGCTAGCAATCCAATCATGTGTACGAGGCTTTAGACTGCAGAAGGGATAGACAGGGTGCCTTCTACATGGGAAAAGGGGGCAGAAAACAGGTCAGCTTAAGACTATTTGCACGTCACTGTATATAGATTTTAAACTCAAGTATGTAGAGTTCTTTAATTTTTGTTTCAGATGTATTTTATTATATTTATTATAAATAAAAGTGAGGTTTCAGTCATGGAAAGTTTGTTCAAATTGCAATAGGTTATTGTGTGCAAGTAATATTATTTTACTATACACTTTCTTCATATAAGTATGTAATTTACAGCAGTGCCTCTCAACATTATTAATGCATATTTACTAGGTAACAATTGGGTCTTCTAATCCCCACGTGCTTTTTGAGCATTGGTCATTTATTGCCTGTACCCTCTCATTATGTTTACATGTTTTCAATACAGTATGTGTTTTAAATATCCAATCTACTTACCAATATTTAATTTGTATATTATTAGTTAGGCATTAAAACCTCTTAACTTAATCAATTTTATGAATGAAACAGAAGACGCCCCTGGTCTACATATACCACTATATGATAAACAGTGATGTTAAACCATTCCTTTGGACAAAAATGATTCTGTAAGTGTATTGACTGTTTTAGCTTTGCAATACAGTTGTGTGCTGCCCAAACTGACTTTTCTAATAAAAATGCTAGTCCTGCATCTGTCATACTGAAGTGTTGGCTTTAATACTCCTTGCGACACTGACCCTGAAAAGTATAGATAAAAAATGGCAACATTTCTCTGACTTTCACTTTCTTATGCTTTTTCTGGGTCCTAGAAATAATGAAGCAATTTTCTGAAGGAGATCTGCAGTTGTAGCCCACATATTTCTCTCAGTATAGGCGTTCTTCAAAGTTCAGCTTAATTAAGTGCTTTCCAGTGATTGAATGAAGGCTCATTTTATAATAATAGGGAAAAGTAAAGTAACCCAGGCCATACAATTTTGTTTTTGATTGTTCTAAAGCAGGGGTCTCAAACGGGTGGCTCTCCAGCTGTTGTGAAACTACAAGTCCCATCATGCCTCTGACTATGAGAGTCATGCTTGTAACTGTCAGCTTTGCAGTGCCTCATGGGACTTTTTGTATGAGCTGGAGGGCCGCCAGTTTGAGACCCCTGCTCTAAAGGCAGGAAAGATGTCATTTGATTGGCTGCAAAGCGCTTTTGTCCCCAAGTGCTCTCTGCCGTGTCCTATTACATGAGCTTGATTATGTGTTTTTTACATTTTGAAAGTTGAAAAAAATGTTTTTAGTAATATGTTAAAAAACTGTTTTACATTTGCTACATTAATTTCAAATAGTTCAAACTTATATTAAACAGCAAATATTTCCTAAAGCAAACGTGAAAAGGATTTATAAAAAAACAAAAAAACAACAAAAATAAAAAAACACAGAGAAGCTCAACCTGTTTATAATGCAGTCTTGAATTCTCAATTTTCCACCACATTGTTTTAGCACCTGGCATTAGAACCCTAATTAATATAACAATCTGAGTTTTAAATCCAAAGATTATCTGTTTAGCTTTTAAATACATTTTGGGGTGTCTCGTAAGAATTATATTCACTAGAAATCTTAAAAATAAATTTAACCATATACCTTCATGCATACAATCGGGTATTTAGCTAAACATTGCTTTAATTTAAGCTTTGGGCTTTGTAGACTTTTTTTTTGTGTGTGTTGATTAACTTTTATATTCAGTTCATTAGGTAAATAAATAAATAAAATAATAGCCTTCTAATAGACCTTAAATACCTACCCAAAAAGCTATCATGGGTTTTTTTTTGGTTATTGTCAGGCATTTCTCCTATTACAGTAATATGGTTAGTATGGTTAAGTAATCTATGATATAAAATATTTAATGTTTAATTTAGCCAACTAGCGTTTGTGTTAAACATGTTAAAAATGTTATTTTCAAAACGTCATTCTTTTTAAATCTGCAGCTTCCATTAATAATACCCGATGACCCTACCATAAAGGTCCGCATCTAGAGACTTCCTGTTATGAAGTGGCGGTGCTCCCTCTCTGTCTCCCATCTGTCCTCTTACATTATCACCCTTTTCGCATGAACTTTCAGCTGAGTCTACAAGTTGCCATTTCAGCCCATATTAAACAGGCATGGACCACTGTTGTTTCCATCAGAAAGCCTATCCTAAGAAATGTCATGCAGCCATTGTTATCTTTACCAAAGATATGACTCCCCAATGGGGTGGGACTTTAAATGCTCAAAAGAGTAATTGTAATTTTTTGTTAAAATGTGTATATTTTATTTAGATTCAGTAAAAGGGAATACGCAAACCAGGTATAAAGTTACACATAATAGAGTGAACACAAAATCATAAAATATGATATATTGGAACTTGTTCTTTATGCAGCGATCACATATAGTGTCTATTGTGTAGCTATTGTTGGAGTACATACATGTGGTCGGCAATTGGCTGCAAGAGATCAGTAGCATTGAGATGCAACAAAGAATGAAAAGAGGTGAAAAAAAGGCAATTGTTGATGTTTACAGGGGCAATTGTTTACCGTCTTTAGCAAACTAAATGCCTTTTGTTGAGATATACATGTACTTTAAAAGCAGAAAGAGTTGACATGCCTCTTGACATTGCAAGCCCTTGAAACAGCACAGGTTTAATTTTCAGGCTTCATGTAATGCAGAATTTGTACCATCACGTAAGCAATAGACTGGAAAAGGGACCCTGTCAATTTGACATTCTTGTGTAAAAAAATCCAGAACAGATAAACATCTGCTTAATTTACACCAGTTGAATGAATCAAATGCTATTTAGAATATTTAAATACCCCTGAGTGTACTTAAGTTAAACTACAATAAGATATAAAATACACAAATTAAAGGATAAGCTCACCTTTATAGAAAAAATAAAAATTGCATATATTTTATGCAGATAAAACTTGCATTTATAATTTTTTATTATGCAGGAGCCTGAAAAGCATTGCACCCATGAACGGTAGATCACAGATGCAATGTGGTTTTCTGTAGACATGTCCTCTGGCTTTCAGCCCATACCTCTGTATGAGCTTTCTGTTTGAGACTTGAGGGATATGCCAGTGAATTACGAAAGTGCTCAACAGTGCCCCCGTAGCCCATTTAAACCACAAATCCATCTGCAGCTGTGGCAGACGGTACTTCTAGTGGATTAATTTACAGGAATCTGTGAATAAATGACATGACTGTGTGGGCGGAGTTTTTAAACTGTGACTGGGTGCTGTGAGAAGAACCCATATCCGCTGTCACAGGGAGAGGGGGAAGGAGCTGGAACATGTTTAATATTACACCCTAAATATATGTGAAGCATGTAACATGTTGGGGTGAACGTAACCTTTAATGCAGTTCTGTTATCAATAATACATCATTATATGATTTTTTTTGTAACAGCAAGCAGTGTAATTGCCTGAATTGCCTGAATTTTACCTGCAGTCCCTGTACAGCAAAGCTCAGCTAGGGAAGGAAGTAGCAGCAAACTGAGCCAGTGGGTTTGGCTGCATTCTAAAGAGCATGCTGATCGGTGGGGGAGCAAAGTGACATCAAGTGACATCAAGCTGCGCTCTACTTTTACTGTATAGCCACCAGGGGCAGATCCAGGGTCTAGTCTCGGGAGGGGCAATACATTACAAATTAAACTTCGCTAAAAGACTCAATCGTCGCTGCTTGTGTAATCGAGCCCATCGTTAGCTAGATAAATGGATAGATGCATATGTTTTACAGCATAGACATAAATATATGATGGCATAGCATTTGATCCTATAATATAAGCAATATGATCATCAGCCAGGATTATCATAGGAGACTTTTGGGTAATTTGGTCATACATTTTTCAGAACACCCCAGTTTTATTCTGATAAATTGTTTTAAAACTTCACCTGCGCCTGCAAGGAATGCCAATCCCTGGAAATGGAATCCTGTCAGACAGTGTCACTGTTCTTCCTTCCTATGCGGCTGAGAGGAAGTGACCAATTAAATTGATGCCACTTCCTCTCAGTGCAGAGGAGGTAGGGAAGAATAGCGAGACCTGCCAACCACAGTGATGAAAGTGTTAAGGCCTGCCATGACAGTGGTGGCGGTCTAAACATTTTTTTATAAACTTCACGGGTGATCTCTCCACGGGTCTGCTGATGTGCAACAGTACAATGCACCTCTCCATCCAGGACTCCTTTCTTCCGTCACACACCACGGGAAAACTAAGGGGGAAGGTTGCTACAGCGCACCACTCCATCCGGGATTCATATGTCCCTACAGCCTTCCCTCTTAGTTTTGCTTCGGTGAGGTGGCAGAGGGAAGGAGCCTCAGAATTGTTAATATTTTCTCTGGGGGGAATTGCACCACTTCCCATCCTCTGCCCCCGATAGCCACAAGCTGGGGGTGAGGAAGTGGAGGCCCGTAATAGTTACTGAATTGCAGCAGATAAAATGTTTCTGTCCTGCCCAACAAGGCTGTGTGATGTGGCAAAGGTGATCTGGATGGACTGTTGTCTTTAACCTTACCATCTATGTTACTATGTTACTAGAAATAAATGGACTTAAATACAAATCCTTTAGGCTAGAAAGACCACTCATTTTTATAAATTTGGTTTGATTTTGTTTGGGCAGCATGCAGTAAGTCTTATGCCGCGTACACACGAGCGGACTGTATGGCGTACTTAGTCCGTCATACAATCCGACGGACAGTCCATCATACTTTCGACTGAACGGACTTGACCACACACGGATGCACAAACAGTCCGTCGAAAGCTTGCGCGATGACGTGTACAGCACGTACGACGGGACTAGAAATAGGAAGTCCAATACACAGCAAAGCACCCTTCCGCCGTGTAAATCCTTTCTGATCATGCGCCATTCTTAGTCCGTCGAACTAGCCTACTGACGAGCGGATTGTCCGCTGAAACCAAAGTACGACGGACAGAATTTAGAAAAATCCGAAATACTTAGTACGCCAGACTGCACGCTGAAAAAGTCCGCTGAAGCCCACACACGAGCGGACTGTCCGCTGAAATGTGTTTCGACGGACTAAGTACGCCATACAGTCCGCCCGTGTGTACACGGCATAAGTAAGTACCAAGTCATCTCCATGATTGAAATGGAATCTCTATGTAGCGCCGGTACTCCTGATGAGTATGTCTGTAAATTTAGTTTTTGCCCAAAATTGTAGTTGAGTTTTGGGGTTAATTGTTCTAAATTATGCTTTGGCATCAGTTTGGCTGGGCCCAGCAACTCGACATGCAACCAGAGGAGGACTCTTCAGTAAGAGGGCCACGCACGAGGCTGGCTGCTTGGTAAGAGCCTGGAAGCTGAGCTGCCATGGACATTGATTGAATCCGCATCTCTTACGGTATCGCCGAACCGGCTGCAAGATTCTGGTACAGTAAGAAAAGTTTCTACTACTATCCTTCCGGTTACAACTAAGTTTTCAACCAAGTCTGTGTGAGAGACTTTGCAAGGCTAGAATTACTTGTTGGCTGCTAGATCCAAGGTCAAGGATTTATCCAACAGTTAAAGAGTCCAGTTGCGAGTGGCTATTCCCTGGATTATGTACAGAGAGAGACTTTTATTGAAGTCAGTAGTTCCAAGCACCTGAGCTAAACTTTATCCTTATACCCTCTATTCCCAACTTAGAGACTGAGTTTGTTCAACTGTTTTATGCAAAATAAAAATCCTAACAAGGAATCCAAGCGTCGATCTCTACAGTTACTGGGTCATCAACCCTGGCAACCCCTAGACAAGGACAATGAGTTATGAGCTGGTGGAGGTAATCGGTAAGCCTAGAAAACGTTGGGGGTAAGTGCTACATCTACAATTAACTATACTTATATTTTTTCTGCTTTCATGATAACTTAAATCAATGCAAATTATTTAGCATTCAAGCTTATGTAACCAAATAATTTTGTACTGGTCATCATGAAGGAGTAAAAATTCATTACAACTCAAAATTTCATACTATGTTTTACTGGTGTATTGCTAGAAGTTTAGCAAAATAGTACGTACAGTATGTTTACATTTACTGTCGAGAAATAGAGAACAGTACCTTTTACAGAATGGTACATTAACACGTATACAGTAAATGTGCATTATGTGCATCTAGTGATTCGTTCAATGATCACAATGTGTGCAGAGAGATTTTCATTGAAAAGTCAAGTCAATAATAAAATTACAAGAGTTTTGGTGTGTAAAAAAAAAAGTACTTAGACTATGAGTGGTTAAAAAATTACTTTCCATGAAGTCTCTACTGAGGAGACCAGGAAAAGAGCCATTTCAGGAGGCAATGAAGGATTTGCCCCCTTAATGACCAGGCCATTTTTTGCGATACAGCACTGCTTTGATTTAACTGACAATTGCGCGGTCGTGAGACTCTGTACCCAAACAAAATTTACGTTAATTTTAACACACAAATAGAGCTTTCTTTCGGTGGTATTTGATCACCTATACGGGTTTTATTTGTGGCACTATAAACAACAAAAGTCCGACAATTTAGAAAAAAAATGTAAATAAAAATTTCTGCTATATTACATACACAAAAAAAAAAAAAAAAAATATATATATATATATATATATATATATATATATATATATATATATAAAAACAAATGTATTCATTAATTTAGGCTGATATATATTCTTCCACATATTTCTGGTCAAAAAAATAGCAATAGGTGTATATTGGTTTGCACAAAAGTTATCGCATCTATAAACTACGGAATAGATTTACGAACTTTTTTTTTTTGTTTTTTTTTTTGTTTTTACTGGTAAGGGCTGTACTCTGTGATTTTTAGTGGGACTGCGACATTGCGGCAGACACATCTGACTCAAAATTACACTTTTTGGGGACCAGTGACATTATTACATTGATCAGTGCTATAAAAATGCACTGATGAATGTAAAAATTACACTGGCAGGGAAGGGGTTAACACTAGGGGGCGATCAAGGGGTTAAGTGTGTTCTCTAGGTGTGTTCTAACTGTAGGGGGGATCAGCTCTATGGGACATGACAAAGATCACTGTTCCCGATCACTGAGAACAGAAGATCTCTGACATGTTATTAGGCAGAACGGGGACTTGCCTTGTTTACATAGACAGTTCCCTGCTCTGCCTCTATACACAGCGATCACGGGTCGCCAGTGGACATCGAGTCCGTGAGAGCCCGGCGAGCACGTCGGCTGCAGCGCACACATGCTCGCTATCCTCCTTACACAGACTGATGTACACCTATGACAGTTTGCGCAGGAGAGCCAGCCTGCCGCAGTATAATGACGGCAGCTGGTCGGCAAGAGGTTAAGGCAAATACACTATAATTGTAGTGTAGTCTGTTTACTTTGTAAGGGAATTTTCACTTTGCAAGGTAATGTTCTTTTTTGTTTATAAAATAAGGTGAAGCTCTGCTGATTTCTATCATCCAACCATGTGCAAGCAAAAATCCTGCATTTTCTAAGTAAGGCGCGGTTCACACTGCTGCGATGGCAAAGTCATACGACTTTGCCCTGCGACTTCCTTCTGACTTGGATGCTATTTAGGAGCCTGTACAAGGGACCCAAGTTGGACCAGTAGTGCAGGAACCTTTTCTAAAGTCAGAGAAACTTTTATAGCATCAGTTAGGACAGCTCTCATATGGGAACATTGCATTTGACACATGATCCAACTTGGGGTCTCACAAGTCGGATCCCATGTCGCAACAGTGTGAACCGAGCCTGAGTATGCTAAGTGGAAATTGTGAGCAAAGCGAACAGCCTATCTGTCTTTAGTAAATCAACCCCATTGCATACAAATCCCAATTTGTGAGAAATTGAGACTTTTAATAGTAAAGTGTTGTACACCACTGCACTTTTTGTTTTTGTGAATTGAACATATTGATGTGAAAACTATCATATAAAAGTAAAGATATGTAAAATAAGTCACACAGCTTAGTAAATTATTCCGCTGTCCTGCTTGCTGAATCTTTGGTGTGGTTAACAGCAAAATGTGCCTTGCATAGCTATTGATGGTACTGAGTATAAAGCAGCCCAAAACGCAGAAGCAACTAAAATAACCTCACAACAAACAAAAATCCTATGATGTGAATAGAGCTATATGGTATCTCACAAAAGTGAAGACACGCCTCACATTTTTGTAAATATGTTATTATATCTTTTCATGTGATAACAACACAGAAGAAATTACACTTTGCTACAATGTAAAGTAGTGAGTGTACACCTTTTACAGTAGTGTAAATTTGCTTTTCCCCTCAAAATAACTCAACACACAGCCATTAATGTCTAAACCACTGACAACAAAAGTGAAAATTTCCAAATTGGGACCCAATTAGCCATTTTCCCTGCCCGGTGTAATGTGACTCATTTGTAGGCAGCTTTAGTGCAGGGCAGCCTAGCTGGCTGCAAGAGGAAGTGGGTTAGCAAGTGTATATACTCCCTTTTCAGCCGATTTGATATGTTTATTATGTGTAGATATGTTCAGAGCTATTTGGCCTCTATAATTGTCTCCAGCATCATTTTGGAGAAGTCTGGTGTAATGATAGGACAAGCAAATCTCTGGAAATTTGGTCGGCCATTTTTGGGTGGATATCTTATATAGGAAAGCCCAGCTACATTGAGAACAGTTCACGTGTGTGCATAGACAGGGACAGAGAACCTGTTTGTGAGGGAGAGATAGGAGAAGGTAGGGAGAGTGTTCCGGCTTGTGAGGGATAGCTCAGGGTTCCTATGGAGTCCTGCATCACCAATCCTGGTCGGATGAAATACTTCCCGTTGCAGATAATAAAACCGGTGTCCTCTCTGTGAGGGCGGGACAAGCGTATCAGATGCCTATATCCATCTGTTGAAGGAATATCGTTGTTACCGGTTAACGTGTGTGAATATCAGCCTCTACAGATACACATTGTGTGCTTGGGTTTATACATGTGTTAGTCAGTGTAAAGTGCCTATAGTGCTGATGTATACAATTACCGCTTACATCAGAAGTGACTGTGCTGTGTATCTGTGCCCCCATGCTTGGAATGAATCTACGTGCCTTACTACTGTAAATACTCTTTCTACTACCGTCTCTCTGGTAATAAATGTTGCCTGGTTTATAAAGTGAGTACGTGTGATTCCCTCTATGAAGATGCTACACTCTACCCCGTTGACATTTTGGCGTAGTCGGCAGGATGTCTGTATCATCATCCTCAGGTGGTGGTGTGACTAGAGGGTCAATCATGGCACCATATGGAGCGACTTTGGCCCTGATTCCAAAATTTAATGGCACAAATATTCCCCTGACAGACTGGGTGGAGGGATTGGACAGTTCAGTCCGCTTGTTTGAAATGCCCGCAGTAAACTTTGCTGATTTGGCTAGAAGAAGAAGCCTGCCAGGCTGTGATGGTTCTGCCTGAGAAGTAAAGGGATAGCAGAAAAGCTATTGCGGGCTGCCTAGAAAGCTTGTATGGCAAGAGTACCTCAATAGTCAAACTCCGGAAGAGTTTCTATTGTTGGAAGCAGCACGACCAAGGGCCTATTCCTCCACTTGCAGTGGCCTTACAGCAAATCTGGTGCCAGTTGGAGGAGAAAATGGCCCCCTTCGGAACTGGGGTCCCTAACCCCCATCAGCTTATCTGGGACCAGTTCCTAGCTGGTCTATGGTCCTCTTCATTAAAGAGAGCCTTAAGGGATCGAGTGAGGGCTGATGGTACGGTGAAATTCCCTGCTATCCTACAAAAGGCCATTGAGAGGGAACAGGAAGAACCGGACCATGAAAGGGTTGGTACCTAAAGCCAGGATACCCTAACTTATGGAGCCAGATGGCCAGTGGAGCGGGAGAAAGTGACTGCCCCATGCTTTGCCCCTACCTCGAATGCAGGGATGCCCTCAATGAAAAAGGCTGTACGAGACCTAGTTGATATGGTCGCCTCCCTCGGGCAAAAGGTGGCAGCTCTGTGGAGTGGGTCCGACCAGCCCCGGGCAGTGATCAATCTTCTCCGGAGGGACCCCGATATTGACTTAAAATGCTGGCAGTGTGGACGGTTAGGCCACA
Organism: Lithobates pipiens; assembly: GCF_037356315.1. Taxonomy (NCBI): domain Eukaryota; kingdom Metazoa; phylum Chordata; class Amphibia; order Anura; family Ranidae; genus Lithobates; species Lithobates pipiens. The sequence goes on from NW_027507748.1 coordinate 484,300,920, forward strand.
TCGTAAGGACTTGTGTGAGACAGGGAGCCCAGAATGTACAAAACCATCCTTTAGACTAGAGAGTCCTGTGTCGGAGGGGCGACCCATGGGAAATGTTCGTTCACTACCTCAACGTGATCCTACAATGATTTATGGGTGCCCAGTGGTGACGTGATGTTCATCGGACAGCCAGCTAGATGTCTGGTGGACACTTGATCAGAAGTCACCACTATGGCCTATTCGTTCTACCAGCAACAGTTTGGGCCGACTCCAACTCTAGACCCCTCCTGGTTGAGGCTGAAAGCTGCTAAAAACCTACCAATTACAGTGGTAGGGGTCACTTGGATGTCCATGAAAGTTTATGAGCAAACCCTCCCTAGGGTTGCGGTCGTGGTGACCTGAAAGTCCTCCTTCCCAGAAATTCCAGTGGTGTTTGGCATGAACGCCCTAAAAGAATTGGACTTAACTCGCCTTCTCTGGGCGGCTTCAATGTAAGTTTTCGGGCAGTCAGAACCACAGCTGCAGAATCTGATCAATGCTTGTCGGACTATTCAAATGCAGAGTCATAAACACACAGAGAAAGTGGGGTCATCCATCATCTGGTTATTATACCCCCACGTCAAGAGTTGGTGTGCCCCTTTCCTGTGGTAGCTATAAGACACATAAGAGGGGCCACTGTGATGGTCGAACCACAATGCAACCTGGAAACCAAAGGTGAATGGTTGGTATCCAGAACTCTGTCTGTTGTCTGGCAGGGACAAGTGTTGGTGCAACTGGTTAACTTAGGGTCCACACCGATCCAAGTGCCCACAGAAGTGGCCATTGCAGATTTGTATACAGTACCCAAAAGCTGCATTACTGATCCTTGCCCTGGGGTGGAGGCCGCCTGTGCTGCTTTGCAGACGGCTCTAGCTTATTCAGCAGAGACCCATCTCCCGAAATTGTTGACACAACTGGCACTTCCAGTGCAGGGGATGTCCCCAGAACAAAGCAACAAGCTCCAGCAACTAGTTCCCAGACATTTGATGGCATTCTCTCAAGGCCCTAAAGACTAAGTGTCAGGAAAGGCGTGACCGTGCAGCAGGAATTGCAGGACAGATGCACACATTCACGCCGCGTCGGCACGAGCGTGCGCCTTTGCGCCCACCTGTGCACATATATGCATCCACGCGCACATGTGCATCTGTGCACACACTTGCGCGCACACGTGTGCATGTGCACACACGTGCGCGAACATGTGCGCCTGTCACCAATGTTGGCGCCAAAGGGGCTATTTAAAGTGAATACACCAAAGACTCCTTGCTGTTTGGTCTGCAGCTTCTGTGTGTTCTGAAATCTGTTATCCGTGCTGACCTCTGATCCTTGACCCGGCTTGCTCTTACTAACCCTGTCTGCTTGATACCCCGACTCCGGCTTGTTTTTTGGACTTCTCTTCTGCCTGCTGCTCTGCCTGATCCACCAGAACGTTGTGACCCAGCCTGCCTGACTCTGCATCTATTCCTCCAGCCTGCTGCGACTCTGCTCTGCGAATCACACCTGTTCCATCTGCAATCCAGTCTGCCACAGTTCTGGTCTACCGGTCTGCCTGCTGCACCTCCAGCCATACCAATACTGGACTGATCCTAGGCACTCCTGCGTCACTGTGCTTCTGTGGCTGCTGTTCCAACCTCAGGAGCTCACAAGCCGGTGCGGCAAGAGAGGCTCTTCTCTACACGTCAGGCTCACGATCCAGGTATGCGAAACTAAGGCTGTATTAATGCTTTGGATCATTCCATCCATACTGGAGACATGGCTCCTATTCGGGAAAGTTATCATAATATACCCCTGGCTCTTTGTCAAGAGGTCAAAGACCTATTACGCAGAATGCTGCGGGGAGTGATTCGAGAGAGTCGCAATCCCTGGGTGGAGCCCATAGTTCTTGTGCGGAAAAAAGATGGCAACTTACGTTTTTGTGTGGACTGTCGCAGATTGAATGCCTGTACTCATCGGGATACTTACCCCCTGCCCCGGGTCGAAGAATCCCTAATGGCCTTGGGACAGGCCCAGTACTTTTCGACACTAGATTTGAACGGGGGATATTGGCAGGTCCCAGTAAAAGAGGAAGATGGCAAAAAAACGGCCTCTATCACCCCTCTGGGACTAGACGAGTTTAATCAGATGCCCTTTGGCCTGACTAATGCCCCCAGTACGTTCCAAAGGCTAATGGAACGTTGCTTGGGAGACTTAAACTTTGAATCTGTCCTGATTTATCATCATCTTTTCCAGAATGTTTGAGGACCATTTGCTACATCTGGATTAAGTCCTCCAGCGGCTAGCCCTGTATGGCCTTCGGCTCAAACCAAAAAAATGTCATGTCATGAAAACAAAAATCCAGTATTTGGGGCATGTGGTCGAGGCAAAAGGGGTGTCTCCCGATAACGACAAAATTCAGGATGTACAGACATGGACAATTCCTAAAATGGTAACAGAGCTTCACTCTTTCTTGGGGCTTGTGGGTTACTACTACAGATTAATTCCGAACTTTGCTACTAGTGCAGCCCTTTTGACCCAGTTGTTGTGTGGGCAACCATCCCATCAAAAAGGAAAATCTTCCCCCAGCAATACTGACAGTTGGGGGGCAGCACAAAGTGAAACATTGGAAGGCCTCAAGGCGGAGCTCACTGCTGCTCCCATATTGGCTTACGCTGACTATTGTAAACCCTTTGGGGTGTACACCGATGCCAGTCTCCAAGGATTGGAGGCTGTGCTGGCTCAAGAACAAGATGGAATGGAGCGTGTGATCGCCTATGCAAGTCAGAGTTTACGTGCCCTCTGAGTCTGGGCCATCATCGAAAAGTTTGCTGAGTACTAAGTAAGTGGTCACGTGGACATATATACTGACAGCAATACTCTTGCCTATCTAGAGACTGCTAAACTGGGGGCCTTGGAGCAACGTTGGGTGGCACGACTGGCCCGTGTTCAACTATACAATTCACTACAAGCCAGGACGCTCCAATGGTAATGCTGATGCTCTCTCCCGATTTCCCCTCGATGGGCCTCAGGATAATCTAGATCAAAAACTCGAAGAGGATGAGGTTGTTCCCTCCGGGACCCACCTGCAAGAGCAACTGGCTTCAACGGCTCTGCAGAGAAACCAAGTTCAGACAAGAGGGCCAGAGATTCATACTCCTCGAGAGTGGCTGCAGCTTCAGTGGAAAGACCCTGACATTGAACATCTCATGAGATATTGGGACAGAAATCGGAAACCAGATTCTCAAGAGAGAAGAAGGCTCTTGCCGACATTGTGTCAGCTTCTAAAGCAGTGGGATAGACTGGAAATATATAATAGACTCTTATACGGACTGGCACGGGTTCGAGGGGAGCCGCGAGTTATTCATCAACTGATTATCCCTCAATCGGAGGCCTTACAGGTTTGTCAAGTCTTTACCGTATTGGAGGACACTTCTGTGCAGAGCGGACAGAGGCCTTTTTTTGTAAGTACATATTTTGTCTGGAGTTATCCAAGTGGGTGCAGAAGGCATGTCAGGGGTGTAAGAGTTGTGCCATCCACAAAGGGAGAACAGAGAAAACTATCCCTTTGGTGGTGAGCACGGGAGATCCCTTTGAATTACTGACCATGGACTTTCTGACAGTGGCTGACACCTCTTCAGGGTATCGCTATGCCTTGGTGTTTGTGGTGCCAACTAAAGATCAGACTGCCTCCACCACGGCTAAACTGTTCTGGACCCATGTAGTCCAGCCCTACAGGTGCCACAAATGGATTTTGTCCGACCAAGGGCCGAACTTTGAGTCCAAGGTGTTTTCTGAACTATGCCATCTTAGTGGTATTCGGAAGTCTCATACTGCTCCTTACCACCCCCAGGTACATGGGGCTTGTGAACACTTTAATCACACATTGTTGGTATTGATTCGCACATTAGAGCAAGAGCATTGAGAATGTTGGCCGCAGTATATACAGTAGGTCCCTGCGATATTGTGTCAATCTCGCCGCTTTTATCGACAAGATTGACTTCGAGTCCCGTCACGGAAGCCAGTGCCAAGCCGCCTCGCATCGGGAAAGGAAAACTTTTCCTTTCCAGATGAGTAACAAGCATCGCTGACATTGAGGCTGGGTTCACACTGGTGCGGGGATCCAAATTGGATTCCCGCCAATACCAGGCACTGTATATGGTATGAATCTTAAGGGAGAACTCCACGCCAAATCTTAAATAAAAAAACAGCATGGGTTCCCCCTCCAGAGGCATACCAGGCTCTTAGGTCTGGTAGGGATTTTAAGGGGAACCCCCTACACCAAAAGAACGGCATGTGGGTCCCCCAAAATCCATACCAGACCCCTAACTGAGCACGCAGCCCGGCCGGTCAGGAAATGGGGTGGGGACAGGCGAGCGGCCCCCCTCCTGAGCCTTACCAGGCCGCATACCCTCAACATGGGGGTGGGTGCTTTGGGGAAGGGGGGTGCCCTGCGGTCCCCCCACCCCAAAGCACCTTGTCCCCATGTTGATTAGGACAAGGGCCTCTTCCCGGCAACCCTGGCCGTTGGTTGTTAGGGTCTGCGGGTGGGGGGCTTATCGGAATCCGGGAGCCCCCTTTAATAAGGGGCCCCCAGATCCTGGCCCCCACCCTATGTGAATGAGTATGGGGTACATAGTACCCCTACCCATTCCTACGGAGTCCTGCATCAGCAATCCTGGTCAGACGAAAGACTACCCGTTGCGGATAATAAAACTAATGCCCTCGTTGTGAGGGCGGGACAAGCATATCAGATGCCTATATACATCTGCTGAAGGAATATCGTTGTTACCAGGTAACGTTTGTGTATATCAGCTGCTACAGATACACATTGTGTGCTTGGGTTTATACTGTGTCAGTCATTGGAAAGTGCCTATAGTGCTGACGAATACAATTACCACTTACATCAGAAGTGATTGTGCTGTATATCTGTGCCCCCATGCTTGGAGTGAAACTATTTGCCTTACTACTGTAAATACTCTTTCTACTACCGTCTCTCCAGTAATAAAAGTCAGTATGTGCGATTCCCTCTTTGAAGACACTACACTCTACCCCCATTTACACGTTAGTGTTACAGTGTCTCAGTTGTGAATGGGGAGCAGTTGTGTTAAATTTTATGTTAATGCTCTCAATCTCTCATACTGGTCACTGGAAGTTCAATATGGCACCCCATGGCAAAGAACTCTCTGAGGATCTGAAAAAAAGAATTTTTGCTCTACACGAAGATGGCCTAGGCTATACAAAGATTGCCAAGACCCTGAAACTGAGCTGCAGTATGGTGGCCAAGACCATACAGCGGTTTAACGGGACAGGTTCCACTCAGAACATGCCTTGCCATGGTCGACCAAAGAAGTTGAGTGCATGTGTTCAGTGTCATATCCAGAGATTGTCTTTGGGAAATAGACGTATGAGTGCTGCCAGCATTGCTGCAGACATTGAAGGGGTGGGGGGGTCAGCCTGTCAATGCTCAGGTCATACGCCGCACACTACATCAAATTGGTCTGCATGGCTGTCATCCCAGAAGGAAGCCTCTTCTAAAGATGACGCACAAGAAAGCCCACAAACAGTTTACTGAAGACAAACAGACTAAGGACATGGATTACTGGAACCATGTCCTGTGGTCTGATGAGACCAAGATAAACTTATTTGGTTCAGATGGTGTTACGCGTGTGTGGCGGCAACCAGGTGAGAAGTACAAAGACAAATGTGTCCTGCCTACAGTCAAACATGGTGGTGGGAGTGTCATTGTCTAGGGCTGCATGAGTGCTGCCGGTACTGGGGAGCTAAAGTTCATTGAGGGAACCATGAATGCCATGTATTGTGACATACTGAAACAGAGCATGATCCTCTCCCTTCGGAAACTGGGCTACAGGGCAATATTCCAACATTATAACGACCCCAAACACACCTCCAAGATGACCACTGCCTTGCTAAAGAAACTGAGGGTAGGTGATGGACTGGCTAAGCATGTCTCCAGACCTAAACCCTATTGAGCATCTGTGGGGCATCCTTAAACAGAAGTTGGAACATCCACCAGCTCTGTGTTGTCATCATGGAGAAGTGGAAGAGGACTCCAGTGGCAACCTGTGAAGCTCTGGTGAACTCCATGCCCAAGAGGGTTAAGGCAGTGCTAGAAAATAATGGTGACCACACAAAACATTGACACTTTGGGCCCAATTTGGTCATTTTCACTTAGGGGTACTCACTTTTGTTGCCAGCTGTTTAGACATTAATGGCTGTGTGTTGAGTTATTTTGAGGGGACAGCAAATTTACACTGTTATACAAGCTGTGTACTCACTACATTACATTGTAGCAAAGTGTCATTTGTTCAATGTTGTCACATGAAAAGATAGAATAAAATATTTACAAAAATGTGAGGGGTGTACTCACTTTTGTGAGATACTGTAAATGGACATTGTCTTGGATATTCTTTCACATGCTACCTACCAGTGGCGGAACTACCGCCATAGCAGCACATGCGGGCGCTATGGGGCCCGCAGTCAAATGGTGCCCGGTGAGGACAGGCGCTATGGCTCCGCGGGAGATAGCGGGCGGCTCCGTGGGTGGCCCGCGGGCAGTCCGCGGCTCCGCGTGTGGTCCGCGGGCGGCTCCGCGGGCGGCTCCGCGGGTGAGAGCTGGCGGTCCGCGGGCGGCCCGCGGGTAGTCCGCGGCTCCGCGGGTGGACCGCGGGCGGCTCCGCGGGTGAGAACGGGCAGTCCGCGGGTCCGCGGGGGGCTCCGCGGGTCCGCAGGGGGCTCCGCGGGTGATAGTGGGAGGCAGATGAGAGTGGCCGGTCCGCTGGTGAGAGAGTGGGCGTGAGCGGGCTGGCCAATCAGGGAGCTGAGGGGCGAGGGAGCATAGAGATGACATCATCTCTCGCCGCCCTCTCATCCCTGCAGTGCAGTTCCCCCCTCACTGTGCAGGCAGCCAGGAAGCAGAGAGATGACATTATCTCTCTGCTGCCTGACTGATAATCTGCTGGCTGACTCTGCGACACAGCAGGAAAGTGGCAGAGCAAGTGACAATCCATAATGTGTGGCAGGCGACGTGGCAAGTGACAACCCAGGACGTGGCAAGTGACAATCCGTAACGTGTGGCAGGTGACGTGGCAAGTGAAAATCCATGACGTGGCAAATGACAATCCATAATGTGTGGCAGGCAACGTGGCAAGTGACAACCAGGGACGTGGCAAGTGACAATCCGTAACGTGTGGCAGGTGACATGGCAAGTGACAACCTGGATGTGGCAAGTGACAATCCGTAACATGTGGCAGGTGACATGGCAAGTGAAAATCCGTGACGTGACAAGTGACAATCCGTAATGTGTGGCAGGTGACGTGGCAAGTGACAACCGGGGACGTGCAAGTGACAATCCATAATGTGTGGTAAGTGACAATCTAGGATGTGGTAAGTGACAATCTGTAATGTGTGGCAATCTAGGACGTGGCAAGTGACAATCCGTAATGTGTGGCAGGTGACGTGGCAAGTGACAACCTGGATGTGGCAAGTGACAATCTGTAACATGTGGCAGGTGACGTGGCAAGTGAAAATCCGTGACGTGACAATCCGTAATGTGTGGCAGGTGACGTGGTAAGTGACAACCCGGGACGTGCAAGTGACAATCCATAATGTGTGGCAAGTGACAATCTAGGATGTGGTAAGTGACAATCTGTAATGTGTGGCAATCTAGGACGTGGCAAGTGACAATCCGTAATGTGTGGCAGGTGACGTGGCAAGTGACAACCTGGATGTGGCAAGTGACAATCCGTAACATGTGGCAGGTGACGTGGCAAGTGAAAATCCGTGATGTGACAAGTGACAATCCGTAATGTGTGGCAGGTGACGTGGCAAGTGACAATCCGTAATGTGTGGCAGGTGACGTGGCAAGTGAAAATCCGTGATGTGACAAGTGACAATCCGTAATGTGTGGCAGGTGACGTGGAAGTGACAATCCGTAATGTGTGGCAGGTGACGTGGCAAGTGACAACCCGAGACGTGGCAAGTGACAATCTAGGACATAGCAAGTGACAATCCGTAATGTGTGGCAGGTAATGTGGCAAGTGACAATCCGGGACTTGGCAAGTGGACAATCCGCAACATGTGGCAGGTGACATTCTGCAACGTGTGACAAGTGACAATCTGCATCTGGTGGCAGGCGACGTGGCAAGTGGACAATCTGCAATGTGTAGCAGGTGATGTGACAAGTGACAATCCTTAATGTGTGGCAAGTGACAATCCAGGATGTGGCAAGTTACAATCCATAATGTGTGGCAAGTGATGTGGCAAGTGACAATCCAGGACGTGGCATGTGACAATCCATAATGTGTGGCAAGTGACAATCCAGGACGTGGCAAGTGACAATCCATAATGTGTGGCAGGTGACTTGGCAAGTGACAATCCGCAACATATGGTAGGTGACATTCCGCAACGTTTGACAAGTTACAATCTGCATCTGGTGGCAGGCGATGATGGCAAGTGACACGCTCAGGGATCCCACTGATTTTGCATTATGGTGAGTTGAACTATTTCATTTTATATAACAGAACAGAAATTGGTTAAAAGGCCTGGAGGTCAGCAATGTGTTCCCTTCAGGGGCTGCATAGAGTATACTGCATACTTTGTTGATCAAAATTAATATAAGCCGTTGCCTGGGTACTGTGCCACATGGGTGTGGTAGTCTGTTGTTTAATGGCATTAGTTCATTTTTTTTGGTGGGGGGGGGGCCCATACAACATTTTGCTATGGGGCCCTGTGATTTCTAGTTACGCCCCTGCTACCTACTACTTATATATTTGTGATAAACGTATCTCTTCATTTTTTATGTAGCTGTGTTTTGTGTACTTGTGTTTTTCAAAGGTTGCCAAGGCCATAAGGGCATAACTAACACCTGCTGATTCTAATTAAGCTCACATTTTACTGACTTTTGATAAACTTAAACAGTAAATTCCTCCCCAAGAAACCCGGAAGACGTAAAATAAAAAAAAGTAAAAAGGAGGATGTTGATAAATGTAAAAAATGTGATGATGTGGAATGTTTAAAAAAAGAATACGATAGCTGTCAACAAATCTTACGAGTTTCTCTGCAAGGCTGCAGAGACAGTTTTAGGTTTCTGCAAGACATGTGTGCATGTGCTGTGTATAAGTAGTGGGGTAGAAACAAAGACAGCAAATACAGAAAGTTTAGGATAAATAATGAGAATCGCCAGACCAAATATATAATCCAAAGCAAAGTTGTGATGTTTGCGTGATCCACAGAAAAACTAAAAGCTAAACTTTCTTTTCATAATGGTGGAAATAATATAAAGGGGCAGTCATGTTTTATACTAGTTTTAAAGAATCCTTCAGCTTATAGTAAAGCTGTATTTGATTTGATATACTGTATTTTCTTTGTTTGTAAAGGTTTTAATGGGAATCTATAACTAAGTTTTATTAAAGCTGATCTCCAGGCTTCAATTAACTTTTTTTTAATTAAATTTGTTTCTTTGAATGAATAAAACGCTCCCTCTGATTGGCTGAGTTGTGCTCAGCCTGACTCAATTTTGTCCGGGAGTGAGACAGGAAGGTATCAATCTGCTGCTGGAACATAGAACTGTATGCCGTATGTACTGTAGCTGAGGTTACATACAGTTTGTATAGTGCTTCCAGCTGCTGCGTCTGTTAGTGAAGGAAATAGTTAGTTTGGACCAACTTGGTCCAAACAAACTATTTAAAGTTAAATGAAACCTGGGGATCAGCTTTAATTATGTATACAAAGTTAATTGGCTAAATATAGACAACCTTCCCAAGTACGTTGATGGATATTTAGGCCACCCATTTGGTCGCCATTAGGAAAGTGTAGGTCTTTGATGGACGCAGGTCAATTGTCAGTGTTTGCATAAAAATGTGCCAGTGCTTTAGAAATAAACAGACATTTTCAAACTTTCAATATTCAAGGCTAGGGGAGCACAGATCTTAAAGTGGTTGTAAACCCTTACAAACCACTTTGACCTACAGGTAAGCCTAGATTAAGGCTTACCTGTAGGTCCAAGAAATATCTCCTAAACCTATACGGTTTAGGAGATATTTGCCCGAAGACAGGCACCGCTGTCTACGGCGCATGTGCCGTAGACAGCAGTGCGCAGGCGCACTGAGCGCAGCATTTCCAACAACGGAGCTGCTGCGCGTGTCGGCTCCCAAGCGCATGCGCGGGAGTAACGTCATCGCGGCTCCGCCGAATGACAGCGGCGGAACTGCGAGACCCCACCGAAAAGACGGATGCGCCGGACTACAGGGGACAGCGGTGACATCGTTGGCTCCTGTGTCAGGTAAATGACACATAATGGGCTACTATGCAATGCATAGTAGTCCATTATGCTTTGCCTTTGCAGGGAATGAAAGAGGAAGTAAACCCATCAGGGTTTACTTCCTCTTTAAGGCTCTATGAAAACTGGGCTTAAAAATAAACACCAGTATTCCTGGCAAAAAAAATAAAGCTTATATAGATCATTTTTGTACACATGTTTAGGAGCATTTAGTACTTTTTTTGCTGGAGAACCCGATGTCCAACAGCCACCCCCAATCGTTCCCGTAAGAGGCAGAACGGCTGTCTGCCTATGTAAACAGGGCAGAAAAAATAAAAACTGCAGAGGTGATCTAATACCACCAAATGAAAGCTCTATTTGTGGGAAAAAAAGGATGTTCCTTTTATTTGGGTAGAGTGTCTAAAGACCACATGATTGTCAGGTAAAGTAATGAAGTGTCGTATCGCAAAAAGTGGCCCAGTCATTAAGGGGGTAAAAACTTCTGGGGCTGAAGTGGTTAAGCCACTGTGTGTACCCTTAGATGAAACACTTTCTGCCCTGACATTTTCTGTATTTTTTTGTATTATATGGCTTAGAGGTGGTTGTAAAGGCAGAAGTTTTTTTTTATCTTAATGCATTCTATGCATTAAGATAAAATACTTTCGGTATGCAATAGCCCCCCTCAGACCCCCCCAACCAATACTTACCCGAGCCCCATCTCGATCCAGCAATGTTGCATGAGGGCCTCGATTGTCCAGGACTCTCCCTTCTGATTGACTGGGGCACAGCAGGAAGCACCACTGGCTCCCGCTGCTGTCAATCAAAGTCAGTGAGCCAATGAGGAGAGAGAGGGGGTCAAGCTGCGGCTCCATGTCTGAATGGACATACAGAGCCGCAGCTCAGTTCAGGTGCCCCCATAGCAAGCTGCTTGTTGAGGGGGCACACGGCAGAAGGGAGGGACCATGAGTGCCTGCGGGGAACCCGAGAAGAGGATAATCTGGGCTGCTCTGTGCAAAATCACTGCAACAGAGCAGGTAAGTATAACATGTTATTTTTAAACAAAAATAAAAACAAGACTTTAATATCACTTTTTAATTGTTCCTTTTATATCATGCTGTTTTGGTCCTAGAATAGCAAAGCCTTTGAAAACCATGATGCTGTCCCCGCTATAATTTTTTCAATCAGATGAGGATTTTCCTTCAAACATAGCACTGCACATTTCTGTTTAGGATTATAGCTTTGGTCTCATCCATCCAAGTGAACGTTTGCAAACTGGAAATGTGCATCAATCTTGAGACAGTTTGTACTACTGTGAGTTGATGAACTTACTGCCCTTCAGAAATACTTTTCTACATTTTATTCCTGTAAGTTATCTTTGCTTCGTTCACATGAACCAATCCTTCTTGAGCAATGCAGACTATGTTACTAATCAAACACTTTTAAATCGCATTTCCTATCATATTGATTTGATTGGAATACCTCAGTCTAAGTACTCTATTTTCAAGAACACATTTTCTTATAGACTTTAAAGAGGAATCAAACCCTGATGAGTTTACTTCCTCTTTCATTCCCTGGAAAGGTAAGGCATAATGGACTACTATGCATCGCATAGTAATCCATTATGTGTCACTTACCTGACACAGGAGCCAGCTGTCCCCTGTAGTCCGGCGCATCCATCTTCTTGGTGGGTCTCGCTGCTCCGCCGCTGTCATTCGGCGATGCCGCGATTACGTCACTCCCACGCATGCGCACGGGAGCCGCCACTCGTGGCATATCGCCGTTGATGGAGGTGCGCTCAGTGCGCATGTGCGCCGCTGTCTACGGCGCCGTAGACAGTGGTCCCTGTCTTTTGGCAAATATCTCCTAAACCGTGTAGGTTTAGGAGATATTTCTTGGACCTACAGGTAAGCCTTAATCTAGGCTTACCTGTAGGTCAAAGTGGTCTGTAAGGGTTTACAACCACTTTAATACCTTAAATGGTTTGTGTAGTAAAGATGTGACATTGTAAAATTTAAAATCTTTGTTATATTTTTTATATATACTCTAATACTCATATTTACTATTTGCTGGCACCCTTAAAAGTCCCCCCCCCCAAATGTAAATTGTATTGTGTGTTGCTTGGTAAATAATACTCTCATTACTTATGTCTAGGAAAAAGTGTGCCTGTAAGGCTTAATGTACACGGGACATTTTTACAACCTCTCCTGAACAATTTAAATTGACAGATAGTAACCCACGTTTAAAACATCCATTTAGCAGCAGCAGTGTACATGAGGCCTTACAAAACAAGAATCGTAAAAATGCAAACAATGCTAAATAAATGTCTTAGTCAGTAAAGTGGACAGTATAAGAGTCGAGAAGGTATGAGAGGGGGCAGTATGTGCACAAGCCAACTGCGAAGGGTATGGCAGCACGTGGTATTTGCAGTGGAGGAGAGTGGGTTGTAAGTGCAGAGAAAGTGAGCATTACGGTTAATCCTCTGACTTGGTGGGTAATGATCTTACCTTAATTAGCAACACAACTACAAAAAAATATGGACATAGCAATACAAGTGCACTCCATAATGCCTTTGGCACCCATTCACAAAATAAAATAATTGTTGAGCTGCAATGTGGGAACGGTGCTCTTTACACAGAGGGTTATACAGAGGTGGAATAAAGGTCAAAATAGGTGTCTAGATGATCAGCTTAAAAAAAAAAAATTGAAGCAGGTTGTTCCAGGACAGTAGAGGTGGCGGGGAGTGTCAGCAGAACCACAAACTGTAAAGGAGGAGGAATTACGCCAAAACTGTAACATGAGAAGTGTTTCTATGGAATTGGAGATAATGGAAGTTGAAAGGAGACATTAAAACTGAATCAGGTTATTAACAAGGACTATGTCATGAAGTCCAGGAAAAGTGTAGGTTGCGCTGGGATGCAATAGACACGGCGTGTCTTTTTTGCTGGAGAATGTTTAAGCAGGAAGTAGTAGTGGAGCTAAGATCACAATTGGGCTGGGGGCAGTGGAGATGAGATTGATATTTGGTTTGGTGAACCGAGTTAAATGTGAAGGTTTAGCTCACATGCATTGGAAACTGGGTTCTAAGGTTTTTATGCACATGTACTGTGAACTGGACACTAATGCCGTGTACACAGTTGGACTTTCCAGCAGAAAAAATCAAACGGAATAATTTCATCGGATATTACGATCGTGTGTGGGCCTCATCTGACTTTTTTTTTTTTTTTTGGAAAATTCTGATGGACCTAGAAATAGAACATGTTTTAAATCTTTCTGATGGAATCAATTCCTCTTGGGAAAACCGTTTGTCTGTATGCTGTTCCGGTGGTCCAAAAAGGATGCATGCTCTGAAGCAAGTACGAGATGGCAGCTATTGGCTACTGGCTATTGAACTTCCTTTTTCTAGTCCCATCGTACATGTTGTACATCACTGCGTTCTAGACGATCGGACTTTGGTATGATCGTATGTAGGCAAGACCGTTTCAGCAGAACTCCATCTGAAAATCTGTCAGAGTTTACTCCGTGTGTATGCGGCATTAGAGGTTATTACTGGTGTTACGTCAGATGCATTGGGGGTGACCAACCCCTAACCACTGAGGGGAGTTCCACATACACTGGAGTCTGGGTGCTGAGGGGATAAATACCTATGCTGGCAAATAGCCACTGAGGGGATAACACATTTGCATTGGGTCTTGGATGATCAATGTAGATAAGCTGGGGACTAGATGCTGGAGAGACAATGCACATGGGACTGGATGCTGAGTGGCTATCACATATGTGCTGATTGGTTAACGCACAAATGAGAGCTATAGGGTTAATGCACATGCAAGCCTCCTGCTTGTATCCATACCTTGCAAATGTCCCCCTTTAGTGGTAGGAGCCCTGCAAAACTCTGGAATTGGTGGGTGGGTCTCTTTGCCGAAGCTCGTGGACAGAGTCGTGATGTCATAAGGCTCCCGCCAGTGGCAGCTGGTGCTCAAAATTCTTGGGGGAGTGCAAACTGAAAAATTCTGAAAAAAAAACATCAATTGCAGCCACTGTGCCCATCAAACGCAGCCACTGTGCCCATCAAATGCTGCCACTGTGCCATCAAATGCAGCCACCATGCCCATCAAATGCAGTCACTGTGCCCATCAAATGCAGCCACTTGGCCCATCAAATCGCAGGTCACCTTTTTTTTGATGCCTATTAGAGCCTATGGCTCTAATCGGGTGCTTCAAAAACACCCCATCGCTGTAATTCAGGGGGTGCCAGCGGCGGCCATGGATTGATTCATGCTTCTGCAAAACCAAGCTTCACTGAGTGCCTAATCTCTAGTTTATCCAGGCTCAGTGAGCATTGTCTATGGGAAGAACAAGGATACTATTCAATTTGCAATTTATGTGGTGAGAATAGGAATGTGGGATTCAACGGTAAGTAGTCTCTGGAGGGAAAAGTGGAAATGATGTGTGTTGTGGGGATTGTAGAACAATGTTTGTGCGCTGGAGGTGGGATGTCACTAGGGAAAAATCAATGTGTGTGTATGTGTAAAGCGTAATCTCACTGATGAATGACCAGTCTCTGTGCTTAAGGTGGGATCTCACTGGAGAACATCCCATGCATGTTCTGGAGGTGGGGTTTCCCTGCCTGAGCTTGCTCTGTTCAGATACATTCAAGATTATTGATGACATTATTTCATTGAGACATGGCAAAGTGATAGTGGAACTGTACAAGACCACACTTTAAGAGCAATTCACATTCAAATGCAGCTTGCTTAACTTGCAACTATATATTAATATCTAGCTAATCTTGAATCTTCAGAAAATATCTCAAGAATAAAACTGGCCATAGATGGGTCATTTTTTTGTATTCAACCAGTAGGTTAAATTAAAAAAAAACGGAGCCAATTTCCCCATCCACACATTCAGTCTCCATGGGGGAATCCTCCCACTGGGGTTTATTTACTAAAGCTGGACAGTGCAAACTCAGGCTCACTTCTGCATAGAAACCAACCAGCATCTAATCTTAACTTGTTCAAATAAGCTTTGGCAATAGAACCTAGAAGCTGATTGGTTTCTATGCAGAAGTGAGCCTGAAGTGAGACTTCTCCGTCAAGAAGATTTTTTTTTTATAGTAAGTGCTATTTTTGGAATAAAAAATTCTGCTCATAATTGTAAACAGATGTTGTGGTGCGTTGTATTCTAAGAAATTGAACTGTTGATTTACTAAAGGCAAATATGCTGTTCACATTGCAAGGGGGGTTGCTTTTTGTAGACATTTTCCTCAGAGGTAATGAATGACGTGAGGATCTGCTGGCTTCTATCATCCAATCATATGCAAACAAAGATTCACTTTTTATTTATCTCCCTTGCAACTGATAGGGTATCCTTTCCAAAGTGAATCTTCATTTTATTTATTAAGCTCTTGGGCAAAGTCCTTTGTAAAATGCAACTTCCTTCACAAATTAAATAGCCTATTTGCTATAAGTAAATCAACCCCTCAAAGTTAAAAATTGGCCTTACCATGTGCCTTGGTTATAGTTTTGTGTCCCCAGAAAGACTTTCCAGAGATTTCAGTGACATCACACAGGGAAAGTGTAAGATAGATACAGATACAATAGATCCTAGTTGTAGTGTTTTGGTTATACTGTACAAAAATCTTAAATATCAGACCTAATACAGAACTTTCCCCAAAGATTTGAAAGAAGATAAGGTCTTTGCACTAAGTACATGGACATTCTTGGCACTGTTCAGATAGGGTAACAACAATTAGTTATGCATGTTTATAAGTGTAAAAATGAAAGGAAGTTATTTGTTATAAGAGAAACTAACAAAATAATAAATTAATCAGATGGTTATGTTAATGCTGTAATATTTATACACTAGAAAACAAACAGATATTCCAGCCTATGCAAATATCTATTTTTTTTTATTGATTTTTGCTTAATTGTATAGTCATTTATTAATTTAAAGAATATGTAAACCCAACAGCTCATATATCTGATATGTGCCTGTTGTACCATTGTATTGTATTGTATTGCTTCCTTTGTGTGAAATCCCTGATTTTCCTGCCAGTCTCCCTGCTTTCCTATCAGCTGACCACACTAAGCACAGCATGGTCAGTTCTCTAGCTGTGCTGGAAACTCAGCCAACTCTTCTCCAATGATCAGACTTGTCCTTACAACCACCCCCCTACACACACCCAATCACTTGGAAAACCAGTGTGCTGCTGTCCCCCCCAACACATATGCAGCTGAGAACAGAGGTTGTGTGATAACTTAAAAAACAAAGGTATTTGCAATGTTTTTTTTAAATCTATACACAAATGTTTTGCCTTTCATTTATATTTTAAACATATACTTTAACTGCTGTTCTGTAAAGTCGTAAACTAACAAAACATTTCACCATTCCTTAATGGTTAAAAGATAAAGAAGAAGAAAAAAAGCTGATGAAACAAACAATTTTACAGTGTTCTTGCAAATGCTATTGCCTCGTATTCCCAATTCAACAGCGTTGCATGATTGAAAATGTGACTCCTCTATGCCGTCATGCAGGAACCAACAGCAAGCAGAAATAAGTTCTTAGCCAATTTGATTAAGTAAGCTGTAATATGATTGGTTGCTATGGTTTAGCACAATTTGTGCGTATCTATTGCTGAAGTTATGCACAAATTTAAAGGAGCTTATAATGTAAATATGTCTGTAAATATGTCTGTATACACATTGTTTTTGCTCATATTTACCAATTCATAATACATTAAAATTCATTCTCAAAAAAAGAAAAAAAGACACTGACGAGTATAAAGTACAGGTACCTAGAGGTACATACCTGCAGTAACTTACAGTTTCTCTGCTCTGTCTAAATGCAAGGCCGTTTTGATCAAGCTCCTCAAAATTTGATTTAATCAAGTGTATTTCCAGATAGTGTTGGAGTTTGTCCACTTCCTTCCACTCCCTATACATTACTATTTGCTCATTAGTATCATGGGCTGTCTTAGTAACCAATAGAAAGGAATGGGAGGAGGGTGGGGGTGGTGGGGGTGTCCAAACTTTGAAACTTCTAGGTGTAAGTTTTCTCTGATCTGAATAGTTCTACATTTGGTCAGATTTTGGTCACTGAAAGCTGTTACTTGTATATGCAGGCACATTTAGGGGTTTTATACTTGTTTTTTTTTCGTTAAGTCACAGAATAACTTTAAGCGTGTCAGAGATTAGTCACACTAGCATTGGTTATGGGTGCTGTTCACTCTGCTGCCTTCACATTTAACCGTGCGACATATCTGCTGCCATAATGAAGAACTTACTATTGCATAATGGTGAAAAATGTTAAAGGCATATCTAGATGCAAACTTAAGGTAGAATATTCAAATAATAGTTAAACCTGCAATTACAGATCCAACTTTTTTTTTCCTGTTATCTAGTACAATAATCATTATGAAGTCAATGATCATTTTTGAACAATATAAAACAAAACCAAATTATATATATATTTATATATATATAATATCAATTAGCAGTTATTCGATCTCAAAACACTTTTTTTTTAAAACATAGATAATGTTACCAGTGCATGTTAATTTTAATTACTATCATAGTTACACTTAGTCTTTTTGTTAAGAGAAGATAAATACACACATACAAATTTTACTAGTGATTCATTGATTCAATTCAATTTGGTATTCATTCTTGTTGGAAGACAACATGTTGGACACTTTTTTAAAATATAAAGTATAACTATGTTTTCAGCAAAAACTCTGTGCTAAAATATTAATACATATAATGAATGGCATGTATGTAACTATATACAAATGTTTAATTTACCTAGCATTTGACAAATAGCATAGTACAATAGATATTAGGTATATTTGTATAAAAAATGTGTAAATCTATTTTTAACAATGAAATAGTTTATACGGTAAAACCAAAAGTAGATTAAATTTTGTTTGTCATGAAGACTATTTGTTCCAGCTATTAATTAATAGTGCTAATATAAGTTGACATATTGTGGTTACTTTTGCATTGTTGATTTAGCGCAAATATTTTTTCTTACCTCTACATAAAACTACTCTAAAAAATAACATATTATTAGCATTTTTGCAATTCATATGTTTAACATTTATATATTTACTTATTATATGTATTCCCTAGTTTGTTATATCATTTACATTTAGGGATAATGCATATACTAACATTTAATTATATAAATGTGAGATCTATTTTCATACACTTAAAACATAATACATGAAAGCATACCACAGGGATTGCACAAAATTTTTGTCTAGCTACAGCTTTAATCATTTTATTTTGATACTTCACAAATGTATTAGGCACCTCTTAAAACATTTTACTTGGGTTTATTGTACAAAGTTTCTTTTATCTCTACTGGAATAGGTGTTTGTAAAATGGTAAAGTTTATAACATTTTAAAATAAATATGTACAGCATGACCTGAGAAAAAGCGGCTTGCACTTGAATGTACAAATTAGATGGATTCTATTTTTTACTTTTTCCTTGAATTTAATATTTGAAACTAAAATGCAAGCTCACTTTCACATCTCCAAAACTGAAAAAATTGTGAGGACAAATTCATTTAGATAAATGTTAACTTTCAATATATTTTTTTATCTGCATTTTTACATGATTTATGCTTAGGTACTGCTTACAATTTACTTTAAATAATTGGTCATTTTATGTGGGTGGGCTTATTGTAAAAAAAATATTCCTGCGTGCATTCCTTCTCTTTCTGGTCAAAATTAGCATTCTGTAATACACTACATTGGCCAGTGCCGATTAGAATAATTCAAGAACCACTATGCCTGTTGATATAGGTGTTCTGTGTCCATGACAATAAGCAAGAAGGACACTGCAAACTGAAGAATTGTTAAAGATGGAAAGAAGATCAATTAGAAATTGAAGGACACAATAAATATGTTACTGTGAAAATTGTATAAAGGCAAGATCATGCTGTTGTTTTTGCTCACCTACTATTATTTCTTGTTTTTTCTATTACTACTCAAGATTTGTAAAAAAAAATAGCAGCTGTGTAAAATACTGTATTGATGTTCTCAGCTGTAGGAGAACATTAAGAGATGTCTTCTGAGTATAGCCAACCCACAAACTTTACACATAATTTTAAGAGAAAGTTGAATCTTGGGAATTTATCTATAAATTAGTGTTTTCATCCCTGTATAATACTGAAAAACATTTTATGCAGAGCACCAAAACTGTAATTCAGAATTAATATTTAATTGTTCTCACTTAAAACTGATTTAAAGTGACATTTTATTGCCTGTTTAAGTCACTGCACACTACTGATGTTTGCTGCTTATGCCCAATCCATAAGGGGAAAAAAATTGTAACTGCAATAAGGCTTAAGCTATATTATAAACATGTATTGCTTAAAAAATTAGGCTGTCTCCTATATAAAGTCCAAGGCAGTCATTATGCTTCTCAGATATTTTTCTTTTCAGTTATATGTTGTCATTTATAAAGACGTTTGCATAAAATAAAAATAATTAATATTTCAGTTTTTTTTTAATTTGTTTCTGTGGAATTATTATAACTCCATTTATTATATTACCTCATGATCATTTTCTCCCCAAAAATTTCAATTTAAAAACATAAATGTCACCAAGGTGTGTAACCTGTATTTCAACACATGAAGTAAATATTTATCAGTTGAAAGTCCTATTTTCTCATAAATAATTATTTTATCTTATGAAGTGATATTTTATCACTACCTCAGATAGCTGCTTTTCTTTCCCTCCTCCATTCCTAGTTATCCTTAAGCTGAAGGTATTTTAAAGGTTGATAACCTGTGTTTTGCATTGATTTTTTTTTTTTTTTTTACAAGGGATGATGAAATAACACTGACAATTATCTAATAGCACTAGTAGTGGTAAAAAGTCATAAGTATGAAATAATATAGTATGTAATAATGTATAAGTATAAGTAATGTAATAAGCTAACAAGTGTGTAATCTGTGTTTGTGAATTGAGATCTGAAAGTTGTGATCTAAAAAAAGGGTGTAATAACAAGGAACAAGAAATATAGCTCTGTGAATTGAGCCCCATGTATTTAAAATTTCAAAAATTTCTGTAACTTCTGTTACATAAAACATTAATTCATCTATTTTTAGATTTGGACACTTTAAGCGAAGTAAATACCAATTATGATAAACTGGTCCTGCAAACTGTTGCAATCAGTTGCATAAGTAATTTACTAATTAGAAAAAAGTAACATTATTATTACTTGGTAACAAATATATAAAATTTATAAAAATATATAAAATAAAAGCAATTTGTATATGGGAAGAATGCACAATTGTTGGTCTGCAAAGTAAAACTCATGTTAAAATGTTTTTGTAGTTCACATGACTATAAAGGGGTTGTAAAGGCAGAAGGTTTTTTTGTTATCTTAATGCATTCTATGCCTTAATATAAAAAGCCTTCTGTGTGCAGCAGCCCCCCTCAGCCCCCCTAACACTTACCTGAGGGTCCCTCTCTGTCCAGCGATGTCCACAAGTGTTTCAGCCATGCGAGATTCTCCTTCCTGATTGGCTGAGACAAAGAAGCAGAGTCATTGGTTCCCGCTGTTGTCAATCAAAGTCAGCTAGCCAATCAGGGGAGAGAGGGGGTGGGACCAGGTCGGGGCTCCATGTCTGAATGGACACGGGGAGCTGTGACTCGGCTCAGGTGCCCCCATAGCAAGCTGCTTGCTGTAGGGGCATTGAACAGGAGGGAGGGGCCAGGAGCACAGAAGAGGGACCCAAGAAGAGGAGGATCTGGGCTGCTCTGCGCAAATCCACTGCAATAGAGTCAGATAAGTATAACATGTTTATTATTTTATAGAAAAAAGAACGAGACTTTACAATCACTCTAAGGTTTACACCATAATTGCTGCTTCCTGTCACGAACTCCAGTTAAAGTTACTGTCTACTTTAATACATACATATTTGAGACACACAAATATGTCAGGCACACAAATTTAATGTTTACTTCCCAGACTGTCCCAGTCATTGTCACATTTTCCATGCAGGGAGGGGAGAGGAGAAGGTCAGACTTCATAATTACACTTAGGTAGCACCTAGCTACATTGGACAAAGAAGCCCTATGAGGAGCAGTGAAAATTTTTTTAAGATAGATTATTAAGGTGCCAATATGGTGAACACATATAGGCAAAGCTATGACAATACCTATAAGAAAAACTATATATTGTTTTACAGTTAGCTTTAAAAAAAAGTTTCATAAAACCTATAAAATAACCTATAAACCCAGTAAACCCTTCTCTACCTTCAACTATCTAATCCATCCTCCACTGCCTCCACCCACTGACTCACTCACTGCCCAGGAGATTGCTAATCACTTCAAAAACAAGATTGATACAATCCGTGATGAAATCTCAACTTTACAGGTATCTCCCCCAGTTAAGACCCCATGTCAACTGGTACAATTGACACTCCCCTTATTCAAATCTGCTACTACAGACAAAGTTGCTAAACTCCTTTCTAACGCCCACCTAACCACCTGCCCCCTGCACCCTATTCCCTATCAAATACTACAGTCGCCCTCTGACTCTATCCTACACACTCTAACCCACATCTTCAATCTCTTCCTCACCTCTGGCATTTTCTCCAGTGCTCTAAAACATGCACTGGTCACCCCCATACTTAAAAAGCCATCCTTGGACCCTACCAATCTTATCTCCTTGCTCCCCTTTTCTTCTAAACTCCTTAAACACCTGCTTTACAACCAACTGAGTGGCCACCTCATTAAGAATAACCTTCTTGATCCCCTTCAATCTGGATTTCGCACTCAACAGAAACTACTCCTTTAAAGCTCACACATGACCTACTAACTGCAAAAACCAACGGACACTGTTCTGTACTCCTACTTCTGGATCTTTCAGCTGCCTTTGACACAGTTGACCACCCCCTCCTCCTCAAAAAACTTTACTCCCTTGGTCTCCATGACTGTGCCTGTCAGTGGCTCTCATCCTACCTATTCCAACGCACCTTCAGTGTCACTTAGAATTCTACTTCATCCACGCCTCTTCCCTTCTCCGTCAGGGTCCTCAAGGTTCTCTTCTTGGACCTCTTTTATTTTCAATCTACACCTTTTCCATGGGTCAACTGATAGCCTCTGATGGCTTTCAATATAATTTCTATGCTGACGACACACAAATCTATCTCTCCACCCCTCAATTCAATCCATCAGTCTCCTCACGCATCACTAACTTACTAACAGACATATCTGTATGGATATCACACCACTTCCTCAAATGCAACTTGTCCAGAACCAAGCTTATAATATTTCCTCCCTCATGTGCCTCTTCCCCTGACTTCTCTGTCAAGAGCAATTACACAACCATCCACCCATCCTCACATGTCAGCATGCTAGGTGTTATCTTGGACTCTGAACTCTCCTTTTGACCCCACATCTAATCACTTTCCAAAGCTTGCTGCCTCAACCTCCGCAACATCTCTAAACTACATCCCTTTCTAACCAATGAAACCACAAAGCCCCTGACTCACTCCCTGGTTATCGCTCTCCTTGACTACTGCAACTCCCTCCTCATTGGCTTACCTTTAAATAGACTATGCCCCCTTCAGTCCATCATGAATGCTGTTGCCAGACTCATCCACCTTACAAACCGCACAGCGTCTGCTACCCCTCTCTGCCAATCCCTCCATTGGCTTCCACTTGCCCAACAAATTGAATTCAAAATACTAACAATAAGTTACAAAGCCATCCACACATATGCCCCCCAGCTACATCACTAGCCTAGTCTCAAAATACCAACCTAATCGCCCTCTTTGTTCCTCCCAAGACCTCTTGCTCTCTAGCTCCCTCATCACCTCCTCCCCTATCCACCTCCAGGACTTCTCACGAGCCTCTCCCATCCTCTGGAATTCGCTACCCCAATCTGTCAGACTGTCTCCAAATGTATCCACTTTTAAGCGATCCATGAAAACTTTCCTCTTCAGCAAAACCTATCATGCCTCCATCTAACAACTGCACTATTTTCTCCATTAGCTCAGCCCCCACAGCTATTACCATTTTGCATAACTTGACCCTCCCTCCTACATTGTAAGCTCTAACAATCAGGGCTCTCTGATTCCCCCTGTATTGAATTGTATTGTAATTGTACTGTCTGCCCTAATGTTGTAACACCCCCCTGGTTCGGTTCACACCAGAACCTGCGAACAGACCGAAAATTTGCGCAAACATTAGAACCCCATTAAAGTCAATGGGACTCAAACGTTCTAAATCAAAAATGTTAATTTTAAAGGCTAATATGCAAGTTATTGTCCTAAAAAGGGTTTGGGAACCTGGGTCCTGCCCCAGGGGACATGTATCAATGCAAATTTTTTTAAAAAACGGATGTTATTCCGTGAGAATTGATTTAAATGACGCTTAAAGTGAAAAAAAAAGTGAAATATTCCTTTAAATATCATGCCAGGGGGGTGTCTATAGTATGCCTGTGAAGTGGCACGTGTTTCCCATGTTTAGAACAGTCCCTGCACAAAATGACATTTTTAACGGAAAAAAGTAATTTAAAACTGCTTGCGGTTTTAATGTAATGTCTGGTCCCGGCAATATGGATGAAAATCATTGAGAAAAATGGTATGGGTACCCCCCCAACCCATTAACAACCCCTTTGGGTCTTGTATGGATATTAAGGGGATCCCCGTACCCAAATTAAAAAAAGGAAAGGCGTGGGGCCCCTAGGCCCTATATACTCAGAACAGCAGTATACAGGCGGTGCAAACAAGACAGGGACTGTGTAGGTTTGTTGTTAATTAAATAATTTTATCTTTAAGCTTTTTGGAAAACATAAGGAAGGGTTATCACTCCTGTAACATTTTTTTTTGCTGTCTGTGCACCTCTTCAGAAGATTTTCACCTCACTTTCTGTCCCAATGACAAATGTTTTTTGAAAATTTGGTGTTTTTAGTAAAACAAGGATTGGGATAAAGCATCAGTGGAGAGGAGACAAGTTTTTCCCATATCAACTCTTAAAGGAGAGAATTTCCCTTCCTAGGGGTAAATTTCACCTCACGTTCTGTTGTCTCCTTCCGTTTGCAAGTAGGAGACATTTGTAAGTTGGATGTTTGAAAGTAGAGGCCTGCCCTATATGCTTTGCAGAAATTTGTGCTTAAGGTGTTGGTGTTGCCACAACACTGTAAGCCCTCAAAGTGACTCTTGGTGGGTGCTGAAACGCCCTGCTGTGAACTATTATATCAAGAATTATAATTACATGCCATTGTTGAACAGTGGTAGAAAAATTGGGCCTTTGGTGGTGGTGGTGCCATAACTCTGTAAGTCCTCACAATTCCTCTTGGTGGGTGCTGGAACGGGCCCTGCTGTGAAATATTATATCAAGAATTGTAATCACATGCACCTGTTGAACAGGGGCATGGAAATTGGGCCTTAGGCACTGGTGCCACAACACTGCAACACCTCACAGATACTCTAGCAGGAATAAGCCCTGCTGCAAAGTATTGGATCAAAAATTTTAATTACACATCTGTTAAACTGGGGCTGAAAAATTGTTCCTTAGGCACTGGTGCTGGTGCCACAACACTGCAACCACTCACAGATACTCTAGTTGGAGTGCAGGAATGAGCCCTACAGCAAAGTATTGCATCAAAAATTTTAATTACATGCCCCTGTTTAACAGGGGCTTAAAAATCGGGCCTTAGGCACTGGTGCTGGTTCCACAACACTGCAACCACTCACAAATATTGTAGTTGAGCACAGCAACGAACCCTCCTGCAAAATATTGCATTAAAAATTGTAATTACACGCCCCTGTTAAACAGGGGCTGAAAAATTGGGCCTTAGCCACTGGTGGTGGCGCCCAGAACCAAAAATGTAAAAGCTATCAGCATGATCATTGAGGAGGAAGAGGATAGTCACTCAGCTTAACAGGATAGTCACTGAACATCAGCATATGCAGTCTTGAAGGGATCTGACATTTCAAAAAAAAAATATTCAGTTACTTCAGCATTAGGTGCTTGGTAGCTGGTGGTGATCCAAGACTGATTCATTTTTATGAAGGTCAGTTGATCAACCGGGTCAGTGCACAGGTGCACCCTGTGATCGGTTACAAAGCCTCCAGCAGCACTGAATGTGCATTCCCGAAACAACGCTGGATGCAGCAGAGGCCAGTAGCTCAATTGCATACTGTTTAAGCTCTGGCCAGTGATCCATCCTCAAGACCCAGTAATTTAGAGGATTTTCGGTGGGAAAGGTGTCCAAGTTTGATCTTGCCCCTAGGTATTCCTGCACCATGTAAATCAGATGCTGGCGATGGTTGCTGGAACCGATCATACCTTGGGGCTGTGGACTAGGGATGAGCTTCGTGTTCGAGTCGAACGTACGTTCGACTCGAACATTGGCTGTTCGTCCGTTCGGCGAAATCCGAACTCTTGGTCCGTTCGCGTCAAAATTCGTGTGGCGCACGGCCCACAATGCACTGCGATGGCGCAGTGCATTGCTGGCTCATGATTGGCCAAGCATGCACTGTGACCCAGCATGCTTGGCCAATCGCAGCGCCAGCAGCGAGGAGAGCCATGATTGGCCACAGGCAGGATGCCTGTGGCCAATCATAGCTCAGGCTGTGTAGTGCACGCCCCACACTATATAAGGCCGCCTTTGAGGCGGCCTCGTGTAGTGTGTTGGCATCTGAAGCAGTGGGTGTTCTGTGTACCTTCAACACAGTTACACACCAATCGTTTTTGGCTGATTTCCTATCTTGCTCTTGTGTAGTGGTTATTGTCTGTGCCCTGACCGCAGTATACACCACTATATTCACCTCACCTATATAGCTAGTGATCTAGCTTTAATAATAGAGCTTGCAGTCAGTAGTGTTAGGAGATAGTGCGTGCTGTCTGCGTGCCCTGACGGCAGTATACACCGTGATATTCACCTCACCTATATAGCTAGTGGTCCATCTTTAATAATAGAGCTTGCAGTCAGTAGTGTCAGGAGATAGTGCGTGCTGTCTGCGTGCTCTGTACCCAGTACATACCGCTATAATCCACCTACATAGCTGTTCTCTATTTGAGCCCAATTGCCATCTGCAGGAGTTATTGGAAGTTGTCTGTGCCTCCAACACAGCACAGTATACATCTGTATATACCCCTTTATCTCTGCTGTTCTATAAAAAAGGCATCTGCAGGAGTTAGTGGGTGTTGTGTGCCTCCAGCACAATATAAACTACCCAACTACTGTTTTACCCAACTCCCTTCAGGCCATTACCGTGTCTGGAAGGCCAGCAAGGAGAGGCAGACAGGCGCTAGCCGATAAAAGAGGGCAAGCAGGCTCTGTGTCTAGAGACAACAGTGCTGGTCGTGGACGCGGTGCATTGTCATCAGCACGTGGCCATGGGACATGCTTGTCCTTCTTTTCTGCAGCTGGACATGTTGAACCGCAACATGCCAACGACTTGGTAGAGTGGATGACCAAGCCCTCTTCATCCTCCTCATCCTCTCTCACCCAGTCTCAGGGTAGTAGCAAAGCAGCTGCCAACGCATCGTCTTCCCTCCTCTCAATGTCATCATCAGTGACTCCTTCCCTAGACCCACCACGTCCTCCTGAGGAGTCTCCTGAACTCTTTGAGCACAGTGTTGGGTACATGCTCCAGGAGGATGCCCAGTGTTTGGTGGGCTCTGATGATGACACTCAGCTAGAGGAAGGCAGTAGCGTGAGCGCAGAGAGAGGGGATGCTCAAGAAGAACAGCAATCTGGCAGTCATGTTCCACAAGCTGCAGCATACTGCCAGGTTTGCTACAGCGATGAAGAGGGAGGGGATGATGAGGGCACTGACTCCACGGGGGTGCCTGGAAGGAGGGAGGAGGAGGAGGAGGAGGAGACACATGTCCAACGAGGCAGGATGCCCTCCGGGGGCCAGCTTAGGGGCAGCACACCGCCTGCGCAGATCGCTTCCTCTGCGCGTTATTCTAAAAGTTCTTTGGTGTGGGCCTTTTTTTGAGACGAGTGCATCAGATCGCACCGCTGCTATTTGCAACATATGTCTCAAGCGTATCTCACGTGGCCAAAACATCAGCCGCTTGGGCACCACATGCTTGACCAGACATATGTTGACCTGCCATGCAGCTCGTTGGCAAGCGTACCTCAAAGACCCACACCAAAGAACAAAGCGGACCTCTCCTTGCTCCTCATCAGCTGGCATCTCCAACCCCACTAGACCTTCAGTCCTCTCTGAAACCTGCTCTGAGAGGAATGAAGGTGTAGAATTAGGTGTGTCACAGCCAAGTGCTTCCGGGAACTCTGCTAGTGGTACACCCACGTCCGATTATAGCAGGCAAATGTCCCTGCCCCAGCTGCTGGACCGGCGGAAGAAGTTTACTCCCAGCCATCCACATGCCCAGCGGTTGAATGCTAGCTTGGCTAAATTGCTAGCACTTCAACTGCTGCCTTTTCAGTTGGTAGACTCGGCCTGAGTTTGTACAATGTGCGGTTCCTCAGTGGCAGGTCCCCAAACGCCGATTCCGGCTCTCTACCGGCATGTGGAAGGCAATGTCCTTGCCTCGCTGGACAGGACGGTCAGCGGTAAGGTGCATATTACCACTGACTCATGGTCCAGCAGGCATGGACAGGGACGTTACCTGTCTTTCATGGCCCATTGGGTCACTCTTCTGGCTGCTGGGAAGGATGCAGGACAAGGTGCAGTAGTGTTGGAGGTTGTTCCGCCACCACGCCTCCAAAATGCTACTATTGGTTGTGACACACCTCTCTCCTCCACCCCCTCCTCTTCTTCTTCCTCCATGGCCTCTTCCAGTGCTCTGTTCTCAGAACCAGCGGTGCTCCGTAGGCGTTCCAGGGGCTACGCAAGTACGCAGGCAAAACGATGCCATGCCGTGCTTGCGCTGGTTTGTTTGGGGGACAGGAGCCACACTGGGGCGGATGTTTTGTCAGCTCTGCAGGGGCAGGCCGAGAGGTGGTTGACGCCACGCCAGCTTAAGCCAGGAATGGTGGTTTGCGACAATGGCACCAACCTCCTCTCCGCCCTCCGACAGGGACAACTGACCCATGTGCCCTGTGTAGCTCACGTCCTTAACCTGGTGGTGCAGCGGTCCTTGGGCAGGTACCCCGGCTTACATGATGTCCTGAAGCAGGCCAGGAAAGTCTGTGTGCATTTCCGCCGATCATTTAATGCCTGTGCTCGGCTGGCTGAGCTCCAAAAGGAGTTGAACCTGCCCAAGAACCGCCTTATATGTGACATGCCCACCAGATGGAACTCAACATTGGCCATGCTGCAGCGGCTGCACACGCAGCAGAGGGCCATCAATGAGTACCTGTGCGACTACGGCACCAGGACAGGGTCAGGGGAGCTTGGTTTTTTCTCACCACGCCAGTGGGGCATGATCAGGGATGCATGCACTGTCCTGTCACCGTTTGAGGAGGCCACAAGGATGGTGAGCAGTGACAGTGCATGCATCAGTGACACTGTACCTCTTGTCCACCTCTTGGAGCATACGCTGCGTGGAATAATGGACAGGGCACTTGAGGCAGAACAGAGGCAGGAAGAGGAGGACTTCCTTGCCTCTCAAGGCCCCCTTTATCCAGACAGTGTTCCTGCTGTGCCACCCATCACACAGGAAGAGGGTGAGGAGGAGGAAGAGGAGGAGGAGGATGATTGTGTCAGCATGGAGGTGGAGGCTGGCACTCAGCATCAGCAGCAGCAGCAGTCTTATAGGGATGATTTACAGTCCCAAGAAACACGTGGACTTGTACGTGGCTGGGAGGAGGTAGCTGCGGATCATGTTGTCCTTAGTGACCCAGAGGACTCCGGACCGAATGCCTCAGCTAACCTACGCTGCATGGCCTCCCTGATCCTGCAAAGCCTGCGGAAGGATCCTCGTATTCTTCGGATCAAGGAGAGGGACCATTACTGGCTGGCCACTCTCCTTGATCCACGGTACAAGGGTAAGGTTGCCGACCTTATCTTGCCATCGCAGAGGGAGCAGAGGATGAGACATCTCCGGGAGGCCTTGCAGAAAGCTCTGTGCAACGCGTTCCCAGAGACTGGGAGGTTACAAACTCCTGGTCCTGGACAACGTGTTGCTGAGGCATCGGTCAGAAGGAGCGGTGGAGAAGGTGGCCGTCTGACTGATGCTTTCAGACAATTTTTTAGTCCGCAGCCCCAAGGTATGATTGGTTCCAGCACCCATCGCCAGCGTCTAATTTACATGGTGCAGGAATACCTAGGGGTAAGGTCAGACTTGGACACCTTTCCCACCGAAAATCCTCTGGCTTACTGGGTCTTGAGGATGGATCACTGGCCAGAGCTTGCACAGTATGCAATTGAGCTACTGGCCTGTCCTGCATCCAGCGTTCTTTCGGAACGCACCTTCAGTGCTGCTGGTGGCTTTGTTACCGATCACAGGGTGCGCCTGTCCACCGAATCAGTTGATTGACTGACCTTCATCAAGATGAATCAGTCTTGGATCACCCACAGCTACCAAGCACCTGAAGCTGATGTAACCGAATAATTTTTTTTGAAATACCACATCCCTTCAAGACTGCCTATGCTGATGCTGAGTGACTGTCCTGTTATGTTGATTGTCTATCCTCTTCCTCCTCCGCTGATATGTTGGAAGAACATTTTTGGTTCTGGGTGATGCCAGCAGCCCAATTTTTCTGCCTCTGTTTAACAGGGGCGTTTAAGTACAATTTTTGATTCAATGCTTTGCAGCAGGGCTAATTCCTGCAATAAAACTAGAGTATATGGCAGAGGTTGCAGTGTGGTGGCACCAGCACCAGTGCCTAAGGCCCAATTTTTCTGCCCCTGTTTAACAGGGGCGTTTAAGTACAATTTTTGATGCAATGCTTTGCAGCAGGGCTAATTCCTGCAATAAAACTAGAGTATATGGTAGAGGTTGCAGTGTGGTGGCACCAGCACCAGTGCCTAAGGCCCAATTTTTCTGCCCCTGTTTAACAGGGGCGTTTAAGTACACTTTTTGATGCAATGCTTTGCAGCAGGGCTAATTCCTGCAATAAAACTAGAGTATATGGCAGAGGTTGCAGTGTGATGGCACCAGCACCAGTGCCTAAGGCCCAATTTTTCTGCCCCTGTTTAACAGGGGCGTTTAAGTACAATTTTTGATGCAATGCTTTGCAGCAGGGCTAATTCCTGCAATAAAACTAGAGTATATGGCAGAGGTTGCAGTGTGGTGGCACCAGCACCAGTGCCTAAGGCCCAATTTTTCTGCCCCTGTTTAACAGGGACGTTTAAGTACAATTTTTGATGCAATGCTTTGCAGCAGGGCTAATTCCAGCAAAAAAACTAGAGTATATGGAAGAGGTTGCAGTGTGGTGGCACCAGCAGCAGTGCCTAAGGCCAAATTTTTCTGCCCCTGTTTAACAGGGACATGTAATTACAATTCTTGATATAATATTTCACAGGAGGGCCCCTTCCTGTGCCCACCCAGAGTAACGGCGAGGACTTATAGTGTTGTGGCACCAGCACCACAACCACCAAAGGTCAATTTTTCTACCACTGTTCAACAATGGCATGTAATTACAATTCTTGATATAATTGTTCACAGCAGGGCGCTCCAGCGCCCACCAAGAGTCACTTTGAGGGCTTACAATGTTGTGGCAAAACCAACACCTTGTTCCGCCATTTCTGCAGAGCATATAGGGCAGGCCCCTACTTTCAAACATCCAACTTACAAACATCTCCTACTTGCAAACGCAAGGAGACAGCAGCAAGTGAGATGAAAAAAGATGGACGACAAAACTAATTATACAGGGGTGATAACCCTTCCCTATGTTTTCCAAAAAGCTTAA
This sequence comes from Lithobates pipiens, assembly GCF_037356315.1. Taxonomy (NCBI): domain Eukaryota; kingdom Metazoa; phylum Chordata; class Amphibia; order Anura; family Ranidae; genus Lithobates; species Lithobates pipiens. Next base: position 484,331,980 of record NW_027507748.1, read on the forward strand.
AAATAGTTTTTTTGACTGGAGCTACACTTTAAAAATGTACCAGTTGAAAATTACAAACAGATTCAACTTAACACAACAAACCTACACAGTCCCTGTCTTGTTTGCACCGCCTGTATACTGCTGTTCTGAGTATATAGGGCCTGGGGGCCACACGCATTTCCTTTTTTTAATATGGGTACAGGGTTCCCCTTAATATGCGTACAAGACCCAAATAGGCTGGTAATGGGCAGGGAGGGCTACCCATGCCATTTTTCTCAATGATTTTCAACCATATTGCAGGAACCAGATATAACATTAAAACCGCAAGCAGTTTTAAATGGTGTTATTTCCGTTTAATGTTATTTTGTGCAGGGACTGTTCTAAACACGGGAAACACGTGCCACTTCACAGGCATACTACTGACACCCCCCAGGCACCATATTTAAAGGAATATTTCACTTTTTTTTCACTTTAATCGTCATTAAAATCAGTGCTCCCGCCAAAACGGCCGTTTTTAAAACTTTTTTTTGCATTGACCCATGTCCCCTGAGGCAGGAGTCAGGTCCCCAAACCCTTTTTAGGACAATATCTTGCATATTAGCCGTTAAAATTAGCACTTTCCATTTCGAACGTTCGAGTCCCATAGACTTCAATGGGGTTCTAACGTTCGTAACGAACGTGGGGTCCGTTCGAAAGTTCTGGTGCGAACCGAACCAGGGGGTGTTTGGCTCATCCCTACTGTGGACTAAAAAATTGTCTAAATGCATTGGTCAGACGGACACCTTCTCCACTGCTCCTTCTGTGACTGACCGAAGCCTCAGCAACATGTTGTCCAGGACCAGGAATTTGTTACCTCCCAGTCTCTGGGATCACACAGACCTTTCTGCAAGGCCCCCCAAAGATGTTTCATCCTCTGCTCCTTCTGCGACGGCAAGATAAGGTCCGCAACCTTACCCTTGTAATGTGGATCAAGGAGGGTTGCCAGCCAGTAATGATCCCTCTCCTTGATCCGATGAATACGATGATCCTTCCGCAGGCTTTGCAGGATCAGGGAGGCCATGCAGTGTAGGTTAGCTGAGGCATTTGGTCCGGAGTCCTCTGGGTCACTAAGGATGACATGATCCGTAACCACCTTCTCCCAGCCACGTACAAGTCCACGGGTTTCTTGGGACTGTAAATGATCACTAATAGACTGCTGCTGATGCTGAATGCCAGGCTCCACCTCCATGCTGACACAATCCTCCTCCTCTTCCTGTATGATTGGCGGGACAGCAGGAACACTGTCTGGTTAAAGGGGGCCTTGAGAGGCAAGGAAGTCCTCCTCTTCCTGCCTCTGTTCTGCCTCACGTGTCCTGTCCATTATTCCACACAGCGTGTGTTCCAACAGGTGGACAAGAGGGACAGTGTCACTGATGCATGCACTGTCACTGCTCACCATCCTTGTGGCCTCCTCAAATGGTGACAGGATAGTGCATGCATCCCTGATTATGGCCCAATGGCGTGGGGAAAAATAAATAAGCTCCCCTGACTCTGTCCTGGTGCCGTAGTCGCACAGGTACTCATTGATGGCCCTCTGCTGTGTGTGCAGCCGCTGCAGCATGGCCAATGTTGAGTTCCACCCGGTGGGCTTGTCACAGATTAGACGGTTCTTGGGCAGGTTAAATTCCTTTTGTAGGTCAGCCAGCCGAGCACTGGCATTATATGACCGGCGGAAATGCACATAGACTTTCCTAGCCTGCCTTAGGACATCCTGTAAGTCTGGGTACCTGCCCAAGAACTGCTGCACCACCAAGTTAAGGATGTGAGACACAGAGGGCACATAGGTCAGTTGTCCCTGTCAGAGGGCGGAGAGGAGATTGCTGCCATTGTCGCAAACCACCATTCCAAACCAACATTCCTGGCTTAAGCTGGCGTCAACCACCTCTCAGCCTGCCCCTGCAGAGCTGACAGAATATCTGCCCCAGGGTGGCTCCTGTCCCCCAAGCACACCATCGCAAGCATGTCATGGCATCTTTTTGCCTACGTACTTGCATAGCCCCTTGAATGCCTATGGAGCACCGCTGGTTCCGAGGACAAAGCACAGGAAGAGGCCAAGGAGGAAGAAGAAGAGGAGTGGAGGAGAGAGGTGTGCCAGAATCACCAGTAGTAGCATTTTGGAGGTGTTGTGGCAGAACAATCTCCAACACTACTGCACACTTCCCAGCTGCCAGAAAAGTCACCCAATGCGCCGTGAAAGATAGGTAACACCCCTGTCCATGCCTGCTGGACCATGAGTCAGCGATAATATGCACCTTACCGCTGACTGCCCTGCCCAGTGAGGCCAAGACATTGCCTTCCACATGCCTTCCACATGCCGGTAGAGAGCTGGAGCTGGAGAAAAAGTGGCGTTTGGGAACCTGCCACTGAGGAACCGCACATTGCACAAATTCATGGAAGGGGCAGAGTCTACCAGAGTCTACCAACCGAAAAGGCAGCAGTTGAAGTGCTATCAATTTAGCCAATCTAGCATTCAACCACTGGGCATGTGGATGGCTGGGAGTGACCTTATTTCGATGGTGCAGCAGCTGGGGCAGGGAAATTTGCCTGGTACAATCGGTTGTCAGTCTACCGATAGCAGATTGCCCGCAAATACTTGGCTATCACACATAATTCTACACCTTCATTCCTCTCAGAGCAGCTTTCAGAGAGGACTGAAGGTATAGTGGGGTTAGAGATCCCAGCTAATGAGGAGCAAGGAGAGGTCCGCTTTGTTCTTTGGTGTGGGTCTTTTAGGTACCCTTGCCAACGAACTGCATGGCAGGTCGACATATGTCTGGTCAAGCATGTGGTGCCCAAGCGGCTGATGTTTTGGCCACTTGAGATATGCTTGAGACAAATAGCAGCGGTGCGATCTGATGCACTCGTCTCAAAAAAGCCCACACCAAAGAACTTTTGGAATAACGCGCAGAGGCAGCGCCTTGCATATATGGAGCTCTGTGGTGTGCTGCAGTCAGTGTGCTGCCCTTAAGCTGGCCCCTGAAGGGCATGCCTTGTTAGAGATGTGCCTCCTCCTCCTCCTCCTCTCTCCTATCAGGCACCCACGTGGAGTCAGTGACCCCTCCTCATCACTGGAGCAAACCTGGCAGTATGCTGCAGCTGGGGGAACATGACTGCCAGATTGCTGTCCTTCTTGGGCATCCCTTCTCTCACGTTACTGCCTTCCTCTAGCTGGGTATCATCATCAGAGCCTTCAAAACGCTGGGCATCCTCATAGAGCATGTAGCCAACACTGTGCTCAAACAGTTCGGGGGACTCCTCAGGAGGATATGGTGGGGCTAGGGAAGGAGTGACTGATGCCATTGAGCCAAGGGAAGAGGCCGCGTTGGCAGCTGCTTTGCCAGTACCCTGAGCCTGGGTGAGAGAGGATGAGGAGGATGACGATGGCTTGGTCATCCACTCTACCAAGTCTTCGGCATGTTGCGGCTCAACACGTCTAGCTGCCGAAAATAAGGAGAAGCATGCCCCATGGCCACGTGCTGATGAGCATGCACAGTGTCCACGACCAGCACTGTTGCCTCTAGACACAGAGCCTGCTTGTCCTCTTTTATTGGCTCGTGACTGTCTGCCTCTCTTTGTTGGCCTTCCAGACATAATAATGGCCTGCAGGGAGATGTAGCTGCAAAAAGCTTAGACGTATATACTGATATACTGCAGCTAGCAGAATCAACTGCCTGCCTGTAGTATTATTAGTATGAGAACACCATCAATTGGGGTAGCTTTATGAACACACTGTGCAGAGGACACAGTACACAGACTGTAATTACTGCAGCTGCCTGCCTGTGGTATGGGATCAGAAGAACACCAGCAATTGGGGTAGCTTTAGGTGCACACTGTGCAGATGACACAATACACCAACTTTAATTACTGCAGCTGCCTGCCTATGGTATAGGATCAGAAGAACACCAGCAATTGGGGTAGCTTTAAGTGCACACTGTGCAGATGACACAATACACCAAATGTAATTATTGCAGCTGCCTGCAGTATAGGATCAGCAGAACACCAGCAATTGGGGTAGCTTTAGGCACACACTGTGCAGATGACACAATACACCAACTGTAATTACTGCAGCTGCCTGCCTGCGGTATAGGATCAGAAGAACACCAGCAATTGGGGTAGCTTTAGGTGCACACTGTGCAGATGGCACAATGCACTGACTGTAATTGCTACAGCTGCCTGCGGATAGGATCATCAGAACACCAGCAATTGGAATAGCTTTAGGTGCACACTGTGCAGATGGCACAATGCACCGACTGTAATTGCTACAGCTGCCTGCGGATAGGATCAGAAGAACACCAGCAATTGGGGTAGCTTTAGGTGCACACTGTGCAGATGACAAAATACACCGACTTTAATTACTGCAGCTGCCTGCCTGTGGTATAGGAACAGAAGAACACCAGCAATTGGGGTAGCTTTAAGTGCACACTGTGCAGATGACACAATACACCGAATGTAATTATTGCAGCTGCCTGCAGTATAGGATCAGCAGAACACCAGCAATTGGGGTAGCTTTATGTGCATACTAGGCAGGTGGCACAATACACTGACTGTAATTACTGCAGCTGCCTGCGGTATAGGATCAGCAGAACACCTGCAATTGGGGTAGCTTTATGTGCACACTGTGCAGATAACACAATATACCAACTGTAATTACTGCAGCTGCCTGCGGTATAGGATCAGCAGAACACTGGCAATTGGGGTAGCTTTATGTGCACACTGTGCAGATGGCACAATACACCGACTGTAATTACTGCAGCTGCCTGCGGTATAGGATCAGCAGAACACAAGCAATTGGGGTAGCTTTATGTGCACACTGTGCAGACGACACAATACACCGACTGTAATTACTGTAGCTGCCTGCGGTATAGGATCAGCAGAACACCAGCATTTGGGGTAGCTTTATGTGCACACTGTGCAGATAACACAATTGCAATGCAGCACTATCCTTCTGCCGATTGCAAGGGCTGTAACAAAGCCAGTACACTCACTTGCCAGGTTTCCTCCCACTGTCCAATATGCCTCCCTATTGAACCAGTGGGGACAGTCAGAACAAGCTGAGCTGCACCTGAGTACAAAGAGCAGACCTAACCAATAGATCCTGTTTCCTGGTAGGCAGACAGGACTCTAAGTTTTACCTGACCATCTTCCTTGCAACCAGAAAGATCCAAAACTATACTCTCTTCTAGTATCTACCTAAGAGGGTGCTACAATAAGATCATATTAAAATAATATAAGGTAAGACTTTGTGAATCTTTGTTAAGAGCTGCACAATCCTCTGACCTTAATGATGTTTTCTATAAATCATTCCATTGACTGTGACAGTTCATCCCCTTACCCTAAGTATGTATATCTGGTTTTAGGGTTATCCTCACTGAGTAATATCTGTATAATTGTGTGGATATTCATTTAAACAACCTTAATAGTAGACTCACTGAATTATAGAAACTGTACGTTTTTCTCTGGAAGCACCCTCGCATAATGGTTCATGAAAAAAGAACAGTACCTACTTATTAGTTAGAGAATTTCAGTGTGCCTCCAGGAAAAAAATATAAGAAACCTCTTATAGAGCTATTTTTTGTTATAGACATATAGTATAAAAATTCCATTGTAATACATATAACATATCTATAAAAAATGCGCACATAACCCTAATAATATATATAAAAACTGTTCATGAAAATATTAGCCGGTGACCTTACCATTTCATCAGGACTGGACTAGGCATATGGTACTTCAATTTTCAGACCTATACCACATATCACAGATTATATTAACTACAAAGAAAATAGTGATACAATCATAGCACTTTAAAGAGTTACAGTGTAGAAAATAATTATTTGATCCCCTGCAAATTTTGTAAGTTTGCCCACTTACAAAGAAATTAAAAGTTTATCATTTTTATCATAGCTGTATTTTAAATAATATAGACAGGATATCAACCAAAATTCCAGAAAAGAACACATGATGCAAATGTTATAAATTGTATAAAGGAAGAAAGCCCTTCTCTCTGGTGCCACCTTCTGAAGAACAGTGAGCTACCGCCCTTTCAGCTTGGCAGCAACTCGCACAAATTTCTTTCAACAGTTGTGGTGGCCCACTGGCCCAAGAGATCTTTGCAAAGTGTCTTCCACAAAGTATCTCTGCCAAGGTTTTTTTAATAAGGTATCTTTGCAAAGTGTCTTTATTAACTAGGGATTTACCCCCTCCAGGTTGCAGCCTCTTGCTTGAATAGGAGAAATCCTCTGCAGTTGAAGTTCTTTTCTCCCGAATGGTGAAGCAATTTCAACTTCAGTAGCCCCCCTCCTCTATTTGCATGGATAGAACTGAATGGGATTTGAGAAAAGGAGACTTTAGCCCCAACAGCAACATGGTAATTGTAGTAACATTCTTCAGAGTTGGCAGCCCCTTTATAACAAGCAGTCCTTTCAAACTGACCTGGAAATTGACAGAACTCAATAATAGTGATCAGGATGCGTACTATCCGGACTATCTTTCCTCCAGGACCCAGAATACTAAGCACCCAAGCTTGGCCTTTTTTATCTAAATGATTGACATCCACACGGTCGATTTATATTGATCTTCCTAGAATCCAGTTTTATTTTATAATTAGGAAGATTTCCCATAACTGAGGCTTAGACTGGTTCCTATGTGGCTTGGGGACATAGAAGAAGTCCCAGACTGCTTCATCACACCAAGCCCCCCTAGATTTTCTCCATTACTTCCCGCTGAGCATAAGGATAATCGTATCCATATTCCATGGCTACCTTCCTCTGGATATATCTCTGGAATCGAGAGAACCTGGGAAGTTTCTGCCTGTCACCTGTCCCAGGTGGGGCATACGGGGTCTCCACTTTAGATATCAGATTTGAATAGTCATCGTTATGAGTCTGGGCCCGAGCATAAGTATGGGGTGGGGGACAAATCTGGGAAACTTGTGGCGTAGGCCTCACAGAACCTGAGGTTTCTTGCACATCTCATGCAAATTACTGCTGCCTTGGTTTCTTCACTGAGTGAACTAGAACATGGAGGACTTCCTTTCTCCTCGGTTCCCCAATCCCACTCAGTCTCCACTTCTGACCCACATTAACCGATTCTCTCTTCCAGGGAGGGAATCCAAATCAGCACTCAAACCTGGGTGACTCCACGTTGATGATCCTTGGTTTCCCCTTACTTGATGAACTGGAGGACCCAGCCTGACCCATCAATCTCCCTCTGCCTGTTTAAGATCCGGGCTTCTAGTTGCTGCACCCAACACACCCTGCGACTGCTGCCCAGCCTCCAATACTTGGGTGCATTGCATCTCTGAAATGCACATCCCCCGGGTCTGGCTGATGGTGGTGTGAGTGTGTGGCACTGGTCACAGCCCCAGTTGTGTTCTCAGCACTTCCCGGCCTCTTCCAAAGGCAATTGCTACAACATCTCACCGCAGTGCCCACACTGTCCCCAAGCGTGCAGCCTTACAGACACATTCTGGCATCTGCCACATAACAGTCCAAGGTGCTCTGTGTCTCCTCTGCTGCACAGTGCTAAACTTCCCCGGGGTGTCAACCGCACTCCCATGTCTGTAATTGTCGGATTCTGCATCCCAGTCCGCTCTGCAGGTTTTCCACCAACAATTGTAAAAGCCTTGTGTAAAAACACATTAAAACAGATGCTATAAATTAAGTTGCAGTTCAGTGAGTAAAATAAGTATTTGATCTCCAAGCAAAACATGACTTAGTACTTGGTGGAGAAACCCTTGTTGACAAGCACAGAGGTAAGACGGGTTCTTGTAGTTGGTGATCAGGTGTGCATACATCTCAGGAGGGATTTTGGTCCACTCTTCTTTACAGATCTTCTCTAAATCCTTAAGGTTTCTTGACTGTCTCTTGGCAAATTGAAGTTTCAGCTCCCTCCATAAATATTCTATAGGATTAAGGTCTGGGGACTGACTAGGCCACTCCATGACCTTAGTGTTTCCTCTTGAGCCACTCCTTTGTTGCCTTGGTGGTATGTTTTGGATCATTGTCATGCTAGAAGGGCCATCCGCGACCCACATTCAGGGTTCTGGCTAAGGGAAGAAGGTTCTCAACCAAGAGTTTACATTACATGGTCCCGTTCATTGGCCCCTCAATGTGGCAAAGTTGGCCTGTGCAGAGAAACAGCTCAAAAGCATCATGTTTCTACCTCCATGCTTTACTGTAGGGGCAGTGTTTTTAGGGTCATAGTAAGCATTTTTCATCCTCCAAACATGGCGAGTCAAGTTAATGCCAAAGAGCTAAATTTTGATCTCATATGACCCCAGCACTTTCTCCCAATCCTTCTCTGAATCATTTAGATGTGCATAGGCATGACTGAACATGTGCCTTCTTGAGGAGGGGGACTTGCCGTGTTTGGAGATAGAAAAATGTTGACTATGACCCAAAGAACACCATGCCTACAGTCAAGTACGGAGGTGGAAACACTATGCTTTGAGGCAGTTTCTCTGCTAAAGGTACAGACCGACTTTGCCGCATTAAGGGTCAATGGATAGGGCCATGTGACGGTTAAGAGACCTTAAGGATTTAGAGAAGATATATACGAAGAACAGTAGACCAAAATCCCTCTTGAGATATGTGCAAACTTGGCCACCAATTACAAGAAACATCTTACCTCTGTGCTTGCTGACAAGGGTTTCTCCACAAAGTAATAAATCATGTTTTGCTTGGAGATCAAATACAAATTTTACTCACTGAACTGCAACTCAATTTATAACATTTGCATCATTGTTTTTTTATGGACTTTTGGTTGATATTCTGTTTCAATCATTTAAAATACACCTATGATAAAAATTATAGACCCTTTATTTATTTATAAGTGAGTAAGCATGCCAAATCTACAGGGGATCAAATATTTTCCCCACTGTACCCCACTTTTGTTGAGGAAAAAACATGAGTGATCAATGTACATAGCAAGAATTTTAAATACATTTTGAATAAATAGCTGTTTGTTTGCTTGTCCATGTGCAAAGTGAATGTAAATGGGAATGACTTTTTCATTACTGATCAGTAGGGGTGGCCGAACGGTTCGCCTGGCGGTCGTTTCGCAGGGAATTTCGGCTGTTCGCGGTCCGCCCGATCGGCGGACTATTGCCGCTGTTCGCCCGGCGGACTTCCGTGTTTACTGTGTAAAAGAACTTTGACCTATGGTGACACATCCATGATGTGATACAGGACAGCCAATTGAGACATTACAGCACATGGACACTTGGACATTCCCCCTAACTTATAAATAGACCCGATCCGGCGGCCATTTTACATTCTTTCGTATGTCACTATAGGGATAGGTTGCTGTGTGGAGCAGGGAGAGACTGCAGTGACCCAAATCGCTAGCTATTAGGTCCACAAAAGTTCTTTTAAGGACTGGTATGGTATAGGTGTTAGGTGTAGTTCAGGATATAGGTTTGAGGCACTGCTATTCAAGTCATTGTTGCGGCAGCCTGTCTTTTGTCAGTGTAGAGAGAGGGACAGGATGCTGTGTGCAGCAGGGACAGTCAGTTTAATCAATAGCTGTTACTATTAGGTCCACAAAATTCCTTTTCAGGACTGGTATGGTAAAGTAGTACAAGATATAGTTTTGAGTGCTATTCAAGTTATTGTTGCAGCAGCCTGTGTTTTGTCATTTTAAATAGGGACAGGCAGGAAGCTGTGTGTGGCAGTGAGGGACAGTTAGTTTAATCAGTAGCTGTTACTTTTAAGTCCACAAAGGTTCTTTTCAGGACTGGTATGGTAATAGGCTTGTACACGTATAATATTCTTTCTTGCAAATATAGAAAGAATATTATACTTGACTGCTGCCCTTCTGCTGCAGTAGTCCTTTATGAGTATAGGGACTGAGGTACAGTCTGCTAATCACAACCTACTAGTTCCACAAAGGTCCTTATAAGGACTGGTAAGGTATAGTGTACTACAGTACATAGGGTTGAGTGAGGTACAGTCTGCTATTCCTTAAGGACTGGTATAGGTCTACAATATATAGGGTTGAGGTGCACTACTGCTGACTGCTGCCCTATACTGCAGCAGTCCTTTATCAGTATAGGGACTGAGGTACAGTCTACTAATCATAACCTACTAGTTCCACAAAGGTCCTTATAAGGACTGGTAAGGTATAGTGTACTACAATACATAGGGTTGAGTGAGGTACAGTCTGCTATTCCTTAAGGACTGGTATAGGTCCACAATATATAGGGTTGAGGTGCACTACTGCTGACTGCTGCCCTATACTGCAGCAGTCCTTTATCAGTATAGGGACTGAGGTACAGTCTGCTAATCACAACCTACTAGTTCCACAAAGGTCCTTTAAGGACTGGTAAGGTATAGTGTACTACAGTACATAGGGTTGAGTGAGGTACAGTCTGCTATTCCTTAAGGACTGGTATAGGTCCACAATATATAGGGTTGAGGTGCACTACTGCTGACTGCTGCCCTATTCTGCAGCAGTCCTTTATCAGTATAGGGACTGAGAGTTTTGTCACAGGGTCATTTAAAAAATGACAGGCAGAGGAAGAGGCAGGCCCTTCCACAGGGGTGGTAAGGGTAGGGCAGGAGCAACAGGCTTGAGCCAAAGTGGGAAGTTGCAGAAGGTGCGTTCAATTAGTTTAAAGGACGCACCAGACTTGGTTGAGTGGCTCACTCAGCCTTACTCTTCTGCATCCTCCTCATCCTCTCGATCTGCACCCTCTTCTTCACTCTCTGCTATGTGCACCCCCAAAGACACTACCACCAACAACACCACTACCACTACCACCACATACCTTCCGCTTGAGTCACAGGAATTATTTTCCGATCCATATCAATACATTTCTGATGGGCAGCCACTCTTGGCATTGGATCAGGAAGAGGAGGTAGCAACAACCGCCACTCAGCAGTCTGACGACAGTACCCAGATCAGCCCAAGGAGGAGGTTGGTCCCCGGTGTTGCTGCCTACTCCGAGATCTCTACTTATAGCGGTGGGGAAGGTGACGTCGATGGTGACGTGTCTAGTGATGTCACGTGGGTGCCCACAAGAGAGGAAGAGGAGGGGAGATATGGACCAGCAGATAGGGAGGAGAAGCAGGAATAACTTACATTGCACAGGAGGGACAAAGCAGACTGCTAATGTATCAGGAGCGAGTCATCGACCATGTACGGTCACATCTGGCGCTCCCAGGATGCCGGCACATGGCTCCGCAGTGTGGGCTTTTTTTAACGTGTCTGCTGCTGACAATAGTGTTGCCATCTGCAATCTTTGCAGTCAATGCATTAGTCGCGGTAAGCCCAACACTCACCTAGGGACGACCGCCTTAAGAAGGCACATGAGCAGCCATCACCGAGCCCAGTGGGAGCAACGGAACACACAAAGCCACACTCCAGGCTCTCACCGTCCAGCCTCGTCTTCTACTTCTCCTTCTCCTCACTCCTCACAATTGTCCTCCACTCCACCTTCCATCACGCCAAGCTCACGTTTTTCTGCAAAAAGGCAGGCTTCCGTGGGCCTAATGTTCGAGCGTAAAAAAAATGATGACGCCGGATAACCCTCTTGCCCAACGGTTGACGGCTGGCTTGTCAGAACTGATAGCCCGCCAACTACTGCCATATAAACTGGTGGACTCGGAGGCCTTTCGAAAATTTGTGGCCATTGGAACACCACAATGGAAGGTCCCAGGAAGGAAGTATTTCTCAGAGAAGGGCATCCCAGAGCTATATGGCCATGTTCAGCGGCAAGTGAATGTATCTCTGGCACACAGTGTCGGTGCCAAGATACATCTGACCACAGACACGTGGTCTAGCAAACACGGGCAGGGAAGGTATATCACTTTAACTGCCCACTGGGTGAACCTTCTGACGGCTGTCAAGCATGTAACCCATGGCACCCGTGTAGATTTGGTTTTATCGCCACGGATTGCATGCAGGCCTGGCTCTTATTCTCCTCCTCCTCCTACTCCATCCTCCCCCCTCTCCTCCTCGGCTGACTCCTCCTTTTCCGCTGCTAGCGTCTCTTCTGCTGCGCCGCCCAGGCTCCCCAGAACCTATTCAACATGCCAGGTTAGACGTTGCCATGCCGTGCTACGTCTGTTGTGCCTGGAAGCCAAGAGCCACACTGGCCCGGCACTCCTTTCAGCTTTGCATTCACAGGCAGATCAGTTGCTAACACCGCTCAATTTGACAGTTGGTAAAGTGGTGTGTGACAACAGTGCCAATCTGCTTAGCGCATTGAAACAGGGCAAAATTACACACGTGCCATGCATGACACACGTCTTAAACTTAGTCGTGCAGCGATTCGTTGTCAAATACCCTGGGGTCCAGGACATCTTGCGACAGGCAAGGAAAATCTCAGCCCATTTCAGAAGATCTTACACGGCCATGGCTCACCTTGCTGACATTCAGCGGCGACACAATCTGCCGGTCAGTCATCTTATTTGCGATTGCCCGACGCAATGGAACTCAACCTTCTATATGCCTGATAGGCTGCTCCAGCAGAAACGTGCAGTTAACGTCTACCTGTATGAACGCTGCGGCAGAACAGGTTCTGGGGAGCTGTTTTTTTTTTCACCACGCCAGTGGCTGCTGATGCAGGACGCATGCAGACTTCTGCGGCCATTTGAGGAGATCACCAAACTGGTCAGTCACAGCCATGGCGCCATCAGTGACATGGTACCTTATGCCTTCTTTATGGAGCGTGCATTGCGTCGTGCCATTGATCAAGCTGTGGAGGAACAGGAGCGGGAAGATGAGGAAGTCACAATGCTGGATGAATTCCCAGGGGGGGCTACTCTATCTGAGACAAGTGAACAACAGGAGTCTGAAGAGGAGTCAGAGGAGGATGGTGCCGGGGCAGATGAGGAGGAGCAAGAAGAGCATGCTTTAAACCTTTCTGGGATCCCTGTTGTTGTGCGTGGATGGGGAGAGGAGAATGAAGAGGACGACATTATCCTGGATGATGAGCAGGAGCCAGGCCACCACACCGCTTCCAGTTTAGGGCAAATGGGGGCCTTCATGCTCCAGTGTTTTAATAGGGACCCCGTATAAAAAGCATAAGGGTCAAGGACCAGTACTGGGTGGCAACGTACTTAGACCCCCGGTACAAACACAAAATGGCTGTCAGAATGGAGCACATCCAGGCCTTGCTTCGAGAAATGCTGCATTCTGCTTTTACGTGCGCTGGCAGAGGAGCAATTCCCACTGCCAGAGAAGGAGTTGCAGGTACCAATCCAACAGCGCCTGCAAGAAGAGGCCGGTTTGAAGATGTGTTGGTGACTTCGGATATGAGGTCATTCTTTCAGCCGACCCATCGACAGGTGTCATCCGGATCCAGCTTCAGGGAACGCCTAGACCGCCAGGTGTCCAACTACATCGGGTTAACGGCCGATGTGGACGTTCTGAGGAGTGATGAACCCCTGGACTACTGGGTGGGCAGGCTTGACCTCTGGCCAGAGCTTGCTCAATTTGCAATCGAACTGTTGGCTTGCCCCTCATCCAGTGTCCTGTCCGAAAGGACGTTCAGCGCAGCAGGGGGGATCTTGACCGATAAGCGTACTCGCCTAGCTCACGACAGTGTTAACTACCTCACATTTCTAAAAATGAATGAGGCATGGATCTCGGAGGAATTCAACACATGTGATCAGTAGACCATGTATATGTCTATAAACGATTTTTTTAATCGAGCACACAGACCTTCTTTCTTCATTTGGCTCACTTCCTTGTCCAAAAAAAGCACTCCGTACTATATTCCCGTACCCTCCTGTTTGAAGAGATTGAGCGGTGTCATATTTCTACTGGTGCTGCTTATTATGAGGGGCTCCCACCATCCCTGTGCTGTGCTGACTTCCTCCTGGGGCTGCTTATTATGAGGGGCTCCCAACATCCCTGTGCTGTGCTGACGTCCTCCTGGGGCTGTACCCCTGCTGTGCATATTATAAGGGGCTCCCACCATCCCTGTGCTATGCTCATTATGAGGGGCTCCCACCATCCCTGTGCTGTGCTGACTTCCTCCTGGGGCTGCTTATTATGAGGGGCTACCACCATCCCTGTGCTATGCTGACATCCTCCTGGTGCTGCTTATTATGAGGGGCTCCCACCATCCCTGTGCTGTGCTGACTTCCTCCTGGGGCTGTACCTCTGCTGTGCATATTATGAGGGGCTCCCACCATCCCTGTGCTGTGCTGACTTCCTCCTGGGGCTGCTTATTATGAGGGGCTCCCACCATCCCTGTGCTGTGCTGGCTTCCTCCTGGGGCTGTACCTCTGCTGTGCATATTATGAGGGGCTCCCACCATCCCTGTGCTATGCTCATTATGAGGGGCTCCCACCATCCCTGTGCTGTGCTGACTTCCTCCTTGGACTGTACCTCTGCTGTGCATATTATGAGGGGCTCCCACCATCCCTGTGCTATGCTCATTATGAGGGGCTCCCACCATCCCTGTGCTATGCTCATTATGAGGGGCTCCCACCATCCCTGTGCTATGCTGACTTCCTCCCGGGGCTGCTTATTATGAGGGGCTCCCACCATCCCTGTGCTATGCTGACATCCTCCTGGGGCTGCTCATTATGAGGGGCTCCCACCATCCCTGTGCTGTGCTGACTTCCTCCTGGGGCTGTACCTCTGCTGTGCATATTATGAGGGGCTCCCACCATCCCTGTGCTATGTTCATTTTGAGGGGCTCCCACCATCCCTGTGCTATGCTGACTTCCTCCTGGGGCTGCTTACGGTGCAGGTGTCAGTGCTGTATATCACGGTGCTGGTGTCAGTGCTGTATATGACGGTGCTGGTGTCAGTGCTTTATGTCATGCTGCTGATGTCAGTGCTCTCTATCACGGTGCTGGTGTCAGATCACTCTATCGCGGTGCTGGTGTCATTGCTGTATGTCACGCTGCTGATGTCAGTGCTCTCTATCACGGTGCTGGTGTCAGTGCTGTATATCACGGTGCTGGTGTCAGTGCTTTATGTCACGCTGCTGATGTCAGTGCTCTCTATCACGGTGCTGGTGTCAGATCACTCTATCAAGGTGCAGGTGTCATTGCTGTATGTCACGCTGCTGATGTCAGTGCTCTCTATCACAGTGCTGGTGTCAGTGCTGTATATCAGGGTGCTGGTGTCAGTGCTTTATGTCACGCTGCTGATGTCAGTGCTCTCTATCACGGTGCTGGTGTCAGATCACTCTATCACGGTGCAGGTGTCATTGCTGTATATCACGCTGCTGATGTTAGTGCTGTATATCACGGTGCTGGTGTCAGTCCTTTATGTCACGCTGCTGATGTCAGTTCTCTCTATCACAGTGCTGGTGTCAGATCACTCTATCACGGTGCAGGTGTCATTGCTGTATGTCATTCTGCTGATGTCAGTGCTCTCTATCACGGTGCAGGTGTCATTGCTGTATGTCACAGTGCTGGTGATCATCTCCTGCACCCTCTTCTTTGCCTTCCCTGACCTTCCCTCTCCTCCATTGCCTTCATGCGCTCCACAGTCCTGAATTGTCACAATTTCACATATAAAAAAAGAATGCTTGTAGTTGTCGATCCCAGATTCACCTCATACATGTGTTATGTCATTGGCCATGTGGTGGGACTATGTTTGCACAGCTAGTAATTATTTTGTGGCTGCAAATTTGACCTGTAGGTTTTCAAAGTTCGCCTCCCATTGAAGTCAATGGGGCCTGCCGCGAACGTTACGGTTCGCGAACTATCGGCCGCGTTCGCGGTCCGCGTTCGCGATACATCCCATCGGAAATTCGTCCATCACTACTGATCAGCTGCTGCACTTACAGGATATCTAATTAGGAACGTTGCAGTGTCTGAATCCCTTTAGACATGATTAACCCTTTGGGAATTTCTCACAAAATTCTTTTTGTTGCACTGGATTCGAGGATGCCCAAAATAAGATTTGAATCTTAGTGAAGATTTATGGGAAAATCAGTCATCTAATGGCACAAGCAGGATATGACATTTGTGGGGGATTTCCGTACACCATCTATGTACAGAATGCTTCCAGATTGACATATTGCATTGAATTTTACAGAAAATTACAACACTGCAGATTTAAAAGGAAAGGTAATTTTCAATAACATTATATTACAATATGGCTTGTGTCGCAAATGCATATATATTTTTTTCAATATTTTTTCCTATGAAAGTGCAGTTACTATTCAATAATAACTACACTGCATAGTGTATAAAACACTGATAATGCACGTTTAACCTTTGCATTCATGGTAAGGCTCCAGAAGAGCTAAAGTAACTAGAGTAGTAGTGATACTCTAAAGGAAAAGGGATGCCAAAACAAATCTGACCAAGAAGCCACCAGAAAGATCCCACAATGAAACCCCCTGAGCAGTGGCGTCGAGGGGGGGTTGAGAGTGGCTGGAGCCCCGTGTGGGCCCTCAAAAGCCCTGGGTCTTGGGCATTCATAATTATATTATTAGCCCCAAGCCCGAGCGGCTGTATTCGGTGTCAGACTGTCACTGACTGCTTCACTTAGTGCAGCCAGCAGTGATCGATCTGACTGCGGCCGAGTGACATAACAAGCCCCACCTTCTGGACATCGCACTGGTCCAATGCCAGGACCATGGAAAGTGTGACATCCATCATAGGCACCGCAGAGTCCAGGAGGCGGTAATGACACTGCGGCCATGCTGAGCACTATGAGATCCCCTCTCAGCGCTTGCTCTGTGTAAATGGGCAGGGCGCGGGTGGCTCTCCTATCCTGGCTCTGGCTGCCTGGTGCGTACAGCCTGATGTCTCTGAGTGATCATGAATGGGATGGGTGAGTCGCACACACTACAGCTGCAGTCTGCAGGAGAGTTAAGAGGTCACCTGAAGTCTGACATGGAAAAGTCAGGTAGGTCAGTGTATGTGTCAGGTAGGTCAGTGTAGGTGTCAGGGGGATTAGTGTAGGGGTCTGGTAGGTTAGTGTAGAGGTCTGGTAGGTTAATGTAGGGGGCAGGTAGGTCAGTGTAATGGTCAGGTAGGTCAGTGTATGTGTCAGATAGGTCAGTTTAGTGGTCAGCATTGATGGACACTGGTGAACCAGGCAGCAACCAGCAAGTGAGCCTACCCCTCGATGCCGAGCTTGGACTTCAGGCTGAAGCCCCTGGTCTTTTTCCCACCTAGCAACACCCCTGCTCCTGAGGGAACTAAATGGCTATTTGGCTTGTCAGGGGCACCCTAGGAACAAAAGTGAGCAAAGGACAATCAGTAAAAGAAGATAGGAACACAGGTAAAAATGAAACTGCCAGAAAAACTAAAACAAAGGGCTACTTTTAAGAACAGTAAACTATAGGGAAGGCGCTGCTAAACCATGCAATCTTTACAGGTGGAGTGGCAAGGGGCCACTTTCTCAGAAGACGGAACACTATTCTGTGGACTGGTATTGTCTTCTGCAAGGGTAACATGCTCACATTGTAGTTTGCTGTGCTAGAAACCTTGTGTGGCAGGTGTTTTGCAGTTCTTATGCACTATTCAAGTACAATATGCATCCACCTGTACCATGCAGGGGAGTGTCTATATGATGGAAAATGTATTATTGTGATCCAGAAGTAGATGAAGTTAGGTGGAGGAAAAGGGGGCTTTTGAAAAAAAGCTGTCTAATGCCACGTACACACGAGAAGACTTTTTGACGGACAAGGTCCGACAGTCTTCCCGACGGACTTTCGGCGGAGTTCCGACAGACTTTCCAAATGAACGGACTTGGCCACACAGAAGCACACCAAAGTCCGATGCATTTGAACGTGATGACATACGACCGGACTAGAATAAGGAAGTTCATAGCCAGTAGCCAATAGCTGCCCTAGCTGCGGTTTTCATCTGGCGGACTAGCATACAGACAAACTGATTTTTCGACTGGACTCAAGTGCGTCGGAAAGATTTGAAACATGTTTTAAATCTAAAGTCCGTCTGATTTTTAGACAGCAAAGATCCGATGAAGGCCACACACAATTGAATTTTGCGCCGGATTCGTTCCGTCAGACCTAGTCCGTCGAAAAGTCCAGTCGTGTGTACGTGGCATTACAAACACATTCTTCTCTAATATCTGTTATGATGGAGCTCCAGTCAAAAGCAATTTCTTTGCTTTTTTTAATTTTATATAATGTGGGGAAGGGTTAGGACCTGACAGTTGTATTGCTGTCTGAGTCTCTTACTGTAAGTTTTTGGTGCTGAAATTTAACAGAATCCCTCTAACAGGGCAAATAGAACACTAAAAGTATGTAGCACTGCCCCTGTAGGGGTTACTGTGTGTAGACTTCTCTGGGGTTTCCCTTCTGATATTGCAGCCAGTAACCAGGGGCTTTCACGCATGTATTTATTGTTGAAACTTGGATAGGAGAACAGAAAAGTGGGATACTCCAACTGGAAATAAATACAGATGAGGACAACTCTCACTCGGCCTCAACAGGTTAATTGTGGTAACAGACATTCTGTTATAGCATACAATACTTGTATGGGAAGAATAAGTCCTTTGCTTGTTCTGGCAGCAGACTTATTGAAACTAGTTAACTTCAGCACACTCACTAGCATCCTCTTTGACTGACACCTGTCCACTGACTTTACTAGCTGAAGGGGTGGCCCTCAAAGGATAGGCCCCATGACACAGATATGTCCTCACTGTAGGCCAAAACAGATCCTTCCTGGTGTGTCTCCCTTCTAGGACACCTGGGTTGCAGCTATACTCTAATTCAGGCCCTCAGGTCAACCCTCTGAGGCCATATGGCAGCTTCTATAGAGGAGGGGCAGTTGCCTCCTCCCTCCTGGACCCTGCTCTCCAGCCAAAGCCCCTGAGCACATGTGCTCTTGGCATATATACAGTCACCCAACATGCACTGAGGCATTTTCTTTGGCCAATCACCAGGGTTGTAACTATGCCTATGCTCTCATTGGTCAGGTTTCCTCCCACTGTCCAATATACCCCACTATTGGACCAGTGTGAAACATTCAGACAACATGAGCAGCATCTGAACATCATGAGCAGACCTTACTAATGGATCCCTGCTCTTTGGTAGGTAGAGAGCATCTACATTTACCTGGCAATCTTCCTGGTAACCAGAAAGACCCAAAAACGATACTCTCTTCTAGCACCTACCTAGGAGGGTGCTACAAGTACTTTTTAGTAGAGTGCTTAATAGTTGAATCTTCAGTGGGCAATTTTGTGACTGCCAGCTACTGACCATCTATTAAAAAAAAAGTATAAATGCTAAATTTGTTACTTGAAGTCATCCGAAGCAGCTCCTGAAAGGGTCCAAGTACTGGCTGGATTTTTCCATGACATTTTCCTGCTATAAGCCTCTTTTGAAGGAATTGAAGACTACAAAACAGCTGTCAGTAGCCAGGAGAGCAGGAATATTCAGTATTTCTTTACAAAACCAAATAGAGCAGTTTTTGTATTTTTTATTTTTTGTATAGCTTAATATGAATAATAGTGACTGAGGTACATACAGTTAACATACTGTATATCAGTGTTTAATTGTGTTCTGCCCACAAATGTGGAACCTAGAATAGTTTTATATTTTATTTTTTAACTAGCCTCTAAATTGCCACAGCCACGCGTGCATAAAAAGGGAACATTTTGATGCATATAACTAAGGAGTGAAAATATGCATGTAGACACCAAGCCAAAAAAAGTGTCCCAAGGCTGTATCTCTGTGCCAGTCCTAAAGGCACACTATCAGTTAGTTTAATAGAATGAAATATAATCAAACTATTGCTGAATCAATGACCTAATAATATTCCAGGAGGAGAACTCGATAATAAAAAGCCATAAAATACAATGAAATAAAGCTTTAATAAATTACGCAAGACCAATGTTAGTGCCATGTTTTAATTACAATACAATAAATAAAACTTTTCATAGTGATTAAAAGATATTTTAAAACATTTTTTTATAGAAAATGTAAAATAATGTACAGAATTATATATTGTAAGTAAAGGGGATTCATCTTCTTCTGTTGTTGGCTGACCACCTTGTCTTAAATAGCATTTAGCCTCTTGTGCATCACATGTTGCAAAGCAAGACAGGCTAGACCACCTGTGGGAATAAACATTCAAAATGATATAGGTCTTATGTTCTTGTGAGTACTATTTCATTCTCTACCTACATCCAACTGCAGCACTGAGCCCATTTTGATTATAAATATTCCAGGTAACTTGCATTATTTGGAGGGCATCTATCTTATAATTTTACAAATGTATATAAAAGGTTTAATTTGTTTATTATTTTTAACTTAACATGAATAATATAAACTGAGGTACATCAGTAAATGTATATCTGTGTTTACTTGTGTTTTGTCCCACAATTGTGGAACCCACAAGATTTTTTTTTTAAACTAGCCTTTAAATTGCCGTAGCCACACATGCATGAAAAGGTCCTAAAACATCCTAAGGGCAGTTAGTTTGATAGAATGAATTTTCTAACTATTGCTGAATCAATGACCTATTAATATTCCAGGGGAAGAGCTGGATAATAAAAGCCATAAAATACAATGAAATAAAGCTATAATAAAATACACAAGACTAATGTTAATACCATGTTTTAATTACAATAAAATAGAGCAAATAAAACTATTCATGGGGATTCAAATATATTTTAAAACATTTTAATAGAACATTTCACATAATGTACAAAATTATATATAATAAGTATCCATAAGTAAAGAGGACCATCGTCTTCTATTGTTGGCTGCCCAACTTTTTCTAAATAGTATTTAGCCTCTTGTGCATTGTATGTTGCAAAGCAAGGCAGGCTAGACCACCTGTGTCAATAAACATTCACAATTATAATTTAAAATATAGTGTATATTTGGAAAGAAAGATTCTTTCCCCTACTTTCCCTACTTTAAAGTGTATGTTACCCTAACATCACATATTCCTGATATGAGTGTGTTGTGTCATGTACTTGTGTTAAAAGGTATCCTATTGTATTTCCACCTTTGTGTAAAATACCTGATAATCCTGCCACTTTCATCCCAGTGCAGTCAGTTCTCTGTCTGGTAGGGGTGCAGCCTACCTGGCTTGTGCTGACAACCCCCCCCCCCCCTTCCCCCAGCTCTTCATTGTCTTCAATGGGAAGATCAGATCACTGGGAAGATCAGTTTATTGGTGTTTCTCTGACTTCTGCTGGCACCCCACCCCAGTCTCAATCCCCACCTCTATAAGCTCCTTATGAGCTTATAGAGAGGTTATGTGATCACTTATAACAAAATAAGAACGGAATATATATATATATATATATATATATATATATATATATATATGTAGTGACAGTAGATGCTGTCACGGTAAAAGTGGTAGTTTGGGGGACACAGGGTGTGCACATTTGCTTGGTGCAAGACTGCAGAGCATAGGTGTGGACTGGAGAAGACTGCTTTCATATCTTTCTCCAGGTTTTGGTATTTCGGCATGGGGCCCTGTAGTTTGGAGATTCCACAGTGTCTTGGGTGGGACGGGATCGCCAACCCTGTGTCCAGATTTTGCAGATGACCATCAGGGTGTGTGCTCACCCCTTATAATGAGTTTATGGGAATAACTCAGGGCTCCCAGTTGGAGACTGCTCCACACCAAGAGACAGGAGGTCTTCAGGAGTCAGAGGGGCCGCAGGAGGCAGCCAGAACACGTGTGACTGCAAGCAGCAGTGAAACGGCCTGAGGACTAAGGCCAGAGTGAGCTGTGGGCGCCAAAATAAAGCTGTCCACACTGAAGGATCCAGTGGTCTATGTGACCAGGATAAAGAGCAGAAGTACTGCTACAGAGACCCAGGTGGGCAAGCATTTTTTGTTGTGTGTATTTGCTGGAGAAGAACCCCTGCATGGGAAACCGTTATGTTATGGACTTTTATTTGCCTTTATAATAAAAAATTAGCTACCATGCCCTAAAATACAGTTCCTGACTGGTTTGAATCACTGTCAAAAGCATCTACTACAAGAGCTAAACAACCCCCAACTTTACATTATGGCAGAGAAGTGCTTTGGGCACAATCCGAGATCCCTGCAAACAAAGTTCATCTGTGATCTGAACTGTGTGTGTTTAGTGCATGAGACTGACTGTGAGTATAGGTGAGAACCTGCAAGAGAAAAGCAACCTGCTTTAGAGAGACAGTGCTCTAAAAAAATAAATTTTTTGTTGGACTACAAAGTTGTTCTGGAGTGACTGTGAGTATGGGGTGGTCAAAGCACCTAAAAGAAGCAAGGATGGCTGAGATAATAGATAGAGCTCTGTGGCTAGAGGGGTTGTTACCACCTGAATGAGCCCTATAAATGCCTCAACAGAGTTTGTCAAGGAGAAGGAGGACTGGTGTTGTCCCTAGCAACACTGGTGCAATAAGTGCACAGGTAACTTCGAATATGGAGAGTCCACCAAAGTCTGAGCCCGCAGTGGATTGGTGCAAGTGGCACCTAGCACCACTGAACCAAGTTAAAAAGGAGAGCAATCCAACCCTTAGTGTAAGGAGAGAGTGGCTGCTCATACCTGGGAGAGGGGTGTTGTTGCCCCTGGCAACGCTGGTGCAAATAGACCAGCTTTCAAGGTGCAGAGGCCTAAAATGGATGGCAGATGCAGTGTGGGAAGCCCTGACAAGACATGGAACCAAGTGTGCTGTTTGTGGTTCAGTGAATGGTGGCAACCAGTCTCCAAGTGTCCTTTGTCCCAGGCTCCAGTCCAAAGTTACCTAGCAAAGCAAAAGTCTGCATGTGTTTATGAGAAGCCTGCTTTGAGTGCCAGGAGTAAGCAACAGGCTTACCAGAAGTTTGAAAGGAGTGCAGTTGCCCATAGCAACGCCTATGATGTCAGGTCGATGGCCTGCAAGACAAAGATATTGCTTAGAGAGGATCATGGCAAGTTTAAAGCAACACAGCTTTATAGAGAGAGAAGTCTATGGGTTTGGGAGAGTCAGCAAAGTGCAGTTGGGAGAGTGCCATCTCCCTTGGCAACAGGAGAAAGTCACCAAGTGCCATGCCAGGAATGTGGTCAATTAGGGCATGGGATCTTTACTTGCTCAAGGTACTGGAACACCACTATTTCAATGGGTGTTGTAGCGGGTACCTGCAGAATTTCACGAAATATGTTTATCAGTGTGGGGATAATATCTTTAGGAGCCGTGGCTTCTGGTAGGCCACGGATGCGTATGTTTCCCGCCGGATGCGGTTTTCAAAGTCATCTAGCTGGCATAATAAAGTCTCAATTTTCTGGTCTTGAGCATTGCATCTAGTCTGGAGCATGGACATGGTAGTCAGAGCCTCAGCAAATCTGTGTTCTAGAGTTTTAGAGCGGGGATATGCAATTAGCGGACCTCCAGCTGTTGCAGAACTACAAGTCCCATGAGCCATAGTGAGACTCTGACAGCCACTAGCATGACACTCAGAGGCAGAGGCATGATGGGAGTTGTAGTTTTGCAACAGCTGGAGGTCTACTAATTGCATATCCCTGCTATAGAGTCACATGACACCGGGGAGGGAAAATGACTAATTGGGCACAATTTGGACATTTGCACTTAGGGGTGCACTCACTTTTGTTGCCAGCAGTTTAGAAATGAATAACTGTGTTTTGAGTTATTTTGAGGGGACAGCATATTTACACTGTTATACAAGCTGTACACTCACTACTTTACATTGTAGCAACGTGTCTTTTTTTAGTGTTGTCACATGAAAAGATATAATAAAATATTCACAAAAATGTGAGGGGTGTACTCACTTTTGTGAGATACTGTAAATCTGTCCAAACAAGAGTCTAGTAGACATCCCAGGTATGATACATTTTTAAACACAAAATCATAAATTATAATATAATAAATAACTATAAATGATTTGGTACAGTAATGTAACATTGCAGGATCCTGGTGACTAGGTAAGTATACTGCACCAGGTTTCTGCAATGCAATCACAAGTGTGGCTCGGGGGTTACCGTTAATGGTACACTCGGGATTACCGCCAGGGAGGTTAAGTACTATTTTTTTTTCTTTGCATGAGAGTTTTGGGAGAGAAGAATCTATGAGATACATATTTATTAGATCTTCTTTCTGGGCTGACGTCATATGTGACATTTTATCCGGAAGGTTATAAAGAGCTGAAACAAAAAACCTTTGAAAAGTTTTTTTTACCAATTCGGTAATTTTTTGATTCTCTGTAGACATGATAACTTGAATGGGGGCCTGTGTGGATGTAGTGTGCAAGGAGAGAGAGAGATGATTGTATTGCTCCTGGGTCTTTGTAATGTTCCTGGGTCTTTTACACTTTCAAAAAATGCAGATACTTGTGCTGAAGTAATAGTTAGGTTTTCTTTTGCAGATGATACACCAACTACCTGCTGTTTAATCGTATCTACTAAATTGTCTTTTATTTCTGATGAACAGGAACATATACCAGCTTTTGTTGGTAGGGCTTTGAGCATAGATTGAAGTTCAGCTGCTGTAAGTATCAACTCCAGCTCTAGTTGTGTCCCTGTCACAGCTGATTGCAGTGCAATGGGTGGTTGCTGCAAGGAGCGACCTCCTCTCCTGGCTTTGCAGCTGGGCTTTTCAATGCAGAGGTCCCCTGTTCCTTTTTTTGTTGTTGCCCTTTTTGGGCTGATTTTTTGTGATATCCGGTGGGGTCACAATGGACACAGCTGGCTCAGCAGCCAGAAGATATCGCCTCAGATCTTGCTGTGAAGAGACACTGGCACCCGTCTTTGATCTCCTCCGTGTAGGCATAAGCCTCCACTCTTCTGTGCTCTCCTCTAAAAATGGTGCTGTTCTATTGACATGAATGGCCAAGGTTTATTAGTGGTGCTGCCTATCGACTTAGTATGTCATGGTAAATTTGCTTCAGCATGTGAACAGCCTCCTCTGGCTCTGGTTTTACTTCTAATTGGCTAGCAGTTTGGGGAGGGTTGTGGGGGAGAGGGGGCAAGGGGCCAGTTCAACCCTGTGTGAAAGAGGCCTAAATGTGTGAGGATTTCCACAGAGTAAGTTTACAAACTTCAACTGTTGAAATTATTGGAATAGGCTAGAAGTAAATTGACATTCCATGTGGAAATTAATATATGATTTTAAATTTGCACCAAAGATTAGGGTTGGATCCAAGGGGTGCTGGCATGGGCTATGCCAATTTCAGCTGTGCCTCCCTGCAGGATCAGTCATGCTGGTATCAGAAGGTGGAAGGGCTGGGGGCTGCAAAGCCCATATTCTGCACGGCATCATTCCTTTACATGTGTGGGGGGCAGATTAGGATGCATGACATCATTTGTTGCTATGGCGTTGACAGCTGGCTGATGACTTTGACCCAGCACAAGGATTCAGAAGAGGATGGAAGTTCTGTGACCTCCTCAACCTCTGGACCCAGCCATGATGCTGCAGCTACGGTGAGGATTTTAAGATAGTGCTTTATTTGTAAAGGGGACTGGGGACTCTTTTGTGAAGGGGACTGACTCTTATGTGATGAAAGATGACCCTGATGTGAGGGGGCTGACTCTGATGTAAAGGGGTAACTCTTATGTAAAAAGGGGGCTTTAATGTGATGAGAGGGAGCCTTTTATAATGGGAGCGACTCTCACATGATAAGAGAGACTCTGATGTGATTGAGGTACTCTGATTTGATAAGGAGATTCTGGTGTAATGAAGGGACTCTAGTGTGAAGGGGTGACAAAGGTATTTATGGGGGACTCTGATGTGATGAGGGTATTCTGATGTGAAGGGGGATGACTCTAATGCAATGGGGGGAATGTTGCTTTGAAAAAGGGACTCCCCCATGATGCACAAAGGAGAGGGTGACATCATAATCCAGTGCAGATGTCTGTGTCATTCACCCCAAAAAATACAGTTTAGGACTGAGGTGCCTTGTGATTTTGCTTCCTTTTAAAGAGTGCTGTGACTAACAAAAAAGGCCGCAAAACACGGGACTAATTCATGTGTTTTCATTGCAGCCATGTAAAGATGCAGGGGGCTATCATTCCATGTTCACTTGTTCACTGCCTTTGCACTACCAGATGTGAGACGTTACTTTAGGGTCATGACTTGTGGTATGGAAATGCTCAGCGTGAACAGGGAATACTGGTTCCCCACATCTCTATCACACTCAGCCAGTGCCAGCTGGGAGAACTGGAGAGACAGAAAAACAAACAGAACTAGCTGGAGAGGATAAATGGTATATTGACAGTATGCCCCATAACTTTTTTTTACTGCACCCTCAGATTAGACAGGCTGGATCTGGCCATACCATAGATATATGTTAGGTCCATGTGAGGTTCAGTTTAAAATGCTTGGTATCCCCCCTTCACATGTTCAATGGTGTCACATTTTGTAGTATGAGTGAATAGCTGCAGCAGATATTTTACTGTAAATATGAATCATCCAGAAATACTCTGGAGCAAAGCTAGTGTGACCATGTGAAAGATTTGACTCCCGCGCTTATGGTCCAAATGAAAATGAAATGTAAAATATGTGAAGAGCTGCAGCCCCTATCAATAAATTTACCCTAAGCTAAATCTAGAGAATTATGAAAAAAGGGGGATAGAAGGAGGTAATTTGCAACCTCTATATACTTGAGGGGTGTGTATACACGGGTGCATATAATGCAAAAAGTGAAAAAAGTGCATAAAATAAGACTTCCTGATTGCTTATTTATAATGCATACTGTTAGAAATTTCCTATGTGCATTCAAATAAAAATAAAATGAAAAATAAAAATGAAAAACCAAATAGAAAAGCTAAAAAGTCCAATAATAAAGTGACAATGTGATCCTTGTGCTTCTTAGAAAACAGTGTCCCATAGGAAACGCACTCACTGCTATTATTCACCCCACAAGTGACATCACAGACAAGGAGGCACGTGGAGAACACAGGACAGGACGTTTTCCTACTCCACAGGCTGCACAGTGGCTCATACTGTGAAAGTGTGTTTCTTATGGGGCACTGTTTTCTAAGATGCACAGAACCATTTGAAGTCACTTTATTATTGGACTTTTTTTATACACCAGGGTTTAGGGATGGTATATGCATGTGTATGAGCCCAGTTTCATAGCAATACTATATACCAGTCATATATAAATACATTTAAGGACCCTGGCGCTACCTCCAAAAGATGTTTTTATAGGTAAAAGGTATATCGTTACTGCATAGGGTGATCTAAAATTATATTAGCTATAGTAGTCTTATGTCCAATAAATAAGAGAGAAAAAAAGAGAGAAAAGAGTGCCTAATGTAAACGGCAAAAAGAAAACAAGAGGAGAGAGCCACAGCCTATATAGTCTAGGCCACTGTAAGGATACTCTATGCATGAACTATTAGTACCGAACACTGGGTATGTTATCAACACCCCCCTGCTTTCTGTATATACCAGCTAATTACATAAGCATGCTATATAGAGAGAGTCAGAGTTCATAAATATATCACATCATCAAACCATAATCAATCATAAGCAAACAGTGAAAAATAGGTGAAGAAAATAGAAATAAAAGCACAAAAATAATAAGTTGTTGGTTGGCTGATGACTTTCTGTCACTTACAGTGGTGTGAAAAAGTGTTTGCCCCCTTCCTCATTTCCTGTTCCTTTGCATGTTTGTCACACTTAAGTGTTTCGGAACATCAAACCAATTTAAACAATAGTCAAGGACAACACAAGTAAACACAAAATGCAATTTGTAAATGAAGATGTTTATTATTAAAGGTGAAAAAAAATCCAAACCATCATGGCCCTGTGTGAAAAAGTGATTGCCCCCTAAACCTAATAACTGGTTGGGCCACCCTTAGCAGCAACAACTGCAACCAAGCGTTTGCGATAACGTGCAATGAGGCTTTTACAGCGTCCTGGAGGAATTTTGGCCCACTCATCTTTGCAGAATTGTCCTAATTCAGTTACATTATAGGGTTTTCGAGCATGAACGGCCTTTTTAAGGTCATACCACAACATCTCAATAGGATTCAGGTCAGGACTTTGGCTAGGCCACTCCAAAGTCTTCATTTTGTTTTTCTTCAGCCATTTGGTGGTGGACTTGCTGGTGTGTTTAGGATCATTGTCCTGTTGCAGAACCCAAGTTCGTTTCAGCTTGAGTACACGAACAGATGGTCGGACATTCTCCTTGAGGATCTCTTGGTAGACAGCAGAATTCATAGTTCCTTTTATCACGGCAAGTCTTCCAGGTCCTGAAGCAGCAAAACAGCCCCAGACCATCACACTACCACCACCATATTTTACTGTTGGTATAATGTTCTTTTTATGAAATGCAGTGTTCCTTCTACGCCAGATATACTTGGACACACACCTTCCAAAGAGTTCCACTTTTGTCTCATCGGTCCACAGAATGTTGTCCCAAAAGTCTTGGGGATCATCAAGATGGGTTGTGGAGAAATTGAGACGAGCTTTGATGTTCTTTTTGCTCAGCAGTGGTTTTCTCCTTGGAACTCTGCCTTGCAGGCCATTTTTGCCCAGTCTTTTCCTGATGGTGGAGGCATGAACGCTGACCTTAACTGAGGCAACTGAGGCCTTCAGTTCCTTGGACGTTGTTGTGGGGTCTTTTGTGACCTCTTGGATGAGTCGTCGCTGCGCTCTTGGGGTAATTTTGGGCGGCCGGCCACTCCTGGGAAGGTTCACCACTGTTCCATGTCTTCGCCATTTGTGGATTATGGCTCTCACTGTGGTTCGCTGGATTCCCAAAGCTTTGGAAATGGCTTTATAACCCTTTCCAGACTGATAGATCTCAATTACTTTCTTTCTCAATTGTTCCTGAATTTCTTTGGGTCTCGGCATGATGTGTAGCTTTTAAGGATCTTCTGGTGGACCTTACTGTGTCAAGCAGCTCCTATTTAAGTGATGCCTTGATTGTGAACAGGTGTGGCAATAATCAGGCCTGGGTGTGGCTAGAGAAATTGAACTCAGGTGTGGACAACCACAGTTATAGTATGTTTTAACAAGGGGGGGCAATCACTTTTTCACACAGGGCCATGATGGTTTGGATTTTTTTTCACCTTTAATAATAAACACCTTCATTTACAAATTGCATTTTGTGTTTACTTGTGTTGTCCTTGACTATTGTTTAAATTGGTTTGATGTTCCGAAACACTTAAAGTGGTAGTATGGTCGATTTTTTAACTTTTACCTACAGGAAAGCCTATAATAAGGCTTACCTGTAGGTAAAAATAATATCTCCTAAACCTGTACGGTTTAGGAGATATTCCCCTCGGTATGCGCCGCTGACTGCAGCGGCGCATGCGCACAAGGGGGTTCTCTCCGTGAAAATCCGGCAGCGCTCGTGCGGCCGGACTGAAATCTCCCGCGCGCATGCGCGGGAGTGACGATATCGCGGCTCCGGCCACTCACAGCGCCGGAGCCGCGATACCCGGAAGAGACGCCGAGGGAGCATGTCGGCTCCCTCGGCGTGGATCGGGCCAGATGTCGGGGCCTCGTTCTAAGGTAAGTATTTCATAATGAGCTAGTATGCGGTGCATACTAGCTCATTATGCATTTTGCTTTGCAGGTTTAAAAAAAAAAAAAAAAAAAATTGCGGGTTTACTACCGCTTTAAGTGTGACAAACATGCAAAGGAACAGGAAATGAGGAAGGGGGCAAACACTTTTTCACACCACTGTATCTGACTATATAGGATTTATTTTGTAAGTACAATAAGCCAGTATCCAAAGATCTTCACCTCAATATCATAGATGTCCTTATCACATGACCTAAATATTATACAGTCCACACCATATGTGAAAAAAATATTATAAGCCACAAAAGGATAAATTATGTGCAAAAGTATAAAAATGTGCAAAAAAGCATGTGCATAAAATGTGCAACCGTGCAAAAAAGGCAAAAATGTGCGAAAAATTGCAGAAAAGCAAAAAATATTATGTATAATATTTGGCTAAAATATTAAAGTGCTACACAAAAGTGCCAAAGAAACCGAAACACACATTAATTTATGCTGTAATGTGCAAATAGTCCGTAAATATCGTATAAAGTCCTTGGAAGAAAAAGTTCTTTAGCAAAGAAATTTCTATGAACAGCAGATCTTCATGCAGGTACACCATAAGGTGACGTTAGTGCTCATACAAACAAGCCGGTGACTTCTGTGCTCACCCCCTCAGGTCCCCACTCACCGGATCCCTGTACCCACGGGGGTAGTTATGCGTATATATCCCAATCTCCAGGTACTCGTCAGCCCGATAGTCCACCTTTTCTCCTTCCTCTGGTGTGCAGTTGGTGCTTCAGTAGAGCCGGTGCAGGCAGGCCGGTGTATCATCAGGGAGATGGAAAAAGATAAAAAAAAATAAAAAAATAGAAAATAATAAAAAATCTTAAGCTGGATATCAGAAAAGCTTAAGAAATGGCCAGAGCCAAAAAGTGCAATAGTTGATCAACTCGTAACTAGATGCAGGAGGCAGAGGTATTCATATGAATGCGCCCATTACATATATCCATCATAGGACGCTCCAATATATAAAATGACCAATGCCCCTACCACTAGAAGGGTAAAAAGAGAGTAAAAGTATATAGTAATATTACCCGATCTGTATACTGGGTGGCAGCGGAGAGACAGCGTGCGCTACAGCTGCGTTCCACTCAGTATACCAGACCGGAAGTGACGTAGTGCGCTTGGCTCCGTCGTACACGTTTCGTCATGGACGTCTTCAGCGACAGTGCCACGCCACCACACACTACCGTCTATAGAGCCCTAGCGGCTCCGCCCACTTACAACAGTCCAATCGCGGGCGGATAACCGCCATGTTTATTACCTACGTCATCTGTATTAAAGTCTGGGCCTCACGTAAAGCATTTAAACTCTAAGGGAATAAATAAACAAAATAATTTATTTTCAGAAAAAAATAATAATCTAACAACCAAGTGAATACTAAGGAACAGCGGGGATAAAGACCAAGCCATAACACGGTACTAACGAGCGTACAGGGGTGATGATAATATTCCCCTCATCCCATGTTAAGCTTAAAAGGACCCTGCGTGCTCTTCCTATCCATACTTTTACACTATTGCGGCCCCCTGCTGGACAACATCCAAAATGCTGGATAGCAATTAGAAGCACCTACATGCTTCTAAGAGACTTAGTATATAGGCCAGCTATTACCCTGTAAAACTGTTTAAGCTAAATTTTATTATTAATTATAATTTTGAATAGTTTAATTTTTAATTTAAATGGAGCTAGGTAACCTGACCTTATTTACTCTTCCGCAATTGGCTATATAAGAAAAAGATATATAAACTAAGTAAAAAATAATAAATGATAAATAGCCTTATAGTTAAGTATATCCCCATAAAATTCCAACATGCAGGGTCCATTTTCTCAAGGGTCACAGGAGGAGATAAATAGTATATAATGATACAGCTATATAGGAGATTGGTAAAAATAAATACATAGATCAAAATAGAAATAAGAATAAAATAAAAATAATAATAAAAATAATACCAATGAATAGAGGGGAGGAAATCGGGATGGGGGAGGGGGGGGGGAGGTATCTATTTTCCCATATTATGCCCTAGGATTACATTTAGATACTACTTGTATCATAGAAGTTATTTAGTTAGTTTTATGAGACCTCTATCTGTATTAGGATACATCCACAATTAAATCCCTATGGGTTGGCTATAAAACAATTCAAATCTATATCGAGGTTCAACCCTATATATCCAAACAGTCTCATTTTGAGATATCAGAGTGGTGTTATTACCTCCTCTCCAGTTCTGCTTTATACAATCTATTCCATAGAAAACAAGACTTGATGGATCTCTTTGATGAAATAAGTCAAAATGCCAAGTCAAAGAAAGATTGTGTTTGGGGAATCCTTTACTAATGTTATTGATATGTTCTCTTATGCGTACATGTAGGGGGCATGTAGTTCTTCCCAACTACTGTAATTTGCAAGGACATTCGATTACATAAGTAACATGTGTACTCCGGCATGTAATAAGGTTACGTATTTTATACTCTTTATAGTCTGTTCTTGATTTAAACAAATCTCTTTTGCGGGGTTGGGGCTTACTCGCCCTACATGCTAGACATCTGTTACATTTATAGAATCCTTTCAGGTCATCAAAAATCTTAATTGACCTAGGGGGGTCAATGACATTATGTACCAAGAGGTTTCGAAGGTTAGGGACTCTCCTATATACGGAGCTGGGTTTTTTTTGGGAGGATATTAGATTGAACTTTGTCCTCCTGTAGAATGGGCCAATATTTCTTTACAATCTTTTCAATATCATGATATTGTGTACTATAACCTGTAATGAAGGCCAAGTCCATTTTTCTCATCTCTTTCATCCATTTCTTAAATAAGGTTTTTCTCTGTGTGTTTCCAGTTTTTTTTTCTTTTAGATCTTCTAATATTTCCTGCTTATACCCTTTTTCCACAAATTGTGTTATTAGTCTGTCAGCCTGTGTGGAAAAATCTTCCAAAGAGTCCCAGTTCCTTCTTATTCTTAATAACTGCCCTTTAGGGATATTCCCTTTCCACCTAGGGTGGTGGCAGCTGGAGCTAGGTATATAGCCATTCCGATCCGTGCCTTTAAAAAAGGTCTTTGTATTAAGGACATCTCCCTTTTTGAAAATTTCCAGATCTAGGAACTCTATCCTATGCCCATCTGACTTCCCACTGAAGGTCAGTCCATATTTGTTATTGTCTAGGCTGTGAAGAAATTGGTTGAAGGAATCAGTTGTTCCATCCCACAAAATTATAAGGTCATCTATATATCTCCGAAAATATTTTAACTCCGGTATATTTGTAGAGTATATGTATTCTTCTTCCCACATATTCATAAGGAGATTTGCCACACTCGGGGTGTACCATGCCCCCATTGCTACGCCCTTTGTTTGCACATAGTAATGGTGTCCATACCAGGAATAGTTGCATCCCAGGCGTAATCCTTCGATAATATATTGTACTTGGTCCTGTTTCATATCAGTGAGTTCATGCAAAGCTTTTTCAACACCCATCAACCCATCCTCTTGTACAATACTAGTATAGAGTGAATTGGCGTCTATAGTTGCCAGTAGGTAGTTCTGTATGCCTGAGATATTTTGTAAATCTTCTATAAGTTGGGAGATATCCTGCAGATATGACTTGCCTTTTGGAACCAGTGGTTTCAAAATGTATCTAAATATTCTCCTAACCGTGAGAAAACTGAGTTGATCCCACTGATAATTGGTCTCCTTGGGGGTTTGGTCAATCTTTTGTGTATTTTAGGAGTATAGTATATAACTGGAGTTTTAGTAGAATTTGATATTAAATATTCTGCTTCATGAGTGCTGAGAATACCAGTATGTTTTCCTTTCTTTACGTATTCTTCCAGTTTATGTTCATACTCAGATTTTGGGTTTCCCTTCAGCTTCCTATAAGTGTTTTTCACTCTTAGCAGATTCTCCATTTCTTCTTGGTAATCCTTTTTGTCCAAAATAACAAGGCCCCCTCCCTTGTCAGCCGGTCTGATGATAGCATCTTTTTTCTTGCCCAAATTTTTAATCGTCTTCCATATATTTTTTGCCTTCTTGTTGTTCTGTTTTTCCAATTTCCTTAAGTCATTCTCTACCATTTTGCAGAATGCTCCCAGGCATTGATTACCTGGTGTGTTTGGATTGAAGACGGATTTGTTCTTCAGATTAGTTTGAACATAAGTTGGTGCAGAGGTTTCTCTCACCTCAGTATTTAGTGCAAAGTGTTTCTTCAAATTGAGTTTCCTCATTAATTTTTTTAGACCTATATAGGTTTCAAATTTTTCAAGACATTTATCTGGAGCATACTTAAACCCCAAATCTAAGACTTGTATTTCTTCCTCAGTGAATTCTGCATGACTTAAATTATATATTCCTTGTCCTGTTACACTCTTCTTCTTTTTCTTGTTCCTCCCTCCTCGACATCCCCTGTTACGTTTCCTCTTTCTCCATATCTCTGTATGGGCCCTGTTCTCCTCCCGTAGTGGTTGTTCAGATGTATCCTGGGGGTATGTTTTTCCATATATCCTCTGAACTCTTCCTGGTCTTCCGATGTCCTGTGATACCTCCCTCTGGGGTCTCCTCTGTTAGCGTTTCCTCCTCTCCATGCAGGCGTTCTGTAGGGAACTCGTGCTGTCCATCTTCCTGGTGGTCTGTCTTTCAGTGCATTCCTGTAAAAATCCCTTGGTTCCCTATTGTACCTTCTAGAGGGGTATTCTCTTCCATTATTGGATGGTCCAGTCTCCTGGGGGTATGGATTATAGGTATAATCGCGTATTGATGAGAATCAATTTCTGGTAGGAATATTATACCTAGGTGACCCATATTCCACGGGCTCATGGTAGTCTATTCTCCTATTTTCTACCCTTGTAGTGTTCTGATTTTGTGGTCCTGCCATTAATCTATTCCTTGGTCCACCACTGGTGTAATTAGTTGGCTGTGTTCTGGCACCCTCACCTCCAGCCAGTACAATTTCCATTGCGCCATCTGAATTATCATCTACTGAGCCTTCATCCAATTCTTCAGTATATTCCTGACGAGATGCTTGCCATTTATACACTTTCGATTCATTATAATCGGTATATATACCAGTCATATATGTTGTATTTTTTGGCACAGAAATGTTACTTTGAATTGCAGATTTTGCACAGGATTGTGGATTTCACACAGGAAAAGTTAGCACTTTTCTATTTGTTTTTTCATTTTTATTTTTCATTTTATTTTTGTTTGAATGCACATAGCTTCTAGGGCCGCGTACACACAGGCGGACTGTTCGCCCAACCTTGTCCGCTGAACAGTGTTTGGGCGGACAGTCCGCTCGTGTGTGGGTTTTCAGTGGACAGTTTCAGCGGACAGTTTGACGGACAAAGTCTTTCGGAAATTCCGAAAAACTGTCCGCTGAAACTGTGTTTGAGCGAACAGTCCGCCCGTGTGTAGGCTACTTTCGAAATGAGCAAACTGTTCCCGCTCGGAGGAAAGTTTGCTCATTTCGAGCGCGTGTGAAGGTAGGCGGGGCCCGCGACGGAGACGTCGCGGGCTCCGCCGCCTGGAATGGGCTTAAAGGGGAACCCCAACGCCGAAAAAAATCGGCGTGGGGGTCCCCCCAAAGTCCACAACAGACCCTTGTCCGAGCACGCTACCCGGCCGGCCAGGAAAGGGGGGCGAGCGAGCGCGCCCCCCCTCCTGAGCCGTACCAGGCCGCGTGCCCTCAACATGGGGGGGTGCCTTGGGGAAGGGGGGCCACGCGGCCCCTCACCCCAAAGCACCTTGTCCCCATGTTGATGAGGACAAGGGCCTCTTCCCGACAACCCTGGCCGTTGGTTGTCGGGGTCTGCGGGCGGGGGGTTTATCGGAATCCGGGAGCCCCCTTTAAGAAGGGGGCCCCCGGATACCGGCCCCCCACCCTATGTGAATGAGTATGGGGTACAATGTACCCCTACCCATTCACCTGTGAAATAAAGTACAAAAAAAAACACAACACAGAGAAAAAATATTTTATTGCACAGCTCCGGGGGTCTTCCGTCTTCGGGGGTCTTCTCGCCGGACTCCTCCGCTATCTTCGTGTAGCTCTTTTACTAGCGGAGGAGCCCGGCTTTCTTCCTCCCCGCCGCCGGCCTCTTCTCCCGACTTCGGGGGTCTTGTCCCCCTCTTCGGTTCTTCTGCCGGGCCACCGCGCCTTCTTGTAGCTCTTTTGCAGGCGGTGGCCCGGTCTTCTGTCGCCGCTGCCTTCCGTTCTTCTGTCGCCGCCTTCGGTTCTTCTGCCGGGCCACCGCGCCTTCTTGTAGCTCTTTTACAGGCGGTCTTCTGTCGCCGCTGTCGCTGTCGCCGTCGCCGCCTTCCGTTCTTCTTCTTCTTCTTGTTCTTCTTCTTCTTCTTCCCCAGGAGATGTTGACACGTCGCTCTCTCCGGCCGGAATGCCAGAGCCGCGCTGTGCGGTCACTTATATAGTGACAATGGGGCTGTGTCACATGGTATATGTCACATGGGTTGGTCACATGGTGACCCCGCCCCCTTACGATGTCATAGTCCCCATGTGACATCAACCCATGTGACCAACCCATGTGACATATACCATGTGACACCGCCCAATTGTCACTATATAAGTGACCGCACAGCGCGGCTCTGGCATTCCGGCCGGAGAGAGCGACGTGTCAACATCTCCTGGGGAAGAAGAAGAAGAACAAGAAGAAGAAGAAGAACGGAAGGCGGCGACGGCGACAGCGACAGCGGCGACAGAAGACCGGGCCACCGCCTGTAAAAGAGCTACAAGAAGGCGCGGTGGCCCGGCAGAAGAACCGAAGGCGGCGACAGAAGAACGGAAGGCAGCGGCGACAGAAGACCGGGCCACCGCCTGCAAAAGAGCTACAAGAAGGCGCGGTGGCCCGGCAGAAGAACCGAAGAGGGGGACAAGACCCCCGAAGTCGGGAGAAGAGGCCGGCGGCGGGGAGGAAGAAAGCCGGGCTCCTCCGCTAGTAAAAGAGCTACACGAAGATAGCGGAGGAGTCCGGCGAGAAGACCCCCGAAGACGGAAGACCCCCGGAGCTGTGCAATAAAATATTTTTTCTCTGTGTTGTGTTTTTTTTTGTACTTTATTTCACAGGTGAATGGGTAGGGGTACATTGTACCCCATACTCATTCACATAGGGTGGGGGGCCGGTATCCGGGGGCCCCCTTCTTAAAGGGGGCTCCCGGATTCCGATAAGCCCCCCGCCCGCAGACCCCGACAACCAACGGCCAGGGTTGTCGGGAAGAGGCCCTTGTCCTCATCAACATGGGGACAAGGTGCTTTGGGGTGGGGGGGCCGCGTGGCCCCCCCTTCCCCAAGGCACCCCCCCATGTTGAGGGCACGCGGCCTGGTACGGCTCAGGAGGGGGGCGCGCTCGCTCGCCCCCCTTTCCTGGCCGGCCGGGTAGCGTGCTCGGACAAGGGTCTGTTGTGGACTTTGGGGGGACCCCCACGCCGATTTTTTTCGGCGTTGGGGTTCCCCTTTAAGTCCATTCCAGGCGGCGGAGCCCGCGACGTCTCCTTCGCGGGCCCCGCCTACCTGTACACGCGCTCGAAATGGGCGGATTTGCCTCCGCCTTACGTGGGCGAGTCCGTTCATTTCAAAAGTTGAGCGAACTGTTTGGCAAACAGTTCGCTGAAACAGTCCGCTCAAAAAGTGCCGTGTGTGGCCATGTCCGTCCATGCTAATTTTGAGCGGACTGTTTGCCGAAACTGTTTGACAAACAAAGTTGGGCGAACAGTCCGCCCGTGTGTACGCGGCCTAACAGTATGCATTATAAATAAGCGATCAGGAAGTTTACACAGTAGGATATCCTATACATTTCTTATTTTCTGAACTTTTTTTCACTTTTTTCATTAAATGCACCCGTGGTATACACACCCCTCAAGTATCTAGAGGTTGAAAATTACCTCTTAAGAGCAGCGCCATATCTATCCTCCCTTTTTTCACATAGTGTGACCATATGTTGCTTCTGTGACATGTGCAGTTGTTTATAGCACATGCTAAAGCAATAATTTAGCTCTAGATGCAGTCTTTCATGTCTTAGATACGCTAACATATCTTATATAATTCCCAACTAGGGTTGCCACCTCATCCCTTTAAAACCGAACACATATTAATTACGGTACACAGGTTCTGTGGCTAATTAAGGTGGTAACTAAACTTATTTGGCCCCTTATTAAGGGATGAGGTGTCAACCCTATTCCAAACACTGTTCCTCTCTACCTAGGAATTTTGAGTGGGTCTGCCTGCTGTGTTTGTTCCAACATGTCCTCTGCATACTGAATGCAGTTAAAAAAAATGAAATGGAAAATCCCTACCGAAAGATAGTCAACTCTTTAACTGTGTACTTAAAACTAAAATAACAGAATCTGATGTACTGACCCTTTAAATGTATCACTTTTATTTCTGTAAACATCCTTTACGATGGAAATAAGTAGTGACAGGTCATCTTTATGACTTTATTAGACTCCAGATGTTGTAGTGACAGGTCATCTTTATGACTCTATTAGACTCCAGATGTCTCCTCTGCCCTTAACAGCATCAAATAAGACCAAGATCGGTTTGATCTGATGCTTGTACAAGCTATCAATAGCTTGTAAACAAAAGACAAAACCAGAAGTGACAATATACTTGTTGCTTTTTAACACAATAGAGATGATCAGGGAAGATCCATTCTTCGATCAGCTCTATGGTAAGACAGTGAACCTGCTGGTTTCAGTTCCTGGGACTGTAGAGCCCAAAGAAACACCGAAGGCCATTGGAAGGGGGGGGGGGGGGATTACTCGTCCTGCTGCCTTTAAAAGCAATCCAATAGCTGATTAGCCACAAGGATGTCTTTTATATTACAGGGAATCACCCACAGAAAAAACAAAACTGGGTTGATGTCTGTAGCTGCAAGCATCATCCTGGTATACCAGGTGAAAGTCAAGGATGTCATATGATGTCAGCCGGAGGGGGGAGTAGTTAAAGGGATATTAAAGGCAGCATTAAAAAAATATATATAAACATGTCATACTTATTTGCTTTGTGCAGTGGTTTTACACAGAGTAGCCCAATCCTCCTCTTCTTGGGTCCCCCCGCTGGCGCTCTTGGCCCCTCTCTCCTGCTGAGTGCCCCCAGAACTAGCTACTTGCTATGGAAACATCCAAGCAGCCTCGCTCTGGAGCCAAGGCTCTGCGTGTGCCTTTACACAGACACAGCGGCTGCTCGGCCCTGTCCCCCTCTCTCCCCTCATTGGCTTCATTCATCTCCCCAACCTTGAGCCTTTTGAATCACTTCAAAGGACTTTAAAG
Organism: Lithobates pipiens; assembly: GCF_037356315.1. Taxonomy (NCBI): domain Eukaryota; kingdom Metazoa; phylum Chordata; class Amphibia; order Anura; family Ranidae; genus Lithobates; species Lithobates pipiens. Next base: position 484,370,677 of record NW_027507748.1, read on the forward strand.
TGGTTGTAAACCTAGTTACACCACTTTTACCTACAGGTAAGCCTATAATAACCTACACGATTTAGGAGATATTTACCATATACGCTTGCGCTGATGTCATCGGCGTAACTGCACACTAAAGAAAGGGGATGATCCTGCAGTTTCTAAAGGGCCCGAGCCCTGACTGGTGGCTCACGCGTGCATGTGCGGGAGTGGTGTCCAGTGACTCCGGCCAGTCACAGAGCCAGAGTCCATGGCCCCGGAAGGAAGAGGGGTGAAGATGGATGCAGCCACCAGCGGGGACAGCGGGGACATTGCAGGCTTCGTTTTCAGGTAAGTGCAACATAATGGGCCAGTATGCAATGTATACTAGCCAAATATGCTTTTACTTTGCAGGGGAAAAAAGAGTAAGTAAAACCCATCAGGGTTTACTTCCTCTTTAAGGACTTAATCACTTTAAGAGGTAAAAAGAGGTTAAAGAGGTTTCAGAGTTTAATTCCCTTTTAACTTCTATTCCTGTTTTTTGCGGCAACTCAACATTTTGGATTCAGCCTCGCTTTTATTGTCAGTGACAGTGGTGATCAGCCACCCATCACCACTCCATTTAAATTGAAAATAAAAAGTTCTTGCTGAAAGTGTTACTAAACCCACAGCAGTAAAATCAGTCTGTATATGCAGTAAAGCATGCTTGTTATACTCACTGCGGAACCCAAAGGGTTAATCTTCTGCATTGTGTAAAAAGCCTGTTTGATCCTGTCTTCTCTGATCCTCCCCTTCTTTTACTGTCCTCAGTCCATCTGCTGATAGAACCGAGCCATAGGAGGCAATCTGCACATGCTTAGTTTTGTGTATATTGCTAGAGAGTTTTTTTTTTTTTTTGGGGGGGGGGGGGTACATGTGATCAGCACACAGCCAATCAGCACTGACCAGACAGAAAGTCAGGGGTCATGCAGCCTCAAAGGACAGTCAGAGGAGAGAGAAAACTCTTCCTACAAGCTTTAACCAGTGCTCAGTCGGACACTGATAGAAGTCACAAGACTGCTATATACTACTGATGAGAAAGGCAATTTAGCAGTATATATTTACTAAAATAATTGCATTTCCATCTTCTTTGTACTGTGGGAGACCAGATATAGTGAATGCAAGGTTTAGTAACACTGTATAATTCATTTGTACCCGCTGGATAATACAGCCAGCACTGTGCTTTCGCATTTGGTGAATAGACAAGGGGAGAGGAAAGGGTAGTTAAACAACAGGATCCTTTCACTGTATGAAAGACTTGCTCTCCTAGCCACTTCACCGGATGTACAGTGGTGGCTTTATTATCTGGGGGTGCAAATAAATAAATTATACTCTAAACAGGACTGAGTTGAGCATTTAAGATGCATCACAAGAGGTAATTTTTCACCTTATCAATTTGTGTAGATGTCTATGGCTGGAGTTCAACTTTAAAAATTCATGGACTGCTGAGGCATGAAAGCATTTGGCATTTTAATGTGCACAGCACTTAATCCACAAAAAAAAAAGCAACAAAAAAAAACAAAGAATAAAAAAAACACAGCTCTAACACAACCTTTAATTAATTAATCAACACAGCTTAGATATGATCATATGGCTCATATATGATCACATGGCTGAATATTTTGAAGATGTACGCTTTTTATACAGTTGAACCCGGACCTAATTATTTATGCAGCTGCTCATATCAAATTAATTAATGGTTTGCATATTTCATGTGCAGACCACCTGCTTCTGCTCAGTTTATCCTAAATTAGATTAATATTCAAAGAGGGTATCTTGAAATGTATAGAAAAGTGAGAGTGCACAGATCTGGCGCAATATCAAAGGATTGTCTTTATTTGCATAAAAAAGTAACATATTACCAAAAAGTACATCATTATACAGATAAACAGTATCCTTTGATTTTTTTGCCAAATCTGTGTGCTTTCACTTTGTTAAAGGATAAGTCCACCTTAATACTAAAATCTCTACAGCTGCAGACATCCACGATCTAACACTAACCCTGTAAAGAAGAAATCAGTATACATACCTTTTTTGAAACCAATCTGACCCAATCCTACGATGAGCTGTCAGCTGTGGCCTGATGTGGAGGCAAGTGCAGAGGACACAGATGTAGACATTTTAGTGTTGGGGTGGACTTATCCTTTAAATATCATGATATATTCAAAGTTCTATCACCCTTAGTCTGCCTGTCGGGAATAAGGGCATGCATCCGCTGAGGGGCTGTACACATGCTACGACTGTGATGTCTTGCACTTTGACTGTGACAAATACTACCAGGCATTCCAATTTTAGCTGGTGCTACTGCTACCACGCACAACTCATTCAAGTGAATGGGGCTGTATTGCAACCAGGCCCGGAGTGGCCATAGGGCAGACTGGGCATTTGCCTGATGGCCGCCCGTTCCGTTCCTGTTGCACTCCTATCACTATGCGGCCATGCCTGTGCCTTCTACAGTAGAACTAGTGGCTGCATGGGCTGAGCTGTGTGTTTCATGTTCTTCCTCCCTCCCAATTGGCCACAGTGGAGGGCCAATTAGAAAAAAATAGTGGGGCATCATGGGAAATGTAGTCCCAGAGATAGGAGGCCCAACTGATCTCAGCAGGGAGACGGACCCGAAAACAAGCAGGTACTATAGGAGACTATAGGAGACATGGAAAAAGAAAGAGGACTGTGCTGGGGGAACTAAAGCCCCAGCACCACCAGATAGAGCCACGCTGTACCCACACCAGAGAGAGAGAGAGCACCACACTGTACCCACACCACCAGAGAGCCATGAGAGCCATGCTGTACCTGCACCAGCAGAGAGCCACACTGTACCCACACCACCAGAAAGCCATGCTGTACCTGCACCACCAGAGAGCCATGAGAGCCACGCTGTACCCAAACCACCAGAGAGCCATGAGCGCCATGCTGTACCCGCACCACCAGAGAGAGCCATGAGTGCCACAGTGTAACTGTACCACCAGAGAGAGCCATGAGCGCCATGCTGTACCCGCACCTCCAGAAAGAGCCACGCTGCACCGCACCACCAGAGAGAGCCATGCTGTACCCGCACCACCAGAGAGAGCGAGCCAAGCTGTACACGCACCACCAGAGAGAGTGAGCCATGCTGTACCTGCACCACCAGAGAGAGCCACGCTGCACCACACCACCAGAGAGAGACACGCTGCACCGCACCACCAGACAGAGCCATGCTGCACAGCACCACCAGAGAGAGACACGCTGCACCGCACCACCAGACAGAGCCATGCTGCACAGCACCACCAGAGAGAGCCACGCTGTTCCCGCACCAGCAGAGAGAGAGAGCCATGCTGTATCACACCACCAGAGAGAGAGCCATGCTGTGCTGCACCACCAGAGAGAGAGCCACGCTTTACCGCACCACCAGAGAGAGAGAGAGAGCCACGCTTTACCGCACCACCAGAGAGAGAGAGCCACGCTGCACCGCACCACCAGAGAGCCACACAGCACTGACTAACAGAGAGAGCCACACTACACCGCACCACCAGAGAGTCACGCTGTTCCCGCACCACCAGAGAGAGAGAGAGTCACGCTGCACTGCACCACCAGAGTGCCACGATGTACTATACTACCAGAGAGAGCCACGCTGTACCATACCACCAGAAATAGAGCGCCATGCTGTCCGGGACCACTAGAGAGAGCAGGTCAGTGTCACTAGGCAGTGTGGGCACAATAGAAGACAGACATTACTAGCATTGTATGGGCACAATAAGACCGGGGCACTGTAATATAAAGGGGACTGCACTGTAAAGGGGCAATGTAATCATTACAGTGCCCCTTCACAGTGCAGTCCCCTTTATATCATAGTGTCCCTGCACATTACAGTGTGGAGGACCAACGGGGGAGGGCTGGCAGCCTTAGGCCTGGGGGGCAAGTCTAGTCAAGTGGCCCATTAATCCATGAATCAGCTCACCATCACCAGTGCCCATCAATGCAGCCTCACCAATGCCCATCAATGCAGCCCCACCAATGCCCATCAATGCAGCCTCACTAGTGTCTATCAATGTAGCCTCATCAGTGCCCATCAATGCAGCCTCACCAGTGCCCATCAATGCAGCCTCACCATAGCCCATCAATGCAGTCTGTTCAGTGCATGGGGATTAGAGAGAGAAAAGCCGCTGGATAACACAGAGCGGAGATCTCCCGCTTACCCAGTGTGGCTGCTGTCATACGAAGTCCTGCCTCCTGGACCAGGTTCTATGATAGATGTCACCAGTGTGCTCTTTATCATAGGACATCCTTGGCTTCCTGGCGGTACACTGAGGTACACTTCACCGAGGAGCTGATGCACGTACCCGGTTGCTGCGATGTCTGCCGGGCACCCGCAATCGCTCATGAGAGAGCAGGAATGTGGATCTGTGTGTGTAAATACACAGATCCACGTCTTGTCAGGGGAGAGAAGACAGATTGTGTGTTCCTAGTATATAGGATCGGTCTCCTCCCTAGTCAGTCCCATCTCCCCACAGTTAGAATCATTCCCTAGGTAACACATTTAACCCCTTGATTGCCCCCCAGTGTTAACCCCTTCCCTGCCAGTGATATTTATACAGTAATCAGTGCATTTTTATAGCACTGATCGCTATATAAAAGTCACTGGTCCCAAAATAGTGTCAAAAGTGTCCGATCTGTCCACCGCAATGTCAGTCACAATGAAAATCGCAGCATTACTAGTAAAAAGAAAAAAATAATAAAAATTCCATAAATCAATAACCTATTTTGTAGACGCTATAACTTATTACTGCTTATCGCAATTTTTTTTTACAAAAAATATGTAGAAAATTACACATCGGCCTAAACGGAGTAAATTTTTTTTTTTTTAAGTTGGCATATTATAGCAAAAAGTAAAAAATATTGTTTTTTTTTAACCAGTTCCCGACCAGCGCACGCCGATGTACGTCGGCAGAATGGCACGGGCAGGCATATTGGTGTACAGGTACGTCCAATCTTTAATGCCCCCCTGCCATCGCGAGCAAGACCCCGTGAGTCCGGTCGCGGGTCCCGCGGACTCGATCGCCGTGGGCATACCTGCGATCGTCTCACAGGGCGGCTGAACGGAGAGATGCCGTTGTAAACAGCATCTCCCCGTTCTGCCTAGCAACAAGTGACGCTGATCTCTGCTCCATGTGATTGGAGCAGAGATCAGTGTTCAATAAATGAAAGCCCAGCCCCCCACAATTAGTAACACACCCCTAGGAACACTTAACCCATACACTGCCACCCACTGGTTAACCCCTTCACTGCCAGTGTTATTTACACAGGAATCACTGCATATGTATAGCAGTGATTGCTGTATAAATGACAATGGTCCCAAAAATGTGTTAAAAATGTCCGATGTGTCTGCCATAATGTTGCAGTCACAATAAAAAAATCGCTGATCTCTGCCATTACTAGTAAAAAAATAATTATTAATAAAAATGCCATAAAACTATCCCCTATTTGTAAACGCTATAACTTTTGCGCAAACCAATCAATAATCGCTTATTGCGCTTTTTTTTCAAAAAATATGTAGAAGAATACGTATCGGCCTAAACTGAGGGAAAAAAATGTTTTTTTATATATTTTTGGGGGATATTTATTATAACAAAAAGTAAAAAATAATGCGTTTTTTTCAAAATTGTCGCTCAATTTTTGTTTATAGAACAAAAAATAAAAACCGCAGGGGTGATCAAATACCACCAAAAGAAAGCTCTATTTGTGGTAAAAAAAGGATGTCAATTCTGTTTGGGAGCCATGTCGCACGACCGCACAATTGTCAGTTAAAGCGACACAGTGCCGAATCGCAAAAAGTGGCCTGGTCTTTGGCCAGCAAAATGGTCCGGGGCTGAAGTGGTTAACCACTTCAGGACCGCCGTATTGCCAATGTACGTCAGCACAATGGCACAGGCAGGCACAATCACGTACATCTACGTGATTGCCTTCCAGCGGGTGGGGGGTCCGATCGGACCCCCTCCCGCTGGTTACGGCGGTCCGATTCGGTCCAGGAGCGCTCCGTGATGAGGGGATGGCTGTTGGTTTTCGGCCACCCCCTCTGGATCGCTCCTGGCCAATGAGAAGCTTCCTCCCCTGTGTATTGTTTACACAGGAAGGAGGAAGTGATGTCATTCTCCTCGGGGCGGTCTTTTTGACCGGACTACGAGGAGAAGACAGAAAGTAAGTGTGCACCAACACTACACTGACATGTAGGTACACACAGGCACACAAACCCCCCCCCCCCCGATCCCCCCCCCCGATCGCCCCCCTCCCCCCCCAGTCACAGTGTCACTGATTGCATTGATCATTTCTTTACTGATCAATGCATTCAGTGTCAGTTGTGACAGTAAAAACTGTCAGGACAGTTAGTGTTAGGTCCAGGGTAGCCCCCTATCACCCCTCAATAAAGATTTAACCCCCTGATTGCCCCTAGAGTTAACCCTTTCCCCCCCTTTTGCCAGTGTCACTAAGCGATCATTTTTCTGATCGCTGCATGTGTCGCTAGGTAGCTAGTTATTTTTTTAGGTTCACCACCAGGTTTTTATATCGCTAGGTACCCCGATATACTACCCAATAATGGTTTTAACCCCCTGATTGCCGCTAGTTAACCCTTTCACCCCCTTTTGCCAGTGTCACTAAGCAATCGTTTTTCTGATCGCTGCATTAGTGTCGCTACAGTCGCTAGGTAGCTAGTTATTTTTTTAGGTTCACCGCCAGGTTTTTATAGCGCTAGGTACCCCGATATACTACCCAATAATGGTTTTAACCCCCTGATTTCCGCTAGTTAACCCTTTCACCCCCTTTTGCCAGTGTCACTAAGCGATAATTTTTCTGAACGCTGCATCAGTGTCGCTAGTGTCGCTAGGTAGCTAGTTATTTTTTTAGGTTCACCGCCAGGTTTTTATAGCGCTAGGTACCCCGATATACTACCCAATAATGGTTTTAACCCCCTGATTGCTGCTAGTTAACCCTTTCACCCCCTTTCACCAGCGATCACAGTATAAGTGTCACTGGTGACGCTGGTTAGCCAGTTAGTTATTTAGGTTCCCCGTCAGGTTTTTATATAGCGCCAGGGACCCCCATATACTACCTAATAAAAATTTGAACCCCCTGATTGCTCCTAGTTAACCCTTTCACCACTGATCACCGTATAAGTGTTACGGGTGACTCTGGTTAGTTTGTGTTTTATAGCATCAGGGCACCCACCATTTATTACCCAATAAAGGTTTAACCCCCTGATCACCCGGCGGGTGATATCAATTAGGTTTTAGGGTCAGGGTCTGCGTCGCCCCAGGCAGCGCTAGGTTAGTGCCAGTACCGCTAACACCCACACACAAAGCATACACCTCCCGTAGTGGTATAGAATCTGAACAGATCAATATCTGATCTGATCAGATCTATACTAGCGTCCCCAGCAGTTTAGGGTTCCAAAAAAACGCATTGTTAGCGGGATCAGCCCAAATACCTGCTGGCACCTGCGTTTTGCCCCTCTGCCCAGCCCACCCAAGTGCAGTATCGATCGATCACTGTCACTTACAAAACACTAAACACATAACTGCAGCGATCGCAGAGTCAGGCCTGATCCCTGCCATCGCTAACAGGTTTTTTGGTAGCATTTTATATTCAAATCCGGAAGGCAGTGCTTGGTTTTCGGGGTCCCGTACGTGGCTAGGCTCCCAAAAAGTCCCCCACATGTGGTATCCCCGTACTCGGGAGAAGCAGCAGAATTTATTTTGGGGTGTAATTTGACTTCTGCCCATAGCATGTGTGAGCAATATATCATTTAGTGACAACTTTGTGCAAAAAAAAAAAAGTTTGTAATATTCCCGCAACTTTTGGCAAAATATAAAATATTCCATGGACTCAACATGCCTCTCAGTAAATAGCTTGGGGTGTCTACTTTCCAAAATGGGATCATTTGGGGGGGTTTTGTGCTATTTTGGCATTTTATGGACTTCGAAACTGTGATAGGTAGTGAGGAGTTAAATCAAAAATTTGCACCCTTAGAAATCCTGAAGGTGGTGATTGGTTTTCGGGGTGCCGTGCGCGACTAGACTCCCAAAAAGTCCCACACATGTGGTATCCCCGTACTCAGGAGAAGCAGCAGAATGTATTTTGGGGTGTCATTTCACATATGCCCATAGCATGTGTGAGCAATATATCATTTAGTGACAACTTGGTGCAAAAAAAAAAAAGTTTGTAATATTCCCGCAACTTGTGGCAAAATATAAAATATTCCATGGACTCAACATGCCTCTCAGTAAATAGCTTGGGGTGTCTACTTTCCAAAATGGGGTCATTTTGGGGGGTTTTGTGCTATTTTGGCATTTTATGGCCTTCGAAACTGTGATAGGTAGTGAGGAGTTAAATCAAAAATTTGCACCCTTAGAAATCCTGAAGGTGGTGATTGGTTTTCGGGGTGCCGTGCGCGACTAGACTCCCAAAAAGTCCCACACATGTGGTATCCCCATACTCGGGAGAAGTAGCGGAATATATTTTGGGGTGCAATTCCACATATAACCATGGCATGTGTGAGCAATATATCATTTAGTGACAACTTTTTGCAAAAAAAAATATATATTTTTTTTTTTGTCATTATTCAATCCCTTAGGACAAAAAAAATAAATATTCAATGGGCTCAACATACCCATCAGCAATTTCCTTGGGGTGTCTACTTTCCAAAATGGGGTCATTTGGGGGGGATTTGTACTGCCCTGCCATTTTAGCACCTCAAGAAATGAGATCGGCAGTCATAAATTAAAAGCTGTGTAAATTCCAGAAAATGTACTCTAGTTTGTAGACGCTATAACTTTTGCGCAAACCAAAAAATATACGCTTATTGACATTTTTTTTACTAAAGACATGTGGCTGAATAAATTTTGCCCTCAATGTATGACTAAAATTTAGTTTATTCGATTTTTCTTATAACAAAAAGAAGAAAATATCTTTTTTTTTCAAAATTTTCGCTCTTTTTCCATTTATATCGCAAAAAAAAAAAATCGCAGAGGCAATCAAATACCATCAAAAGAAAGCTCTATTTGTGGGAAGAAAAGGACGCAAATTTCGTTTGGGTGCAATATTGCATGACCGCGCAATTACCAGTTAAAGCAGCGCAGTGCGAAATTGCAAAAAGACCTCTGGTCCTTAAGGTATTTATTGGTCCGGAGCTGAAGTGGTTAAAGTTGGCACTCTTTTTTTGTTTAAAGCGCAAATAATAAAAACCGCAAAGGTGATCAAATACCACCAAAAGGAAGCTCTATTTGTGGGAAAAAATTAATTTGGGTACAACTTTGCATGACCGCACAATGAAAATTGACCTGGGCAGGAAGGGATGAAAGTGCCCGGTATTGAAGTGGTAAATTAATGAAAGTGTATTTCTTCCAAAAAAATTGTATTGTATACATAAATACAGTGTGACATAAAATATTACAACAATTTTATTCTCTAGGGTCTCTGCTAAAAAAAAAAAAAATATATATATATATATATATATATATTTTATATATATATATATATATATATATGTATATATATATATATATATATATATATATATATATATATATATATATATATAATGTTTGGGGGTTCTAAGTAATTTTCTAACAAAAGATTTGTTACTTATAAACAAGTGTCAAAAAAGGTTTAGGCATGAACGGGTTAATCATATCAGCTCCCAGCTTGAAACAATGGGAAAGAAGTGCGAAATCTTCATAGTGTAAGGGCCGGTTCACACAGGGGGCGATGCGAGGCGACACCGACTTGCCTCGCCGCGACCTGCCGCGACGTCAGCGGCGACTTGCAAATGACTTCTGTATAGAAGTCAATGCAAGTCGCCCAGAGGTCGCCCAAAAGTAGTACAGGAACCTTTTTTCTGAGTCGGAGCGACTCGAGTCGCTCCTCTCAGAACGGTTCCATTGTACAGAACGGGGGCGACTTGTCAGATCGCGGCACGGCAAGTCGTGTCGCCTCGTGTCGCCCCCTGTGTGAACCGGCCCTAAGACCTTTTAATTAAAAAAAAAAAAAACACATTCACCAAAAAACTTACATTATCTCTGCTCTGTCCTCAGGATCAGCCTCATGGGGTGACAGTCTGCTACCCCGCAGCCTCTCGTTTGTTCTCTTCCTGTGGGCAGGCTAGGGAATTTTTTGCGCCCAGGAATTGCTATTGGGCCACTGGCAATAGGGACTACATGTCCCACGATGCTTTGCAGCTGCTGGAGGCTTGGCTGATGGGCTCCCTCCCTCTACCAATGAGGAAGCAGGGGAAGGAACAGCGTGGGCGGCCGCTCACACATGCTGCAGTGTTCGGAGGAGAGGGGGGGAATCCCCCACACAAGCTGATAGGTTGGCTCTCACTCCACTGTCAGTGGATTAGTGTGAGCGCGACCGACGGGTGGTGCGGGAACAGAGCAGCCTCCACTACATAAGTGAGTGCCTCTTGAGTTTCCGCACCCCTCCCTCTGCCTCAGCTGGCAGCCCCTGCCCTGACCCGAAAAGAAAAAAAAATCGTGAGCGGTGGCCGCCGGCCATTATGCGTATATTGTTAGGGCAGCCTAGGGGGAAATTGTCACCCTGCCCCCCGGCCCAGCCCGCCCCTGAGGACCGACACCAGCCACCCCCGTGAATGTCTACCAACATCTCTTCCCCCCGGTCCCTGGAAAAGTTGGCTGTTCAGTCTAAAATACCCAGGCCTATTTTTTGTCCCAGTGCGGGCCTGGCTGTAACCGGTGCAACTTGCAGCCACATGCAATACTGACCACCTGTCAGGTGCCCTGGACAGCTAAGGATGGCTATATTACCAGGGCATTTGAACAAGTCCTAAGAGGATTCAATGTGCTATTATCAAGAGAGCTGCAAGAAGGGTTGGAGCTAGTTGAAAATACCTTGACTTATTTTTTTAGAAGGTGGACTTTTATATGGACTTTTATGTGGACTTTTACATGTCAAACTAATTATTTTTTTCAGCAAGGGTATAAATGCTATAAATTTATGTTGTATGCTTATTACAAATGACATTTGTAGTGATTTTTTTTTAAATTTTGCACTCTAAAACTCATATAGCCTAGGATAATTAAAGTTGTACCATCATTAAAGTGTGCTTAGAGCAGCATAAACCTACAAATACTGCCTGCCTCACACAACTGTAAATTTATAAAAAAAAATAAACTTGTTTTGTGTCAATGGGGAAAACTCAAATGTTCTCAGTCTATATTCTCTGCATGCTCAGTGCCATCTAGTGGCAATTTTTCCCATTAACACATTTGATTTGCAGAGAATGTAGCCTAAGAACTTTCAATTTTTTCCCCTTTCACACAGAACAAATTTACATGCAGTTCAAATAGATAGATACAGTAGCTATGCTAATATCTTTTATAACTGCAGCCCTTAGTCCAGAGGTCAGCAACCTTTTTCCACTTAAGGGCCGGATTCAATGTATGTGAATGCATGGAGGGCCGCATTCATCTGCTAATAAATGAAGATAATAATCTGGACCCCTTTACATTACACAGCCCCCATTCCCCCATACCTCTGGACCCCTTTACATTACACAGACCTCCCCCACATATTAAACAGCCCCCCCCCCATGTTATGCTTTAACCACTTGCAGACCGGACCATTTTGCTGGTCAAAGACCAGACCACTTTTTGCGATTCGGCACTGCGTCGTTTTAACTGACAATTGCGCGGTCGTGCGATGTGGCTCCCAAACAAAATTGACGTCCTTTTTTTCCCACAAATAGAGCTTTCTTTTGGTGGTATTTGATCACCCCTGCGGTTTTTATTTTTTACGCTATAAACAAAAATAGAGCGACAATTTTGAAAAAAACGCATTATTTTTTACTTTTTGTTATAATAAATATCCCCCAAAAATATATAAAAAAAATGTTTTCCTTCAGTTTAGGCCGATACGTATTCTTCTACATATTTTTGGTAAAAAAAATCGCAATAAGCGATTATTGATTGGTTTGCGCAAAAGTTATAGCGTTTACAAAATAGGGATAGTTTTATAGCATTTTTATTAATAATTTTTTATTATTTTATTTTTTTACTAGTAATGGCGGCGATCAGCGATTTTTATTTGTGACTGCGACATTGTGGGGGACCCATCGGACATTTTTGATACATTTTTGGGACCATTGTCATTTATACAGTAATCACTGCTATATAAATGCAGTGATTCCTGTGTAAATGACACTGGCAGTGAAAGGGTTAACCAGTGGGTGGCAGTGTAGGGGTTAAGTGTTCCTAGGGGTGTGTTGCTAACTGTGGGGGGGTTGGGCTTTCATTTAGTGAACACTGATCTCTCCTCCAATCACATGGAGCAGAGATCAACGTCACTAGTTGCTAGGCAGAATGGAGAAATGTTGTTTACACAGCATTTCCTCCATTCGGCCGCTCCGTGAGACGATCGTGGGGATGCCCGCGACCGGACTGACGGGGGTCCCGACCAGCGCGGCAGCGTGCCGCCGGCGGCGCGCTCCCGATGGCAGAGCGGCATTGAATATTGGACTACCTGTACGCCAATATGCCTGCCCGTGCCATTCTGTCGACGTACATCGACGTGCGCTGGTCGGGAAGTGGTTAAAACACAGGTATAAAGTGTGTAGAGTGACAAACGACGGTACTTAAAAATCTCCATAGGCAACGCTATAAAAATTTCTACAGGTCACCTATTTAGAGTTACAGAGGAAGTCCTGTGTGAAATTATTGCTTTCACTCTAGCAAATTTCAGAAATGGCAGACCTAATAGAGGAAATATAGAAAATGAATGTGGCCTCTTATGGAGTAATACAAAAATAAGAATGAGTAGGGGCTTGTACCATCATCCAAAATCAATAATATGGAAATTGGGAGCATGATCCCCAACCAGGCTACCATGAAAAAGGGGGGCAGTTGGACTATCGCGGTACAATAACAATGATATAACAAATGAATATATAAAAATTACAAAGGATTTTATTGATGCCAATAAATAATTCATCGTTTACAGATAAAACATCATAGCTATACACAATATGTCACCAGTAGGTGTTCACAATGAAGCAGTTGATCACAGATATAGTGTTCCTCTACTAGTTTCGCGGACATAAGCCGCTTCATCAGGAGGTTATCTGTGATAAAGTCAAGAAGGTAAAGTAATGATCGGCACATAGGAACATAAAAAGTTAACATCCAGCATCAGATTTTAAAAGATCCTTAAAAGTAAAAATGGGGAGAGAGCAAGGCTGCTTACCCCTGCCTCAGCGGACATCAAGCGTAAACCGCTCTCACCTAAAAATTTGTCCCCCGCAGCAACTCGGGGGAGCTACTAAGTGTGACGATCTGAATCTGGGCAAAAGGTAAAAATAATAATAGGCATAGTATGAGCTTGTCATAACAAAAAGGTGAAATGCGTGAAACTAGAGTGAATGAGACCACAAGTGAAAATCACAAGCCAAAGAAGAATGGGAAATTGCGCACATGCAATAGTGTGCAAACAAGTGAAAAATAAAGTTGAGAATGACTTGAAGTGAAGAGAGAATAAGTATTGAAAGAAAGTGAAATAAAGTGATGATGGTAGCCTGGTTGGGGATCAGGCTCCCAATTTCCATACTACTAGAGGAAATGAGGGTCAGAGTGTGTGGACATTTTTGGCTAGTGGTATGTTGCAAAAGACAATACAAACTGTTCAGATATAACAGTAAGTATACCGTTATAGCGTTTACAAAATAGGGGGTAGTTTATGACATTTTTATTAATAATTTTTTTTTTTACTAGTAATGGCGGCAATCAGCGATTTTTATCGTGACTGCGACATTATGGCAGACACATCGGACAATTTTGACACATTTTTGGGACCATTGGCAATAATACAGCGATCAATGCTATAAAATTGCATTGATTATTGTAAAAATGTCACTGGCAGTGAAGGAGTTAACCACTAGGGGGCGGGGAGGGGTTAAATGTATCCTAGGGGCATGTTTCTAACTGTCTGGGGGCGTGGCTGTGTGTGACATCACACTGATCGCTGCTCCCGATGACAGGGAGCAGATGATCAGTGTGCTGTCATTAGGCAGAACAGGGAGATGCTGTTTACATCGGCATCTCCCTGTTCTTGAGCTCCGTGACACGACAGCGATTGAGCCAGAGGGACTCACAGGCACGGTCACGGAGCTCGCAGCAGGTGCACGCGCACGGGAACGGCTGGAAATTCAAAGTAACGTACAGGCAAGCAGCCTCTGTGTCTACAGTCAACAGTGGTGGCCGTGGACATGGTGCATCCTCTGCAGGTGGCCACGGGACACGCTTGTCCTTTCTTTCTGCTGCTGGCGGAGTTATTGAGCCACTAATGCAGAAAAGTTGGTGGAGTGAAGCCATACTTATCCTCCTCATCCTTTGTCACCCGGGCTCTGAATAGTTTGCCTTCAAACACAGCTGCCAAAGTGGCCTATTCCACTGGCTTCTTGTCTAGTTACTCCTTCCATAGCCCCACCATCATGCACGGAGGAGTCCCCAGAATTATTCAACCATAGTGTCGGTTACATGCTGCTGGAGGATGAGCAGCTATTTGAAGGCTCCGTTGGTTTCCAAGTGGAGGAAGGGAGTAATGTGAGCCTAGAGAGGAGGGGTGCCACAGAAGGACAAGAAACTGGCAGTCATGTTACCCCAGCTGCAGCATACTGCCAAGTTTGCTCCAGTGACAAGGAGGGAGGGGATGATGAGGTCACTGACTGTACTTGGGTGCCTGAGAGAAGAGAGGAGGAAAGTGAGGAGGAGGAGGCACAACTCCAACAAGGCAGGATGTCTTCAAGGGGGCAGCTTAAGGGCAGCCACCCTATTGCATCACAACGCAGAGCTCCGCAGGTGCAGGGCGCTGCTGACTCCCCGCTGACTTTTAAAAGTTCCTTGGTGTGGGACTTTTTTAGACACGTGTGCAGCAGATCACACTGTTGCTGTTTGCAATCTATGTCTGAAGCGGATCAAGCATGGCCAGAACAGCAGCCGCTTGGGCACTACATGCTTGACCAGACATATGACGACCTGCCATGCAGTCTGTTGGCAACAGCATTTGAAAGACCCACATCATAGAAAAAGGCAGACTTCTCCTTAATCCTCATCTGGGATCTCAAACCCTACTATACCTCCAGTACTCTCAAAAACCTGCACTGAGAGGAATGAAGGTATAGTAAAAGGTGTCACAAGTACATTCAGCAAATCTGCTAGCAGTATACCACCGCTTGATTTCAGCAAGCAAATTTCCCTACCCCAGTTGCTCAACCGTAAAAAGAAATTTGTTCCCAGTCATCCACATGCTCAGCGTCTAAATGTTAGCTTGGCCAAATTGCTAGCACTACAACTGCTGACTTTTCAGCTGGTAGACTCTGCCCTCTTTCATGAATTTGTGGAATGTGTTGAACCACAGTGGCAGGTTCCAAAAAGCCATTTCTTTTCACGTAAGGCCATTCCGCCTCTCTACCGTCATATGGAAGGCAATGTTTTGGCCTCGTTGGACAGGGTGGTCAGCAATAAGGTTCATATTACCGATGACTCATGGTCTAGCAGGCATGGGCAGGGATGTTGCCTTTCCTTCACAGTGCACTGGGAAGGATGCAGGACAGGGTTCAGTGTTGTTGGAGCTTGTTCCTCCACCACACCTCCAAAAAGCTAGTGGTAATTCTGCCACAGCTCTCTGCACCACCCCCTCCTCTTCTTCTTCCTCTATGGCCTCTTCTGCAGAATTGTCCTCTGAATCAGCAGTGCTCCGTAAGTGTTCAAGGGGCTACTCAAACAGTCAGGCTAAAAGATGCCATTCAGTGCTTGAGTTGGTCTGCCTAGGGGACAGGAGCAACACTGGGGCAGATATTCTGTCAGCTCTGCAGGGGCAGGCCCAGAGGTGGTTGACGCCACACCAGCTTCGGCCAGGAATGGTTGCATGCGACAATGGCACCAATCTTCTCCTTGCCCTCAGACAGGGACACTTGACCCATGTTCCATGTTTGGCACACGTACTGAATTTTGTGGTGCACCATTTCTTGACCAGGTACCCAGGCTTACAAGATCTCCTGAGGCAGGCCAGAAAAGTCTGTGGTCATTTCCGCTGGTCATACAATGCCAGTGCTCGGCTGGATGACATTCAAAGGAAATGCAACATGCCCACCAACCACCTCATTTGTGACATGCCTACCAGGTGGAACTCAATATTGGCAATGCTGCAGTGGCTGAACACACAGCAGAGGACCATGAATGAGTACCTGTGTGAGTATGGCACTAGAACAGGGTCAGGGGAGCTTGGTTTTGTTTTGCCACGCCAGTGGCTACTGATCAAGGATGCATGCACTGTCCTGTCACCATTTGAGGAGGCCACAAGGATGGTGAGCAGCGACAATGCATGCATCAGTGACACTGTCCCTCTAGTCTTCCTGCTGGAGCATACGCTTTGTGGAATCATGGACAGGGCACTTGAGGCAGAACAGTGGGAGGAAGAGGAGGACTTCCTTCTCTCTCAAGGCCTCCTTTATCCAGATAGCATTCCTGTGGGCCGCCAAACACACAGGAAGAAGAGGAGGAGGAGGAGGAGGAGGTGGAGGATTGTGTCATAGATGTAGAGGATAACACGCAGCAGTCTTCCAAGGAGTTGTACATAGCTGGGGGGAGGTGGTTACAGATAATGTGATCCTTAGTGACCCAGAGGACTCCGAATCGAATGCCTCTGTAAACTTATGCTGCATGGCTTCCATGATTCAGCAAATCCTGCAAAGGACCCTAGGATTCGTGGTATCAAGGAGAGGGATCATTATTGGCTGGCAACCCTTCCTGATAAACGTTACAAGGGTAAAGTTGCAGAACTCATCCTGTCTTCGCAGAGGGAGCAGAGGACGAAACCTCTTCAGGAGGCCTTGAAGAAATGTTTGTGTAACACATTTCCAGACCCTGGGAGGTTAACATTTCCTGGTGCTGGACAACGTGTTTCTGAGGCTTCCTTTGGTCAGAGGAAGAGCAGTGGAGAAGGTGGCCAGTTGCCCGATGCCTTTAAACAATTTTTCAGTCCTCAGCGCTAGGTTCAAGCTACCATCGCAAGCATATGCATTATATGGTGCAGGAATATGTAGGGGCAAGAGTAGACTTAGAGACCTTTCCAACCGAGCATCCACTGGGTTACTGGGTCTTGAGGATGGATCACTGGCCAGAACTTGCTCAATATGCAATCAAGCTACTGGCCTGTCCTGCATCCAGGGTACTTTCTGAAAGCACATTCAGCGCTGCAGAAGAGTTTGTAAAGAATCAAAGAGTGCACCTGTCCACAGACTCCATTGATAGGCTCACATTTATAAAAATGAATCAGTCCTGGATCAGCAGCTATCAAGCACCTGATGCTGATGTAACTGATTAAATTTGCTATGGATCTGGGATCACTTGAAGACTGTCTATGCTGCCTATCCTATTCCTCCTGAATCTAGATGATCCTAGCTTCAAACAATATTTTTGGTTTAGGGCACCCCCAACACCCAAGGTCCAATTTTTCTGCCCCTGTTTAACAGGGGCATGTAATTACAATTTTGGATATAATATTTACCAGCAGGGCCTGTTCCTGCGCCCAACAAGAGTAACTGTGAGGGGTCACAGTGTTGTAGCACCACCACCCAAGGCCCAATTTTTCTGCCCCTGTTTAACAGAGGCATGTAATTACAATTTTTGGAATAATATTTAACAGCAGGGCCCGTTCCTGCACCCAACAATCGTAACTGTGAGGAGTTAGTGTTCTAGCACTAACAAAACCAAAGGATACATTTTTGTGCTCCTGTTTAACCACATGCCGACCAGGCCATAGCCGAAAGACAGCTGCAGCACGGTCGACTTATACTGGAAGGGCGTTCATGGACATCCTCCCAGAATCTTGCTCCCGCGTGCCCCCTGGGAATATTTGGCGCATCACGGATCACGGTAAATGGCCGCTGGCCACAGATCGTACAGAGAGGGAGAGATCAAGTGCTGCAGCACTGTGGGCTGGATGTGTACTGACCACAGCGCTGATATGTGCCCACTCCAGCACCAATCCATCCCAGCAATACTCATCCATCCCAGCAATACTCATCAATACTCCTCTTTTTCCAGCAATTCTCATCCATCCATTCCAGTAATACTCATCCATCCATTCCAGCAATACTCATCAATACTCACCCATCCCAGCAATACTCATCCATCCCAGTAATACTCATCAATACTCACCCATCCCAGCAATACTGATCAATACTCATCCATTCATGCAATACTCGTCAATACTCATCCATCCATCCCAGCAATACTCATCCATCCACCCCAGCAATACTCATAAATACTCATCCATCCCAGCAATGCTCATCAATACTCATCCATCCCAGCAATACTCATCAATACTCACCCATCCCAGTTATACTCATCCATCCCTGTAATACTCATCAATACTCATCCATCCCAGCAATACTCATCAATACTCATCCATCCATCCATCCCAGCAATACTCATCCATCCATCCAAGCAATACTCATCCCTCCATCCCAGCAATACACTTCAATACTCAACCATCCATCCATACTCATCCATCCTCAGCAATACTCATCCATCCATACTCATCCATACTCAGCAATACTCATCCATCCATACTCAGCAACACTCATCCATCCATGCTCAGCCATCCATACTCATCCATCCATACTCAGCAATACTAATCCATCCATCCATGCTCAGCAATACTCATCCATCCATGCTTAGCCATCCATAGTCATCCATGCTCAGCAATAATCATCCATTCACACTCAGTCATACCCAGCTATCCCATCCGCACTCAGCAATACCCAGCCTCAGCAATACCCGACCCAGCCATACTCAGCCATACCCACCCAGCCATACTCAGCCATACCAACTCAGCCATACTCAGCCACTCCATCCATACTCAGCCATACCCAGCCATCCCCATCCATGGCTCATCCATGCCACTACAGTGCCTCAAAGTGTAATAGGTAGTCAAATTAGATTTGAAATGTATGCCCCTACAACACCTGATGGTGCTCCCTGCATGTTGGACCTCTGTATGTGGCCAGGCTGTGTAAAAGTCTCACACATGTGGTATCGTTATACTCAGGAGTGGAAGAATCTATTTTGGGGTGTCATTTTTGGTATGTACATGCTATGTGTTAGAAATATTGTAAAAATTGACAACTTTGTGTAAAAAAAAAAAAAAATGCGTTTTCATTTTCTTTCCACATTTTCCAAAAAACTTGCAGAAAAAAATTATATATTCAAAAGACTTGATATGCCTCATAGATTATACGTTGGGGTGTTTTCTTTTCATAATGGTGTCATTTTTAGTCGTTTTTATTGTCCTGGTGCTCCAGGGCCTTCAAAATTGTAAGAGGTAGTCAAGAAATTAGATGTGTAATTTATGCTCCTAGAACGCCTGATGGCACTCCCTGCATGTTGGGCCTCTGTATGTGACCACACTGTGTAAAAGTCTCACACATGTGGTATCGCCATACTCGGGAGCAATAGCAAAATGTGTTTTGGGGTGTAATTTGTGGTATGCATATGCTGTGTGTGAGAAATAACCTGATAATATGACACTTTTGTGAAAAAAGAAAAAAATCTTGATTTTGCAAAGAATCGTGTAAAAAAATGACAACTTAAAAAAACTCACCATGACTCTTTCTAAATACCTTTGAATGTCTACTTTCCAAAAAGGGATCATTTGGGGGTATTTATACTGTCCTGGCTTATTAGGGTCTCAAGAAATGAGCTAGGCCGTCAGTACTTCAGGTGTGATACATTTTCAGTGATTGACACTGGTGTGTAGACTCTAACTTTCACACAGACCAAATAATATACACAGATTTGGATTATTTTTACCAAAGATATGTAGCAGTATAAAAAATGTTTTTTAAAGTCTGCATTGATACATATCCCCTGGGACTATAAACCAAACACTATAAACCTTTAAAATTAGCACTTTTGGTTTTTCATGTTCGTGTCCCATAGACTTTAATGGTGTTTGCACACATTTTTTGCCTGTTTGCAAACTGGGGGGTATTCGGCTCATCCCTAATGGACTATGAAAAGCTCCACTGATTGTAACTGATAGGGCTGCACTGATAACGAGTGCTCTGATCATAAGGGCACTGATTATCAGTGTAAATGCTGTACTCACTGTGCCCCCACAGATCAACTCTCCTTTCCTCAAATGCTGTCTCTGTGTGAGGAAAGGAGAATTGATAAGAGGCGATAAGCAGTAAACAGCTGTACATTGTAACAGCTGTGATTAGACACAGCTGATCACAGGGTAAAGAGCCACTGTGATTGGCCCCTTGCCATAATCTGTGACCAGCTGCACAGCAGTCATAGAGCCAGGTGCACATTTGGGAGGACCTCCAGGGACATCCTCCCAGAACTGGAGGCCTGCACTCTAGCTGTCTATTGCCTATAGTGTGGGCAGGAAGTGGTTAATCTTTAATAGTTTTTTCTTTTAAATATTTTTTTGTAAATTACAATGAATTAAAATTGTTTTGCTGCATTTGCTACCTTAACACCAGGATTTTTTTTTTTTTTTTTTAACAAGTCATGTAATTTTATGCCCATCATTCCCATTACAAACCCAAAATAGAGAAAAAAAAAAGCAACACAGGAAATATTTAAATTATAAGAAAATACAATAGGGAGTGCGTTTATCTGATAAGCGTAGGGTAAATTGTAGATTTTTATGATAAATATTTAATTGAATTTTTGAATCAGACAAAGTGTACAGAGAACTTTTAAGCTGTTTGTGCATCTTTAATCAATATTAATAACAACATCAATAGCTTACAGCTTATTAACACAGTCATAGAAGTAAAACTCTTTGCATAACATGCCTTTATGAAACACATTTCTATTTAGTTCTCAAAAATTAATTAAGATTTACTTTCAGATTGCATTGTTCCTAATTCAAGCTTTGATTTGATTTTGTTTTATATCGAAGATTACTAGTATATTTGTGCTTGAGCGTCAAGTGAGATTTTATGTAAATTTATAGTTTATAGATCAATTCAGTTTTCATTACAATTACACAAGTGAGTCAGAGACTGCGACTCACATTTTGCAAAAACATTCAAGACCTCTCAGATAGGCTTCTATGCACAGGAGATCTTTGCGATCTACCCATGTGCCCTTTTGGCACATCCAAAATATCTTTGATAATTTTTATTTGTTGATGAATATGCAGCTGGCTCTTTACAGCTATGCAGTAATGCATGAGGCCTAATTCAGAAAGTTAACACACCAGGACAAGGATAATTAGAGAGTCCTATAAGATTTGAAAATGACACATACATGGGTACAATAACAATTTTTAACCTTGTGTTAAAGCTTTATAAATACCCCTATGTTCATTTAAAATGGATGCACAGTACAGTGGGGGAAATAAGTATTTGATCCCCTGCAGATTTTTTAACTTTGCCCACTTCCAAAGAAATGAAGGGTCTATAATTTTTATCATAAGTGTATTTTAAATTATAGAGACAGAATATCAACCAAAAATCCTGAAAAAACACACGAAACAACTGCTATAAATTAAGTTGCAGTTCAGTGAGTGAAATAAATATTTGATCCCCAAGCAAAACATGACTTAGTACTTGGTAGAGCAATCTTTGTTGGCAAGCACAGAGATGTTCCTTGTAGTTGGTGACCAGGTTTAAACATATCCCAGGAGGGATTTTGGCCCACTCTTCTTTACAGATCTTCTTTTAAAACCTTAAGGTTTCTTGGCTGTTGCTTGGCAACTTGAAGTTTCAGCTCCTTTCATAAATTTTCTATAGGGTTAAGGTCTAGAGACTGACTAGGTCACTCCATGACCTTAATGTGCTTCTTCTTGAGCCACTCCTTTGTTGCCTTGGTGGGATGTTTTGAGTCATTGTCATGCTGGAAGACCCAACCATTTATTGTAAAACATTGAATGAGAACCTTCTTCATTCAGCCAGAACACTGAAAATGGGTCATTAATATGTCTTCCAGCATGACAATGACCCAAAACATACCGCCAAGGCAACAAAGGAGTGGCTCGAGAAGAAGCAAACTAAGGTCATGGATTGGCCTAGTCAGTCTCCAGAACTTAATCCTATAGAAATTTTATGCAGGGAGCTGAAACTTCAAGTTGCCAAGCGACAGCCAAGAAATCTTAAAGATTTAGAGAAGATCTGTAAAGAAGAGTGGATCAAAATCTCTCATGAGATGTGTGCAAACCTGGTCCCCCACTACAAAAAACCTCTTACCTCTGTGCTTGCCAACAAGGGTTTTTCCACCAAGTAATGTTTTACTTGGGGATCAAATACGTATTTCACTCACTGAACTGCAACTTAATCTATTGCATTTGTGTTATGTGTTTTTTCAGGATTTTTAATTGATATTCTGTCTCTGTCATTTATAATACACCTTGATAAATAGTAGACCCTTTATTTCATTGTAAGTGGGCAAACTTACAAAATCTGCAGGGGATAAACTATTTATTTTCCCCACTGTACATGCGGTGTTGGCGGGTGTACACTGCAACACGCCATAATGTGCATACCATCCATTTTAGTCATACAGCTGCAGGTCCTTTTTTTTTCATTTTTTTTATACTGGAAGCCTCTAGGGTTAAAAAATGGGAAGAATTGGTCCAATGTGACAATTTTTCACTAGTCCCTACAACATCTATCATCACTGATGTCTTTATTAGCATTTCCGGGGGGGGGGGGGGGGGGGGGGGGGGTTAAAATTCAGCCCGTGGTTTTCCTCCATCCATGCTAACGGAATGTATATACGTTGTAAAGTTTGGGGGATTGTAGCTCTATAGGACCCAGGGCAAAGCCGGTAAACTTTAAACCAAGAAGCTTTTTTATTTTCAGCAGGAAAAACAAAATTATGCCCCGTATACACGAGCAGAATTTCCGTTGAAAAAATCTTGGATAGTTTTTCTGATAGAATTCTGCTCAAGCTTGGCTTGCATATACACGGTCACACAAAAGTTCTCTGAACTTCTGACCGTCAAGAACGCGGTGATGTACAACACTACGACGAGCCGAGAAAATTAAGTTCAGTGCTTCCGAGCATGCATCAAATTGTTTCAGAGCATGCGTAGGAATTTTGGGTATCGGAATTGCTACAGACAATTGGAATTTCTGATCGGAACTTTTTCTGTTGAAAAAATAGAGAACCTGCTCTCAATCTTTTGAGTCCAATGGAGCATACACATGGTCGGAATTTCTGACCAAAAGCTCACATCGGACTTTTGCTGGCGGAATTTCCAATTGTGTGTACGGGGCATTAGTCTTCCAGCAGCACACAGCATAAAATTACAAAAAAAAGTCTGCTTATCTTTAGCACAAAGAAAAAGTAAAAAGGCACCTACAGTTCCTGAATTGGTCTTCACCCCAAGGTTTTACCAGTCCTTGTCGCTATTTTTAGCAGCCTCCGACACACTTGCAGCTCTCCACACAACTCCTCCTCACCACACCTAACACTACTTCCTGTCTTTAAGAGCTGTTTTCTGAAGGCTCTTAACCCTGTGTGTGCTGGAATCCCTGTAGTCAGAGGTGGAGGCCCTTTCCCACCTGAATATCACTTCAGGGCCTCCGAAATTCCAGTTCCCAAATATCTCTCTAATAACCCAGAGAGAACTGCAAGTCAGTCCACTCCTGATTATGGCTATTCCTGGGAATTCCTCACCCATCCTGGGTGACCCCCTGAATACTTCCACACTTCCCTTAAAGGGACCATAACTCAAATATCGGTGCTATATAGAACCTGTCCAGGACCCAACCTTGGCGTCCTGTACAACGTATAGTCATGAAGTACAGTCCTTAAAATATTTTTGAAATTTCACTATGAATTATACATTTGTACTTGCTCTAGCAAATTCTAAAGAATTACAATATTCTGAGTTACATTTAGTTATGATACTTCCTGTCACCAGCATTGTTACCTGCAGTTTCTTGGCTTTTTGGGAGAGGAGAAGGTTTAATTAAGGTGGGCCTTTTCTCCTTTTAATAAAAATCACAGCAGTCTACAGCTCTAAATGCTGACATGAAAGATTAATTTGGTCTTAGTAAAAAATGACCACCATAAGATAAACAGAGTGGAAAAGAAACATAAGCTATGCAAAAAAAAAAGCTTTCAATTATCTATATCTAAGGCTTGCCATTACTAAACGTTTCTAAAGGTTCCTTTGTTGTAATTGTTTTGATAAGGGGGGAGATCTTCTTTAATTCAATGCAGAGCAGGTCTCCTGTCTCCAAACACCACCCCCTAGTGGTAAAAAAAGAAAGGAACCAGATCATGCTTTTGGAAACATAATTTATCTTTGTCAAATGTTTAATTATAATTCACTTATACTTTAATTTCAGTTCTTTTTTAATTCCTTGAAGCCAGAATCCATTCCTTGCACATAATAATCATATTCTAACTCTTACATCAATCATCCAGACTTCTCACACACCTTTCAGATTCAAACTTCCAGGACAGGTCTGAATTCAGTTGGTTGTTGCAACAAAGCTGTTAGAACTGAGACTGGTTTACATTGTGTTTTCTGTATGTATTTAAGGTCTTAGAACTAAACCTTTTCAATTTTATCTGGAGTAGGAAATGAGAAAAAAAATCACTGTCGTTTTTTTTTTTTTCTTGCTGTCCGTGATTCCGTTGGGCAGTTTTCTTTTCCCTAAAGTGGAAGTAAAGGCAAAACTTTTGTTTTTCATTTTGGATAAAGTAAGGGAGACTTATAACCCCTGTCAGTTTTTTTTGTTTGCAATCTGTGCCACATTGAGATGATTTCTCTTCACTTTTGGTCCCATAGCCAAAGCAGGAAGTGAGAGGAAATCGCACCAAAGTGAGTGAATCCCCAATTGTCACCAGAGTCACCGGAACCAGTGTCGCCATCAGAAGATTTTACTTCTATTTCTGCTATGGGGCAATTCAAGATTTGGGATTTTCTTTCACTTGCACTTTCCGTGATAACAGTAAATATGACAAACAGAGATTGCTCTCCACTCTGTCCAAAACTCAAGAAACATTTTTGCCATAAGTTATTCTTTAGCAAAATTAACACAAAGTTAATAGAAAGTTTCATCACTGGGATAAATGTCTCCTTCAGAGACTGTTCTGGTAACAACTGTAAGATTCTGGATTTCCCATTATATTTTTAGTGACAATGGTCACCAGGAGAAATAGAGAGGGTATACCCCAGTGAGAACAGAGCAAGTTTCTAATCTTCCCACCTTTTCACCTTTCCACCTATCCAAAGCTATAAAAAAACATTTTTGATTTTAGATTTATCCTAAATTCACAGTTTGCCTGAAGTTTTCCTTTAACATTTAATTTTATTTAAATTAGGTAACACTGCTATCATAAATGCAAGAACTTATTTAGTGCAGCCTGCCCATCTTAAAATATTTTTTGCAGGCATTGCACTTATAATTATGTTTTTATGGCTCTTACCTGGACATATTATGGACATATTATTACTACTAGTATGGTGCTAAAATTGCAGTTACTTGCCTTCTTTATGACAGTAGAGAAATAATTTATTGCAGCCTGCACATCTTAAAATATTTTTTTTTCAGGTATTGCACTTAGAATTATGTTTTTTTAGCTCTTACCTGAACATATTATTACTACTAGTATGGTGTTAAAATTTCACTTACTTGTGAACACAGTTCATGTAAGATTCAGGTCTACACTGCTGCCCCCTGCTGGACATTCTTGTTATTGACAAACGTCATTAGATTACTACTCAGCCTTTTGTTATTCTTTGGTGAAGTAGTGCTTTTCACTATGAAGAATCTATTGAACATAGTACAGTCATTTTATGTGTATTTATGAAGGCATTTAAACCTCCAGATCCTCAAATGTGGATACAGGATGTTCAATATTGGCTTGAATTATCTTTTACCAATAATTGTGGCTTTATAAAGCAGTATCCCTGACCAAGCCCTTTTTTGCGATACGACACTGCGTCGCTTTAACTGACAATTGTGCGGTCATGCGACACTGTACCCAAACAAAATTGATGCCCTTTTTCCACAAATAGAGCTTTCTTCTTGTGGTATTTGATCACCTCTGTGGTTTTTATTTTTTGCGCTATAAACAAAAAAAGAGCGACAATTTGGAAAAAAAAGCAATATTTTTTACTTTTTGCTATAATAAATATCCCCCAAAAATATAAAAAAACTAATTTCTTCCTCATTTTAAGCCAATATGTATTATGCTAAATATTTTTGGTTAAAAAAAAAGCAATAAGTGCATATTGATTGGTTTGCACAAAAGTTATCGCAAAATAAGGGATAGATTTATAGCATTTTCATTATTTTCATTATTATTTTTTTATTAGTAATGGGGGCGATCTGCAATTTTTATCATGACTGTGACATTGCGGAGGATAGATTGGACACTTTTGACGCTATTTTGGGATCCTTGGCGTTTATACAGTGATCAGTGCTATAAAAATGTACTGATTACTGTGTAAATGTCAGTAGCAGGGAAGGGGTTAAACACTAGTGGGCTACACGTTCTGCCTCTCTGTGGCACGATCGCGGTCCGCCGGCAGACATCGAGTCCGCAGGTCCCACGGGCATGCTCCCATGGTGCCACCTATGATGGAGTTACATATGGGTAGGTTATTTTGCGCACCTGTGCCACTTTGCCGACGCATATCGACGCGAGCCAGTCGGCAAGTGGTTAAAAAAGAATAAAGCGCCTTTTTTTAAAATAGAAATGTTACTGCTTTTTGCATTATGTACTTTAGCAAGCTGATGTGGAAATTACTATAGGCACATTTATGCCTACACCCATAAAACTAAGGCATTAGCAACCCAGCACTGACAAATGATTCACATCTGAAACAAATGATAAAAACCCACAAAATAGCATAGCGTTAATAAACATCTCCAACTTGAACAGAAACAATACCTTAAACATATCTAGAAAACAATAAAAAAATGTCCCAAAGAAATGAAAAGTCCTCAATCAACTTCCTTCTGGCACTTCTCAGCAATAGACCTCTTAGGTTACAGGATGTCGATTACAAGCTCATTACTAAATAAAGTATTGCATTTCACCACTGCCCCACATATGCAAGAATACTGGATTGAAACTGTAAAAAATGCCATGTTTTTGTTTTATCCAGTATGGCTTGGGGGAAAAAAAAGAAATATCATAGTGCTCACTATACTCCTCTAATCACACTTCACAAACAAACAGACCACTAACATCCAAAGTGAAGGTAATAACTTTCAAAAGGAAAATGTGTAAACACACCAACAATTTCTGCAAAGCCACTGTCCACAGGCTTTTCACAGTACTCTTCTCTTGTAAATTAGTGAAGGTGAGTATAGTGTATCCAATATGCTTAAACAAACATGAGCTATAGGATGTCAGTGTTGCCAACCTCTTGCAGCATTTTTTTACTGGCAAAACAGGAAAAATTTACTGGCTGAGCACTTTTTTACTGACAACCTGAAAAAATTACAGAAATCCTATTAAAAACTAAGACACCAATATTGAGACACAGATAATACCCATAACGAGTAATTTGCCTGGTTTACACTTAAAAAGTTAACACAGCAAGAGAAATGATCAGCCCCTGATATTTACAGACAAAAAAATCACAGATTTTTACAAACTGTCCATAAATTTACTGACTGTTGGCAACGTAATAAATAATGAAAAAAAAATTGCTGACCAGAAAGATTTTGTGACACCAATTATTTTAAGAATAAAAATGAATACATGTTGGAAAGGAAATGGAGCCAGAACTTCCTAAAAATACATATTTTCATTATAATTTACTACACTTAATATATACAATGAATTTTGTTTTTCAAATTGAAATTAGACCTTATTTTGTTACTGGGGGGAAATTTTTTTTCTAAATGTTTTATTGGCTAGCCATGCTTATGATCAATGTACTATGTACAACTGAAATCATATTATGTTCTCAAAGTAATATAGTTAAAAATACTCTCTTTGTTTAATCAGTTAATGTTTCTTATATAATATTTTACATTTTACACCTCAAAACCGGACATTATCTTATGCTGTCACCGGTTTCAACAGGAAGTGGTCACCTTAGCTACCATTAACAATTATACCACAAGTTCCCTTTACAAAAATACATCCGATGTCTGCTGGCCGTTGCCAGTTTGCAAACAGATGGTTGTATTTCAGGATAGATAGCTTGAACATTGCTCTAACCACACATCCAACTGTTTCCCACATTTCAAGTCATTTTTAACAAATCTTCAGTTTTTCATATTTTTACAGTATTTAAATATCTACATTGATTAAACAAGATTTACAAATATATGTTTATTAAAGTTTAAAACTGGGGAAATTAAAAAGATTACCCTTACAGTGGAGCTCCCCGGCACTGCAAGGATTAAATTCTCATTTTCACCTAGGGGTCATTAAAAATCAGGTTTACTTACCGTAGTTTAAATATGCTCCTGCAACAGCTGGTGTTCTCTTTCCTCTGATGATTCTGGTTGTGGTTGAGCCAGCATCCTCAATTACAATGCAGGACTGCTGGACACATGAAAGGATGAGACTGCGGGAGCAAGGGATAAGGAAAGGAGTAGTGTTTTTATTGATACCCCAGTTTGAGTATTTTTTTTTCTTTCCCTAGAGTTCATCTGGGATTCCACCAAAAAAAAAAAAATATTAAAAGCCATCAGCTATAAATACTACAGCTGCTGACTTTTAATAAATGGACACTCACCTGTCCCGGGTTCCAGCGATGCCGGCAGCCCAGGCCGATCGATCGCTCGGCTCTCGGCTGCTGCCGTCACCATTCTAGGTGAGGGAATCAGGAAGTGAAGCGAATCGGCTTCACTTCCCGGTTCCCTACTGCGCATGCGTGAGCCGCACCGCGCAATAGGAAATCTCCGCGCTGTCACTGGGACCCGTGTGTGTCCCAGCAGACAGCGCGGCAGGGCAGGAAATGGCGTAGACTCCCACGGGAGTCTATGCCCGGAAGTGGGTGAAAATACCTGTCTTTGACAGGTATCTCCACCCCCCTCCCCCCTGAAAGGTGTCAATTGTGACACCGGAGGGGGGGAGGGATCCGATCAGCGGAGGTTCCACTTTAGGGTGGAATCCCGCTTTAAGTGAATCTGTGCTTTGATTATGCGGGTCAATGCAACTGGTTCACTTTAAAATGGAAGTAAACCCTTCCAAACAACTTTGACCTACAGGTAAGCCTAGATTAAGGCTTACCTGTAGGTCCAAGTAATATCTCCTAAACCTATATGGTTTAGGAGATATTTGCCCGAAAATGGGCACCGCTGTCTACGGCGCATGCGCCGTAGACAGCGGCGCGCATGCGCACTAAATGCGGCAAGTCCAAGAATGGATTTGCCAAATTTGTCGACTCCCGTGCGCATGCGCGGGAGTGACGTCATCGCGGCCTCGCCGTATGACAGCGGCGGAGCTGCGAGGCGCGACTCCCGTGCGCATGCGCGGGAGTGACGTCATCGCGGCTTCGCCGCTGTCATTGGTCGGAGCTGCGAGACGCCACCAGCAAGATGGACGCGGCGGACTACAGGGATCAGCGGCGACTTCGCTGGCTCCTGTGTCAGGTAAGTGACACATAATGAGCTACTATGCGATGCATAGTAGTCCATTATGCTTTACCTTTGCAGGGAAAAAAAGAGGAAGTAAACCCATCAGGGTTTACTTCCTCTTTAAGTTGTCTCTTCCCACCAGCATAAACTTCACTTCCTTTCACATGCTTTAGACCCCAGCTCGACTCTCAGAAATGCTCAACAAGCAAAATCGTATTGATTTCAATGGTCCCTGTTCACATGTGAGCATTTTGTCGCCTGTAGCAAAACACCTGTCGCTCAAAAAAGTACACAAGCTACTTTTTAGGTAGATTTGAGCCTTTTTGTCCCTATAGTCTTCAATGGAAAATGCCTAAACAGTGAGAAATGAGCATATTTTTTCAAGCATTTTCAGCTCATATAGCAGCTCCCCTTTCCCCTTTCTAGCATCATTGCACATCTTACACAGGTTTCTATTGGCCACAGCAAAAAAATGCCTAAATGAGAAATGCCTGAAAAAATATATAATCTACAATATTTGCAAATCTATAATATTTGCAAATCTGCTAACAAAAAAAAAAAAAAAACTTAAAAAACGCCTTAAAAAACAGGCTTGAAAATGCTTAGCTAAAGTGTGAATGTAGTCTAAAGCAAATTTTTAGGGATTACCAGAACACCCCCCGGTTTGGTTTGCAGCAGAACAGGCAAACAGGCAAACAATTTGTTCGAACACACAAACACCAATAAAGTTTATGGGACATGAACATGAAAAATAAGGCTTATATGCAAGTTATTGCCATAAAATAGTGTTTGGTGACCTGGGTCCTGCCCCAGGGGACATGTATTAGTGCAAAACAAAGTTTCAGGAGCAGTGATTTTAATAATGCTTAAAGTGAAACAATAAAAATGAAATATTCCTTTAAATATTGTGCCTGGGGGTTGTCCTTAATATGCCTGTAAAGTTTAACATTATTCCTGTGTTTAAAACAATACCACAGCAAAATGACATTTCTAAAGGAAAAAAAATGTAATTTAACCACCTTCAGACCGGACCATTTTGCTGGTAAATGACCAGAGGTCTTTTTACACTTTGGCACTGCGCTGCTTTAACTGGTAATTGCGCGGTCATGCAATGTTGTACCCAAACGAAATTTGCGTCCTTTTCTTCCCACAAATAGAGCTTTCTTTTGATGGTATTTGATTGCCTCTGCGATTTTTATTTTTTGCGATATAAACGTAAAAAGACCGCAAATTTTGAAAAAAAATGATATTTTCTACTTTTTGTTATTAGAAAAATCCAATAAACTCAATTTTAGTCATACATTTAGGCCAAAATGTATTCAGCCACATGTCTTTGGTAAAAAAAAAGTCAATAATTGTATATTTATTGGTTTGCGCAAAAGTTGTCACATCTACAAACTAAGGTACATTTTCTGGAATTCACGCAGCTTTTAGTTTATGACTGCCTATCTCATTTCTTGAGGTGGTAAAATGGCAGGGCAGTACAAACCCCCCCCAAATGACCCCATTTTGGAAAGTAGACACCCCAAGCTATTTGCTGAGAGGCATGTTGAGTCCATGGAATATTTTATATTTTGCCACAAGTTGCGGGAAAATTACAAACTTAATAAATTTTTCACAAAGTTGTCACTAAATGATATATTGCTCACACATGCCATGGGCATATGTGAAATGACACCCCAAAATAAATTCTGCTGCTTCTCCTGAGTACGGGGATACCACATGTGTGGGATTTTTTGGGAGCCTAGCCACGTACGGGGCCCCGAAAACCAAGCACCGCCTTCAGGCTTTCTAAGGGTGTAAATTTTTCATTTCACGCCTCACTACCTATTACAGTTTTGAAGGCCATAAAATGCCAAGATGGCACAAAACCCCCCCAAATGACCCCATTTTAGAAAGTAGACACCCCAAGCTATTTGCTGAGAGGCATGTTGAGTCCATGGAATATTTTATATTTTGCCACAAGTTGCGGGAAAATTACAAACTTTTTTTTTTTTTTTCACAAAGTTGTCACTAAATGATATATTGCTCACACATGCCATGGGCATATGTGAAATGACACCCCAAAATAAATTCTGCTGCTTCTCCTGAGTACGGGGATACCACACATGTGGGATTTTTTGGGAGCCTAGCTGCGTACGGGGCCCCGAAAGCCAAGAACCGCCTTCAGGCTTTCTAAGGGCGTAAATGTTTGATTTCACGCCTCACTACCTATTACAGTTTTGAAGGCCATAAAATGCCAAGATGGCACAAAACCCCCCTAAATGACCCCATTTTAGAAAGTAGACACCCCAAGCTATTTGCTGAGAGGCATGTTGAGTCCATGGAATATTTTATATTTTGCCACCAGTTGCGGGAAAATTACAAACTTTTTTTTTTTTTTTTTTTCACAAAGTTGTCACTAAATGATATATTGCTCACACATGCCATGGGCATATGTGAAATGACACCCCAAAATAAATTCTGCTGCTTCTCCTGAGTACGGGGATACCACATGTGTGGGATTTTTTGGGAGTCTAGCTGCGTACGGGACCCCGAAAGCCAAGAACCGCCTTCAGGCTTTCTAAGGGCGTAAATGTTTGATTTCACGCCTCACTACCTATTACAGTTTTGAAGGCCATAAAATGCCAAGATGGCACAAAACCCCCCCAAATGACCCCATTTTAGAAAGTAGACACCCCAAGCTATTTGCTGAGAGGCATGTTGAGTCCATGGAATATTTTATATTTTGCCACAAGTTGCGGGAAAATTACAAACTTTTTTTTTTTTTTTTTTTTTTCACAAAGTTGTCACTAAATGATATATTGCTCACACATGCCATGGGCATATGTGAAATGACACCCCAAAATAAATTCTGCTGCTTCTCCTGAGTACGGGGATACCACATGTGTGGGATTTTTTGGGAGCCTAGCCGCGTACGGGGCCCCGAAAACCAAGCACTGCCTTCAGGCTTTCTAAGGGTGTAAATTTTTCATTTCACGCCTCACTACCTATTACAGTTTTGAAGGCCATAAAATGCCAAGATGGCACAAAACCCCCCCAAATGACCCCATTTTAGAAAGTAGACACCCCAAGCTATTTGCTGAGAGGCATGTTGAGTCCATGGAATATTTTATATTTTGCCACAAGTTGCGGGAAAATTACAAACTTTTTTTTTTTTTTTTTTTCACAAAGTTGTCACTAAATGATATATTGCTCACACATGCCATGGGCATATGTGAAATGACACCCCAAAATAAATTCTGCTGCTTCTCCTGAGTACGGGGATACCACATGTGTGGGATTTTTTGGGAGCCTAGCTGCGTACGGGGCCCCGAAAGCCAAGAACCGCCTTCAGGCTTTCTAAGGGCGTAAATGTTTGATTTCACGCCTCACTACCTATTACAGTTTTGAAGGCCATAAAATGCCAAGATGGCACAAAATCCCCACAAATGACCCCATTTTAGAAAGTAGACACCCCAAGCTATTTGCTGAGAGGCATGTTGAGTCCATGGAATATTTTATATTTTGCCACAAGTTGCGGGAAAAGTACAAACTTTTTTTTTTTTTTTTTTTTTTTTTCACAAAGTTGTCACTAAATGATATATTGCTCACACATGCCAGGGGCATATGTGAAATGACACCCCAAAATAAATTCTGCTGCTTCTCCTGAGTACGGGGATACCACATGTGTGGGACTTTTTGGGAGCCTAGTCACGTACGGGGCCCCGAAAACCAAGAACCGCCTTCAGGATTTCTAAGGGTGTAAATATTTGATTTCACACCTCACTACCTATCACAGTTTTGAAGGCCATAAAATGCCAAAATAGCACAAAACCCCCCAAAATGACCCCATTTTGGAAAGTAGACACCCCAAGCTATTTGCCGAGAGGCATGGTGAGTATTTTGCAGCTCTCATTTGTTTTTGAAAATGAAGAAAAAAAAAATAATGTATATTTTTTTTTTTTTTTTTAATTTTCAAAACTTTGTGACAAAAATGAAGGTCTGCAAAATACTAACCATACCTCTCGGCAAATAGCTTGGGGTGTCTCCTTTCCAAAATGGGGTCACTTGGGGGGATTTTGTGCTATCTGGGCATTCCATGGCCTCCGAAACTGTGATAGGCAGTGAGGAATGAAATCAAAAATTTACACCCTTAGAAATCCTGAAGGTGGTGCTTGGATTTTGGGGTACCGTACGCGGTTAGGCTCCCAAAAGGTCTCACACTTGTGGTATCCCCGTACTCAGGAGAAGCAACAGAATGTATTCTGGGGTGTAATTTTACATATAACCATGGCATGTTTGAGCAATATATCATTTAATTACAACTTTGTGCAAAAAAAAAAAAAAAAAAATAATAATGTATTTTTTCCACAACTTTTGTCAAAATATAAAATATTCCATGGACTCGACATGCCTCTCAGCAAATAGCTTGGGGTGTCTACTTTCTAAAATGGGGTCATTTGGGGAGGTTTTGAACTGTCCTGGCATTTTATGCACAACATTTAGAAGCTTATTGTAATTTTTTTTTCATGCAGCCTGTGGGCTGAACGAAAAAAAAATATTGATCGGTGGGTATGCCCACCATTAGATACCTCCCTTCATCCACCCACTTCTAATGGTGGGCATACATGCACCATTTATATATGCCGAAGCATGGGGGCATCCTCCCGCAAAAGGTAGGAGCAGATCGCTCCTCCACCCCTTATGCCCCCATGCTTCGGCATATATGCTCTTTTTTAACTGTGGTGGTGAAATCACCCCCGACAGTGCTTGAGTCGCGGCTTTATGTATCATGGGAGCAAACGCTGTTGCTGTCAAGATAAATAAATCCGCGCTGCAACTGAATGGCGTACCTGCTAAGCAAATGATGGTTAACAATAAAACAAAGTAACATTACAGTATAACAGTAAGACGTACCATACCTGCAAAGCAAATACAAAAAAAATAGCAAAAAATAACACATTTAACACAATCTGTGCCTAAAATATATATATGCCGAAGCATGGGGGCATCCTCCCGCAAAAAAGTTATGCCACGTACATACATTCAAACTTTTCCACGGGCAAGCCCTCCGTCGGAATTTTGACTGTATGTACGTGGCATTAGGAGCAAAATCGCTCCTCCACCCCTTATGCCCCCATGCTTCGGCATATATGCTCTTTTTTAACTGTGGTGGTGAAATCACCTCTGACAGCGCTGGAGTCGTGGCTTTACGTATCGTGGGAGCAAACGCTGTTGCTGTCAAGATAAATAAATCCACGCTACAGCTGAATGGCGTACCTGAAAACAAAAAATGGTTAACAATAAAAGATTGCAGAATAGAATACAGTACAAAGGAGCAGAACAATAGAGAGAGAATAGAGAGAGAGAGAGAGAACAATAAAACGACAACTATTTTTGGTTTTTTTATTTTATATTTTTTTTGGTTTTTTGGTTTTTTTACTTTTTTTTTTTTTTTAACACTTTTTTATGTAACTTTAACACTTCTGTTGTAACGGTTCCAGCGGTTTGGGTCTCTCAAAATGTGATGGCATCTTGGGAGACCCTGTGAACGTGTGCCTAGCCTGTGCAATGCTGTACCCTACGCTAATACTCAACTAGTTCATGGTAGCGTTCAAAACACTCACCCTGACAAAGACCAGGATTGCCAGGACAGCGTGGACAATAAGAACGGGTGTCACGCCTAAATCCGCGCTTTCTACAGACACAACATTTTCTTTGGGGGGCTCGTTGGGTAGGGGTACTCGGGGGGACATAAGAATAATGCCTCTCATGCAGCCGGCTTACTGCATCTGGTAGGGGAAGGTGAGGTGGAGCACCGCCTGGATACAGAAGGGCTCTGACGATATCCTCCTGGAATTTGAGGAAGGATCCAGTCCGTCCTGAAGCTTTGTGTAGTACATAAGCATTCAGTATAGCCAATTGGAATAAATAAACAGACACTTTTTTGTACCAGCGTCTGGACTTACGGGCAACTAGATACGGCGCCAACAACTGGTCATTGAGGTCCACCCCTCCCATGTTAAGGTTATATTTGTGGACACAGAGGGGTTTCTCCACAATACCAGTCGCCGTAGGAATTTGGACCGTCGTGTCTGCATGAAGGGAGGTAAGAACGAAAACATTCTTATTATCCCTCCACTTCATAGCGAGCAAATTATTACTGCGCAAGCAGGCTCTCTCCCCCAGCCTAAGACGGGACTCTACAAGCCGCTGGGGAAAGCCCCGGCGATTAGGTCGCACGGTGCCACATGCTCCAATCTGCTGATCAAACAAGTGACTAAACAGTGGCACGCTTGTGTAATAATTGTCCACGTACAAGTGGTACCCCTTTCCGAATAAGGGTGACACCATGTCCCACACTATCTTGCCAGCGCTTCCTATGTAGTCAGGGCAGTTCTCCGGCTCTACGTGACTATCTTTACCCTCATAAACCATGAAACTACGTGTATAGCCTGTGGCCCTGTCACAGAGCTTATACATCTTGACCCCGTATCTGGAACGCTTGTTGGGGACGTATTGTTTGAATGACAAGCGACCAGAAAACTTAATCAGGGACTCATCAACGCAGACAACTTGATCGGGAGTAAACAAGTCTGCAAAACGTTGGTTGAAGTGGTTTATGAGGGGCCGAATTTTGTAGAGCCGATCGTATTCAGGGTCTCCACGAGGACGACAGAGTTCATTGTCGCTGAAGTGCATGAACCGCAAAATCTGCTCGTATCGTGCCCTGGACATGGAAGCAGAGAACACGCGCATATGGTGAATTGGGTCAGTGGACCAATATGACCGCAACTCACTCTTTTTGGTTATGCCCATGTTGAGGGAGAGGCCCAGAAAGATTTTAAATTCGGAAACCGTAACTGGTTTCCATTGTCTGGCAAGGGCGGACTGGGGAATAGTGGCGATGTGTTGAGCAGCGTACAAATTGGTTTGGTCCACAATAGATCTATAGAGATCTTCGGTGAAAAACAGTGAGTAAAAGTCAAGTGTCGTAAAATCAACTGTTTCCACGTTAATGCCAGGTTGGCCAGTGAATGGGGGAAGTACGGGTTCTGCAGAAGTGGTGGGCACCCAAATAGGATTGGCGAATTCTGCAGGAAGGGCACTATGGGTACGACGGGCCTGTCTTTGTCTTCTTCTTGGTGGCAGCGGGACACTACTTGTGCTTGCCACCTCGCCAGCTTGAACTGCACTTATGGGACTCGCCACGTCACCACGTGTTACTGCAGTGCTGGATGTAGGTCCAGGGTGTACTAGGCCGCTGGTGCTTGCCAGTTCACCAGAAGGATGAGCGGCTCTAGTACGTCTCTGCTCCATACGAGTGGCCTGCGGTTTATGCACCTCAACAACAGAATACATTCGGGATCGGGCACACCTGTCCCTAACAGAGGCCTCATCTCCGTCGTCAGAGCTATCTGTCATGGAGCCGCTGTCCTCTACAGGATCGTATTCTGAGCCTGAATCTGACAGATGAGTGACGTCCTCTTCACTATCTGTCATGCTCAGAAACGTGTAGGCCTCTTCACTAGTGTACCTTCGCTTTGCCATTTTGGGCTCTAAATTTAGGGGTACACTAGTGAGACTCACAGGTAAAAAAGCACCTAGCCTGTCAGCGACTGTTTCAAAATGCTACAAAAAAAACTGTTAGCGATCGCAGGGATCAAGCCTGACTCTGCAAACGCTGCAGTTATGTGTGTTGTGTTTTGTAAGTGACAGTGATCGATCGATACTGCACTTGGGTGGGCTGGGCTGGGCTTGGCGGAGGGGCTAAACGCAGGTGCTAGCAGGTATCTGGGCTGATCCCGCTAACAATGCGTTTTGGGAAACCTAAAATGCTGGCAACGCTAATATAGATCTGATCAGATACTATATTACTAAGGGAGGTGTATGCTTTGCGCGTGGGTGTTAGCGGTACTGGCACTAACCTGACGCTGGGGCGACGCAGGCCTTATCTGACCCTCAAACTTATATCACTCGCCGGGTGATCAGGGGGTTAAACCTTTATTAGGTAATAAATGGTGGGTGCTCTGAAACAAAAAAAAAATAACTAACCAACCAGCGTCACCTGTAACAGTTATATGGTGATCACTGGTGAAAGGGTTAACTGGGGGGCAATCAGGGGGCTATGCGGTAGTATATGGGGGTCC
Source organism: Lithobates pipiens (assembly GCF_037356315.1). Classification (NCBI taxonomy): domain Eukaryota; kingdom Metazoa; phylum Chordata; class Amphibia; order Anura; family Ranidae; genus Lithobates; species Lithobates pipiens. The sequence continues at coordinate 484,408,378 of NW_027507748.1, forward strand.
CTGACGCTATAAAAAGCTGCAGCGAACCTAAATACCTACCTGCCTAACTAGCGTCACCTGTGACACTAATACAGCGATCAGAAAAACGATCGCTTATTAGTGACACTGGCGACGGGGGGTGATCACGGGGTTAAACCTTTATTGGGGGGGTTAGGGGGGCACCCTAGAGCTAAAGGGGGCTAGCCCTAACTGCCCTAACAGTTATTACAGTCACAAATGACACCAATGCAAAAAAAAAAAAAAAATATGCAATTGGTGTCACTGTGACTGGGGGGGGGCAGGGGTGATTGGGGGGTGATTGGGGGGTGATCAGGGGGGTGAAAAGTGTGCCTGGCGTGTTCTACTGTAAGTGTAGTGTTGGGTGCAACTCACGATCCTCTCTCCTCGGTGCCGGAACGAAAAAGACCGACACGAGGAGAGAATACTTCACTTCCTCTGCCTGTGTTTACATTACAGGAGAGGAAGTGATGTCACCGAGCATTTTCATTCGTCGGGAGCGATCGCGAGGGGGTGGCCATGAATGAATGGCCGTCCCCTCGTCCGGGATCGCTCCCGAACGAATTCCGACCGCCGCAGGCACCGGGCGGGGGCCCGATCGGGCCCCCGACCCGCGGGCAGGCAAGGACGTACATGTAAGCCCTTATGCCTGCCCGTGCCATTCTGTCGACGTACATCGTCGTGCGGCGGTCGGCAAGTGGTTAAAACTACTTGCGGCTGCAATATATTGTCGGGTCCCGGCAATATGGATGAAAATTATTGAAAAAAACAGCAAAATTGTAAATACATGCCCCTGTTAAACAGAGGCAGAAAAATTGGGCCTTAGGTGGGGGTGATGGTGGTGCCACAACATTGTAACCTCTCACAGATACTCTTGTTGAGCGCAAGAACTACCTCCTCCTAGCCTCGTACAACTCCTTGGGTTTATGGGGACTGAAACCCATCCCTTGAAGACTTATCCTCTACATCCATGCTGACAGAATCCTCCTCTTCTTCCTGTGTGTTTGGCGGCCCACAGGAATGCTATCTGTATAAAGGGGGCATTGAGAGGGAAGGAAGTCTTCCTCTTCCTCCCGCTGTGCTGCCTCAAGTGCCCTGTCCATGATGCCACATATCGTGTGCTCCAGCAGGAAGACTAGAGGGACAGTGTCACTGATGCATGCATTGTCACTGCTCACCATCCTTGTGGCCTCCTCAAATGGTGACAGGACAGTGTATGCATCTTTGATTAGTAGCCATTGGCATGGTAAAAAGAAGCCAAGCTCCCCTGACCCTGTTCTGGTGCCATACTCGCACAGGTACTCATTGATGGCCCTATGCTGTGTGTGCAGCCGCTGCAGAATTGCCAGCATTAAGTTCCACCTGGTGGGCATGTCGCAAATGAGGCGGTTTGTGGGCAGGTTGCATTCCCTTTGAATGTCAGCAGCCAAGCACTGGCATTGCATGACTGGTGGAAATGAGCACAGACTTTTCTGACCTGCCTCAGGAGATCCTGTAAGCCTGGATACCTGCTCAAAAACTGCTGCACCACCAAATTCAGCACGTGTGCCAAACATGGAACATGGGACAAGTGTCCCTGTCGGAGGGCGGAAAGAAGGTTAGTGCCATTGTCACATACAGCCATTCCTGGCTGAAGCTGGCATGGTGTCAACCACTTCTGAGCCTGCCCCTGCAGAGCTGACAGAATCTCTGCTCCAATGTGGCCCCTGCCCCATAGGCAGACCAACTCAAGCACCGCATTGCATCTTTTTAGCCTGACTGCTTGTGTAGCCCCTTGAATGCTTACAGAGCACCGCTGATTCTAAGAACAAATCTGCAGAAGAGGCCATAGAGGAAGAAGGAGAGGAGGGGGTGGAGCTGTGACAGAATCACCACTAGCATTTTGGAGGAGTGGTGGCGGAACACGCTCCAACAACACTGAACCCTGTCCTATCATCCTTCCCAGCTGCCAGCAGAGTTACCCAGTACACCGCAAAGGAAAGGTAACGTCCCTGCCCATGCTGGTAACGTTCCTACCCATGCTGGACCATGAGTGAATGGTAATATGCACCTTACTCCTGACTTCCCTGTCCAACAAGGCCAAAACATTGCCTTCCACATGCCGGTAGAGAGTCAGAAGAAATAGCGTTTTGGAACCTGCCACAGAGGTATGACATGTTCTACAAATTCATGAAAGGTGGCAGAGTCTATCAGCTGAAAAGGCAGCAGTTGCAGTGCTAGAAATTTTGCCCAAGCTAGCGTTTAGACACTGAGCATGTGGATGGCTGGGACCAAATTTCTTTTTACAGTTCAGCAACTGGGGTAGGAAAATTTGCCTGCTAAAATCAGATGGTGGTGTACTGCTAGCAGATTGGCTGCAAGTACTTGTGACACCTATTGCTATACCTTCATTCCTCTCAGTGCAGGTTTTTGAGAGGATTGGATGTATAGTAGGGTTGGAAATCCCAGATGAGGAACAAGGAGAAGTCTGCCTTTTTCTTTGATGTGGGTCTTTCAAGTGCTGTTGCCAATGGACTGCATGGCAGATCGTCATATGTCTGGTCAAGCATTTGGTGCCCAAGTGGCTTCTGTTCTGGCCACGCTTGATCCGCTTCAGACATAGGTTGCAAACAGAAATGGTCCGATCTGCTGCACCTGTGGAGATGTGCAGTGTGATGTAATAGGGTGACTGCCCTTAAGCTGCCCCCTAGAGGACATCCTGCCACATTGGAGTTGTGCCTCCTCCTCCTCTCTTCTCTCAGGCATCCAAATACAGTCACTGACCTCATCATCCCCTCCCTCCTCATCACTGGAGCAAACTTGGCAGTATGCTGCAGCTGGGGGAACATGACTGCCAGTTTCTTATCCTTCTTGGGCACCCCCTCACTCTTGGCTCATGTTACTCCCTTCCCCAACCTGGGAACCAACATCGGAGCCTTCAAATTGCTGCACCTCTGTGCATGATGGTGGGACTACGGAAGGAGTAACTGTGGACAAGGAGCCAGTGGAATAGGCTGCTTTGGCAGCTGCATTGTAATGCAAACTACTCTGATCCTGGGTGACAGAGGATGAGGAGGATGAGAACAGCTTTGTTATCCCCTCCACCAACCCTTCTGCATGTTCTGACTCAATAACATGGCCAGAAGCAGAAAAAAAGGACAAGCCACCTGCAGAGGATGCACCATGTCCACGACCAGCGCTGTTGACTGTAGACAAAGAGGCTGCTTGCCCTCTTTTAGTGACCTGTGAGCGTCCGCTTCTCTTTGGTGGCCTTCCGGACATGATGTATATTTGTTTTGCAACGCCACACTACACTGTATTAGATACTGTGTACACCACCAGAAGTGTAGTAGAAACTGTATTAGATATGTATGGGGGCGTGGCTTGGCGCCGTTCCGGAATGGCCACCTGATCACAGAGCTCCAGCAGCCAGAGACCGAGCCTGAAGCCTAGCCGAGGGATAACTAGCCGCCAACATGGGGAAGCAAAAGGGGAAGAACTCCCAATCACGCTCCCGCTCCCCGCGGGGACTCGGATCCGGCGCCGGACGCAATATCCCGGACATGTTCCGAGCGCATTCACGCGAGGCCGAGGCTCCGTCTGCGGCCTACTCGGACGAACGTTCACCCAGCAGGAGCCCTTCAGGGAGGAGAAGCGCCCAGAGACCAGACAGCCCGCCCGCAGCTCGCACAATCACGATGGCGGACCTCAGGTCAGTGGCAAATGATATCAAGGAGTCCCTTACATCAGTGATTGCAGACCTGAGGAGGGACGTTCAGGCCATGCACATCCGCACGTCTGAGCTAGAGGAGGCCGCAAACCGCCATGACACTGCCATCCTCCACCTACAGCAGGCCTCACAGGTGCACAGCACACACATCCGAGAACTCCATAGACACATGGAGGACTTGGACAACCGCGGACGCCGCCATAACATCAGGGTGAGAGGCATACCTGAGACGATTGAACAACCGCATATCACTCAAGCCACCACCCATATCTTTAATGACCTTTTGGGGAGACCCCCTGAGACCCCGATTGACTTTGAAAGGCTGCATAGAGCCCTTAGGCCGAGGGGCAGAGACTCAGACCCCCCGAGGGATGTAATCTGCTGTATTGTTAACTTTAAGCTGAAGGAAGACATCCTGAAAAGGGCCAGAGACAGGCGCAACCTGACCTTTCAAGGCGCGGAAATTAAGCTCTTCCAAGACCTTTCCCCCATTACCTTACAGCACAGAAGAGACCTACGCCCTCTTCTGGAGACTCTACGCCGCAAGGAAATTCAATACCGCTGGCGTCACCCATTTTGTCTTTCTGCCACAGTAGCGGGTCGAACAGCACATCTCAGGGTCCCAGAAGATCTTAGAGACTTCTGCTCTACACTCCAAATACCCCTGATTGAATTGCCGGACTGGTATAGAGCGTTTCGCGCCCCGCGTATGCAGAGGTCTAATTCCATGGACATCGTCCCTGAAAGAGAGGATTTCCAAATTCGGAGACGGAGGTCTGCTTCACCACGTCCGCCACATCAGAGGGAACGAAGGGACGGACCTCATTTCAGCCCGACATCCTCCCCTGCACACAGGCGTGCAAGGCCAGATAGTTCCTGAACAACCTCACATCTCACGGGACCACCTGAACACTTGGCCAGGGGATTCCAATGGTTGATACTGCCACTTTTCACATTTGTTGTGACTTGCCACCCCCCGGGCTTTTACAATAGTGACACTTGAGGAAACAATCCCCTGCTCTTTTACTCCTTGCCCCCACATCCCTTTCCAGACCCTCAACCCTGAACGGGCCATGTGGTCATCCACTATTTGCCATTTGCTCATACAGGACGCGACTCAGAGTGCTGACCACCTTCGGTAAGGTATCACTTTCCAGTTTGTTTGGGACGGCGGGGGCTGCCGACTGATGCCCGGGCAACCCGTGACAATCTCTCTGCCTCGACTGCGAACGGGCTGGCAGACAACATCAGTTCCTATTAGAGGCTTTACTATCGTTCTGCTTAAAGGGGATACGGTTGATGCTCCAGGCAAAGCCGCCTCTGGAGACTAGAACTGTACATTGAGCCCTTTTTCTGATGGTCAACAGGCAGTTTATGGAACATTGGGTATTGTTTGTTTTTGTTAGTTTGGGGGGTTCACTGGAAAGTTTAAGTGTTCCTCACCCTTGTTGGACTTGACTCCCGCCTCTTCACGGTTAATGCTTGTGGGGTGGTGACGGAGGTGCGGAAACAAGTTCACCTTGATTTTTGGAGGAATAGGGTCTGGATCTTGGGGTCATGGCCTCTCATCTTTGTCTCACTGATATATTCCATCGGCTTGCAGTCGTACAGAGACGATAGGCCCCTGTGCGCATTGCATGGAACATCAGTGTGGCAATGGCCCCTTCTCTAATATATCAGTACTCCGCTCCTCCACGGGGTGTGGAGTACCTAAGTGTTGCCCACTCCCTCGATAACCTCAGGTCTCCTGTTGTCTTATGGCAGTCAGGAACGGAGGTACACATATTCATTTTTTTTTTTTGTACTTTTATTGTTTTCTGCTTAACCTGGGTGCCTTGTTTCCCCCCTTCCGTCCCTCTCCCATTTTTTGTCCCCCCCCACCTGTTTCTGGGCTCATGGTTGATATGGGACTGGGCGGGGTAATGTTTTTTCTGTTTGTTTTTACACTTAGTTCCTCCAAATTCTTTGGTGCCTTTTAAGGGCAGCTAACTAGTTCTTCTGTTCTGTATAGTTGATGCAGTTTAGACTAATTTCACTTGGTCTCATATAGCATATCACATGATGTACTACCAGAATGTTTAACGAACCTCTTATAGTAGATATAGTAGATACTCAACTCTCGAAACTATGATAGTTTAAATGGTCTCGACACTGACTGGACGTTGTAAGAAATTATTTCGGACGACCTTCCACTCCTCCACAAAACGACAAAGAACTTCTTTTCGTTGACCTACACCGGATGCCAAGGTACTTTGGGTAAGGTAGCAGGTCTACATACCCCCGGTGGTGTATAGTGACCCCTTCCACCCCGATCTCCCCCTCCCTTCTCCCTGACCCTTCCTCCTGTCACCTCTCTCCATCCCCACTCCCTTCCCTCTCTACCTATAGTCACCCTACCCCATACCTCTTTCCATTGCCTCTCCGGCCTTCGCCGGTCCGCGACTCAATACAATACATACTCTTAGATTTCAGAAGTCTAGGCTTTGCATATAACAGAGGCCGGAGCGTAGGTTTTGTCACGCACACCTTATCTTAGCCGACCGAAGCAAATATGCCTACCGATAACCCCCGCACCCACAATGTAACACTGAAGGTAGTGTCCCAGAATGTCAAGGGCCTAAATATCCCAGAAAAAAGGTCCCAAATATTGCACATGCTTTGGAAACTGAAAGCGGATGTGGCTTTTCTTCAAGAAACGCACTTCCACTCGAAAAAAATCCCTAAATTGTCCAACTACAGGTTCCCCACGGCCTTTCACGCCTCAAACCCGCTGGCCAAGACCAAGGGGGTGTCCATTCTTCTGTCTAGAAACCTTCACTGGCAGCTGGAGGATTCCCTGATAGACCCTGACGGCAGATACATCTTTCTTAAGGGCCTTCTCAACGGTTATAGATGCACTTTAGTGAACATCTATTGCCCAAACACAGCCCAGGTTAGCTTCTTTCGCACAGTAACGGAACTTTTATTGGGTTTCCAAGCGGGTATCACCGTCTTGGGAGGGGATTTCAATGTTGCTCTCCAGCCTCTGTTAGACTCCTCAACCGGTACCTCATCACTACCGTATAGATCTCTGAGTAAGATTAAATCCCATCTGCAAGATCTCTGTCTCCACGACTCATGGCGCGTAGCACATCCAACCGAGAAGGATTTCACTTTCTTCTCGGCCCCCCACGCAAAATACACACGTCTGGATTACCTTTTCCTCTCTCAAAAGGACCTACCACTGTTACAGTCAGCAACTATTGAACCCCTTATACACTCGGATCATAACCCAATTACGATTACCCTGACACTTCCACAGACGAAAACGACCACCAAAATATGGCGCCTGGACCCCACCCTGTTGTCCTCCGAGACGGACATCAACTACATTAAAACGAGCCTTACCAACTACTTTAGAGACAACGCTGACCCGGACCTATCCCCCTTTACGATCTGGGAGGCACATAAATGTGTGATTAGAGGCGAGTTTATGACCCTCAAAGCCATTCGGAAACAAGCGCACACTGGGATGATTACTGACCTTATTAATAAAATTAAAAGTCTTGAACGTACACACAAGCAATCGCAGGCGCAGGATACCTTACAGGCCCTCACGGAAACTAGACGACAACTCCTTGATCTACTCAATTGCAAAACTAGACGTAAATTTGTCCTGACACAGAAACTCTTTTACGAACAGGGCAACAAAAGCGGGAGACTATTGGCCAGGGCCATACACTCAAAAAAAGCCAATAATACAATTCACACCATAAAGGATCATGCGGGCGTCTCTTACACGTCGTCTGTAGACATAGCGGCCCAATTTGAACAATACTATAGAAAGCTTTACCACATCTCGGGGCAACAAGCGACCCTACCGGGTAATAAAGATAGAGAAGCCTTAATTAGGAAGTTTTTACGAGAATTTGGACCTGCCCCTATTTCGGATGAAATGGCCAGTGACCTTAACAGATCTATTACTGAGGAGGAATTGAAAGGGGCAATCAAACAACTGAAACCAGGCAAAAGTCCTGGCCCGGATGGTTTGTCAGCCCCGTATTATAGAACTTTCCCTGACTTACTCAATGCCCCGCTTCTGGCAGCCCTCAACTCCCTATCCACCTCTCCTTCCCCACCCACTGACATGCTTGCAGCACGCATAACGGTCATACACAAGGAGGGCAAAGATGCCACCTCGGTCTCAAATTACAGGCCAATTTCGTTGCTAAATGTGGACCTGAAGCTTTTTTCGAAAATCCTTGCCAATCGTCTCCTCCCCCTTCTACCCTCATGGATTAACAAAGACCAGGTGGGATTTGTCCCTGGTCGTGAAGCCAGGGACAATACCATCAAGGCGATTAATATTCACCACTATCTCTCCTCTAGCAAGATGAAAGGCTTTTTTCTTTCCCTGGACGCGGAGAAGGCGTTTGACAGGCTGGCCTGGGACTACCTGGCTATGACCTTACGACACCTGGGTATTCCCTCCCACATGCTGAACTACATCTTATCTTTATACTCGTCTCCAACGGCGAGAATTAGAGTCAATGGTCACCTGTCAGGCGCCTTCCCCGTCCGCAATGGAACGAGACAGGGATGCCCCCTTTCCCCCATACTGTTCATCCTCACGCTTGAGCCCCTTCTAAATAGCATAAGGGCGAACGACAACATCAAGGGGATACCCATTGCTCATACAAGTTGGCGGCTTTTGCGGACGATATCCTGCTGTTCCTCAGAGACCCCCTAACCTCCATCCCCAACTTACTAAAAGAATTCGACCTGTTCCAGCGTATTTCCAACTTAAAAATTAATTTCTCTAAATCCCATGCCCTCAATATATCCCTCCCGCAAGACATAGTCACCCAATGCCAGAATAACTTCCCATTCATATGGAAACATGATTCCATTCGATATCTAGGGATTCAACTTCCCTCACACCTGTCAGACCTTTATGCGAAGAACTTTGGCCCACTTACCCAAGCTATTGCTTCAGATCTACGCAGCTGGGACAAATCACATTTTTCATGGTTTGGCCGTGCTGCGATATTGAAAATGAATGTCCTTCCTCGAGTTCTATACTTATTCCAAACAATACCTATCAAACTCCCTCGTTCCTTTTTCCAAGTCATGAGAAGGCTGACCCAACACTTTCTATGGCACCACAAACGCCCCAGAATTAGCTATTCTCAACTTACCAAACCAAAACAAAAGGGGGGCATCGGTCTACCTGACCTTCTACTATATGCAAGAGCCACCCATTTATGTAGAATTGTTGATTGGGCGGTCCACTACGATACCAAAGACTGGGTGAAGCTAGAAGACTCCCTGACGGAGCTCCAAATTGCAAGTACCCCTTGGGGCAAACTATTAGAACGCGAGGCAATTCCCAAGACTCCTGAAGCAGACCCTCTCCCCTATTGGGTCTACTTCCAAATCCGTCATTTCCTTCTAAAGACAAACTTAAACAACGTTCTGGGACGCTCACTTACCCCATTTGAGAGTCTCTGCTCCCAATCCGCACCACAACAGCATGTCATCTCAATCACATACTCACTCCTTTTTTCCTCGATTTCGCCGAAAGAGGGGACCGCTTGCAGGGCATGGGAGAGAGACTTGCAGATGGAATTGACAGAGGATCAGTGGGAGAGGATTTTCCTAATCGCCCACAAAGCATCACTTAATGTCACAACGCAGGAAAACAATTATAAGACAATCTCTAGGTGGTACAGGACACCAGCTCTGATAAACAAATATAACAAAGAGCTCACAGACAGGTGCTGGAGATGCAACATTGAGAGAGGCACATTCCTTCATGTCTGGTGGTCATGCCCCAAACTACAGGCCTTTTGGATGCTAGTTCACACCACCATATCCCAAATTACGAACGCCCAGCTAGACTACTCGCCTGAGAGATTCCTTCTCCACCATTCTGATATACCCGCTCAAGTGTACAAGAAATCTCTGTCTATGCACCTGCTTAACGCAGCCAAATTATGCGTACCAGCTCACTGGGGTTCCCCGGATACCCCTTCTGTCTCAGAATGGTTTAAACGCATCGAGAAGATGGCAGAAATGGAAGAGCTAATCCATATTGCGAAAGACACACCACATAAGTTCGCTAGAACTTGGGGACAATGGAGAGATTTCATAAACTCAGAGAGATACCAAACACATTAACGGACAGTTTCTGGTGACCCTGACGCTATTAATAGGTAACCACATGGACATTACCCCTCCTCTTCCTAGACTAGGAAGGTTTGGGATCTACTAGATCCCATTCACGGCGCAAACAATACAGAGACCCAGATAAACTGGGCCCACACATCGCGGGCGGCGGAAGCCGGAGAGGCAATCATATTCCCTACACCCTTCCCCCCTCCTTTACCCCTTTGTTTCTTTACCCCCCCCCCCTCCCCTCTTCTACCTGTGTAGATAACCCTTCATACGTACTCAACTACTCATTTTTCACTACCAATAGACTGCATTCATTTGGACGGTCTACCAATTTGCCCACAAATGACTACGTGTGAGATAACCGACTTGCTCGGGGACAGAACCCTACTTTATTTCTTAGACTAAACAGACGTTCCCTTACTTAGACCGTTCCAATGCGACCTGTTAAACGCATTACGACAGCTGTTTGGAAGGAATGGCAAGAGATGTTTATTACATGATAGCGGGAGGTTTAACCTTCCCATGCTGTGAGTAGGTTCTGCATCGGAATTTCAGCATGGAAATATGTTATACTCAGACGCAGATTAATTGTACTATGTTCTAATATGTACTACGTGTTGGACTGTACTGATTTTGCACGCACGTTACGTGCCCTGTTATTGTAACCATTTTCTTTTCCTAATAAAAAAAGAAAGATATGTATTAGATGATGTATATTTTGTTTTGCAACACCACACTACACTGTATTAGATACTGTGTACACCACCTGCACTCTATTAGCAACTAAAAAAAGAATGCCGGCAGCTCGATTGCTTCTTCTTAATTCTTTATTGAGCACAAACAGCAGCGTTTAGGCAAAAGTTAGTGTTTTGATGTCGCACTGCTGTTTGTGCTCAATAAAGAATTAAGAAGAAGCAATCAAGTTGCTGTCATTCTTTTTTGCAATTTTGATGTATAGGACACAATGGTCTGGGCACCGTTATTCAGGTCATCATCCTATAAACATGCGGTAGCGCTTGGGTGAGTTTATGTCAATGTATTAGCAACTGTACTATGGCTGCACTGTATTGTGTGTAGTAGAAACTGTACACACTGTATTAGATACTGTGTACACTGCCTGAAGTGTATTAGAAACAATACACCACGGAATGCACTGTAGATATAGGCTACACTGGATGCAATATATATATATACGGGGGCGTGGCTTGGCGGCTGAGGAAGATGGCAGCTTAAATCTACAGCTCTGTCGGACCACAGCCTAGATCTTAAGCATACCTTGGACCGAGGTGACTACCAGCTAACCTAACATGGGGACTTCATCCCGCGGCACATCGGGGTCCCGTTCCCGTTCCCTGAGAGGACCGGATAACCACGCTGCCTATAATATTCTGGAGATGTTCCGCACACAGAGGCACAACATGGCGGATGGCGCCTCACACACAGTGCGGAACAATGACAATATTGTTCTCTCCCCCACCGATCAGCAGTCCGCACAGCCGACCCTGATATCCAACCCACACTCATCCCAACAGCTGAGCTTAGCAGACCTTCGGGCTGTTGCGACCGATATAAAGGATACTTTATCGGCGGCAATATCTGACCTACGCCAGGAACTACAAGCTATAGCGGGTAGAGTACACGCGGTGGAGAAGGTGACCGACCACCATCAAACGGCCTTGAAAGAACTGGATTGTACAACCCTCACACACAGCCTCTACCTCAGAGACCTCCAAAGACATGTCGAGGACCTCGACAACCGAGGTAGGAGACACAATCTGAGAGTACAAGGATTGTCTGAGACTGTGGGGAGCGAACAACTTTCACAGACAATCACAGCCATCTTTAATAATCTTTTGGAGAAGCCCCCACAAGCACCAATAGTCACGGAGCGCATCCACAGGGCTCTCATGCCCAGGGGAAGAGACACCGATCCGCCCAGGGATGTAATATGCTGACTTGTGGATTACGCCCTGAAGGAAGAAATATTGCAGCGCGCCAGACTTAAAGATGACATCACTCATGAGGGTCAGCCAATCCACATACTCCAAGACTTATCAGCTGTCACATTGAAAAACCGCAGAGACCTCCGTCCGCTCCTGGACATACTCAGACGGAAAGGCATACCTTACAAGTGGAAGTTTCCGTTCGGACTCCAGGCCACCCACAATGCTCGCACTGCCCTATTGAGGGTTCCGGAGGAGTTAGATAATTTTTGCTATACACTCGACATACCGTATGTCGACCTGCCCAACTGGTATGCTGACTTCGCCGTCACAAGCCTCCGCAACAAGATAAGGCAGAACCGATGGAAGTCCCTGATGCCTCCTCCAGACGCCGTCGCTCTCCTTCTCCGCTCATGGGTGACAGAGGCTTGGCCCCACACTGGCAACACCACCGCATCTCACCTACTGGCCCGGCCCGCGGCGTGCACGCAGAGACCGCTAGATGCTGGACCAGTGTTATACTCCTGGAGCATAAGTGACACATGATTGACTCCCCCCAGACCATGGTGGATTTCAGTTTTCAGTTTTACCCGGGTCCTGACGGATTGACGGATTGACTACAGGATATTATAAGGCGCTACAAGAGCACCTCATGGAGCACATTTTTTCTTGGCGTATAATTCCTGTACAACCCCCCAGAATCCCCCACGTGATATGTTGGCTGCCCACGTTGTAGTCATACCCAAACCAGAAAAGGATACGATGAACGTTTCCAACTATCGTCCGATATCCTTACTCAACATTGATTTGAAATTTTTTGCAAAATTTTGGCCAATCGACTTCTTCCTTTGCTCCCTCACTCCATTAACTTAGATCAAGTAGGTTTCATCCCCGGCAGGGAAGCGAGGGATAATAACGCTAAAGCCCTGAACATCCATCACTGGCTTCACTCCCAGAGACAACCAGGTTTTTTCTTGTCCCTCGATGCGGAGAAGGCGTTTGATAGGGTGGCTTGGGACTACATATTCCAGACACTACAGTTCCTGGGCCTTCCGCCCTCGATGCTAAACCTTATCATAACACTTTACGCCGCTCCCACAGCAAGAGTGAGAGTGAATGGCCACCTGTCAAACGCCTTCCCCATCAAAAATGGAACCCGTCAGGGTTGTCCTCTCTCCCCGCTTATTTTCATATTTACTCTTGAACCCCTCCTCAACTGCATTAGAGCAAAGGGATCACAATCAAACAGCATCAATATAAAGCAGCGGCCTTTGCCGACGACATTCTTTTGTTTTTATCTGACCCACTGACCACCATTCCTGCCCTACTCTGAACGCTTCAGCACTACCAATTATTATCTAATCTCTAAATTAACTTCACGAAATCTAACGCCCTCAACATGACCCTCCCAAAAGAAGTTTGTTACCAGTGTAAAGTTAAATTTCCATTTACCTGGAGTACGCATGGGATTACGTACCTCAGTATAAAACTCACGACATCTGTTCAAGATTGGTACGCCACTAACTATTTGCCGCTCCTACAAAACATCACCAAAGACCTTGCCAAATGGTCGGGAGGTCTTTTTTCATGGTTCGGACGAGTTGCAATAATTAAGATGAATTTCTTACCGAGGATCCTATACCTCTTGCAGGCTCTCCCCATTGCCATCCCAAGGACCTTTTTTGCCTCTTTGCGTAGACTCTGTGTGTCTTTCATTTGGGGAAAGACAACCCCTCGACTCAGTTACTTAAAGCTCACCATGCCTAAGGGAGAGGGAGGACTAGGCTTACCGCACATTCATAAATATTACCTCGCCAGCCACCTCACTAGGATCCTCGATTGGAATCTACATTCCAAGACTAAAGACTGGGTAGGACTTGAAAACGCTTTGGTCCCATCCCCATTAGCTTTAACCCCATGGATATCTGTAAAGCACACACCGCTTCTTGTGAAAAATCATCCTTTATTATATCCAACTTTATGCGCTTCCCGAGAATGTTTTACGAAACACGCTTTCTCTTCTTCTCTAGGTCCCTTAACGCCTTTGAGAATGAACCCTGACTTTGCCCCGGGCATGGATAAAAACTTCTTATTAGATGTCTGGCCACATGAGTCAATTCAAGCTCGGCATTTCTATGAGGGAAACAGATTGCGCTCGTACGAATCATTGGTCGATACATCACGAATGCAGTCATTTCCCTTTTGGTCGTATGTCCAATTAAGACATTTCCTTCACACAGCTCCAGCACAATCCCAATGGTCACGCCCCCTCACCCACTTCGAACAGCTCTGTGTACTAGCGGAACCACAACGACACCTTATATCGCAAACTTATGCACTCTTACTGCTTTCTTCTAAGTCTACATGGGACTGGCTAAAACAGAAGTGGGAACGGGACCTGTCCCAATCCTTGTCCGACAAAGATTGGGACACTATCTTCAGGCTCGCACACAAGGGGTCCCTAAACATCCACACGCAGGAAAATGCATACAAAATAATATCACAATGGTATAGGACACCTCTTAAGTTACAACGATCTGCTCCACACCTTTCCCCCCATTGTTGGCGCTGTTTAGATGGAGTGGGTTCCTTTCTACGTGTCTGGTGGTCCTGTCCCAAATTGCAACCGTTTTGGAAAGAGGTACACAGAGTGATTAAACAGGTCACATCTTTTGACTTAGCCTTCCTCCCTTCCCAATTATTACTGCACTTACCCTCAATTCCCAAAAAACAATATTTTCGCTCCCTCGCCATGCATATGGCGAATGCGGCCAAGTTATGTATCCCGACCAAATGCCGTGCTTCTGAGCCTCCAACCATTGTAGAATGGCTGGAGAGAATCAGAAAAACGGCGGAAATTGAAGATCTTATCCATCAAGCCCATGACCAATCTGAAAAATTCACCTCCCTTTGGGCGTGCTGGTTTCACTTTCTTTCTACCCCTGATTATAAGTTGCTTTCCCATCCAGATAAGTCGGGGGTACGGAGCTAACGGAATGACCCCTCTATTTCTCCTTCTGTTCTTTCCTTATCCACCAACCTACAGACCTTTGTTCTTTTGTTCACCCATCCTTCTGTTTTGAACACTCACGTGACCTGAGCTATCCCCAGGAGTGGAGTTCGACCCCCCATAGCGTTAGACTTTACTCCACAGGGTGATCCTCAGAAATCTGAGTATGATTGAGGCCATGGCCTCCTATCCCCATTCAGTTAGGGGGTTGTACACACAATTGATGTTGTTGTTTTTGGTCACCCCTTTTGAATAGTGGTGGGCAGCTTCATTCTTATAGTTTTGATAGCTATATAAGATATTGTTCTCTTGTACCTCCTTATACATGTATTACTTGGTTTTTCACTATCAGATCGCATGTTATCATTGATGTTATGAGTGTATGCTCAAAAATCTTTAATAAAAACTTTTGAAAAAAATAAATAAATAAATATATATATATATATATATATATATATATATATATATATATATACACACGAGACTGTATATATGTATAGTGGTATAGTGTATATATATATATAAGACTGTATATATATATATATATATATATATATATATATATATATATATATATATATATTACACTGTGTGTGTGTGTGTGTGTATATATATATATATATATACACATAATATAAATAAATAAATAAATAAATAAATAAATATATATATATATATATATATATATATATATATATATATATATATATATATATATATATATATACACTGTATATATATAATCTCGCAGTGCATTGTGGGGTGTTCTGCAGTGCTCAAATTTGCTGCGAACGCCTCATAATGTTTGCTCTTCAGCGACCGGCCGAACACCTGATGTTCGAGTCGAACATCACGCTCATCCTTACTCATTTTAGACACTGACTTCATGATGGTATAAGTAGGTTCATCAGGTCTATCGTTCAAATGTTTTATTGAAAGATAAAACAACAAACAGTACAAAAGTACAGAGGTAATCACAAAATCAATGGGGTACAGAAAAAAAAGGCACTTTAGGTCATCTAAATCATAGTTAAGAAAACGCAAAGGAGCAATTCAGATAAGGAGAGATGCATTTGGTACAGCAGCAAGTTATACACTATTCATCGAGGTCACTCTGGATAACAGCCATAGATAGGTAGTTAAGAATATAAGCAATAGAAAAAATAGAGAAAGCCAACAGGGGATCAAATAGGAGAGGAGCTGAGAGGCCCCATATGGCATGGGGCGGGAATATCCGTAAGTTAGGACCTCGAGTAAGAGGTAACACATGAAAGCACTACAGGGTGAGAGCTGTTGGAAAACTTTGACACACTATAATAGCATATTGTGGCAATTTAGGTGTCGGGTGTACAATAGATTATATAGTAGTAAACAGAATATGAATGATACAGAAGTAGAAAAAGTGAAAATGAAAAGGCTAGAAGGGAAGAGAGATTAAGTTAAGTGTGGGAACTGTACTTTTTTCACACCCTTCCCATTAAACTGCCCAGGCGGTTCTTCGTCCACTTGACAGCAATAGTGAGAAATTTTATATGGGCCAGCAAGAAGCCTCGAATTAACCTTTCGACCTTGACGTTACCAAAAGCAAAGGGGGGGATTAACTTGCCAAACTTCAGGTTCTACTACTATGCAGCGCACCAGGTCCGCATTCTGGACTGGAACTATCATGCCACGACCAAAGACTGGGTGGGGTTAGAAGCTGGACTGACAAAAACCCCGCTGAGGTTCCTGCCATGGGTAGCTAAGGAAGCTCGACCGGCCACACTGACGACGCACCCCCTGATAGGGCCAACTTTAGAAGTCTTTGGGGAAGCCTCGCAACAATGTGGACTGGCCTCCACACCGGGTCCCTTGACACCCCTGGCTCACAACCCCACGTTCGCGTCCGGACACACTACGGCGTCTTTCCCACATAGGGCCGATGGGACACCTATGACTGTGGCACATTGCTTGGAGAGGGGCAAACTTAAGACCTTTCGGGACTTGGCGCAGGACCTACAGGCAAAACACTTCACATACTGGCAATATAGACAGCTACATGATTATGTCCACTGCCCGACCAACAGATCGCACGTTATGAGAGAACAGACGTGGTTTGAACAATTGTGCATCAGGGGTGAACCAGTGAGAAGGGCGACATCCTTGATCTACAATTGGATACAGGCCACCAGGACGGACCACTCGACCAGACATAAACAAGACTGGGAGAGGTTTTTCTCCAAGACCTTCACGGACGAGCAATGGAGCAATGCCTGCATATTGGCACACAAATGCTCCATAAGCACCAGCACACAAGAGACAGCATACAAAGTCCTGACGAACTGGTATCTTACGCCAGTCAGACTCAATAAATGGTACCCGGGTACGTCAGAGTCCTGCTGGAGATGTGGGGGTGCCAAGGGTGATATGATACATATATGGTGGGACTGTCCGAGCCTACGGGAGTTTTGGGACGGGATCTGCACGCAGATTCGTGCCATCACGGAGACAGGCCTTGCCCTTACACCTGAATGTTGTCTACTCCACATCTCCAGATACTCGCTAGGCAAATACAAAAAATCAGTAGTACGCCACTTGCTGAATGCTGCCAAGGCGATCATTCCTAGACACTGGAAGTCCCCACACTCACCTTCCTTAAAGTGGTTGTCCGAAGTGGACTCCTTATATAAGTGGAGGAAACGGTTGCAATGGCTGCAGAAAGGACGGACAAATTCCACAGACTGTGGAGACCATGGTTTATCTTCAAATATTCAGATACTTTTGCAAAACTTCAAAATGGCTGACCTCCTAGCCGATATACATCTACCTGGTTAGTAGTAGGACGGTTTTATGTGACACAACCAAGGTCTTACAATAGTGTTTAATATTATACATATTGGTTTGTTGTTATATACAGGGTTGTAATGTAGCACCTCTGCTACCGCACTGAAGCCAGTTTGCGACCTCGGCACAATTTGTTCACAGGTTTTTGCTAATCATGCTCTAAACCACCTCCAATCTGTGGAGGGCTGCGCATCTCTCAGGTCACGGTTCCCCCTTTTTCTCACCCCCCCCCCCCCCCACCACTTCTCTTCTTAATCTCTCGCCCCCTTCTCTTCCCTTTCTCTACAGACACTTAAAATTCACCCCCAACAGTCGAATGTATTTCGGTGCACAGGTCAATGGGGGTCATTAGTAATTTTTTCGGACCCCGCACTTACAGAGGCCTTGGTTTAATTTGTTTTTTTTTTCTCCTTGCTGCTTTATGTTACCAAAATGTAAGGTACTCTGTAGCGGTTTTTATGACTGAACAATATGTTATTTTGTGCATTTTAGGCTTGAGCCCATGAATATTTCTTTTCTCTTCTTGTATTGTATTGTGATGTCAATTGCCTCAATAAACTTTTATTGGTAAAAAAAAAAAAAAGTTAAGTGTGGGAAAGGGGAAATGGAGAGCACAGAAGAGGAGAAAAGGCCCAGGGGATGGGATGGACTTTAGAGCCTTAAACTGTATTTCAGATAAGCGTGTGCTGCACAAAAATTAGGGAAGCGATAATGTTTCATCAAAATCGGAAGGCAAAGAATGTTTTACCCAAGAACTCCAACATTTCTCATACCTATTCACTCTATCCAAAAGGATTGCTTCAACTTTTGCATGTATGATGGCCTATGCCACTCTATGTTTGGTCGCTGGTATACTAAGATGGGGTTATCTCCAGGCCTTTGCAATGGTCTGTTTGGCCTCTGTGGTGATCTGTAGCAAATTTAAACTGGTGAATGGTCAAGTCCAGTGGTTTCTTATTAAGCAGAACAATGGCTGGGTCCACATCTAGAGGTGTATCAACTAAAGTGGTAAGTATACTAAGACTCAAGCAATCGGGTAGTCCCACCAAATATTACAGTGAGTATCAGAATCAATACAGCTACAGAAACAGGAACAGAGGTAGGTGGGTAGAAATTTTGCAATCTGGGCAGGGATCAGGTACCATCTCATGAGGACATCATAGTTTGTTTTGATAGCAGCTATATTTTGGGAAGAGGATTTAGTAGCAAATAAAACATTGGTCCAATCAGCAGCCTTCAAATGAAAGCCAAGATCCCTCTACAATGCCCTCTACAATGCTGCTACATTGCTGCTACAATGTTGCTGCAGAATCTGTAGTTGTAGTTTCAAGGCATGGCATTAGGTGATGGTCAACTGGGATAGATCAGCAAACAGATAAGAGTGGCCCTGAAATGAGAAGGTGTCCTGTTTGTGTGCTGCAGTCAGGAGTTGTTCCTTGGTGCGGTAGAAATGCAACTTTGCAATAATATCATGGGGGGGGGGGGGGCGCCCTCTGATGTGTAGAGAGCAAGGGCTCTATGAACCCTATCCATTGGGATGGATGGGACAAGTTCCTGAAATAGAGCTGTTACTGTATATTGAAGATCAATCACTGATTTTGAAAAGCCACGGATGTGGAGGTTGGAGAGGTGGGCTCTATTCTCATAGTCTTCCAAGCATGTTTGCAATAGAAGGTTTTCCTCGCAAAGAGCTTCTAATTCCTCTGCATGGTTACCAGATAGAGCTTCCAAGTCATCCACTCTCTGCTCTAGGTCTGCTGGCTCAGCTCCCGAATCCTTTGTGATAAACACTCAGTGATCTGGTCAGAAGTCTGCTTCAATGCCTTCTGTAGCATGTGTTCAAACTGCTAAAGTAAATCTGGCTGGGAAGGAGCATATTGTAAGAGTAATGGAGTGACTAACAGGTCAGCATCTGACTCACCCTTCTCTCTAGCGGCTGTGGCTTCTGTCTGGGAGAGCGCAGCATGCCATGGAGAGCAAAAGATGTCAGAGCCGCTATCTTGGAGGAGTCCCAAATGAGCACCTCCTTGATGGACTTCGGTTTGGGCTTCGGCCTCTTTATACCATGCTGTGTCCTGCTGTCGGGTGATGCGGCGGGTGCTAGTTATGTGGCCAGAGAAGTGCTGCAGATGGCTGTGTGGACTTTTGGGTTGCAGAGCACTAAGCAGCCATGTCTGACCTGGCCAGCTTTGTTCATTGCGCCCCCTGTAAGTTCATCATGTAATTCATTTTCACCACTGTCATGCAAGGGTTCTACTGCATGACAGAGTAGCCAACCTTGTGCTGGCCTGTTATTGAACATCCTCCATAATGATACATGTCATTGCCCTCTTCCGCCAGCTTGTCTGTGGGCTGTGTTGTACTGCTCCTGGAGGCTGCTGGACACATCATGGGTTGCCTTGCCACTGGGGTGCATACTGGTATTCAGGTGGAAATCTGTGAATAACTCACTGATCCAGAAGATCCTGTCTCCTCCACCAAATTATTGTCAACTTCTAACAGTGCTTGATCACAGTGTCCCTTTCTCAGCAGCATCAACCTCAACCTCAGGCTTGTCCTCCTCAGTTTCCATTTGCTCCTCTTCATTGTTATCCTCATCCAAGTTACTATTAGTTCTACTGAATAAAACCACAAAATATAAAGATAAACGAATCTAATAAAATAGCTATTGCTGCTTTCCTAGAAATGTTCCGTTACAGACAAAGCTCCATCACTGGTCAGAGAAATTCCAGCTGGGCAAAGTACACACAGCAGTGGTGCTTATTAGACCCAGGCCCCACTGCTGTGTGTGATGTTAGCCTGACACATACACAGACATGCATCCCCCGCTATGGAAAACAGCGAGAAATGGAGGCTATGTGGTCATGTGACACCATTTTAAGCATGGCTTTAAAGGTATTTATTTGTTTTTCTTATAGATGCAGTTTGGGTTAGAAATGACTTCTAATGTGTAAAAGGTGCTTACGTTAGTAGTGTGTTCAGAAATGTTTTAAGCCAACATCTAATTCAGCTATATTTGCAAAATCGACTAAGCCACGTAGAAGAATTATTCAACCATAGCCTTAGCTGTGCATGGAGGATGATTGAGTGTACATTCAGGATCCAGGCCAAAAAATAGCATATACTCCATACAGCCATGCAGAGATCTTCACAGAATAGAATGCATCAATTGTGATCAAGTTTACCCATGTTCTCTATGTAACTGAGAGGGACAGCTATAATGTTGAGGACACGTTGCATCACACACCCTTGAACAGGTTGAGTGAAGCACTGCCAGGTGGAGGTGGAAGTGCTCATAGTAGAATATTTTATGACACCTCTCAGATAGCAAGAATAACTTGCCATACATTTGTGGTAGTGTTTAATTGTAAGCCTGTTAACTTGCTGCACATTTTCACTGGCAAGTTGTACACTTACTGAGCTTTTGAAGCACAAGTTCTAGTTCCAATTTTTAGGAAATTTGCATGGCAAGTCTCAAGCAAGAGCAAAGTTGCAAGTCCCTGTAAGTCCCCTGTGGTGGTATGACTACATCCATAACTATAACATCCACTATGACATAACTGAACCAGCACCTGCAGCAGACTTGCAGAATGTTTACAATGAAAATTGATCTGGAGTCATGCAATGCGGACTTGCTGCAATTATGCAACAAACTTGTGAAACCTGGCAAGTCTAGCAATAGCTTAGCAAGTAATTTTCAAACTTGCAGCACAATTGCTTGCTATATGGGTCACAAGCCAGACTTGGTGGCAGGAAATGTTTGCCTAACATTTGATAGTTATGGTATATTATTGAACATCTATCTTTTTGTGTTTTACAGCTCTGTGTGTTCCTGCATCAGAGTAATGGGTGCATCCATATCCAGCCAATGTCTGCCGTCCATGGTTTGCTTATGCTCCTGCTTTCCAGCACCTCCTGTCCAGCATCTTGTCTCCTGTAAGCACCTTTCTCCTCACTTATGACAAGATGCAAGGGTTCTACTGCATGCCAGAGGAGCAGGGCAGGACTTTGGCTGGTGGGGGCCCCTGGGCTTGAGTCACTTTCGGGTCCTACCTTCTATACATTATTGGATTTATCGGCGTATAACATGCACCGGTGTATAACACGCACCCAACGTTTAGGAGGGGATTTTAAGGAAAAAAAACTTTTAGGAGGGAAGTTTAAGGAAAAAAACGTACATTTAAATGCCCATTAATGCACCCTTATTAGTGTCCATCTGCAGCCTTGCCCATCCATCTGCAGCCTTGTCCAGTGTCATTGCAGCCTTGTCAGTTTACCCTTGTCATTTTCAGCCTTGCCCCAGTGTCATTTGCAGCCTTGTCATTTGTAGCCTTGTCATTGCAGTCTTGAATTTTAAAAATGGCACCACCGAGATGTGCTTTCGGGTCCTCTTGGCGGCTCTCGGGTCCTGTCGCAGTCCCGAGCGGAGCAGAGAGTATCTGAGTGTACTCGGCTTGGCTCACGTTTGCGCCCAGTCGCTGTGTTATGTCCATCATAGGGTGGGACTGGGCGTGACTGTGAGCAGAGCCGAGCCGAGTACACTCGGCTATGTATCTCGGTAGGCCCCCCTATTTGGCGGGGCCCATGGGCTTGAGCCCAGTCAAGCCCAATGGTAAGTCCTGCCCTGCAGAGGAGCCAACCTTGTGCTGGCCTGTTTTGCCTGTACACTGATGCATGCTGTGCTGACACATGTTTATCATGCTTTGCGCTTAGCTGAAAGAAGTAGTTTTTGCTCTACTTCTCTTCCACTGCAAGCCATCACATATGAGTGGAGCGGTCCAGTGTGAACTTATTCACATACTGCATTTACATATTATTTTTGTCAAGACCTTGCTTTGGCATGTGTTGAAAAAAAAATGTGCCAACATAACTGGTAGGAATGGACCCTAAATTAAAAGCTGGCCTTTCTAGTCTAAAACTGGATAGTTCCCAGTTATGCATGAGAGGAAAACCAGGAGGTGGATTTTGCTAATTTGTGTCAGTGATGTTTACAAAGTATTGCGCTTCCATATACTGTACATGTATGAGAATGAAAAGCCTACTTAAAGTAAAAAAAAAGACGGTTGTCGAAGCAGGTCCCAGGTAGCGATAGATTAGGCCGTTTAATGTTAATCCATGCCGTTAATAACTTGCTTATGTAAATTAAATTGCAAAGAAAGATTTGGCTTTCAAATCTCTTATGTGCTGTATTATCCTTAAAACAGGCCAATCATATTTTTATGTGGCAGATAAACATTTTTTGTCAGAGTTGAAAGTAATACAATGAAAGGTAACGATGTTGCCATATGCTTCAATTACAAAGTCTTTAAGGGGCCACTTACACTTTTTATGCTTGAATTAAATTAAAGCTGAAGCTTGGTCAAAAATGTTTTTTTTTTCTTATAGCAGCAGTCACCTCATTTACCTGTAATAAACTATATCCCATGTCAAGAAGGCAGCTTGATCCTGAGGAAATCTTCTCTGCAAGGATTCCAGTCCTCTTCCTGCAGCTGAATTTCTGGCACTGAAGGAGGTAATAGCTTCAAATCTCCTGTGAGCTGTACTGAAACAAGTCTGATGGCCCCTCCTCCCCTCTCATTCATTGGGAAATCCCATGCACAGTTTACACTGCATGTAAAATGTTCTCTGAATGGGGGAGAGAATCTTGCCAATCCACCCAAATCTATTCAATTCCTCAGTGTTAGAAGATCAGCACTGGGTAGAGGACTGGAATCCTTGCAGAGAATATTTCTACAGGATCCAGCTGCCTGCATGATGTTGGATAGGGATGAGCTTCGTGTTCGAGTCGAACATACGTTCGACTCGAACATCGGCTGTTCACCCGTTCGGCGAATTCCGAACGTTATGGGCCGTTCGCGCCAAATTCGTGTGGCGCTCACGGCCCACAATGCACTGCGTCATCGCAGTGCATTGCTGGCTCATGATTGGCCAAGCATGCACTGTGACCCCGCATGCTTGGCCAATCACAGCGCCAGCAGCGAGGAGAGCCATGATTGGCCACAGGCAGGATGCCTGTGGCCAATCATAGCTCAGGCTGTGTTGTACACGCCCCACACTATATAAAGCCGCCAGCGCGGCGGCCTAGTGTAGTGTGTTGGCGTCTGAAGCAGTTAGCGGGTGTTCTGTGTACCTTCAACACAGTACACACCGATCGTTTTCGGCCGATTTTCGATCTTGCTGTTGTGTAGTGGTTGTTGTCTGTGTGCCCTGACCGCAGTATACACCGCTATATTCACCTCACCTATATAGCTAGTGATCTATCTTTTATAATAGAGCTTGCAGTCAGTAGTGTTAGGAGCTTGTGCGTGCTGTCTGCGTGCTCTGTACCCAGTACACACCGCTATATCCACCTACATAGCTCTTCTCTATTTGAGCCCACTTGCCATCTGCAGGAGTTATTGGAAGTTGTGTGTGCCTCCAGCACAGCACAGTATACATCTGTATATACCCCTTTATCTCTGGTGTTCTATTAAAAAGGCATCTGCAGGAGTTAGTGGGTTTTTTGTGCCTCCAGCACAATATACACCTGTATCTACCCTTTATTGCTGTTCTCTAATAGAGCCATCTGCAGGGCTTAGTGGGTGTGGTGTGACTCAATTACAGTATACCCCTTTATCTCTGGTGTTCTATAATAAAGGCATCTGCAGGAGTTAGTGGGTGTTGTGTGACTCCAGCACAATATACACCTGTATCTACCGTTTATTGCTGTTCTCTAATAGAGCCATCTGCAGGGCTTAGTGGGTGTTGTGTGACTCCATTACACTGCTGTTTTACCCAACTCCCTTAAGGCCATTACCATGTCTGGAAGGCCAGCAAGGAGAGGCAGACAGGCGCGAGCCAATAAAAGAGGGCAAGCAGGCTCTGTGTCTAGAGACAACAGTGCTGGTCGTGGACGCGGTGCATTGTCATCAGCACGTGGCCATGGGACACGCTTGTCCTTCTTTTCGGCAGCTGGACATGTTGAGCCGCAACATGCCAACGACTTGGTAGAGTGGATGACCAAGCCCTCTTCATCCTCCTCATCCTCTCTCACCCAGTCTCAGGGTACTAGCAAAGCAGCTGCCAACGCATCGTCTTCCCTCCTCTCAATGTCATCATCAGTGACTCCTTCCTTAGACCCACCACGTCCTCCTGAGGAGTCTCCTGAACTCTTTGAGCACAGTGTTGGGTACATGCTCCAGGAGGATGCCCAGTGTTTTGTGGGCTCTGCTGATGACACTCAGCTAGAGGAAGGCAGTAGCGTGAGCGCAGATAGAGGGGATGCTCAAGAAGGACAGCAATCTGGCAGTCATGTTCCACAAGCTGCAGCATACTGCCAGGTTTGCTACAGCGATGAAGAGGGAGGGGAGGATGAGGGCACTGACTCCACGTGGGTGCCTGGAAGGAGAGAGGAGGAGGAGGAGGAGGAGGAGGCACATGTCCAACGAGACAGGATGCCCTCCGGGGGCCAGCTTAGGGGCAGCACACCGACTGAATCACACCGCAGAGCTCCGCCTGTGCAGGGCGCGTTATTCTAAAAGTTCTTTGGTGTGGGCCTTTTTTGAGACGAGTGCATCAGATCGCACCGCTGCTATTTGCAACATATGTCTCAAGCGTATATCTCGCGTGGCCAAAACATCAGCCGCTTGGGCACCACATGCTTGACCAGACATATGTTGACCTGCCATGCAGCTCGTTGGCAAGCGTACCTCAAAGACCCACACCAAAGAACAAAGCGGACCTCTCCTTGCTCCTCATCAGCTGGCATCTCCAACCCCACTAGACCTTCAGTCCTCTCTGAAACCTGCTCTGAGAGGAATGAAGGTGTAGAATTAGGTGTGTCACAGCCAAGTGCTTCCGGGAACTCTGCTAGCGGTACACCCACGTCCGATTATAGCAGGCAAATGTCCCTGCCCCAGCTGCTGGACCGGCGAAAGAAGTTCACTCCCAGCCATCCACATGCCCAGCGGTTGAATGCTAGCTTGGCTAAATTGCTAGCAGTTCAACTGCTGCCTTTTCAGTTGGTAGACTCGGCCCCCTTCCGTGAGTTTGTACAATGTGCGGTTCCTCAGTGGCAGGTCCCCAAACGCCACTTTTTCTCACGGAAGGCGATTCCGGCTCTCTACCGGCATGTGGAAGGCAATGTCCTTGCCTCGCTGGACAGGGCGGTCATCGGTAAGGTGCATATTACCACTGACTCATGGTCCAGCAGGCATGGACAGGGACGTTACCTGTCTTTCACGGCCCATTGGGTCACTCTTCTGGCAGCTGGGAAGGATGCAGGACAAGGTGCAGTAGTGTTGGAGGTTGTTCCTCCAAAATGCTACTATTGGTTGTGACACACCTCTCTCCTCCACCCCCTCCTCTTCTTCTTCCTCCATGGCCTCTTCCAGTGCTCTGTCCTCAGAACCAGCGGTGCTTCGTAGGCGTTCCAGGGGCTACGCAAGTACGCAGGCAAAACGATGCCATGCCGTGCTTGAGCTGGTTTGTTTGGGGGACAGGAGCCACACTGGGGCGGATGTTTTGTTAGCTCTGCAGGGGCAGGCCGAGAGGTGGTTGACGCCACGCCAGCTTAAGTCAGGAATGGTGGTTTGTGACAATGGCACCAACCTCCTCTCCGCCCTCCGACAGGGACAACTGACCCATGTGCCCTGTGTAGCTCACGTCCTTAACCTGGTGGTGCAGCAGTTCTTGGGCAGGTACCCCGGCTTACAGGATGTCCTGAAGCAGGTCAGGAAAGTCTGTGTGCATTTCCCCTGATCATTTAATGCCTGTGCTCGGCTGGCTGAGCTCCAAAAGGAGTTGAACCTGCCCAAGAACCGCCTTATATGTGACATGCCCACCAGGTGGAACTCAACGTTGGCCATGCTGCAGCGGCTGCACACGCAGCAGAGGGCCATCAATGAGTACCTGTGCGACTACGGCACCAGGACAGGGTCAGGGGAGCTCGGTTTTTTCTCACCACGCCAGTGGGGCATGATCAGGGATGCATGCACTGTCCTGTCACCGTTTGAGGAGGCCACAAGGATGGTGAGCAGTGACAGTGCATGCATCAGTGACACTGTACCTCTTGTCCACCTCTTGGAGCATACGCTGCGTGGAATAATGGACAGGGCACTTGAGGCAGAACAGAGGCAGGAAGAGGAGGACTTCCTTGCCTCTCAAGGCCCCCTTTATCCAGACAGTGTTCCTGCTGTGCCACCCATCACACAGGAAGAGGATGAGGAGGAGGAAGAGGAGGAGGAGGATGATTGTGTCAGCATGGAGGTGGAGGCTGGCACTCAGCATCAGCAGCAGCAGCAGCAGCAGTCTTGTAGGGATGATTTACAGTCCCAAGAAACACGTGGACTTGTACGTGGCTGGGAGGAGGTAGCTGCGGATCATGTTGTCCTTAGTGACCCAGAGGACTCCGGACCGAATGCCTCAGCTAACCTACGCTGCATGGCCTCCCTGATCCTGCAAAGCCTGCGGAAGGATCCTCATATTCTTCGGATCAAGGAGAGGGACCATTAATGGCTGGCCACTCTCCTTGATCCACGGTACAAGGGTAAGGTTGCCGACCTTATCTTGCCATCGCAGAGGGAGCAGAGGATGAGACATCTCCGGGAGGCCTTGCAGAAAGGTCTGTGCAACGCGTTCCCAGAGACTGGGAGGTTACAAACTCCTGGTCCTGGACAACGTGTTGCTGAGGCATCGGTCAGAAGGAGCGGTGGAGAAGGTGGCCGTCTGACTGATGCTTTCAGACAATTTTTTAGTCTGCAGCCCCAAGGTATGATCGGTTCCAGCACCCATCGCCAGCGTCTGATTTACATGGTGCAGGAATACCTAGGGGCAAGGTCAGACTTGGACACTTTTCCCACCGAAAATCCTCTGGCTTACTGGGTCTTGAGGATGGATCACTGGCCAGAGCTTGCACAGTATGCAATTGAGCTACTGGCCTGTCCTGCATCCAGCGTTCTTTCGGAACGCACCTTCAGTGCTGCTGGTGGCTTTGTTACCGATCACAGGGTGCGCCTGTCCACCGAATCAGTTGATCGACTGACCTTCATCAAGATGAATCAGTCTTGGATCACCCACAGCTACCAAGCACCTGAAGCTGATGTAACAGAATAATTTTTTTTGAAATATCACATCCCTTCAAGACTGCCTATGCTGATGCTGAGTGACTGTCCTGTTATGTTGATTGTCTATCCTCTTCCTCCTCCGCTGATATGTTGGAAGAACATTTCTGGTTCTGGGTGATGCCTAAGGCCCAATTTTTCTGCCCCCGTTTAACAGGGGCGTTTAATTACAATTTTTGATGCAATGCTTTGCAGCAGGGCTAATTCCTGCAATAAAACTAGAGTATATGGAAGAGGTTGCAGTGTGGTGGCACCAGCACCAGTGCCTAAGGCCCAATTTTTCTGCCCCTGTTTAACAGGGGCGTTTAAGTACAATTTTTGATGCAATGCTTTGCAGCAGGGCTAATTCCTGCAATAAAACAAGAGTATATGGCAGAGGTTGCAGTGTGGTGGCACCAGCACCAGTGCCTAAGGCCCAATTTTTCTGCCCCTGTTTAACAGGGGCGTTTAATTACAATTTTTGATGCAATGCTTTGCAGCAGGGCTAATTCCTGCAATAAAACTAGAGTATATGGAAGAGGTTGCAGTGTGGTGGCACCAGCACCAGTGCCTAAGGCCCAATTTTTCTGCCCCTGTTTAACAGGGGCGTGTAATTACAATTTTTGATGCAATGCTTTGCAGCAGGGCTAATTCCTGCAATAAAACTAGAGTATATGGCAGAGGTTGCAGTGTGGTGGCACCAGCACCAGTGCCTAAGGCCCAATTTTTCTGCCCCTGTTTAACAGGGGCGTTTAATTACAATTTTTGATGCAATGATTTGCAGCAGGGCTAATTCCTGCAATAAAACTAGAGTATATGGAAGAGGTTACAGTGTGGTGGCACCAGCACCAGTGCCTAAGGCCCAATTTTTCTGCCCCTGTTTAACAGGGACATGTAATTACAATTCTTGATATAATATTTCACAGGAGGGCCCCTTCCTGTGCCCACCCAGAGTAACGGTGAGGACTTATAGTGTTGTGGCACCAGCACCACAACCACCAAAGGTCAATTTTTCTACCACTGTTCAACAATGGCATGTAATTACAATTCTTGATATAATCGTTCACAGCATGGCGCTCCAGCGCCCACCAAGAGTCACTTTGAGGGCTTACAATGTTGTGGCAAAACCAACACCTTGTTCCGCCATTTCTGCAGAGCATATAGGGCAGGCCCCTACTTTCAAACATCCAATTTACAAACATCTCCTACTTGCAAACGGAAGGAGACAACAGCAAGTGAGATGAAAAAAGATGGACGACAAAACAAATTATACAGGGGTGATAACCCTTCCCTATGTTTTCCAAAAAGCTTAAAAATAGTTTTTTTGACTGGAGCTACACTTTAAAAATGTACCAGTTGAAAATTACAAACAGATTCAACTTAACACAACAAACCTACACAGTCCCTGTCTTGTTTGCCTGTATACTGCTGTTCTGAGTATATAGGGCCTGGGGGCCACACGCATTTCCTTTTTTTAATTTGGGTACGGGGTTCCCCTTAATATGCGTACAAGACCCAAAGGGGCTGGTAATGGGCAGGGAGGGCTACCCATGCCATTTTTCTCAATGATTTTCAACCATGTTGCAGGAACCAGATATAACATTAAAACCGCAAGCAGTTTTAAATGGTGTTATTTCCGTTTAATGTCATTTTGTGCAGGGACTGTTCTAAACACGGGAAACACGTGGCACTTCACAGGCATACTACAGACAACCCCCAGGCACCATATTTAAAGGAATATTTCACTTTTTTTTCACTTTAATCGTCATTAAAATCAGTGCTCCTGCCAAAACGGCCATTTTTAAAAACATTTTATGCATTGACCCATGTCCCCTGGGGCAGGGGCCAGGTCCCCAAACCCTTTTTAGGACAGTATCTTGCATATTAGCCGTTAAAATTAGCACTTTTAATTTCGAACGTTCGAGTCCCATAGACTTCAATGGGGTTCTAAAGTTTGTTCGAATTTGGGGTCCGTTCGAAAGTTCTGGTGCGAACCGAACCGGGGGGTGTTCGGCTCATCCCTAATGTTGGACTTACAGCTAAGATATGTGCTAAGACATGTGACAGATGCAATGGGAGAAAAATTCATTTTTCACCAGTAGCGGCCCGCACATAGGGGGCGCACGGGCCCTGCCTCCCCGCCCCCCCCCCCCCCCAGGCTATTAAAAAAAAAATCACTTTAAGAATGACCAGGCACCAGACACACGGCAGTCTTTCCCAGCGGCAATCAGCTGATTGCAGGCTGGGAAGCTGATTTGCCCATGTTTAGCAAGTGGTCAGGCCGCAAGCGATGCGCGCGCAAATACTCTTACTCTACTGTCATTTGTCTGTGACTCGGCTTGTCTCCAGTAACTGTTTATGTATTGGAACGGTAAGGACCGGAAGAGAGGACAGTGGGTAGTGCTTTTTTCATCACTGCGGCATCACTTCCGGTTTCCCGGCCACAGAGGGTGGAGTCGACTAGTGTGTGTGTGGTGGATTGAGACCTGAGTGGTCCCTTTGACTAAGGTAAGTTCTGGTGCTGCAGACCTCAGACACTCGCTGTCTTCTCTTTGGCACTCTTCTCTCCCAGTCTCCCTGAGATCTTGCCGCCCACCACTCCGTTCCGCACAGCCACACGCTGATAATTTAATATCCACAACTCCAATAAGATGCAATGTGCAGCTGGACATCAGGGGGCCTTTTTTGGGGATTATTTGTCTTCTTCCAGGTGCCTGGATGTCGTTTGTGTATCAGTGGTGGCTGGTGCTCAAAATTTTTTGGGGGGCGCAAACAAACTGAAAAATTCAGAAACAAAAACATCAATTGCAGCCTCAATGTGCCATCAATTGTAGCCACTGTGCCCCAACAAACACAGCCCCTGTACCCATCATAAGCAGCCTGTGTGCTCATCAAATGCAGCTTGTGCCCATCATATGTAGCCAGTGTGCCCAGCATATGCAGCCTATGTAACCCCCCACTCGCCGTATGACCTGCACACACTTACCCCATCCTGGTGGTGGGTGATTGCGGCGAGCTGTGGGACATGCAGCAGGTGATGGCGGTGAGCTCCTGTGTCCTCCATGGCTCTCTGTCCTCTCACATTCCGTTCCTCTGCTCTCTTCCGTTGCATTGGGTGTCTAAACATAATGCCTGTGCCTTCAGCCAATCAGGTGATGGGTATTAGATCCACATCTCCTGATTGGCTGAGAGGCGGTTCAGTGTTAGCAAAGCAAATATTAATTTGCTTTGCTAACCCATTTTAGTGAACTGCGAGAGCATTGCTTTGCGCTCACAGTTCACCTTTTTTTGAAGTCTATTAGAGCCTATGGTTCATAGTTTCATAGTGTCATAGTTAGTAAGGTTGAATAAAGACACCAGTCCATCCAGTTCAACCTGTGTGAGTGTCTACCCCTATCCCCCTATCCCTGTACATTGCACACTCACATTGGTCCCTACCCTCAAGGAGCCCACAATCTAAGGTCCCCATTCATATACTAAGGCCAATTTTGGACAGAAGCCAATTAACCTACCTGCATGTCTTTGGAGTGTGGGAGGAAACCGATGCAGGCACAGGGAGAACATGCAAACTCCAGGCAGGTAGTGTCGTGGTTGGGATTCGAACCAGTGACCCTTTTTACTGCTAGGTGAGAGTGCTAACCACTACACCACTGTGCCGCCTGGTTCTAATTAGGTGCTTCAAAAACACTACCCCCGATGCTATAATTCAGGCGCCCGGTGACCGAAAAGGGGCAGGACGCCTGAATAGGGGGTGTCTACAGCGGCCATAGATAGACTCATGCAATACATGAATCTAACTATTATACACAGAGGTGGTTGGCTGGAGAAAGGGGACGGCCCCCATGCTCCCTTATGGACGCACCACCACTGGTGTGTATATAGCTGTATACACTACATAATATACACAAATTGTGAGTACATCTGTCCTGTGTAGTGTATACAGCTATATACACCCACCTTCTTCCTTGCTATAAACACAGGGAGGAAGAAGGTGGGTGTGTATAGCTGTATACACTGCACAGGACAGATGTATTCACAATTTGTGTATATTATCTGTGTAGTAATACAGCTATGTATATCCACACCTTCTTCCCTCCTGTATATAGAGACCTTCCTCCATCATCATTGACTGCAGATATACATTATCTGTCCTGTTACTGTATATATATATATATATATATATATATGTAGCGCCGGCTCCTGAAGAGTGTTTTGTCATTTAACTTTTCCTGGAACCGCAGTTTGGTTGGTTTTGGGTTTAATTACTCTAAATGTTGACCTCAGTACTAGTCAGGCTGGATTGCATGGTGTTCTGTTGGACCATAGGTGGCGCTGTCATCCCTGGCAGGGTCAAGAACACAGTCTAGTTGGGTGCATTAAGGGTTTACTCTCTCTCTCTGAACCAGCCCAGTGGGAGCGTAACTCTAGCTGTGCATTCTGGGAGAGGGTACTTAAGGTGCTGACGTCACGTGCTTCGGGGTTCCGGTTCAGAGGTGCTTTCTGGCTGTTTAGTCCTGGTCCTCCTGACCAGCCCCCAGGACTCTCATGGCCTAGGGTGCAGATCCACCTGACTACAAGCCTGGTTAGCCCGAGGCAAAGAAACTGAAAGAAGGATTCAGAGGTGGTCTGGTTCCGTCTCGGTTTGTAGAGAGGCCCAGCAACTGTGAAGGTTTCCAGGGGAGGACTCTTTGGGAGAAGGCCACGCAAAGGTTGGCTTCTCAGCAAGAGCCTGGACAAGTTGAAAGACCCCAAGTGAATCTAGTCTTCTGTAGTATCGCCGGACCGGCTGAAAGACACTGGTACCATACGAGGGTACTCTGAGTTGTCTACATCTTTCAATTCTGTTCAAATGTTTTACACCAAGTCTGTGGCAGAGGCTTTAACCAAGTGTTCTACAGAAAGTCTGGCAGAGACTGTATCTGATTGAAACACCCTGTTGGCTGCTAGGCCTGGTGAGAGAAGGACTATCTGATAAGGGTGAGGACCCAGCTGTGAATCGCTATTATCTGGATTTCCTAATGTGAGAGACTTTTCCTATTTGACATAGCACTAAGAGTACCTGGACTTTCCTACCTAAACCCTCTAACCCTATGTTGAGAGACTGTGTTCGTTAACTATTTTTGCAAATAAAAATCCCTCTAAGTGGATCAGTCTCTACAGTTCTTGTGCCATCTACCTCGGGAAACCCCTAGAAACACACGAGGTCAAGAAGGAAACTGTGAGCCCAATTAAATCAGCCGCTCCTTCGGGGTCAGTGCTACATATATATATATATATATATATATATATATATATATATATATATATATATATATACAGGGCTAATCCTAGGGTCACAGACACCTGGGTGCAGAAATATTCCTGGCGCCCCCACGTGGGTGTGGTCATCTTACCAACGCCTCCCCTTTACAAATATTACTATGGCAACAACTCAAACACAGAGATGCTCCCCTAAAAAGTCTTTGTTACCCTAGGATCCTCCCATGATCTTTTACCAATAAAGAAAATACAGGAAGAGCGCACACTAATGAGACCTGCAGGGGAGTCTCTCTGATGCACATAGAGAGGGCTTCTGTTAGAGAGTCTGTTAGAAAGAGCCTCCAGACAAGTACAGGAGATAATCAGAGACTGCAGACATTATACAAGAGACGGCCCGAGACTGCAATAATAGTACAGGAGATGGTCAGAGACTGCAATAATAGTACAGGAGATGGTCAGAGACGGCAGACATAATACAGGAGACAGTCAGAGACTGCAGACATGATACACGAGATGGTCAGAGACTGCAGACATAATACAAGAGATGGTCAGAGACTGCAGACATATTACAAGAGAGGGTCAGAGACTGCAGACATGTTATAAGAGATGGTCATAGACTGCAGACATGTTACAATAGATGGTCAGAGACTGCCGGCATAGTACAGGAGATGGTCAGAGACTGCAGACATATTACAGGAGATGGTCAGAGATTGCAGACATACTACAGGAGACGGTCAGAGACTGGAGATATAATACAGGAGATGGTCAGAGACTGCAGGCATAGTACAGGAAATGGTCAGAGACTGCAGACATATTACAGGAGATGGTCAGAGATTGCAGACATACTACAGGAGACGGTCAGAAACTGGAGATATAATGCAGGAGATGGTCAGAGCCTGCAGACATGTTACAAGAGATGGTCAGAGACTGCAGACATGTTCAAAGAGATGGTCAGAGACTGCAGGCATAGTACAGAAGATGGTCAGAGACTGCAGACATATTACAGGAGATGGTCAGAGATTGCAGACATACTACAGGAGACGTTCAGAGACTGGATATATAATACAGGAGATGGTCAGAGTCTGCAGACATACTACAAGAGACAGTCAGAGACTGCAGACATGATACAAGAGATGGTCAGAGACGGCATACATAATACAGGAGATGGTCAGAGACTGCATACATGTTACAAGAGATGGTCAGAGACTGCAATTCCTTTGGACGTTAGTAGATAATGGCCGATCGGCCCTCTCACCCGACCCAGCGACACAGCAATGGTTCCTCTGATCAGGAGTCTACTCACTCTGAATTGCCCGTGTCGACTCCACTGGGTAGTGCCCAGATCTGTATTCTGGAAATAACTCCATTCCTTTCTCTGCCAGGGATGACACTAGGCTGGGTGGCTTTCCCTCTGGTGGTGCAGGGCAGTGGGGTTCTCTCTCTGATGGTGTTCTCTCAGCACTGTCCTTTCCCTCTGGAGTCCTGGGTGTACTTCCCAGAAAGGTTTCCCGGGCTCCTGGCTCTCTCTCTCTCCCATTCAGCTGAGCATGCTGTGTGGGCTGCAGTTTATGTGTTACAGTGAGGCTGCCAGTCCTCGGGACTACATGTCCCACAATCCTCTTCTTTGCTCCTTTTTTTTTCCTTCCCTGGCCAATATGAAGGTGGGGGAAGAAACATAGTGCATCGCTCACTAGTACAGCAGCTTGCACGAGGAGATGGAGAGGGAAAGGGGAAATAAGAGCCCACGGCTGCAGTGGCATCACTAGGGTTGGTGTCACCCGGTGCGGTAAAACATGGTATCATCCCCCTCCACCAATTATATTCGCCCCTCAGTACAGACCCCCCCTCCACTAAGTATAGACCCCCCTCCATCAGTGCAGACCCCCCACTAAGTATAAACCCCTCCCTCAGCACAGACCCCCCATGAGTATAGACCCCAGGACAAAGCACCCCCTCTATCAGTATAGAACCCCCTCAGGACAAACCAACCACCCCTCCATTAGTACAGACCCCCTCAGGACAAACTACCCTCCTCCATTAGTACAGACTCCATTAGTACAGAATGATGATATTAGAAGATCTCTATATACATGAAGGAAGGTGGGTGTATATAACTGTATACACCCACCTTCCTTCCTGTCCATTTCGCTAGAATTATACATGGGAAAACGTTGTCATCTGGGTGTAACAATCCTTGTGATTATTTGGTTGTTGGTTGGTTGCCATTCTTGATTATGGACTATAGAAAGTGCTGAATGTTATAGCAAGCAATGCATGAGATTAGTTTGGTAATAAAGAAAATAAAATGTATAAAATGAAAACGAATACAGCCAATAATCCATGTTCTGGTAAACTGTAATTTTTTATTTTTTTTTATTCTCTTTAAAGTGGAACTTCAACTATACAACTACTGTAAATACATATGTTTACATGGCCTAGATTCTGTAATTAGGCATAGCTACACTGGTAAAACACACGTTTCTGATTCAGCAAATATTTTTTCTATGTCACCTCGATTAACCACTTGAGACCCGCGCTATAGCCGAATGACGGCTACAGCGCGGATCTCCTTTGCCGGGACTACGTCTATTGACGTCGTCCCGTGCACGAGCGGCCTGCGCGCCCCCTGAGGGGCGCACGCGGCGCGCTCTGTGATCGGCGAGTCTATGAGACTCGCCTGATCACCGATCCGAGCAAGGGGTCGATCCCGACCCCTTATCACGTGATCAGCTGTCAGCCAATGACAGCTGATCATGTGATACAATGGAGCCGGTAATCGGCTATTATTCCTCCTCGCGCTGACAGCGCGAGGAGAAAAAAAAAGAGCCGATCACCGGCGGCCGTGATCGGGACATCAGTCCCGATCACGGCCAGCCCTGCCAGTGCCCACCTGCCCCCTGCCAGTGCCACATGAATAAAAAATGTGTCCCCCCCCTGTCAGTGCCACCCAGCAGTGCCCATAGTGCTACCCAGCAGTGCCCACAGTGCCGCCCACAGTGCCACCCAGCAGTGCCCACAGTGCCACCCAGCAGTGCCCACAATTTGCCTCAACAAAGGTGCTGCACCCCAGTGCCACATATCTGTGCCCAACAGTGTCATCTACCAGTACCCATCAGTGCCCAGCAGTGCTGCCCATCAGTGCCCAGCAGTGCCACCTATCAGTGCCACCTATCAGTGCCCATCAGTCCCATCTATCAGTGGTACCTATCAGTGCCCCTTAGTGCCACCCATCCGTGCCACCCATCTGTGCCACCCATCCATGCCATCTTATCTGTGCCCATCTTTGCCCATCAGTGCCGCCTTATCTGTGCCCATCGGTGCCGCCTTATCTGTGCCTATTAGTGCCGCCTTAACTATGCCTATTAGTGCCCACCAGTGCAGCCTATCAGTGCCCACCAGTGCAGCCTATCAGTGCCCACCAATGCAGACTATCAGTGCCCACCAATGCAGCCTATCAGTGCCCACCAGTGCAGCCTACCAGTGCTACCTCATCAGCGCACTTCAATGAAGGAGAAAAATGACCTGTTTGCAAAATTTTATAACAAACTATTAAACATGATTTTTTTTTGCATCTTTTTTTGTTTGTTTAGCAAAAAATAAAACTCCCAGCTGTAATTAAATACCACCAAAAGAAAGCTCTATTTGTAGGAAAAAAATGATAAAAATTTAATTTGGGTACAGTGTTGTATGCCCACGCAATTGTCATTCAAAGTGCATCAGCGCTGAAAGCTGAAAATTGGTCTGGGCATGAGGGGGGTTTAAGTGCCCAGTAAGCAAGTGGTTAATCACC
Source organism: Lithobates pipiens (assembly GCF_037356315.1). NCBI lineage: Eukaryota > Metazoa > Chordata > Amphibia > Anura > Ranidae > Lithobates > Lithobates pipiens. The sequence goes on from NW_027507748.1 coordinate 484,445,144, forward strand.
CTCATTGTCTATTAGCATGAAGCAGTGCAACTGAATGTAACTCAGTGATCTTCCTGGCTGTGTAATATGGCAGAGGCATTTAAATCTCGAGACACAGAATTACAAAACCTTTGCCTGGTGAAACAGTTGATATATAACGTGTAGATGTTTTTCTGGAGTTTCACTTTAAGGAGCAACTGGCATTAGGCTGGAATAAAAATAAGTTCACTGAATGCTTTAGGTAAAGCTGTTTCAAAAGCAAAAAAAAAAATGTTTAATACAGGAATGAGTAGTATGTTTACTGGAGGGACTACAAGCCCTCCCATCTTCTGAGTGCTGAGATTTGTATATATTGCACAACTGGAATGACACTGGTGTCTTTTTGTCTTTGAGTCCACTTACACTTATGCAATAAAAATTCTTTGCATTCTATGAACTAGGTTCAGTTTACAAAGCTAACACGTTAAGATAAATTTCCTTATTTTAATAAATGTGACTTTTATTTTCAGTAGAGCCCAATGAAATCTGAAAATTACAGTCACATGTGTAAGACCCTGTTCACATTTATTGCAGAGACCTGCATTTTGTCACACTAGATGAATGCAGGTCACTGCTAGGACACACGCAAAACAGTTGTTTTCTATGTTTCCTGTTTTAACTACAAGGCACCCCAGAGGTGCGTTGCAGGGAGCTGTGATAAAATTCAGACATTCAGCAATTTAACACAGCTTACAGGAAGGGATTGCATGTCAAGGTACTGCTGTCACCTTGTGTACTTCAAATAAGATAAAGTTGACACAAAAAAAAGGGAACTGTGTGATGCACCAAAACCTGTTTCACACCACCCCCTTTTGCCGGCTCACTGGGGCCGGAACAGAGAGCGGCCTGTACAATAAACTCTGCATATGATTGGCACAGTGAGGCTGAATTTGATGGGCACAGCTTGATGAAATAGACACTTGCATTTGGGAGCTTCCTACCTATCTCTCTTTTAAACTTACCCAGATTGTCATTTGACTCATAGGTACTGAATTGATCATTGTGGAACCAAACACTATTTCTCAACATCATGAAGGAAAATTTGGTTTTATCATCGAAACAATTACCCTTCACAAGTAGTTCTGATGAAGAGAAAAAGGGGATAAAGGAGCTTGGATCAGATTGACCCAACTTGCAGATTAATAAGCAGTCGAGTGATCGTGGTTGAGTTTACACTCATATCTTTTCCCCCACAAATTATAAGACACGGAGTTGGTTTGCTGGATGTGATGTGAGTAATGCCTTTTATTGTTTTCCCTGTTTGCTATTTGAAAGTCCTGGCACCGACAAGTGGACAAAATCAAGGGTTTCTGACTTAAAGCATCCTAGTGAAAAAATGCAAGTGGCATGAAAGTATCCAAAGCCATCTTGACAATGCTCTGAAGCCCCAATTTTTTGGAAACGTAGCATTATTGAAGAGCTAGATGCAAGCTACAGATTTGACAATAGAAGGCACAATGAAGAGGTCAAGAAAAAAACTGACACATCCTGTTTAGAATAATAGACTGTGTAAAATTATGTGGTGCATTCAAGCTGGCTTTGCGTGGCCATGACGAGAGCGAGAGATCGGAGAATACCAGGATATTCCATGGCTTGGTCGATTTTGTTGCTTCTCCTGATGGAGTTTTGAATGAGCACCTTGAGAATGCCACTGTGTTTAAGGGAACTTCAAAAAATGTGCAGAACATGCTTTTGGACTGTATGTTGTTTGTTGTGAAGGAGCACATTATCCAAGAAGCACGGAGCAGCAATTTTCTATAAATCCAGGCCCACGAAACCACTGATATTGCGACTCATTGCCAACTTGTGCTTGTACTGTGCTATATTGATGACAAAAACATTGTACAGGAGAGGTTTATTCCTCTGCATTCAACCACAGCGGATTCCATTGCTACAGCACTACAAGAGCGCCTTGCTGTCATCCTTCCAGAGGATCAGAAGCATAAACTCATCTCCCAAGCATATGATGGAGCCAGCGTGATGAGGTGTGCCACTGCAGGTGTGCAAAGGAAGACACAAGATGTGTACCCAAATGCCCATTACATCTCCTGCTATGCAAATCAGCTTAATCTAGTAGAGCAACAGGCTCTTCTCAAATATCCAAAGTGAGAACTTATTTTTTCAACCTTTGGAGGATTTGCCAGCTTTTTTGCAAGATCACTCAAGCGCGCAGATGTTCTTGATAAAGTAGTTACCCATAGACTACCAACATCAAGCAGTGTAAGATGGAACTTTCACAGCTGTGCCATCAATACAGTGTTTCAGCACAGAGAAAACCACATGCACTGTTTGGAAACTATGCGAGACTCGGGTGACTTTGACCTTATTACCGTCAGAGAGGCTGTAGCCTTTGCCATGCTGCTGGAGGATCAGGATTTCAATTTTTTCTGACGATTTTCCACAACATCATGCCGCATGTGGACCTCCTTTATGCCAAACTCCAGAAGAAGGACATAGATTCCGTCCACATTAAGGGGAGCATCAAGCAGTTCCAGCAGGGCGTAAAGAAAATCAGGTAGCAGCTGTATACCTCCTTTTCCATGTGTTGTTGCTTTTCGTATTATTTATATTATTATTATTCATAAATTTTGCAGAAAGATGTAGCTGGGACGTATATACTGATTATACTGCAGCTAGCAGAATCAACTGCCTGCCTGTAGTATTATTAATATGAGAACACCAGCAATTGGGGTAGCTTTATGTGCTCACTGTGCAGAGTACACAGTACACCAACTGTAATTACTGCAGCTGCCTGTCTGTGGTATAGGATCAGAAAAACACCAGCAATTGGAGTAGCTTAAAGTGCACACTGTGCAGAGTACACAGTACGCCAACTGTAATTACTGCAGCTGCCTGTGGTATAGGATCAGAACACCAGCAATTGGGGTAGCTTTAAGTGCACACTGCGGAGAGTACACAGTACGCCAGCTGTAATTACTGCAGCTGCCTGTGGTATAGGATCAGAAGAACACCAGCAATTGGGGTAGCTTTACGTACACACTGTGCAAAGGACACAGTACACAGGAATGAATCTAGCTAAACTGAATACAGTGTATATATATATATATATATATATATATATATATATATATATATATATATACACACACAACACTTAGGATGCATATATATATATATATATATATATATATATATATATATATATACACAATACACTCACTGCAGCTAACGGACTCGCCTCCTGCCTGCTCTATCTAACTCAAATTAAATGAAATGACACTGCCTATCTCTCTCTATCAGCACGCCGGAACACTCTACACAAGGCCACCATGCAGGCAGCCTTATATAGTGTGGGGCGTGTACTAAACCCCCTGAGCCATAATTGGCCAATTGCGGCTCGTTGTACAGACGGCGCTGTGATTGGCAAGCATGCGGGTCATAGTGCACGCTTAGCCAATCATCAGCCAGCAATGCACTGTTAAACTCCCTTCCGCTAAAAAGTTTTATTCCTATTGCTGGGTCACCAGTAGGGATGATCTTCGTGTTCGAATCGAACCCATGTTCGACTAAAACATCACCTGTTCCCCCGTTCAGTGAATTCCGAATCGTTATGGGTCGTTCGCACCAAATTCGAGTGACGTGTTGTGGCCCATAACGTTCGGAATTCGCTGAACGGGTAAACAGATGATGTTTGAGTCGACCATGGGTTCGTCTCGAACACAAAGCTCATCCCTACTGGTGACCCAAAAATAGGAATAAAACTTTTTAGTGGAAGGGAGTTTAACAAGACTCCTGGCTACTCACTAAAATTAGAAGAAAATATATTTTTTTTTAATTGGAAAAAACAACTTTATTGAAAAATATATGCATTGTACATACTGTATATAATTACAAGAAATCTTAACATAGACTACAGTACATACATCATCACATTGAATCATTTGTTTATCATGGGGCCATATAACAGGTGGGGGTAGAACTAAGACTTTTCCATTGTAAGGTCAAGGGATTAGGGATTCAAACATTTTATAACAGGAAAAGGGTAACAGATCAAATGCACATTACACCATCCATCATCCATCTGCCCCATACCTTCTCGTACTTAAGGGGGCAACCTCTATATGTGTAGATCAGCTTCTTATATGGAAGAGTGTCATTGCTCTCTTTTTTCCAATTCTGTGTTGTAGGGGCTAAGGCCTGCATCCATGTGTGGGCCACTGCCTTTCTAGCCAAAAATAGTGTCTCACATGGAAGGGTATTGTCAATGTCTAAGTCTGGTAGTAGACCGAGTAGGCATAGCTTAGGCTCTAGGGTCACAGGCAAGCCCATTTGATCATGGAGAAAACTTATACGTGCATCCAGTATGTTTGGATAACGGGACATATTAAGTGACAGAATGAGCCTGGAATTGGATCACATAGGCGGCATCCAGGATTATAGGTGGGTTTGAAACCGCTATGCTCTGGGGTGTCAGTTATGTCCTGTGGATGATATACAGTTGTGTAAGGTGATCAGATAATCTGGGGGAGACATTTTTAACATCCTCCAAGATTTCATCCCAGTCCTCGTCCTAGATTGTTCCAACAATCTCTCCCATCTAGTCTTGGCTGCATAGGTTAGAGCTGTGGTGCTAAGGAGGCGGATGCCAGAGTAAAGAGTGGAGATTAGTTTAGATGGCTCTGTACCTATTAATGTTTCCACTATAGAAGGGGTGTTTAAAAATGGGAGAAGAAAAGAGGTTTAACCTAATATGTGGAATTCCCTTCCACAGGCGGTGGTCTCAGCGGGGGGCATCAATAGTTTCAAGAAACAATTAGATAAGCACCTGCACGACTGCAACATACAGGGATATATTTTCGGATCGGCTGTCGGGTGCTGCCGCCACCATTTGTTGTAAGGGAAACCGGCAGTAAAGCCTTTTGGCTTCATAGCCGTTTCCCTACTGCACATGTGCAAAGCCCACTGTGCTTTATAACTGGCCCGGTGGCAGAGGAAGAAGGAGGAGTGCCAAACTTCCGAGGGACGACACAGAAGAACTGTCTACCTGAAGTGGGGGTGGGGACCTGTCAAAAACAGGTACCTGTTTCCCTCTCCCTCCTGAAAGGTGCCAAATGTGGCACCGGAGGGGGGGGGGGGAGGAAGCAGATAAGTGGAGGTTCCATTTTTGGGTGGAACTCCGCTTTAAAGTTAATATTTCCTCCCCCACGTGCCTCTGCCCCTGATCTCTCTGTCAAGATCAATGGCACAACTATCAGCTCATCCCCGCATGCCAAGGTTCTAGATATATTCCTAGACTCTGATCTATCCTTTAGGCCTCACATCCAATCACGGTCCAAATCTTGCCGCCTCAACCACCACAACATCTCCAAAATATGTCCCTTTCTATCCAATGACACCACAAAGTTCCTAGTCCTCTCCCTGGTCATCTCTTGCCTCTACTACTGCAACTCCCTCCTCATTGGCTTACTATTACATACGCTATCTCCTCTTCAATACATCCTTAATGCTGCTGCCAGGCTCATCCACCTTATCAACTGCTCTGTGTCTGCTATTCCTCTCTGTCAATCCGCCCACTGGCTGCCAGTCACCCAACTAATTGAATTCAAAATACTAACAACAACTTACAAAGCCATCCACCACTATACCCCCACCTACATCACTAGCCTAGTCTCAAAATACCAACCTACTTGTTCCCTTCATTTCTTCCAAGTCCTTCTGCTCTCTAGCTCCCTTGTCACCTCCTCCCATGCTCACCTCCAGGACTTTTCCAGAGCATCTCCCATCCTATGGAAGTCCCTACCCCAATCTGTCTGATTATCTCCTACTCTGTTTGCTTTTAGATGATCCCTGAAAACCCTCCCCTTGGAGAAGCTTATCCTGTCCATTCATAACATCTGTAGTTTGATTTTCTCCATCAGCTCATCCCCCACAGTTATTACCTTTTGTATAACTTGACCCTCCCTCCTAGATTTTAAGCTCTAACGAGCAGGGCCCTCTCATTCCTCACGTTTTGAATTGTATTGTAACTGTACAGTCTACCCTCAGGTTATAAAACACTGTGCAAACTGTTGGCGCTGTATAAATCCTGTATAATAATAATTTAACTAGCATAACATAAAATCTCTACAGTTTAATATTAATGATAGAGGTTTGATATACTGTAGTTATTTCTCTATATAATTTACATTTAGAGAAATGTGAGATATTCCTAAATTTTTGCACTATAAAGGATTTGCTTAATTCCTAGACTCTGTTGCCATTTACATATATAAAAGCTTGGAATCATCATAAATTTTAAAAACTATAGCTAGGCAAGAAAATCTAGTAACTCCCTTAGGTAATACATTCTTTCAGTGTTTAGTTTTATAAAAGATAGGAGCAGGCAAAGTAGCCATCTGCATCCATATTTTTTTTAGCTTTATGGAACTAGTAAAATAATATGAAAAATGTTTGTAGTAGCAGTAAAGTTTTATATATATATATTTTATTTCAACAAAGAATTTATTGGGTTTTCATATCATCAAAAAGTACAATACATCAAATTAAATTATTAATACTAACTAGGACAAGAAAACTGTACATATAACAATAAAAATACAATTAATTCAAAAAATATATTTTGTATGTTGTTGTAAGGTCGGAACAATGGAATAATTAAAAATGTATATTACAACCTTCTATGGAACAGCAATCTGTGAATGTTCTACTTCAACTTGGAGGGACAAAGCCCTAAATAGGAAAAAATACATTAACCACTTGCTACCCAGGCCAATTCTGACACTTGGCTCCTACATGTAAAAATAATAATAAAATGAATAACATGGTAGTCATTGCAACTTTTTATCTGAAAGATGATGTTACACTTAGTAAATAGATGCCTTACATGTCATGCTATGAAATTGCGCACACTTGTGGAATGGCGCCAAACTTCAGTACTTAAAAATCCCCATGAAAGATTTTTATACAGCTTACCTGTTTAGAGTTACAGAGGAGGTCTAGTGCTAGAATTATTGCTCTTGCTCTAACGTTCACGGCGATATCTCACATGTGTGGTTTGAACATCGTTAACATATGTGAACGTGACCTTCGTATGTGTTTGTTTCTGCACTTGAGGACGGGGGCTCTTTACATTTTTTTTATTGTATATATTACTTTTATTTCTCTATTTTAACACTTTCTTTTTACTTTTTTTGATCACTTTTAGTTCTATTACAAGGAATGTAAACATCCCTTGTAAGAAGAATAGTGTGTGACAGGTCCTCTTTATAGCGAGATCTGGGGTCAATAAGTCCCCAGATCTTGCCTCTAGGCTGAGAAGCCTGAAGAAAAAAATAAAAATAAAATAATGATCCTGGCTTCCCAGCTGAGGCGGCAGCATTTTTTCAAATGCAGAGGCTGGGCGTGATGTCATAACATCGCGCCCAGCCTCCAAACGATCATAGAGATGCCAGGGGGCCATTTGGCCCACCGTATTTTCTATAGTAAACTTCCGGCATGGAGCGAATCCTTCTCCGGCTCGCCAATCGTACAGGTGAGTCGGGAGAAGCATAGGAGGGCAGCGGGAGGGGAGCGAGTCCCCTCCCGCTGCTTGTAAAAATGATCAAGCAGCTGAAAAGCCACTATGATGGTTCTAAGAGTGCAGGGAATCACTGGCTCTAAATGAAGATATCTGAATGATGCCTGTAGCTGGAGGCATCATTCAGATATCCCCACTCAAAGTTGACTATGTCATATGACGTCATTGGGTGGGAAGTGGTTAATGATGCTTATTCAAAGATGCTCTTTTTGATTGTTGCAATCATACTGTAGCTCATGTTTTTTTTAGAGGTTTTATATTTTACATTAATATTTTATATCTTACATGCTTTTTGTATGTTTCATCCAATATAATTATAATACATTTCTACCCACTTTACCTAATGATTGCTGGCATTGCCATAACCACGAAGGCACATATCTTCAGATTTGGTGGAGCTGTCCACTCTTCAAACAATTAAGGGGCATCATTTTTGAACTATATAATGATTGCTATCCTATGAAATATACCAATATTCTGCAAATAGCATTACTATATATGATTCCAGGTACAATGAGATCAATGAAACCATTTGTTTTGAGATTTTACCTGATAGTTGCCAGACAGATCATTTCTTCTTTCATCAGAAGTCTCAAGCTATTTTTCTCTCTTTCAAGCATCACGTTTTTTATCACGTTTTACATGAATGATGTTACAGAAGATAGACATAACATAAACAGTAATAGAAGTGATGCATCACTTAACACATGAGGGAGTAGACCTCCCGTACGTTTGCAAAAAATGTAATGCAAGAGTGACACAAGTAGATTACAAATAATCAACAGTAATAACCAGTAGCAGGACCCCTCGGTCCACCTGTAAGGCCTTTTCATAGAGGAAAACAAAGCAGGCTACTTTAGTTTAAATAACAGTCATATAATTGGGTATCAACTGAGGAATATAATGACAATTACATTTGAAGTCTTCCTATGAAGTATCAAACTATGAGACTCCAATTACACTTGAACGTAGCAATTTACTGGTGTTTTTTGGACATCTTTTTAAAGCTTTTTTTCAGCTTTTTAAAAGTGTTTTAGAAACGTATTACAAGCTTTTTCCAGCTTCAGGGGTTTTTGCTTAGCCAATAGAAAGCACTAGGTGGAGGAAATGCTTGTAATTTGCCAAAAAGAAGCTCTGTTAATAAAACATCAGAATGCATCCTCATGGCTAACAGAAGACAATATCAGGAATAGACTTGAAAACCGCTTATTTGGGTACAGCTTTGTACGACCGTGCAATTGTCAGCTAAATTAATGTTTGACTGGAACATCGGGCTTATCCCTAGTCAAATTTCATAAATCAGGTTTACATCCAGTTTAAGGAACTCAGCAGGTGATAGCTATACCATTGTTCCTAATTTTTATGGACAGTTTACTGACTGCAATGGTGCTAGTTGATTGGAAAAAAGCCAACATGATACCAATATTTAAAAAAGGGATATATCCCTTGTTTATAGTGCAAAAAATAAAAAACCTCAGAGGTGATCAAATACCACTAAAAGAAAGCTCTATTTGTGGAAAAAAAGGACATCATTTTTATTTGGGTACAGCTTTGCACAACCGTGCAATTGTCAGCTAAAGTAACGCAGTGCCATGTCACTGTCAGGGCTGGGCTCAGCCCTTCCTTCTTTTATCTGGCCGCTCAGCTGTCGGCTAATTGCCAGCTCCTATCTCTCCACAGTTACTCTGCTGTTGATGATATCCTGCTCGTCGGTCCTGCCTACATAAGCTGTCCAGTCCAGAGGATCTCAGCCTTCACCTTGGTCAACTTAACAAGAGACTATCGCCTATGTTCCTGTTTAAAGAGTTGCTTTGCTGACACCCCTTCTGGCTCCAGATCCTGCTTGCTGTTCCACTACATTGATCCCTGACTTCTGGCTTGGCTTACTATCTATTCCGGTTACTGAACTTAGGCTATGTTTTGACTACGTTTGTTCTTTTTACTTTTATTATTAAACAAGTGTGATTTAACTGTACTTCTGTCTTGGTCTGATTTCATGGTTGCTGACAATCGCAAAAAATGGCCTGGTCATCAAGGAGGTAAATCCTTCCGGGGCTGAAGTGGTTAAAGTGAATGTAAACCCTCACATATACCCAGTGAAGTAAACAGCCTCAAATGATGCAGAGAGATGAAACAAATCTCCCTACATACGTTTTAAATGCATATCTGCTGTCTTCAGCTTGCTTGCTATATTCTTTAGAAAGTGCACGTCATGTTAGACATTTTCTCTTCATGTTCAGCACTTGGAGTGGATTCTTGGCATGCAGCCAAGACAGCTGATTGGAGGAAAGCCCCCCCCCTCCACTTAGGCAGAGACTTGCAGAGCTGTGCTGTAAAAAGTCAAGCTCTTTGCTAATCTATTTATAGCAACCTCCCACAACACAAATTTCAGGTTGTTTTTATCTTGGTTGATGGAGTACTGGTCAGAAGTTATCATGCTGATAACAGAGCAACAAAACAGCAGAAAGAAATGGAGATAAGAAAACATTACAGATATATGTACTTAGGTCAAATTTAGGGCTTGAGCTGAACACCCCCCCCCCCCCCGCAGAACATGCGAACAGGCAAAAAATGTGAGCTAACACCATTAAAATCTATGGGACATGAATGTGAAAAATCAAAAGTGTTAATTTTAAAGGCTTATATGCATGGTATTGCCATAAAAAGTATTTAGGGACCTGAGTCCTGCCCAAGGGGACATGTGTCAATGCAAAAAAAGTTTTAAAATCGCATTTTTTTCAAGAGCAGTGATTTTAATAATGCTTAAAGTGAAACAATAAAAATGAAATATTCCTTTAAATATTGTGCCCGGGGGTCTCCTTAGTCTGCCTGTAAAGTAGCGCATCTTTCCCAAAGGGAAAAATTTAATTTAAAACTGCTGTAATGTGTCGGATCCGACAATATAGTCCATTACCAGGCCCCAAGGGGATCCCCGCTCCAAAATTTAAAAACAAAATGGTATGAGGGTCCCCCCAAAATCCATACAAGGCCCTTCAGGTCTGGTATGAATATTATGAGAACCCCGCCCCAGAATAAAAAAAATTGGCGTGGGGGTCCTCCCAAAATCCATACTAGGCCCTTCAGGTCTGATATGGATTTTATGGATAACCCTGCTCCAAAATAAAAAAATTGCGCTGGGGTCCCCCCCCCCCAAAATTTATACCAGACTCTTATCTGAGCACGCAACCTGGCAGGCTGCAGAAAAAGGGGGGGCACGAAAATTCCCCCCCCGAACCATACCAAGTCACATTTTTTTTCACGGAGCCATACTATCAGCTTCAAGACACAGCATAGCGCATACCTCCTTTATTCTTGGTAGTTACACCCATAGGTGATTTGGGGAGCCTCATTCAGGGGTGACAACTACGTTGCTAGGGGGCTATTTTCAAACTCCCCCAGCCCTTGGGGACAGTGGATGTATAACTTACATCCTTTACTCTGAGTATCTATGGAGGACTGCGCTATGAGTTACTATTGCATTTAAAGACCCATTATTGTGGCTAAGTGATTTTGGCACTTACAAGCGTTTCCACCCTATATATATGGAGGAGCGCTTCCGTTAAGAAATACCACAATATTACTAGTTCCTGCTCTCTACCCCTGATGAAAGTTCTGTAACAACAGAAACTGGAAATGCGTTGGGTTTTGGATACCTATGAGAGTATTAGTGGTCTTTGTATGGATGTTTATTCTCTACTTTTTGGCTGTATATTTTATTGGAGACATTTTTTGTTTTTGTGTCTCTTTTTATCACTTGGTACTTTATAAATAAAAATGTATGTTTTATTTGCACTTTTGGTGGTGTTGGTGGTCTATTAAAGTCCCATTAAGGGGGTTTCCTTTTTTAACCAGATACAGGGATGGGACCACTATGCTACATTTGTTGACATAGTGAAAGTCCTCCTCTCTAAGTCACATTTTGGGTCCCCCCAAAACACCTTGTCCCCATGTTGATACAGCGCATGTGAAATGATGTAGGAAGTTCATCTACTCCTGGGGGAAGGTGGTCGGCTTGCAGGTGGAGAGGCAGCTGATGTTCCTGGCTGCACTGGTGGCTCCCAACACTTCCTGGTTCTCTGATTTGGCTCAGGGGCGGCTGGACGCGTCACTTCTGGATGGTGAGAGTGTGGGGAGGAGCGTGCGTTCGGAGCATGCGTGCTCCTTTATCAGACAATGATGCTTGCAGGCTAGAACAGTATAATGGGAAAGATCGGCAAACAATTTGATGCCTGTGTAAGTGTCTAAGAGAGGCAAATTCTTCTGTGCGTATTCCATCAGATTGTCCTTGACATGGTAGAAATGGATCCGTGCAATTACATATCGAGGGACATTATCTGGCAGGTCTGGAGGCTTGGGGAGCCTAGGGGCACGATCCACAAGAGATCCCCCTAAACTTTACATTGTTTCTACGAGCTCGGTCCTCCACATCCGCCATTTTGGGCGTCAACTAACTCATTGTGGGTAACTGCAAAGTTCTCAATTTTACCTTCCATGTGATTAACTCTTTCTCTAATTGTCCTTGACATGGTAGAAATGGATCCGTGCAATTACATATCGAGGGACATTATCTGCCAGGTCTGGAGGCTTGGGGAGCCTAGGGGCACGATCCACAAGAGATCCCCCTAAACTTTACATTGTTTCTACGAGCTCGGTCCTCCACATCTGCCATTTTGGGCGTCAACTAACTCATTGTGGGTCACTGCAAAGTTCTCAATTTTACCTTCCATGTGATTAACTCTTTCTCTAATTGCATCAACATCTTCTTTAACTTGTTTCACAAGGCGGAGTGGATCCCTATAAAGAGAACCCCTTAGGGACACCATCATGTCTTTGAGGACAGTGTCCTGAGGCTTTCCAGAAGTGGTGTAATCATCGATAAACTCAATACATTCCTGGGTATTATCATTACTATCATCTGACAGTTGCTCACCTGGGTATAAGTGGGCAGGAGACAATCTTGCTTTGGACTTGGCAGGGCTGGTAATTGGAGTCCCTCCTCTGGAGGATCTGCCTCTCATCAGATGTAGAGAAGAAGCAGCATGTATCTGTCCTCTAGCTCCTCGCAGGGAGCCACATGTATAAGGGGCCTGGGGACGAGTTGCTGCCAGCACCATCTTGGGGAGATGAGGCTTCGTCAATTTCCATGAAACGGGCACATTTTTCCTCTTCCTCATAACCACAGCTGGACACCCCCCGAGATGGCAGGAAGATCACTGAAGCCTTTGGGATGCCCCACATTGCTAAGAGTAGCTTGAAATCACTCTGTGGACTGAGAGCTCCTTATTCATGTGGCCATCTTCAACGGCAGCCGGACACTCCCCCCTTTTAAAATTTTTCATTAATGTGCTGAACCTGTCTTTTGAGACATTTTCTTTGTTTCTATTGTTAACTATGACATTGTGATAACATGCTTACCTGAGGCTTCATTTACAAAACAAGATTTTGGCCTGCTGATGGCGCCTGACCCTGCAGCCTAAAAGCTTTTAAATAGTTCTGTATTTTTCAGATACAAATACAGTATTAAAAAATAACAAATTCAATAAAAAAAGAAACAAATTAAAAAATATATATACATTTCTGCCTTTGTCAGCTTATAATAAAATTACAAGACAAGTGTTTTATTAAAACAGTGTACAAAAAACAAAAACAAAAACCTTATATGTAATTTAAAATAACCCTGTCAGGTTTAAAACCAGAACCAGATTAAAGGTCCCTGCAATAGAAGCAACCCTTGTCTCCAACCTGACTTTGTTACAGCACTGCAGCATACATAAACCTCTTCAGTATTTAACATTTCCAGAAGTGTTAGATGCCTGTGACCCATACTGCATGCTTTGGTTTAATCCTACAGCCCCTTCATTACTTCAGGACTTCAGATGTAAGTTAGAGGTTGAAGGATGGAACCACTGCACACAGGTATCCCACACTTTCAGCAGAGACTGCAGTGATGGAATGATGGGAAGGTAGACTAGAGCTATTGGAAAGGTGAGTTTAACCCCTTGGAGCCTGTGCCTCCTAACCCTTTAAGAAGTTTCAGATGCTGGGAAGCGGGACAGGGTTATGATCATGTGGCCGCCGCTATTGGCTGTCATGGTGGTCACATGATTGGAAATCTCCCCATTGCAAGAAGTGCTCTTGGCACATCTGTGTCTGCAAACTGGTGTGCAAATATGCAGCCTCTCTGCGCCAAGGCCCACCCCCTGAGAGGCCACATATTTGCATACCTTTGGCACCTAGGGGTTAAAAACAGGGTAACTATAAAGAGGATGTCTCGCCAGCTGACCTATTCCTCCCTAACTAATCTTTACATCAAACAGGAATTGCACCACATTCCTGTTCAAATCACATGCTATTCTTTGCAGTACAATTTGAGCCCAATCATTTTGTATAAGCTCGAATTCCACCAAAGGTATTTCAGGTAGTGGAGCATTTGCATTAGTATAAGTACTCGTGCAAATGCTTAGGATCGGTGCTTAAGAGGAGCGCCACCCAAAAGAGGAAGTTCCGCTTGTTTGCCTCTTCCCCCTCCACTACCACATTTGGCACCTTTTGGGGGGGGGGGGGGTACCCGCTTCTATTTCCAGCTCACTATTTGTAGCCACTGACTTTTAAATTTTTCTGCAGGAGCCTGAAGCTTCTCTTTAGTATCGGTGCAACCATATTAAAAATTCAAGACTATGTTTTTTTTTTATGAGAGAATGGGTGGTAAGGAGGTCAAAGGGATAGATGGGAGCCAGATCTATGCATACCAGGAAATAGATTTTGAGCCCGGGTTCACACTGCTGCAATCTCAGAGATTTCATGCGATTTTCAATTGCACTGCAGGTGCTGATCACATGCGATCTCTGAGCAATGCAAGTTCAGCCATACAGGTGTATGGCTAAACATGTGTTGGATTCGCACAGAAAATAGTGCAGCGACTTGTTTTTCCCCACACTAGAATCGGGTGACATGGGTGTTCTCACCTATGCGATGCGATTCCTGTGTGATTTCACAGTTCGCACTGCGATCTGTGAACTAAACTGTGGGTGTCATTAACTTTGTTAATGAGACATGCAGTGGGTTCGCACAAGGCAGTGTGAACTGCCTGCGGGAGAGGAGCGATGCGGGAACCAGCGCTGTAATCACGCTGGTTCCTGTATCGCACTAGTGTGAACCCAGGGTAAAACTGGTAAAACTGTATAAAAATTATTCAGGTTTTCAGATTAGTCAGAGAGTTATTATTAAGTTAGCTGACATAGCTAATTTTGGCCTGGGCGTCAATGACTTCTGGTTATGAAGGAGTTAACATTAGTTGTAACTTTTTCTACCATCACTATACACAACATACAGCATAACATTTCTGAAGCATTGATTATGCAGCAATTGTTAAACAGAATAGGAACGTGTTGTCTCTCTGTTCTCCAGTTCTAAAAGCTTTATTCAAAAGTATATTTTTAGCACATTAGGACACTTCAGCACAATTTGCAATTCAATAACGCATAAAAATATACCTTCCTCACAGATTGCAGACAACTTTACATAGCTTTATTAAATTTCTCTACAAGTGTTTCTCCTTGTTCCTTTTTCTTTATATCCATATTCTCTCCCAATTTTGAATATAATAAGTGCTGCAAAATGTAACAAAGTCATTGTGAATGAAGTGTGCAATCAGTATTAATAATACTTTTGCTGGAAAATGTTTGTTTTTACAGCTTTATGTAAATTGGTGTTGGTCAAGCAGTAACATTTTTGTGGGCCTTAAAGCAAACTCATATTCAACATGGTTATTCTTTACTAGTTTGGTAGAGTGGACAGCTCCTTATCTTTCCTGTTTTCCTATCAAGTGTCCTGAAAACATCTAAACTAGAGGGTTCTCAACCTGTGGCCCTTGGAGCCCTGAGATGTGATCCTCGACCTCAAACCAGGGAAGCACAGGCCCATGCTCTGGAATGGTGGCCTTAAAGCAAACTCATATTCAACATGGTTATTCTTTACTAGTTTGGTAGAGTGGACAGCTCCTTATATTTCCTGTTTTCCTATCAAGTGTCCTGAAAACATCTAAACTGGAGGGTTCTCAACCTGTGGCCCTTGGAGCCCTGAGATGTGATCCTCGACCTCAAACCAGGGAAGCACATGCCCATGCTCTGGAATGGTGGCCTTAAAGCAAACTCATATTCAACATGGTTATTCTTTACTAGTTTGGTAGAGTGGACAGCTCCTTATCTTTCCTGTTTTCCTATCAAGTGTCCTGAAAACATCTAAACTGGAGGGTTCTCAACCTGTGGCCCTTGGAGCCCTGAGATGTGATCCTCGACCTCAAACCAGGGAAGCACATGCCCATGCTCTGGAATGGTGGGTTATCAAGCCTACATCACGGTTGGCATCATCCAAGAGTATCAGATTGCATGGAGCTGGCAGTGGAGGTAGCAGGAGCCTCTTAAGCCGATGCTTCCTCTGTAGTGCCAGTGCTCCTGTCCCAGACAGAGTGATACCAAGTGCGCTTCACCTGGAACCTTTCTAGAATATTAGAGAGCGATGCCAGAAGAAGAAGAAGAGGAAAGGTTAGTGTATTAAACATCACATACACTGCACTTTGGCAATGGGCATATTAATTTTCCAAAAAAAGTAACAAAAAAATTACAACTCATCACATACCTTGGACTGTCTAATTTCCAAATGGGGTAATCTGGGGGTATTTGTACTGTCCTGTCATTTTAGGACCTCACAAAATGAGAGGCATTCAGTATATTAGAACTGGTCAGTTTTTTAAATATATATACCATAGTTTGTAGAAGGCTCCATGCACACTGGATGTTAAAATAACGTTATAAAAATGCCAGTAGCTATGCAGTGAGTCTTTCAACATTTTTAAAAATTTTTGCAATCGCATATTAGCGATTTTAGCGTTTTTCCGCATTAGCAGTTTTTACAGTTTTTTTTTTAAAGTAGATCAAAAACATAAAAAAATGCTGGTGAGCCACATTTTTGGGCATTTATCGATGTTTATCAGTGTTTATGAGTGTTTGGCTTTTTTGTGGTCAGAAAAACAACTCCTGAATGTGATTTTATGGCGTTCAGAAAACAGCCCATAAACTCCACAGCTGACAAACATCCAAAAACATCCATGTGTGACACATAGTATAACATAGAGGGGAGTTTATGGGCTGTTAAAATAAATGCCCAAACTCCCAAAAATGCCTGTTCAGTGTGCATGGAGCCTATAACTTTCACACAGACTAAAAAAGACACACTGATTAGAGTTATTTTTCACCAAAGAAATATAGCAGAATACGATTTGCTCTGAATGTATGATGAAAAGGTTTCTCTTTGCAAAATGTTATAACAGAAACTAAGAAAAAAGTGTTTTTTTTTACAAATTGTTGGTACTTTTTTATCTATATAGAAAAAACAACAACTGGTGGTTAACCACTTCCTTACCAACTGCCGCAGTGATACTGCGGCAGGTTGGCTCCCCTGGGTGAGCCGTCGCAGCTGTACGTTGACTCTTTAAGAATCGGGATCTGTGTGTGTAAACACACAAATTTTGGTTCTGTCAGGGGAGAGGAGAGAGATTGTGTGTTCATACCAAGTAAGAACAACGATCTCTCTCCTCCTCTAGTCAGCCACATTCCCCCACAGTTAGAAACACACATAGGGAACACAGTTAACCCCTTGATCGCTCCCTAGTGTTAACTAACCTTCCCTGCCAGTGACATTAATACAGTAATCAGTGGCGATTTTTTAGCTCTGATCACTGTATAAATGTCTCTGGTCCCATAAAAAGTGTCAAAAATGTCTGATGTGTCCGTTACAATATTGCAATCCCTATAAAAATCACAGATCACCCTCTATTACTAGTAAAAAAAATAATAATAATAAAAATGCCATAAATATATCCTCTATTTAGCAGATGCTATAGCCTTTGTGCAAACCAATTAATATATGCTTATTGCAATTTTTTTACCAAAAATATGTAGAAGAATACATATCGGCCTAAACTGATGAAGAAATTTGTTTTTTTAAACATTTTTGTGGTATATTTATTATAGCAAGAAGTACAAAATATTGTGCTTTTTTACAAAACTGTCATTTTTTTTTTTAAGAGCACAAAAAATTTTAACCGCAGAGGTGATAAAAACCACCAAAGGCAAGCTCTATTTGTGGGGAAAAAAGGACATAAATTTTGTTAGTGTACAACATCGCATGACCGCAAAATTGTCAGTTAAAGCTACACAGTGCCGTATTGCAAATTATGGCCTGGTCACGAAGGGGGCAAATCCTTCCGGGCTGAAGTGGTTAAATACCACCAAAAAAGCTCTGTCTGTCTCAAAAAGTGATAAGAAAAATGTATTTAGGTACCATTTTGCATTACTGAGTAATTGTCATTCAAAGTGTGGCAGAGCTGAAATCTGAAAAATGGACTGGGCATAAAGGAGGTGAAATTGTCTGGTCTTGAAGTGATTAATTGGACTATGCATTATAAATATAGTGACAAAATAAGTTTAAAGCCCAACTGATGCAAAAACATGTGACAAGAAATAAGGGTGACAAAAAGAGAAGGGGAACAGGGGAGGGGACGAAACTCAAAAAAACCTCAACAAAAAATTGGCCGTGAGGTGGCGCATCTGGGTTGCCTACTTCCGGCGTCTACGCCGATCACGGAGGCCGTCTGCTTCCTCCCCGCAGCATCCTGGAGGATTGGCGTCACTCCGGGGGGTGTGGTCGGGCTAGTGAACGTCACTTCCGCTTTCCGCGGAGTGACGTCTGTGCATAAATTGGACGCAACGGATCGGCGTCCATGCACAGCGGTCTGAACCCTTGATGAAAGAAGGCCCCGGAGGGGTTGAACTGTCCCCCTTGCACATCAAAATTACTGGAACAAGTTTACTTATATCTCGTTGAAGAGGTGTATGCAGGAACCCGCTGATTGCAGCAAAAAGAGGTGATATATAAAAAATATTATTATTTTTTTTTTTGCGTTCCTTCTTTCCCATCACTGGTAGCACACGACACTCCAACACTTTCTATAATCAGTCACGGTTGGGTCACTAAGTTTTTTTGCACAACTGTAGTCACCTTTCAACTTTTTGGACATAATGTGTCTGTATATGGAATATCAATAGAAAAAACATGTTACATATAACTACAAACGCTTCCCGTGTTACTATGGGCAATGTGTATCTTTAGAACATATATAACATGCACACAAAATACACTTTTCTTAAACTTTAACTATACATTAACACTTTATGTAATAGGCAAAAATTTGTTAAAACATTTCTTATTATGCCTGTTTTATTCATACAGATTGTGGTTCATACCATCTTCTTCTGCTGTCTTACATCATAAATATCTGGAGTCCTTTTGCTACTCGCAAGCTCCTGTACATGCAACAGCTTGATGCCGATATGAAAATCGCTCTATTTGTGTAGAAAAATATTCCCCCTTTTTTTCTCTCTTACACTTCCTTCCCTTGTTTTGGGTTACACCCAAAAAATGTAAGTAATTTATTTTATTACTTTTTGCACATGTTAAATAGGTTTTTATTTATTTATTTTTTCAAGGGTCTACATTATTATAATGTTTTTATTTAATAATAATAAAATGTCACACCCATTCCCATATTGCTTCAATTTCAGTAAAAGGTTCCCACATGATAAATTAATATTTTTTTTTTGTTTTCTTCTTCTCTCTTTCCCCCTGGGAGCAAGGTTTCCTTTTGCTTATTTTGTAACTGTAATGTTTCGGGAATGAATTTTAATGTGTATGAAATGTTTTATGAATTTTCTGATTGATACACCTTTTCTATTTTAGAAAATTGGTAAAGCTCCTGAGGAAGCGTTAATCAAAACGCAAAACATGTAGAGCATCAGAATACATCCAATCGGTTCTGTAATTAATATCTTGTCTACTGTAATCATTTTTATATTAAGTATAAATGCCTGTTTTTTTGCGCTTATATGCCTAATGGGAATATATATGGATACTGTTAAAATGTACTAGACTAGATAGGATATGGAATAGTACTTGGTATGTTTTATATACATCCTTTTTCTTTTTCCTTTTTTATAAATAAAAATCTTTTTATATAAAAAAATTTTTTCTCTTCCCCCCTTTTTTTTGTTACATTTAAATATATTATTATGCCTAAAAAGTCCAACACAATCAACATTTTTTGTTGAGGTTTTTTTGTGTTTCGTCCCCTACCCTGTTCCCCTTCTCTTTTTGTCAAGATATAAAAAGGACGTGGCATTTGGTTTTTATTTTATAGTGTATCCACAGGACCACCCTGTGATAGATACACATTATATCTATCTCAAGAAATAAGGGTGGATTTCCAATTCAGCCCAGAAAAATCATATATTTTTTAAGAGTATAGAAGGGTTGATACCGCTGTAACTTTTTATTGCCTCACTGTGAAGAGTTACTCCTAAATTACTGTGGGACAGGGTATCCATTGGATAGGAAATAAGGGGAAATCTCCCCATTAAAAAAAAAAAAACATTTTCCTAGAAGTAGACAATGTTAAATATATAAAATAAGAATATATAAAACACTGAATGTCAGTAAGTATTATCTATACACATGTAAAAAGAAGTGGTCTTTAGGAAAAATAAATGTATTATACCATATGTTATCTAATACAGTACACATACAAATACACATACAAAATACTGTAGTATGAAATGACCACTAATGTTTTCAAGTCATAAATGGAAACACAACAAAACAAGTATGAATGAGATTAAATTAATAAAAGTATATGAACCTGAAATTTAATTGTACTATGCTAGTGTGCACATCCTATATTTTTTTAATTAATCCATTTTTGATAAGGTAAGGATGTAATTGGTCACAATTTATTGTTAATATGACCAGGTAGTCTGTGGAGTATGTATAATTAGCTGCCTAACAGTATGTATAGTTGCCACATAATAATAAGTCCAGAATGGAACACCAGCAGGAGACAGTTTAAAGTAGACTGTCAAGACATGGATCACCTGCTGGGGGTGGTTCTCAGAGCTAAAGGGCGAAGTTCCAGTATTCATTAGCGGGTATTTCCCAGTAATTAGGCTCCACCTGATGCTGGCTGCCGGGAAGGTATATATTACCTCCTTAACTTTCATTGGTGCCTCAGTGTTCTGACTGTGAGCATCTTTCCTGCTTGATCATCTACCAGGTACCCTCTATCTGGGATCCTGCCTCCTGTTACCCCATCTCTTCTTCCTTTGTTCCTGGTCATGTTTTCTCACTTTCTGTTGTCAGTATATGACCAGAAGGGAAAGTAAAACTGACCAATGGGATAACAGATAACAAAAAACCAGACAAGGGTTATAACCCTTGCTTACTCTATTGTAACACACATTGCTGTGATTTGGTGCTATTTATTCTGAATCGCACCCCAATGCATATTGCCAACAGATGTGCATTGCAGTGGTAGTGTGCTTGCTGCTGAAATGCTATATTCACCTAAAGGTATATACAGCACAGCTTGTGTTAACACACATGTGTAATAGTGTAAATGGGTTCTAAACAGAAGGAAAGTCAATATACTGTATATTGTGACAGGTGGACAGGACAAACTACTGGTTGGGTCCATGATGGGAGGTATATTTGTCCACACAATACACTGCTAAGCTAATTCCTCACAATATTTACTGGCCCAGATGGTCCCTACATTATTGCTTTTTCACTGTCTACATTGTCATTATTAAAATAACAAATAAAATAACCTTTTTTAATCTGCAGTCACATGACGGCTAAACCTCCTTGATGGTCTTTTGCCTTCTGAGAAGTGGGTGGATATTTCCATACAGGTCAAAGGAGAGAGAAATATGAATAAATGATGGAAATCCTGCAAGAGACTTTTATTTTTTGTTTGCCTGGAGAGACACTTTAGGTATCCTCTTTTCAACATGTATACACCGTTGCTAAGAATAAATGCAAATACAGTAATAAACATCCACTTCCATCATATGGAAAAAAAATGGCTGGGTCATTCATTGTGAATAAGAACAGATGTACTCTGAGTGGCTATATTCTTTACACTTTGATTATGAGCACATATCCATATGTTGAAAATCATGTAGAGCAGATATGGGTAGCTTTAGAGTTCACTTGCATTAATGTGAACAAACACTAAAAAAATAAGTAGAAGGCAATATATAGATATGTCATCCAAACATAGATTTTAGAAAAAAAAGGAGCAATTTTACAGACTTTAACATTATCAGAAAGAGAAGCAGCAACAAAATTATATCAAAAATATTTATTACAAAATGTATAAAAATAACATAGATTAAACCATTAAGACCAAAAAGCTAATGTGTAATATAAGCCGCTGGCCAAGCTATGTTGGCTTGTACTGTTCGGTCAAGAGGTCAATGCCTGGTTCGCAGTCTGCTTCCTCAGGACCGTTATATCTTAACAGACAACAGTAGGCCTATCCAAAAGAAACACAACACAATTAATTAAGTCCAAACATACAAGGTGAACTGCATTGCATGTATAACAATCTCAAGGGTTTAGAAGAGAGGGAAATCACCACTTACATGCCCTCCAGCTTAGACAGAGTAGTGTCGCGCCATGCACAATGCAGCTCATGATTGATATGATACCATCAACAATTAATTGATAATCTCTAAATCTTCCTAGCGACAAAAAACAGGAAAAATTGGAGGTTAGCTATCTTGTTCTATATATCTTCTATTTTTAGCTTGGTCAGAGCCATACAAGGAAAGGGAGGGGGGGGGGGGGGTTTCGGGCAGCAGGCAACACTTACAGAGAATAAGGAGTCTCGCTCCAAGTCTAATAAATGTCAACATCATGCAATAGCACATAGAACCCCAATCTTCAAATTGCCTCTCATAATTACCATAGTCAATAAGTCAGTCAGCTCACAAGGTGTCCTCAAAATGTTATCCTTACTGGGTGAGTAGTACAAAATATTCTCAGTATCTAGAAAAACACAGTGGGGGGTTATTCACGAAAGGCAAATACACTTTGCACTGCAAGTTCATTTGAAAGTGCACTTGGACAAAAAATAAGAAAAATAGCCCTGGGACTTTAGATGAGGTGAGAGAGGTTTGGCCAATGTCCACAGCAAACACTGAGACAAAATCTATTTATTTGTTCAAAAAGTTATGTAAAAGAGCGGCAACAACAATGATTGTGAGTTACCCGGCATAATAGCCAATGTACATAACACAGATGAAAGTAAATATACAAAGATTTATTACAAATGTTGTACATCCATGAGCAATAATAAAACTTAATAAAATAAAAGTTGCTGGGTCAGTAAATACACATACACAATAAGAAACTAAAATGTACATACATGTGGACAGGGAAGTATGTAAACATAATGCAGACATCAATAATACCCAGCATGTACTGGCATGAAACAAGCATCAATAAAGCCCTATATATTTCGCGAGACCCTGCTCGCTTCTTCAGGGATGGATGCATGAATGTTGTATCGAAGGTCTGAGATAAATCGTCAAATGCTGGATATCAAAATGGCAGCCGTGTAGTGCATCCAGCTCGGGAGCTGAGGGGGCGGAACAAAGAAAGGCCACAACAGGGGAACATCCGGAGGATCAGCACGGTCTGGATAGGGGTATTTCTCACTGCGGTCTCCACTTAGCCCCATAAAAACATGTCTCAATAGAGTGAAAAATCCAATGGTTGTCAGTTTGTTCTTAGAGATGAGAATGCTCTATCTAATCGTCAAGTTGTGAATCAGAATCCCAGCAGTGCTGAACATCTAGATATACCCACAAGGGCTCAAAGGTTACGCCCCCAGCGTCATGTACGGGCTGTGATGCATGGTCACCTATAAGACGTCCACCATCAAAGGGGGTGCACAGATGCCTGAAAGTGCACTTGGAAGTGCAGTCATTCTAAATCTAAGGGGTAAACCTGAAATGAGGGGAAGCTTTGCTAATTTTATCATCCAATCATGTGCAAGCTAAAATGTTGTTTTTTATTTTCCTTGCCCCCTCGGATCTACAGTGACTGCACTTCCAAGTGCACTTGCAGTGCAAAGTGTTATTGCCTTTAGTAAATAACCCCCAGTGTCTCCATCTATCACCCAGAAGGTACATATGAAATCCACCCTAGTGAACCAGATGTTCAAGATTATTTCTATTGCAGTGGGAAAAATTACTTACCAATGCATAAGAAAAGATACACTTAATATGGTCTGTTCATTTCTTAAAGCATCTCACATGACACACAGCCTGACACCAATTCAACCAGATATCTGCAAACAATATACAAACAGGGACCCAATCCAGTATTCCAAGCAGTCAATTAGCTAACCAGAACCATCCAGTAAGACTCGTATTTATCAGTGTATAACACGCACTTTTTTCCCATTAAAATCAGGGGGAAATCGTGGGTGCGTCTTATGTGCCGACCCCCCCCCCCCCCCCCACCGATTTTGAGCTTGTGGGAGGCTTTAGGCCGCCTTCGGCCATTCTCAGTGGCTTTCGGCTGCCTTTGGCCACTCTCAGCGGCTTTCGACCCTTCTCGGCGGCCAAGTGCGGCCGAAAGCGACCAAAAGCCTCCAACAACTGCCGAGAGCAGCCGAAAGCCACCGAGAGCTACCGAGCACCGCCAAGATACACAGGACATCCGGCTCTGTATCTCGGCAGGGCCATTTTTAAATGGCAAAGCTGAAAATTAAACTGACAAGGCTGCAAATGACACTGACAAGGGTGCAATGATGGACAAGGCTGCATATGACACTGGCAAGGCTGCAAATGATGGACAAGGCTGCATGACAAGGCTGCAAATGACACTGACAAGGGTGCAATGATGGAAAAGGCTGCCATGGACACTGATAAGGCTGCATTGATGGGCATTTAAATTTAATTTTTTTTCCTTAAACTTCCCTCCTAAAAGTTTTTTTCCTTAAAATTCCCTCCTAAACTTGGCGTGCGTGTTATACCCCGGCACATGTTATACGCTGATAAATATGGTATCAAGACTGTCATGTCTACAAGACTGTCATCTCCTACATAGCATAAGCCACCAATGTCTCATTACAAACCAATGATATTTTATAGATGTGTTTGGCACCAAACCACAGTCTAATCATCTAATGAATCTATCTGTGCTGAAAAAAATCCTATCCCATGTGAATGTAGGAGTATGAGAGACCCATCCTCACATGTCAATTAGACCCCTACCTGCAATCAGCGGAGTCAGCAGGTCCCTCTACTCACATAGTAAATCCATCCCATATTCCTCGCATCAATGCAAAAGACATACAGGGATCATTTAAAGTATGTGCATGCCATTTTTCAACCACATTCAGCAAGGGGATATTGGGCACCAGGCTGGCACCCAGCCGCAGAGAGACCAAATCAGAGGAATGACCCTTTCCTTTCTCCAACATCACATCAAATAAATGGCCACAATTTAATCAGCTCAAATGCATCATTTCCTTTATGTATTAAACACAACAAATACATCTTTTTGTCCTTTTTACCATTAAGCATAGGAAACAAAGGGACATAGAGGGACCCGGGACTAGGGTGTGTTTTTCTAGATACTGGAAATATTTTGTACTACTCACCCAGGAAGGATAACAATGTTGTTTCTACTGTCATAGGAGAGATTCTCTATCGGTGTATAGAAGGTTATTTCACGATTTGACCTGGCTGTTTTCTGTGTACCTCTTTCCATTAGACTTGGGGTGAGACCAAGCTAAAAAGCAAAGATATATAGAACAAGATAGCTAACCTCCATTTTTTCCTGTTTTTTGTTGCTAGGAAGATTTGGAGATGATCAATTAATTGTTGATGGTATCATATTAATCATGAGCTGCATTGTGCATGGGGCACCATTACTCTGTCTAAGCTGGAGGGCATGTAAATGGTGATTTCCCTCTCTTTTCAACCCTTGAGAGTATTATACTTGCAATACTGTTCACCTTGTATGTTTGGACTTAATTTGGTTGTGTTTCTTTTGGATAGGCCTACTGTTG
Source organism: Lithobates pipiens (assembly GCF_037356315.1). Classification (NCBI taxonomy): domain Eukaryota; kingdom Metazoa; phylum Chordata; class Amphibia; order Anura; family Ranidae; genus Lithobates; species Lithobates pipiens. The sequence goes on from NW_027507748.1 coordinate 484,470,676, forward strand.
TTTTGTTAAGATATAACGGTCTTGAGGAATCAGATTGCAAAACGCGTCAACCTCTTGACAGAACAGTACAAGCCAACATAGCTTGGCCAAAGGCTTATATTTACACATTAGCTTTTTGGTCTTTAAAAATGGTTTTATCTATGTTATTTTAACACATTTTGTAAAAAAAAAAAAACTGATATCATTTTGGTTGCTGTGTTCTCTTTCTGATACTGCTAAAGTCCGTAAAATTGCTCCTTTTGTTCTGTGAACAAACACTAAAAATAACTATGAAGATGAAAGGAAAGCCCCACCATGAAGTATCCATGTGGAGATAATGAAACATTCTGGAAATACATCAAGATACAGTATGTGCTACTGTGCAGGTTCCATACATAGAATTACACTCATACAGAACTACACTCATAGAGCATACAGAACAAGATACATGCTACTGTAGCGGCCATAACCCTCAATGAGGCGGCCTTGACTTTTGGGCTTACCGGGTACCTCTGCTTGGCTTGTTCTTCCATGTCTAGGGGTTCCCAGGGTTAGTACCCAATGACTTTGGACGCTGACACCATAAAAGTCCTTTAGAAAGGTTTTTATTTTCAGGGGTAACATCCAACAAACATAGTCTCGTATGGGAACAGAGGGCAAGGGTGAAGAAACTCAGGCACCTTGAACTGCTAATCATTAGGAAGTCTCTAATGAAATCCAGAGAGTAGCCACTCGCAGCTGGGCACTTCAAAGCTGAACAAATCTCTAGCCAGAGATTATGGTAGTCAGCACCTTAATCCGGAACTTGGAAAGTCTCTGACCTTGAATAAATTTGCAACCGAAAGTGAACAGGAACCTTTCCTCAGTACCTGGAATGTTCTCTGTCTCCTTGGCAGTACTGGAAAAGTTTGCTAGTGTCCTTGACAACCCAGCATCCAGGCACTTCTTGGGATGCCAGCTTGTTGGCCTTCCTCCGAAGAGTCCTCCCCCGATTGCTTACACAAGCTGCAGTGCCCCTCCAAGTTACTGCGCCTTGGACCAGCTGGTTCCGAGACTCGGAAACAGATGGATCCTTACCCCAGACCATGCAGGTCTAATGGGGCTAGTCAAACTGACCATGTTGTGGAGTGGCACACACTCCCGTGACCAGGACCCCTCGCGGGGCTACCCCGGTCCGGATTCAGGAACAGGCAGCTCTTGCCTAACGAACGAACCCCAAACATGTGACTTCAGCCTCTTAAGTACCCTTCCCCAGACTACTCAGCATGGTCACACGCACCCACTGATTGGCTCCGGGGAACGCTCATATATCAAAGCGTCCAACCAGGCCTGGTTCTGGTCCTGTCATGTGCACTTAACTGTACACATGACCAGGCAGAACTCTAATTCAGCCCAGCCAAACTGAAGCCAAAGTTAAACCTGCACAATCAACCCTCAGAACCCCTTTACTGTTCTGAGGAAAAAACAAATTTGTACATAGCGGACACCTTGTCAAAAGTGTAGCCGCTACACTACTGTACAGGGTTCCTTCATACAGAAATAGGATCAAAACTGAGAGTTACACCCAGCTTATAGAACAAGAGAAGTGTTGCCGTGTAATCTCCATACATACAGAGATGAAACAGACATTGAGAATTACATCCAGCATACTGGGCAAGAAACATGTTAGGCCCCTTTCACACTGACGTTCCGTTCAGGCCCGTCTGTCAGTTTTTCAGGCGGACCTGAACGGGTGCTTCATAGAGCTCTATAGAGCGTCGGATGTCAGCGGTGACATGTCCGCTGACATCCGACCCGCTCCGATCCGAAAACGTGTAACGGAGGAAAAAGCTATTTTTCCATCCGTCTACGGATCGGATCAGGTGACGACGGGCACTGCGGTCCGTCGTCATCCGATCTCCCATAGGGGAGAGCGGCGCTGTGACAGGTCTGTCCCTGCACAGTGTGCAGAGACGGACCTGTCATCTCCCTGCTCAGCGGGGATCGACGGAGTGATCCCCGCTGAGCAAACGGATATCCACGGGGCGGATCAGAATTGATCCGCCCCTTGTGAAAGGACCCATACTGTGCAGAGTCCATACATACAGAACAAGAACAGATACTGATAATTACACCCAGCATATAGAACAGGAGAACTGTTAGTGTGAAAAATTCATACATACAGAATAAGAACACATACTGGGAAATCCACCCATCGTTTAGAAAAAGAGAAGTGTTACTGTGCAGAGTCAATACTTACAGAATAAAAACAGATACTGAGAATGACACCCATCACACAAAATGGGAGTAAGGTATACATAGCCAAATGACAACTCCCTGGGCTGTCATCAGCTATATAAGGAATATATAAAAAGCACATCATGCAGAACTTTGATGTGCCTTCATAAAAATGCAAGGTTTAATAGTATTCAATGAGAGCATACCTTAAACTGAGGGTAAACTGCACATTTAGTACATTCACTCTGCAGTCAAACTGCAGCGCTCTGGTATGAACCCGCTGTAAGAATAAATGCTAAAATTAAGGCCTCATGCACATGGGCAGCAGTGTTGCCAACCTACCAGATAAAAATTTACTGACACGACGCCCAAAATTTCCTGCCGCAGCCAAGTTTTTACTGGCATTTACAAACAAGTACAATATGCAATTAGCAATGTGATTTAAGGTAGATATTAGGACGAAAAACATATTTCTTATTTTATTTTCGATATAGTAAGTAAGTAGCTCAGGACAGGACTCAGGAGGGCAAGAGATTAGAATAGGAAGACACACACACACATGAAGTTGACTTTTGGTCCCTTCAGTCCACTCCAGTCTATACAGTCCCGCTCCCGACCTGCCCTGCTCCTGTCCTACAGACCCACACACGAGACTCAGGCCGCATTGCTTGGCTCCCTTGCAGCATGACATAACACGACAGGTCTCCACCAGGGCTGCCTGAACACACTGTAGCAGGGCCTCATGTAGTCTCAGCCGAACATCACAGCCATATTTTTTACTGGCAACTTTTTCCTTTTACTGGCATTTACTGGCAGGAGAAAATTGCCTGTTTTTTATTGGCTGCCAGTAAAAATTCTGACGGTTGGCAACGCTGATGAGCAGGCTAAACAATGCTGCTTTTAGAAGACTTTACATTTTTTTGTATGCCTCTGAAAGTAGATTTATTTCAACTTACGTGTTCAGTCACATTGAGGCATTTTGATATGTATTTTGAAGCAGTAAACGTATATAACAAATGTAAAGGCATGTGTGTGGGCATATATTCATTCTAGCAGCTAGAATAAATGTATATTCTAGCTATTAGAATGCGTTTATGTACATACACTTCTAAACGCCGTAAGCCTGTATATGCACTTAATTACACACCAAAATGGGCCTTTTTTATGCTGTTCCTGATAGAAAGATCCAGGTAGGAAACTTTGAATATGCTTGTGTGCATGAAGTTTTACATTCATCACACAGAATAAGGGAAGTGGTGCTGTGCAATGTGTATGGAAACAGAATTAAAATGTATTCCCAGTTATATCTCTCTCTCTAATATTCATCATACTTTTCTCCTCCCTTATCTATCCATAGTTAAATACACACCTTAGCTCCCTATTTATGTGCCATATTTATAAATGATTGAAATCACAAAAAATTTACTGCAGGCGAATCCTCCTGGTATATGAGTTTTAAAATAAAAGGAATGATTAAGCAACTCTAAATGTTTTGCAGAATGTCACATTTGTTGCTTTAAACAATTGCCCCCCGGGTGGCAAACATTGCTTGATCTTTCTAAGTGTCACAAGAAATAGAATGGATAGGCATCCTCTTCCTCCTCCTTTTCTTCTTCTGATGCATTTTTCAGTTTTGCAACATTTTATATGATAGTATTCCGCTGCAGTTGTCAGTTGTAATCTTGTAACTGACACTTTATAAATAGCCACATTTCTTCTTTCTTTCTCTTTTTTTAGCTTTGGAAAGATGAGAAAGTGAAATCACAGATTTTTCTAGAATTTTTATAATCAGGTCCCTAAATAATAACAATACAAGAATAAAATAAATACCAGTAGATGGCAGCATTGCCCAAAGCTTCTTCATCTAACTTCCATGTCTGAATATTTTGTTTGGTGAAACATCTAATTCACAGTTTATGTCTGACAACATAAGCAATTTTTTCAAGGTCCAAAACATTAGAAAAAATGGTGAATACATAGTAAGTAACGAACTGTGCATTTTCAATAAGATGTGATCAAATGGCAGATAGAAATGCCTGTCAACAGACACGGTTCATCACCTAAGCGCTTTTCTTAATGTATAATTCTCAGCAAAATCATGATTAAAATATTAAATATTTAAACATTTGTCCTGCCTTTGTGATATGAGCTTTTAGAGTTTCATTTGAAGACAAAGAGTAGTTGACTTTTCTTGAATGGATCCCTTTATGTGAGTAAATAGCAGGAAAATGTAGTCTTTTTACTTAGACGCACTCTTGGGTCCATTTTGTTTCAAATGAAAATTGGACAGCGTGATTGAATTCTTTTGTGTAGCAAACCCCCTGCTTGTAAGGACCAGTGGCAGTGTTTTATTACATTTGAATGGGCTAGCTTTTATACAAAAGTTCAATCTGGCATTGCAGACTGACTCTGGGAAGTTTGGGGGGGGGGGGGGGGGGGGTGGGTGGGTTGTCAGGATAGGGAACCACGGTGTGTAGTTCCACTGAGAGATCTCAGACAAGATGCCAAATCTTCATGCCATTTATATCTAATCATACAGGTTTTAGTTTTGTATACTTTCCTACTACTACATATTATTTTCACTCAAATGAACAACTGTCTGCTAAATAATATTTCAATTTAATAAACAATTACCCAGTATCCCCTTTTCCCCTTCATAGTTCTGACAAATCATATATCATATTTATTAAAAAAGAAAAAAAAAGTATATGTACTTTCTCATACAGTTTTTATCTCTCTCAGTAATTGTATGATAGGAATGTATAGACTACCATCTGTATCTTCTATCTTTTTTATTACATTTTTTTTATATATTTTTATTATTGATACTTATATTATGCTATAATGATGATATACATATACATTTTTATACACATATCTTTATGTATATATCTTTATTTATATTTATTAAATACATCATTGCTGTATAGTGTATATTTTGGTGTTTTTAACAGTGTCTTCCCACGCTTTCTTGATGAAGTGGTTGTTAGCACCACAAAATGCATTGATTGTGTTTATATGCCATGTACGATCAATTAAGACTAGTCCTTGATGTAAAAGATTCCCTTAAAGGATAAGTTTGCCTCTAGTAACATGTTATACCGATATGTAACATGTTACTATTAAGCGTTCCCCTCAACCCCCCTGTGACAGCAGGCAGTAGATCCTCTACCAGATCAAGCTGTCACTTTTTAAAATTGGAGGGTCATTCAATCTTAGAGATCTGTGGTAGGCTCACTTGTAGTTTTAATAAACTGCAAGCACGCTGATCAGTGCCCTCGTAGTTCATTCATTCTTCCTCTAGCTTTGTAAGACCCCTTTCACACTGAGGTAGTTTTGAGGCATTTTAACGCTAAAAATAGCCACTGCTAAGTACCTCAAAACTGCCTCCCATTAATTTCAGTGTGTCTTTTCACACTGGGGTGGTGCACTTGCAGGACCTTAGGAAAAGTCCTGCAAGCACCATCCTTGGGACAGTTTGGGAGCGCTGTATTTAGTGCTCCCAAAGCTCCCTGCCCAAATAAAAGGAATGGGCAGCTCTGCCAAAGAACACGAAAAGCGATTCGGGAGCGCCACAACACAGGGTCTTTGGGGTTAAAATCACCCCACTAGTTGCTAAAAAGCACCGCTTAAACAGAGCTGAAACGCTGCTAAAACGCTGCTAAAACAAGCAGAGCTTTAGCGCTGATGTGGCTGCAGCCCTAGTTTGAAAAGTATCTTACAGAAAGCCCATACAAAGATGCGGGCACAAAGCTGGAGGAAGACTGTTCAGGAGCCTCACATTGCACCTGCAATCCGCTCATCGTGGGTGCAATGCTCTGCAAGTTCCTATTAAAAAAAATAGTAATAATAAATGCACATTTTACCTGCAAAATCACGTGCATTAATTTTTTTTTTTAAAAGGTGAGCCTTTGGTAACATATTTTATGTTACACCCGTATTTACGGTGTAACATGTAATGTTAGTCGCTAGCACTTACCCCATCCCCGGCAGCTTCCCCCTGCTCAGCGACCTCCTGTTCTCCTGTTCTCCATGGCATCGGCTTCCATTTCCTCCCTCCTCCTCTGCGGCCATTCGGGAGTCTTTTCTTTTTGGCCAATCGGAAAATGGGTCTCACACCCGTTTCTGATTGGCCAGATTGAGAATCAGTGTTTCAACAGTGAATATTCATTCGCTGTTGTAACACACCTATGTGGGCTCCGATCACATGTTCTGCGATCTGAGCACACCCTATTTTGAAGCCTATTAGGGCCTCAGGTGCTTCAATAAAACCCCCTACTGCTGTAATTTATGAGCCCAGTGCCCTGAAAGGGGCCAGATGCATGAACAGGGGGTGGCCGTGGCAGCCACAAATCTATTCATTATACATATAGGGGGTGGCCTGAAGAGAGGGGGTGGTGCCCAGGCGTCCCTAATGGACAGGCTGCCACTGCTGCCTATACAGCATTGTTATTCATTTACAGAGATCTGTGAATGAATAAGCTACAAATTCTGTCTACCACCACGGCAGGTGGTGTGTGCACACTGATCAGCATGCTCCTAGTTCGGTCTTCCTCTAACTTTGTAACAAAAGCCCATGCGGAAATACAGACACAAAGTTGCAGGAAGACTGACATGCACCTGCAATCTGATGAAAAAAAGAGAATATTAAAAAATATATAATAATTATAAAAAATAAACAAATTATACAAAAAAATAATTTTTTTTTACCTGCAAAATCATAAGCATTTTTTTTTTAAATCTGCAATCAGTAACCACTTTTTGGGGCTTTTTCCTCACACAAATCATTCTTTGGATCCTAACTGCTTTCCCAGCACGGAATAATCAGGGGAATCACCCTGACCAGCAGGGAGTGCAATCTCCATTTGCACAGGAACAGAATTATTCCTCATAGGCTGACTATCTGGTTGCTTGACTGCTAGGCATACATTGGAATAAAATCTTAGGAACAAAGAACACGGAGGAGAGATGGGTTTGCTTTAAGAGCATATTAAATAAGGCCATTACCAATGCATCCCATTCACGAGGGAATCGGGGGCGTCAGTAACCAAAACTGCGATGTTTTTCATCATGACACATCACAGGAAGCACCCCCATGGTTAACAGAGGACAGAATTAAAATTAGACTTGGGAAACTTAACATTAATAAATCACAGGGATCAGATGGCTTGCACCCAAGAGTACTTAGGGAACCCAGTCAAGTAGTTGCCAGACCATTGTGCCTAATTTTTACTGACAGTCTACTGCCTGGAATGGTACCAGCTAATTTGAGAAAAGCCGATGTAGCACCAATATTTAAAAAGGGCCCAAAATGCATCCCTGGGAATTACAAACTAGTTAGCCTAACATCAATAGTATGTAAACTCTTGGAGGGAATGATAAGGGACTATATACAAGATTTTAGCAATGAGAACGGTATCATTAGCAGTAATCGGCATGGATTCATGAAGAATCGTTCTTGCCAAACCAATCTATTAACCTTCTATGAGAAGGTGAGTTGCCATCTAAAGGAAGGCCCATATATGCGGTGTATCTGCATTTTGCAAAAGCATTTGGCACAGTTCCCCATAAACGTTTATTGTACAAAATAAGGTCCATTGGCATGTACCATAGGGTGAGTACATGGATTGAAAACTGGCTAAAAGGGTGAGTTCAGAGGGTGGTGATAAATGGGGAGTACACAAATGGTCGGTGGATAGTGGGGTCCCCCAGGGTTATGTGCTGGGACCAATCCTGTTTAATTTGTTCATAAATGACCTGGAGGATGGGGTAAACAGTTCAATCTTTGTATTTGCGGAGGATACTAAGCTAAGCAGGGCAATAACTTCTCCACAGGATGTGGAAACCTTGCAAAAAGATCTGAACAAATTAATGGGGTGGGCAACTACATGGCAAATGAGGTTCAATGTAGAAAAATGCAAAATAATGCATTTGGTTGGGAAAAATATGAATGCAACCTATACACTGGGGGGAGAACCTCTGGGGGAATCTAGGATGGAAAAGGACCTGGGGATCAGAGTAATGTCTCAGCAATGGCATGCAATGCCAAGCTGCTGCTAACAAAGCAAACAGAATATTGGCATGCATTAAAAAGGGATCAACTCCAGAGATAAAACGATAATTCTCCCGCTCTACAAGACTCTGGTCCGGCTGCACCTAGAGTATGCTGGGCACAAGAAGCTTGAGAGGGGATATGATTTCAATATACAAATACCATACTGGTGACCCCACAATAGGGATAAAACTTTTTCACAGAAGGGAGTTTAACAAGAACCGTGGCCATTCATTGAAATTAGAAGAAAAGAGGTTTAACCTTAAACTACGTACAGGGTTCTTTACTGTAATGCCCTGTACACACTATAGGATTTTCTGACAACAAATGTTGGATGTGAGCTTGTTGCCAGAAAGTCTGACCATGTGTATGCTCCATAGAACATTTGTTGTTTCCTCCAACAAATGTTTGCGAGTAGGTTCTCAAATTTTCCGACAACAAGTTCTGATCATGTACATAAGTTCACGCATGCTCGGAATCAAGCAGAAGAGCCGCACTGGCTATTGAACTTAATTTTTCTCAGCTCGTTGTGCGTGTTGTATGTCACCACGTTCTTGACGTTCGTAATTTCCAACAACATTTGTGTGACTGTGTGTATGCAAGACAAGTTTGAGCCAACATCCTTCGGAAAAAAATCCATGGTTTTGTTGTCAGAAAATCCTATTGTGTTTACAAGGCATAAGATTGGCAAGGATGTGGAATTCCCTTCCACAGGCTGTGGTCTCAGTGGGGAGCATCGATTAGATAAGCACCTGAATGACTGTAAGGCCGCGTACACACGGGCGGACTGTTGGCTCAACTTTCTCCGCTGAACAGGGTTTCAGCGGACAGTCCGCTCGTGTGTGGGGCTTCAGCGGACAGTTTCAGCGGACAGTTTGACGAACAAAGTTTTTCGGAAATTCCGAAAAACTGTCCGCTGAAACTTTGTTTGAGCGAACAGTCCGCCCGTGTGTAGGCCACTTTCGAAATGAGCAAACTGTTCCCGCTCGGAGGAAAGTCTGCTCATTACGAGCGCGTGTCAAGGTAGGCGGGGCCCGCAAAGGAGACGTCGCGGGCCTCGCCGCCTGGTATGGACTTAAAGGGGAACCCCAACGCCGAAAAAAATCGGCGTGGGGGGTCCCCCCAAAGTCCACAACAGACCCTTGTCCGAGCACGCTACCCGGCCGGCCAGGAAAGGGGGGCGAGCGAGCGCGCCCCCCTCCCGAGCCGTACCAGGCCGCGTGCCCTCAACATGGGGGGTGCCTTGGGGGAGGGGGGCCGCGCGGCCCCCCCACCCCAAAGCACCTTGTTCCCATGTTGATGAGGACAAGGGCCTCTTCCCGACAACCCTGGCCGTTGGTTGTCGGGGTCTGCGGGCGGGGGGCTTAACGGAATCCGGGAGCCCCCTTTAATAAGGGGGCCCCCGGATACCGGCCCCCCACCCTATGTGAATGAGTATGGGGTACAATGTACCCCTACCCATTCACCTGTAAAATAAAAGTACAAAAAAAACACAACACAGGGTTAAAATATTTTATTGCACAGCTCCGGGGGTCTTCCGTCTTCGGGGGTCTTCTCGCCGGACTCCTCCGCTATCTTCGTGTAGCTCTTTTGCTAGCGGAGGAGTCCGGCTTTCTTCCTCCCCGCCGCCGGCCTCTTCTCCTGACTTCGGGGGTCTTGTCCCCCTCTTCGGTTCTTCTGCCGGGCCACCGCGCCTTCTTATAGCTCTTTTGCAGGCGGTGGCCCGGTCTTCTGTCGCTGTCGCCGCCGCCTTCCGTTCTTGTTCTTCTTCTTCTTCTTTTCTAGGAGATGTTGACACGTCGCTCTCTCCGGCCGGAATGCCAGAGCCACGCTGAGCGGCCACTTATATAGTGACAATGGGGCGGTGTCACATGGTATATGTCACATGGGTTGGTCACATGGTGACCCCGCCCCCTTACGATGTCATAGTCCCCATGTGACATCAACCCATGTGACCAACCCATGTGACATATACCATGTGACACCGCCCCATTGTCACTATATAAGTGGCCGCTCAGCGCGGCTCTGGCATTCCGGCCGGAGAGAGCGACGTGTCAACATCTCCTAGAAAAGAAGAAGAACAAGAAGAAGAACAAGAACAGAAGGCGGCGGCGACAGCGACAGCGGCGACAGAAGACCGGGCCACCGCCTGCAAAAGAGCTATAAGAAGGCGCGGTGGCCCGGCAGAAGAACGGAAGGCGGCGACAGAAGAACGGAAGGCGGCGACAGAAGACCGGGCCACCGCCTGCAAAAGAGCTATAAGAAGGCGCGGTGGCCCGGCAGAAGAACCGAAGAGGGGGACAAGACCCCCGAAGTCGGGAGAAGAGGCCGGCGGCGGGGAGGAAGAAAGCCGGACTCCTCCGCTAGCAAAAGAGCTACACGAAGATAGCGGAGGAGTCCGGCGAGAAGACCCCCGAAGACGGAAGACCCCCGGAGCTGTGCAATAAAATATTTTAACCCTGTGTTGTGTTTTTTTTGTACTTTTATTTTACAGGTGAATGGGTAGGGGTACATTGTACCCCATACTCATTCACATAGGGTGGGGGGCCGGTATCCGGGGGCCCCCTTATTAAAGGGGGCTCCCGGATTCCGATAAGCCCCCCGCCCGCAGACCCCGACAACCAACGGCCAGGGTTGTCGGGAAGAGGCCCTTGTCCTCATCAACATGGGGACAAGGTGCTTTGGGGTGGGGGGGCCGCGCGGCCCCCCTCCCCCAAGGCACCCCCCATGTTGAGGGCACGCGGCCTGGTACGGCTCGGGAGGGGGGCGCGCTCGCCCCCCTTTCCTGGCCGGCCGGGTAGCGTGCTCGGACAAAGGTCTGTTGTGGACTTTGGGGGGACCCCCACGCCGATTTTTTTCGGCGTTGGGGTTCCCCTTTAAGTCCATTCCAGGCGGCGGAGCCCGCGACGTCTCCGTCGCGGGCCCCGCCTACCTTGACACGCGCTCGAAATGAGCAGACTGTTGCCTCGTGTGTGGGCGAGTCCGCTCATTTCAAAAGTTGCGCGGACTTAGTACGATGAACAAAGTTTGCCGTATTTGTCCGCTCAAAAAGTGCCGTGTGTGGGCGTGTTCGTTCATTCAAAAGTTTGAGCGGACTGTTTGACGAACTTAGTTTCGGCAAACAGTCCCCGCGTGTGTACGCCGCCTAACATACAGGGATATACAATGTAATACTAACATATAATCACACACATAGGTTGGACTTGATGGACTTGTGTCCTTTTTCAACCTCAGTCCCAGCATCCCCCGGGACTGTGACATCATAAGGGGCATCACCTGGTGATCCCGCCCCTTATGCCTATATAAGTCGCCACACAACGCGTCCCTGGCATTAAGGCTGGAGAGAGCGTCTTGTCAACATCAGAAGAAGATAAGAAGAAGGAAGAAGAAGAAAAAGGCCGCGACATCGACAAGATGTTGCCAACGCTAGTAAAAGAGCTGGAAGATGATATCGGAGGCCTGGCAGAGGATCCAAAGAGCGGGAGAAGATCCCTGAAGTTGGAAGAAGACCCCAGGATGGCGGCGATGACGAAGAAGAAAGCCGGGCTCCTCCGCTAGCAAAAGAGCGGTAAAAGAGCAGAAGATAGTGGAGGAGCCTGGCGAGAAGACCCCCAAAGTCGGAAGAAGACCCCCGGAGCTGTCTAATAAACTACTTATAAAACCTGTGTTGTGTTTTTTTAATTAACACTTTTTCCCTCAGGTGAATGGGTAGGGGTACCATGTACCCCATATTCATTCACATAGGGTGGGGGGCCGGGATCTGGAGGCCCCTTATTAAAGGGGGCTCCCGGATTCCGACAAGCCCCCCTCCCGCAGACCCTGACAACCAACGGCCAGGGTTGTCCTGAAGAGGCCCTTGTCCTCATCAATATGGGGACAAGGTGCTTTGGGGTGGGGGAGCCACATGGCCCCCCTTCCCCAAAGCACCCACCCCCCCATGTTGAGGGCACGTGGCCTGGTAAAGTTCAGGAGGGGAGGGGCTCGCTCATCCCCACCCCCTTTCCTGACTGGCCAGGCTGCGTGCTTGGATAAGGGTCTGGTATGGACTTTGGGGGGACCCCACACCATTTTTTCGGCATAGGGATTCCCCTTAAAATCCATGCCAGGCGACTGGGCTAGCAAGGTGTCAATCTCGCTGATGGAGGCGGCAACATTGACTTCCTTTGCTAGTCCCGTCTACCTGGAGTCACGTTCAAAATGAATGGACTTTACTCCGTGTGTGGGCAAGTCCATTCATTTGAAAAGCCCGGCGGACTAGCACACAGACGGGCGGATTATCCGCTGGACTGCCAAGTCCGGCGGAAAATTTTGAGTCAAAACTTCTTTCTCAGTCTGTCGGACTTTTTGGGAAGAAAAAGTCTGCCGGAGCCCACACATGGGCGAATTGTCCACCAGACTAAGTCCACCGGATAGTCCGATCGTGTGTATGCAGCATTAGAAAAGAACCTGTTAGAGACTTTAGACAGAGGCGGAGGTTCACTTTCCAACAGGATGACCACCCTAATCATACAGTCAAAGCTACAATGGAATGGTTTAGATCAAAGCAGATTCATGTGTTAGCCCACGTACACACGGTTGGAGATTTTGGCAACCAAATCCGTCGGATTTTGTCCGTCGGATTTAGTCCGATGGACCCAGTTGGTCCGGAAATATTTCCAACATGTTGGAAAATTGGGTCCGACTGAGATTCGGATGGAATCAGTCCGATGCATACCACACACAGTTGGATTATCTGACGACGCGGTCCGATAAGACGCATTCCGACTGATTCTCCGGATTCTCCGACCGTGTGTACGCGGTATTAGAAAGGCCCAGTCAAAGTCCAGACCTAAATCCAACTGAGAATCTGTGAAAACACATGAAAATTGCTGTTCACAGATGCTCTCCATCCAATCTGACGGAACTCGAGCTACTTTGCAAAGATGAATGGGCACAAATTTCACTCTTTAGATGTGCAAAGCTGGTAGAGACATCCCCAAAAAGACTTGCAGCTGTAATTGCAGTGAAAAGTGGTTCTACAAAGTATTAACTCGGGGGCTGATTACAAATGCAAGCCACACTTTTCACATATTTATTTGTAAAGAATTTGTAAACCATTTATCATTTTCCTTCCACTTCACAATTATGTGACACTTTGTGTTGGTCTATCACATAAAATCCCAATAAAATACATTTTAGTTTTTGGCTGTAACATGATAAAATGTGAAAAATGTCAAGGGGTATGAATACTTTTTCAAGGCACTGTACATGTTGAGGTGGCACTCTGTTTATTGGTCCGGTGAATATATGCATTCAAAGATAGTATGATGTAAATGTATTCTCCTGTACTTTTCTTTCTTTTATCTGGATCAGTGAAAACAAGTACTCCACCACTTCCACCTGAGGAATCCAGACTGCCATACTTCAGCTGCTTATATTAGAGCCAGGCAACATGCTGTGTGTAGTGATGATGTAACCAAGTATACCAGCAAAAAATAATTCTAGCTTTATCCTCATGAACCAGAAAAAGACTTTAGACTTTATTGATTAAACTATCATGGTTGTTTACCATAACGACCATACTTTCAGCAATAATAGCCAACGAGAGCTGAAAATAATGATCATTATGGCAAATAATAGATAATAATAGATTCATGCAGCTTTTTTCATAAAGATGCTCTTGTAAATAAATAATACGGATGCCCTAATTGTCAGAGGATAGCTGCTGTTACATGTTCTTTGCTTTACAGATCAAAAGCTGAAATCAGAAAGCTCTGCACCAACGCTGGTTACATACTTATTCTATTGACATTATTAAGAATGTTCATTTTACATTCCTATACTCATACATAAACATAACATGGCCAATCAAACACTGCAGTTTTGATCACTTGTTTATGGTGTAGCTGAAACTCTTGCAGACACCCTGAGCAGCTCATGATTAAAGCTATGTTAAAGTGAAACTAAACCCGTGGTTTTATGGGTTTCCCAAAACAGTTACATTCAAGTCATGCCATGAATAATAGCTCAGAAAAGAAGAAAGGTAACAGCGCTCTCTGCAGGGACAACTCAATCCATACACCAAGTCCACTCACCGGTGCCGAGGTTCGATGTGTCCCAACACACTCCAATGTAACAGTAGTAAGAAGAGCCGGCAACACTGTAATCCTTGAAGTGTTGTTTATTAGTAAATCAGACTGACAATAAAACAATAAATCTGACACATTTTGTCAATAGCCTTAGCCTAGTTACAGCTAAGGCTATTGCTGAAACGCGTCAGTTTTATTGTCACTATGATCTACCAATAAAGACACTTCAAGGATTGCAGTTTTGCCGGCTCTTCTTACTACTCATGAATAATAGCTGTCCCAATGATTGTGCTTTCAACAGTACTGTCAAGCCATCAAATGACTGGTGTCCTAATTGACCACATGTGAAGCACCATGGCAGCTGCAGATCAAACAGTGGTTAAGATGGCAGCTTCCTTGGCTGTAAAGGGTAGAAAGGTTTTGGAGGTTCTAAAGTTTGAAAGTTTTTTTACCTTAATGCATTCCCGCATGAGTGCCCCCATAGCATAGGGCTTGCTGTGGGGCACTCAGAGAAGAGGAGAAGAGGAGAAGTGGAGAACGCAGAATACCATTGCACAGGGAAATTAAGAATAACATGTTTAATATAATTTAATTTTATATTTTGTAGCTTACCAATCATTAATTACGGTGGCTGCATTTTTTTTTTTTGTTGTGTTTTTTTAAGGCTTTTTTCCTGTGAAGCCAGTTAGGCCTCTTGCACACGATACTCCTGTTTGAGCATTTATTTTTTTGCACAATTTTTTTTGCACTGTGCAAAACGTATTTGCGCATTCCCAATATGTTAATGTGCATTTGTACACAAATGTATGCAGGTGCGTTCATTTGCATGCATGAGGCGTAAATTACTGACCAAAAATGCAGATTTTTCAATTATTTTTTTAACTGAAGAATACGTGGGGCTTGTTAATGCGCGTTAATGTGTGCATAGGCACATTACAATTAATGGGCTGTATTTTAGCTCATTAAAAAATAACCTGTACTGAGCTTTTTCAAGCTGCAGTATGCAAGAGGTCTAAGTCTGTTTTTTTCAATTTACTTTAACCATTTAAGGACCAGCCATCGCAGTTATACTGCGGTAAGTTGGCTCCCCTGGGTGAATCGGCATCATGGTACACCGGCCGCTTTAAGAGCTCTAGGGGGCGTGTGCATGACACTGTATACAGACAGATCTTCATTCTGTCAGGGGAGGAGAGACAGATCTGCTGCTCCTAAAGATTATGAACAGCGATTGGTCTCCTCCTCCAGGCAGTCCCATCTTCCCTACAGTTGGAATACACATGAGGAAACACAGTTAACCCATTGATCGCCGCTAGTGTTAATGCCTTCCCTGCCAGCAAAATTTATACAGTAATCAGTGGCTATGTTTAGCTTTGATCGCTGTATAAATGTCACTGGTCCCAAAAAAGTGTCCGATCTGTCCGCTGCAACGTTGCAGTCCCGCTAAAAATCGCTGATCACCGCCATTACTAGTAAAAAATAAATTAATAATAAACATGCCATAAATATATCCCCTAATTTGTAGATGCTATAACTTTTGCGCAAACCAATCAATATACGCTTATTGCGATTTTTTTACCAAAATTATGTAGAAGAATATATATTGGCCTAAACTGATGAAAAAATTCATTTTTTTTACATTTTATTTTGGATATTTATTATAGCAAAAAGTAAAAAGAATATATGTTTTTTTTTCAAAATTGTTGCTTTTTTTCTGTTTATAGTGAAAAAAAAAAATAGAACAACTGAAAGAAAGCTCTATTTGTGGGAAAAAAGGATGTCAATTTTGTTTGGATACAGAGTTGCACGACTGCGCAGTTGTCAGTTAAATCAAAACAGTGCCGTATCACAAATAATGACCTGATCATTAAGGGGGCAAATCCTTCTGGTCCTTAAGTGGTTAAAAAAAACAAGTTCTTTAGACAAAATAGCAGTTGAAAGGGATGAAAAAAAACATTTAACACCAACAGAAGTGTTTAAAATGGTCACCTTTTTTTCATTTCTGTAAACCTTTATTCTAAAAGTAAAAAAAAGAAAAAGAAAAGAAAAACTGTTTGCTGTAACTGCTTATAAAGTGTTAGCTGGAGTTTATCTTCAAAGTGGAAGTAAAGCTGGTTTGTTGACAAATGGCTGACGGGCAGATTATTAATAACAGAAGAGACCCTATTTGTCTC
Organism: Lithobates pipiens; assembly: GCF_037356315.1. Classification (NCBI taxonomy): domain Eukaryota; kingdom Metazoa; phylum Chordata; class Amphibia; order Anura; family Ranidae; genus Lithobates; species Lithobates pipiens. Next base: position 484,487,163 of record NW_027507748.1, read on the forward strand.
TTCTGCCATATATGAATTCTTCTGCCTGTCAGCTGTTATGTTCACTGAGCCGCGCATGCGCAGCTCAGCGAACATTTATGGCACCGATTGGCCCTGATCCATGCCACGGTGATTTGATTGATTGAGGGGCGTCATCATGGCCTGGCTATCAAGTGGCCGAAGGCACAAGACCCAGAAGGAAGACCGGGCGAAGATGGAAGTGCCGGGACGCCCATTGGATTGGTCCCAGCAGTGCGCTGGGGGACACCATATGCAGGCCCGGATTTACTCCCTTTGCTACCCCAAGGCTGGGCCCTTCAATGCCCCCCTCCCCCCACACACACACACATCCACCACCATTCTCGTCCTTTATTGATGCCTTCTACAATAGATCAATTTAAACATATCTCCACACACGAGAACACTGAATAACTGCCTTTAATTGTACAGACTGAAAATAGTCTGTAATGCAGTTAGAAAACTACAATTTTTTAGTTCTAACTTTATTCTAAATTTTGTTTGGGTACAACATCACACAACTGCGCAATTGTCAGTTATATTGACGAAGTTGCCGTATCGCAAAATAATTGATTGAAGTGCAATATTTCTATTATTACATTGTTATATAAAATAAATTAGTTAAACTCACCATAAGCAGAATCAGTCGGAGCCTGAGCGTGTCACTTGTCAACGTCACCTGCCTTCAGATGTGGACTGTCACTTGCCACATGTTGCAGATTGTCACTTGCCACGACGCCACCTGCCACATATTGTGGATTTTCACTTGCCATGTCACTTGTCAGCGGATGCAGGGTGTCACTTGCCACGTCACTTATCAGTGGATGCAGGGTGTCACTTGCCACGTCACTTGTCAGCAGATGCAGGGTGTCACTTGCGACGTCCCTTGTCAGCGGATGCAGGGTGTCACTTGCCACGTCACTTGTCAGCGGATGCAGGGTGTCACTTGCGACATCCCTTGTCAGCGGATGCAGGGTGTCACTTGCCACGTCACTTGTCAGCGGATGCAGGGTGTCACTTGCCACGTCACTTGTCAGCAGATGCAGGGTGTCACTTGCCACGTCACTTGTCAGTGGATGCAGGGTGTCACTTGCCATGTCACTTGTCAGTGGATGCAGGGTGTCACTTATCAGCAGATGCAGGGTGCCACTTGCCACGTCACTTGTCAGCGGATGCAGGGTGTCACTTGCCACATCACTTGTCAGCGGATGCAGGGTGTAACTTGTCACGTCACTTGTCAGCACATGCAGGGTGCCACTTGCCACGTTACTTGTCAGTGGATGCAGGGTGTCACTTGCCACGTCACTTGTCAGCGGATGCAGGGTGTCACTTGTCAGTCACTTGTCAGCGGATGCAGGGTGCCACTTGCCACGTCACTTGTCAGTGGATGCAGGGTGTCACTTGCCACGTCACTTGTCAGCGGATGCAGGGTGTCACTTGTCACATCACTTGTCAGCACATGCAGGGTGGCACTTGCCATGTCACTTGTTAGTGGATGCAGGGTGTCACTTGCCACGCCACTTGTCAGCGGATGCAGGGTGTCACTTGCCATGTCACTTGTCAGCGGATGCAGGGTGTCACTTGCCATGTCACTTGTCAGCAGATGCAGGGTGTCACTTGCCATGTCACTTGTCAGCGGATGCAGGGTGTCACTTGCCACGTCACTTGTCAGCGGATGCAGGGTGTCACTTGTCAGTCACTTGTCAGCGGATGCAGGGTGTCACTTGGCAGTCACTTGTCAGCAGATGCAGGGTGTCACTTGCCACATCGCCTGCCACTGGGTCGAAGGGGGGCCCCATCAGGTAGGATGTACAGGGCCCCTTGATTTCTAACAGCAGCCCTGATGGCCACTTTAGTGGCTGTTGTATCTGGACCAAGAGGGGACTCTGTGGACAGGGGACATTCGGGGGGGGGGGGGGCAAACTCTCACCCTCTAGCAAGCCTGTTTCGCCCGCTGCTTATTTCCTAGGGAAAGATTGGGCATGTGTACTCCCGCTTCCTGGTAGCGGTGGAACGCACGATAGGGCGGATGTGATTTCATCAGTTGGAAATGAATGCATGAGTGACTTGTATAGCGCTACCTATGCGAACTGAATCGCCTCAGGGCGCTTTCTTGCCACCGGTGTCTATCTGCAGCTTTTATGCGGTCCTTTAACCTGTAGGGTCCCGACACACTTACAACATTGACATACACATACACATATTATGGCCAATTTTTTTGGACAGGGTCTAATTAACCCACCAGCATGTCTTTGGAGTGTGGGAGGAAACCGGAGTACCCAGAGGAACCTCATGCAGGCACAGGGAGAACATGCAAACTCCAGGCAGATAGTGTTGTGGTCGGAATTTTAACCAGTAACCCTATTGCTGCTAGGTGAACGTGCTAACCACTACACCACTGTGCTGCCCCCATGCAAGACATGGGAGGCAATGCGACCATCATTTCCAGCTGATGACATTACGTCCGTCCTATCGTGCGTTCCAGTCACCAGGAAGTGGGATTACACAAGCCTGATGGGTTCCAGTGAAATAAGCACTGGTGCCAACGAAACAAGCTGGCTAGCTGACAGGAGTTTCCTGCAAAAGCCGAGAAGTCGTTGCAGAAGTGGCGCCACTGCATTTAAGAATTGGTGAGCTGCAATGTATTATATGCACTAAAACACTGACAGTAAGTTTATACTTTATAATCACCTGCATAATGCAGTGCTTTATAAAACTTTAACTAAGTGATTACTTGCACATCCCATTATAATGATATTACTGTAATTACAATGTTCAAGGTATTGAATGCTTAAAATGTGCCTGTATAGGGTACTTAGCAGGAGTCAAGCTGATTCCTAATAAATAAAAGATCTCAGGGAATGTCTTCTTTCCCTAATAACACCAGGTAAAAGCCTGTTGTTTAATGTCTTCTAAGAAAAACATTATTCAGTACATGGCTCTTATTACTGAATTATTCAGGTAATTTAATATAGGCACACAGGGGTGTTCATTCAACAAAACGTGATAAGTAAGACATAACAAGATTGTCACATATGCCTTTTGTCACCGTATTGTTTATTATGGTGCTCATCAAACTATGTCAAGCAATAACTAGTGCACATAATATTGTAGCAAAGTTATAGATACTGCATAGGGCACTCGTTGGCTATACTGCTTGAAGCAGCAGGTTTATTGTGGTCATTGTTTCTTTCTGTTGCAGAGTTTACATCAGCCCTAGATCACCAGTTCTTAAAGTAAAACTGAAGGAAAGACTTTTTTTTTTTAGCTGTGAATAAAAGGTAAAGGGATTAGAACGACTGTTAGGTATTTGCGCTGTCTATAATAATCACCGTGAAAGAAAATCCCAAATTTTGGGTTGTCACCAGAAGAGGAACATAAGGGAATGAATTAAATAGAGGCACTAGATCTGATGACCCTGGTGATAACCAAGGATTTCCTCAATATTAACCATTTCAAGACCAGACTGTTTTACCCCTGCCCATGCCATTTGGAAGAGGTCAGTGCTGTCACACATTAAATGAGAATTACTTAAATTAAGTACCTTGAAGAGGGAATTCACTGGGAAAAAAAATATTAAAAGCCAGCAGCTATAAATACTACAGCTGCTGACTTTTAATAAATGGACACTCACCTGTCCCGGGGTCCAGCGATGTCAGCAGCCGAGGCCGAACGATCGCTCGGCCCTTGGCTGCTGCCGCCGCCATTCTAGGTGAGGGAATCAGGAAGTGAAGCGTTGCGGCTTCACTTCCCGGTTTCCTACTGCGCATATGTGAGTCGCGCAGTGCAATAGGAATGGTCCGCGCTGTCTCTGGAACCCGTGTGTGTCCCAGCAGACAGCGCGCCGGGACAGGAAGAGGCATAGACTCCCGTGGGAGTCTATGCCCAGAAGTGGGTGCAAATACCTGTCTTAGACAGGTATTTGCACCCCCTCCCCCCTGAAAGGTGCCAACTGTGACACCGGAGGGGGGGAGGGTACCGATGAGCGGAAATTCCACTTTATTCCCAGCTTTAAGACTTTCCAAAAGACACAAATTATTCACCTAATTTCCTGACTACCTTTCACATTTCTGGAGGAACTGGAGTGCCAGAACAGTAGAAAATCCACACAATCCAGTGAATACAGCTTAGTGTACCATTATCTATAGAAGTCCCCATTGCTATAAGCCAAATAAGTCTAGCCTAATGGTAGGTGGCTGTCATATTAACTGACCAGGAGCCACAGGAGTCTAAACAAAGGTTAAATAAAAGAGTTCTGTGATTCCAGGAGTGCAAGTGTCCACAGGGGATGGCTGGGACTGGTGCCGCTCAGAAATGTAGTCAGTGGAACATGCAGATAGGTCAGTTCAGACTGCAGACCGAGACATAATCAACAAATAGACAAAGGATCAGTCTAGATGGCAGGCAGAAACATAGTCAATAATCAGGACATGGTTAGTACTAGGGGTGGCTGGTGGTATTTCGCCACCACCCCCATGGGGTCTCCCGAACACTGGCCTGGATCTGTAGATTGGTCGGTTGGTCCCCACACTTACCCCATCTAGGTCGCAGGGGGCAGCCAGCGGGCTTCTGGGTCTCCTCCTTCCTCGGCTTCATGATGGTGCAGCTTCCCTTGCGTCTCCTCCCTTCTCCTCCTCGGCAGCCAATAGAATCACCTCTCCTCTCAGCCAATTGGGTCTCAGGACTCACTTCCTGAGCTGGGATTGGCCGGGAGGAGAAGCAGGAAGAAAATAGAAAATATTAATTCACTATTGTCACACAACTGGGTGAGCTCTACGCTCGAGCCCACCCTTTTCTTTTTTTTTAAAGTCAGCAGCTACAAATACTGCAGCTGCTGACTTTTAAAATAGTGACACTTACCTGTCCAGCGCGCCCGCGATGTCGGCACCCGAAGCCGATCTCTAGATCGACACTCGAGTGCTGCCGCCGCCATCTTGGGTATGGGAATCAGGAAATGGAGCCTTTCGGCTTCATTTCCCGGTTCCCTACTGCGCATGCGCGAGCCGCGCTGCGCAATGAGGACGGTCCCCGCTGCCTCTGGGATCTGTGTGTTTCCCAGCAGGCAGCGGGGCACTTGCGGAAGGGGGCGGGCACTTGCGGAAAGGGGCGTAATGTACGCCCCTTTCCGCAGAGAGCTAGCCCGGAAGTGGGTGCAGTTACCTGGATTATCCAGGTAACTGCACCCCCCTCCCCCCTGAAAGGTGCCAATCGTGGCGCCGGAGGGGGGGAGGAATCCGATGAGCGGAAGGTCCATTTTAAGCCTTAAGGCTTTAAGCCTCCTGGTTCTGGGTACTTCCATGACCTCTTGGATGAGTCATTGTCATGCGCTTGGAGTAATTTTTGTAGGCCGGCCACTCCTTGGAAGGTTCACAACTGTTCCAAGTTTCTCCATTTGTGGATAATGACTCTCCCTGTGGTTTACTGGAGTTCCAAAGCCTTAGAAATTGCTTTGAAACCCTTCCTAGACCAATACATGTACATTACTTTGTTTCTAATCTGTTCTTTATCTTTTTCTGTGATCTGTTAGTGTGCTTTACTTTGTCAGACAGCTTCTATTTATGTGCTTTCTTGATTCAACAGGTCTGGCAGTATTTAGGCCTGGGTGTGGCAAGTGAAATTTAACTCAGCTTTCCAAAAAATTGTGGTTAATCACAGTTCATTCATGATTCAGCATGGGAGGGGCAATTACTTTTTCACATAGGGCAAGGCAGGTTTGAACAGCTTTTTTCCCTTAACCACTTCAGTCCTGGAGTTTACCCCCTACTTTTTACAATTTGCCACTGGGTCGTTTTAACTGACAATTATGCAGTCGTTCAACGCTGTACCCAAACAAAATTTGTGTCCTTTTTTATGGTCCTTTCTTTTGGTGGTATTTGATCACCTCTGTGGTTTTTATTTTTTGCGCTATAAACAGAAAAAGAGCGAAATTTTTGAAAAAAAAACAATAAATAAAAAAATAAACAAATTTCTTCATCAGTTTAGGCCAATACATATTCTTCTACATATTTTTGTTAAAAAAATCGCAATAAGCGTATATTGATTGGTTTGTGCAAAAGCGTCTGCAAACTACGGGAAAGATTTATGCCATTTATATGGCATTTTTATTATTATATATATATTTTTTACTAGTAGTGGCGGTGATCTGCGATTTTTAGCGGTACTGTGACATTGCAACAGACAGATCAGAGACTTTTGATACTTTTTTGGGACCATTGGCATTTATGCAGCGATTAGTGCTATAAAAATGCATTGATTACTGTGTAAATGTAACTGTCAGGGAAGGGGTTAACACTAGGGGGCGATCAAGGTGTTAATTGTGTGTTCCTTCAGTGTGTTCTAATTGTATGCGGATATGATTCACTAGGAGAGGAAACATATAGTTTTTCCTACTTACTAGGCATGCACGCGCCCTCTGGTGGCTGAAGCAGGGTAGGATGTACCGATTTCGCCCAGGAGAGCCATTGTGCCACAGTATATCTTCGTGACATGGTCGGGAATCAGTTAATAAATGAAATAATAATTTAAAAACTGCATTTTGGATTTACTCAGGTTATCTTTGTTTAATGTTAAAAAATTTTGATGATCTGAATCATTTAAGTGTGAGAAATATGCAGACGGCTCCGGCAATGTCCTCCCCCACTTACCAGAGCGGTAATCAGGTCCTCTTCTGTGTTAGGTATGAAGCCCAGTGAGGGGAAGATGGCCCCCACCCAGCTTCATACCATTGCAGGGTGGAAGCGACATCAAAACGTGACTTCCGTCCATAGATCTTAAAGCAACATTTTTATAAAAAAAAAAATTCTAACTACATTTTTTGATTGTATTTTAGTGTAAATATGAGATCTGAGGTCTTCTTGACGCCAGATCTCAATTTAAGAGGTCCTGTCATGCTTTTTTTCTATTGCAAGGGATGTTTACATTCCTTGTAATAGGAATAAAAGTGACACAATTTTTTTTTCTTCAAAGAACAGTGTAAAAATTAAAAATATGTGAGTAACGCCCGCATATGAAAACAGTGCTAAAACCACACATGTGAGGTATGCCCGCGATCATTAGAGTGAGAGCAATCATTTTAGCCCTAGACATCCTCTGCAACTCAAAACATGCAACCTGTAGATTTTTTTAAATGCTGCATATGGAGATTTTTAAGGGTAAAAGCTTGATGCCATTCCACAAGCGGGCGCAACTTTGAAGCATGACATGTTGGGTATCAATTTACTCTGCATAACATCATCTTTCACAATATAAAAAAAGTGTGCATATAAGACTGCTGTGCAAATACGGTGTGACAGAAAATATTGCAATAAGCGCCATTTTATTCTCTAGGGTGTTAGAAAAAATATATATAATGTTTGGGGGTTTTAAGTAATTTTCTAGCAAAAAAAAATGATTTTAACTTGTAAACAACAAGTTTGACATATAGGCCTGGTCTTAAAGTGGTTAAAGAGTGTAGGATAGAGCCAGGGGGTGACTGTAGAATTTGTGAGGGAACAGAGTCCAGGGGCAGGTGGTTAGGTTGGTGTTAGAAAAAAGTTTAGTGACTTCCTCTATAGTAGGTAGGTTAAATGAGGTGAGCATTGATTGTGCAGTTTGACAAGGAGTGTAAGGTGAGGGAGATATCTGTACAGTGGAGATCTCGTCACAAATTGTATCAATTTTATTTTTGAAGTGATTAGCAATCTCCTGGGCTCAATCTTATTTTTGAAGTGATTAGCAATCTCCTGGGCTCAATCTTATTTTTAAAGTGATTAACAATCTCCTGGGCAGTGAGTAAGTTAGCGAGTGGAGGTAATGGGGTACGAAGTAGAGAGTGAAGGGTAGAAAAGTGTTGACAGACTATGCGAGAGGGTATTAATGAGAGTGATAAGGTATGTCGATTTGGCAGTGTGGAGTCAGTAATTGTATTTTTGGAGGGCAGGTTTTTGGAGGTATAGATGTCAGACTGAGAGCAGCAGTTCTGTCCGTGCAGATGATGTGTCCCAATAGACATTGATTCCTACACATGGATGTAGCGGTGGCTCCTGAAGAGCACGCGCTATGCGTTTTTCAAAGTTAAACTTTAACTAAACTCCGGTTTGCTTTGGGTTTATTTGACTAAATTGGACCTCTGCATCAGTCTGACTGAAGTGTGAGATGTTCAGCCTGGCCACAGGGGGCACTCTCTCTTGTGGCAGGCATGGAACTATGGTCTGGTTAGGTGCTTAAGTTACTCTCTTTCGGAGCCAGGTCAGTGGGAGTGGCCCTCTCACTGTGCCCTCTGGGAGAGGGTATTTAAGATGCAGACATCACGTGGTTCGGTGTTCCGATCCAGTATGAAGTGCTGATTACATGGTCCTGGTCCTCTTGACCAGCCCCCAGGAAGGCTAGGGTCTGGGGTGCAGATCCACCCGACTTTAATGTCTCGGGGCTGGCTAGCCCAAGGCAAGGAAACTAAAGGAGGATTCTGAGGTGGTTGGGTGCCGTCTCCGGTTCAGGAGAGACCCAGAGTACTTTGAGCATTCCAGGGGAGGACTCTTTAGAAGAACACCATGTACAGGTTGGTTTTCTTAACAAGAGCCTGGAAGGGCTGAAGTAACCGAGAGAATCCGGTCTTGTGAATATCGCCAAGCAGGCTGAAAGATCCAGGTATCCTACAAGTGTTCTCAAGCTTAGTTTCCCTACATGTTCTGCAACAACGTCTGTGGCAAAGACTTTGTTCCTCAGTAAGCACCTTGTTTGGCTGATAGGCCTTGTGAGAGAGGGACTGTCCAGCCTGAGTGTTCATCCAACGTTTATGGACTTTGACATTAAGAGTATCTGAAATTCCTTTTCCAACCCTCTGATCCCAAGTTGAAAGACTGTTCAATTGTTTGAGTTTGCAAATAAAATCCATTCAAGTGGATCTATTGTCAGTCTCAATTTACTGGGCCATCTACCACGGGACATCCCCTAGACATGCCACAAGGAGAACAGAAGATAATGGTAAGCCCAAAAATAACCAGCAGCTCCTTCGGGGGTTACTGCTACATGTGGGGGCTCGTAGTCCGGGATTTTACCGTAGAATTGAAAGACTATTCAATTGTCTGAGTTTGCAAATAAAATCCATTCAAGTGGATCTATTGTCAGTCTCAAGTTACTGGGCCATCTACCACGAGACATCCCCTAGACGTGCCACAAGGAGAACAGAAGGTAACGTAAGCCCAAAAATAACCAGCAGCTCCTTCGGGGGTTAGTGCTACATGGATGTATGGTATACCAGACTTGGGCTTTAATTTGAAATCCTAACTTTGTGGTCTTCAACAGAGTTGTTTTTATGCCCTGTAACTAGTAGTAGTTATGCACAATCTCTTATTGTCCATGTTCACCACTCATCTGAGTGGCTTTCTCAGGTAATAGAACATATCCCACATGTGAACAGGACACTGTTCAATGAATGAAAATGTAGGCCTGAGCAAAAGAGCAGTTGCAGAATTCCTTATGTAAGTGGAATATCCATCTCAACTGACTTGTTCTGCACTGTTTGAATGATAGCCCATAATCTCATTACTATGATGCTTTGAAATTTAGGACAGGTGTTTGAGTTACATGGATGAATTCATATATTGTCTCTGCAGAGGAATGTTGAGCTAGAACTACGCAGGAAGCTAGTTCTGTTGGAGTTCTCACAAGATCCAGGGAATTGTGCAGGAGACTCAGGGCACTTACCTTTGGGTTCTGGGTCTAGTGATGCCTATTCATAGATAGCCTTTTTAATGCTTCTTTGACCCATCCAAAATGTAGTTAAATGTCATAAACATTTAATTCTATATGCATGTGACAACTACTGCTTATGCTCTGAAGATCTTGTGCATAGGCCATAACAATAACATTACTGCGTTATTTTGTTACAAATTGTGACACATTTTACAGTTAGGCTAAGTTCACACTTCTGCAATCAGATTTTCATCAGACTTTGTGCAATTATGTGATGCAGCTTGGATGCTACTTGGATGTGGTTTGCATATTCTGTAAAAACAATATATTCTTACTCTCTGTATTGCATTACATAATGTGCCTCCAGAATCACCTTAGATGTATGTAATCTGTGTAACTATCTCATCAGAGGTTATACTCCCACAGCAGTTAGGAAAGAGCACTATAAATAATATTGTATGGAAAGTCAGGCACACTTATGTCTATTTGATTTGCTACAAAATAGATTTTCATAAGTCTTTTCAGCTGTAAAATGTTTCAATTTAGCAATGTTGCAATCAGATGTCTCTATAGACATGGATAAGGGTGACAAACAGTGGCGGCCCGTCCATTATGCTCACAGGAGTGCCACCCCCCTAATTCATGCATCTGGCCCCTAATCTACATGTAGGACACCAGATGCATGGATTCCAATAGAATTTTTTCTTTTTTTTTAAGCACATGATTAGAGTCTGGGGCACTAATTGGCTTAAAAAAAGGGTGGACACGAGGCGCAGAGCATTGCGTCCTGTGCTCACCCAGTTGTGTGACAAAAGCGAATCAATATTCGCTATTGTCTTCCTGATTCTCCTTACGGGAAGTCAGGAAGCAAACTAGACCTGAGAGGAGAAGCAATCGTATTGGCCACCGAGGGAAGGAGGAGGGAAGACGCCATGGAGGAAGCCACCATGGAGCTGGAGATGCTGGGGAAGCCACTGAGGAGGAAGCCACCGCCATAGAGGAGAGGAGATGCAGTAAGGAGCCAAAGCTGCTAGATGGGGTAAGTGCGGGACTGGTGGGGGGACGGACAAGTGAGCAATGAGCGACTGACCGATGGGGATGGGGGTGGCAAAAGGTGTCTTGTTTGCCGCCCCCCCAAAATCTACAGCACCAACCGCCACTGATAACAAGATTAATCACCCTAATGCAAGCATAATGGGATTGTCGCATACATGCTCAGGTTGAGCTTATCTTCATTATAATGTAACAGGAAATTCTGCTTAGTTAAAGAATTACCCAAGTGAATGCAGTTGCATATTCAAATATACATTTTGAATACAAATACTGTAAAAAAAAAAACCTGCTAGGTTTTTACTGATATTTGGGTCTCTGTTAAAGATATTACCCCACTTCCGGTCCTGTTGAAAATGATCAAACAAAAAGTACCACTGCCATATCTGTTGCCGGTAGCTGATCAATAAATTTGAAGAAATCTAAGACCATTTATCAGGAAATAATGAAGGTGAAGATGTCTAGTAACTATGGAAGAAGCTGTGTCAAGTGTCATGTTCAGCAGATCGCCTACAGTATTCCCACCATAAACTTTTAACTGCATTAAGAATATTCATAATAAAATCACACCACAGTCAGAATGCACTCAGCAGGGGATAGATCAGCTCAGCTCATCTATGCAACAATGATATCAAACTGATACTAGAAAACAAAAAACAGATTGCCAGTTATCAGTTTAATAAATGATAAAAAAAAAACCTCTGTAGACTGTTACTGACTCTATATACACTGGTGTTGGTGAATATTTTTTGGGTGATTTATTAAAGGGATATCATATGAAATTCAGCATGCTATGTTTTTTTTTTCCTAATATTTTTTTTATGTGGTTACTGTAATATAGTGTTATGTACTGCTGTCTTGGAATAGTGAGGTTGTGGGCCCTAATCACAGAGAGATAAAAGGTAGTAAACCCCATTAAAAAATAAATAAATAAATTGGGGACCGTTAAGTTTAGGTCATAATGTGCTAGTATGAATTGCATACTGGCACGTTATGACAGTCTTACCTGAAAACGGAGCCCTCCAGTATCACACTGTCACCCCTGAAGGCAATTCCATCTTCACCCAGTCTTCTTTTTTTCATGGGCTTTAATGACATGAATAGGGAAGACGTCACTCTTATGCTTGTTGCTGTTTACGGCATGGCTCTGAAGGAACGTCATGGTATGCCATTCCTTTAGGGTGCATGTGCCAATGATGTCACCGGCTGACTCTAAAATAAATATCTCCTAAACAGTGCACATTTATGAGATATATACTGTACCTATAAGTAAGCCTTATTACAGGCTTACTTATAGGTAAAACTCACACATGGAAGTTTACTCCCACTTTAAGGATCTCTTCTTTTTGTTACATCAAAAAGCCAAAAAAAAAAACACAACTGCCTTTTTAACCATAGTAATCCTACATGCAGTGCAAATGACTGTATTAGGCTGGGTTCACACCGCTGCGGGGGGAGAACCGGATGTGATTCGCACAGCAAATCACATCCGATCTCCATAGCGCTGCGAGTTCAGCCATACAGATAGTATGGCTGAACTCGCAGCGGTCCCGCAGCAAACTCGCACGGGACCCTTTTTTGGGTCCGCAACGGAATCGGATCGCATGGGGGTTCACACCATGCGATCCGATTCCTGTGCGAGTCGGCAGATCGCACTGCGATATGCCGACGGATCTGGGGGTGTCATTAACATAACATTGACACCCCCAGCCGTCCGCATAGGGCAGTGTGAACTGCCGGCGGGAGGTGTGCGATGCGGGAAAACGCCGCGGATTCGCGGCGTTCCCGCATCGCAGCAATGTGAACCTAGCCTTACTGTAGAAAAATCGAACATCCTCCATGGCAAACAATGCAAAGGCTTTCATGCACTCCATAAAGAACTAAATACAACACTTTCTAATAAAAATGTGTGACAATATGGATGTTATATTGGAAGCTCTCCTGTTTCTCTAGGGACATATGTAAATGTTCCTTTTGAACATTGAACAAATGTGCCAGTCAAGCTTTCCATATAGTAAAGTGTGTACTTGTGCAATGATCTCTAGGTAGTTTAACAAACGCTGAAAAGTCTATAGGTTCTATAGGTTAGAGGCAGGTAGGAGTGTTTACAGCATTTTGCATTCTCTTAAAGCATAACTTCACTATTCCAACTTTGAATATTTTTAACCCTTATGATGATTGCATTAGTAAATTGATATGAAAGTGTGACGGAAGTCACTTTTGGGCGCAGGATGACCAAGAAAATAATTAACCCTGTATCTGCCATATTAGAAATAGTGGCTGATTTGTAATGCTGGGACAAATACTGTTAGGAGATGCTGATGTCAATTCCAGCCACCTGTCTCTGTCTGTGTCTGTTATAATGTAAATGAGTCTAGTGTGGCTTCTCTTTCAGCCACTGTTGTCTGGTCTAATTAACCCTTTAATTGTATGAAGGAGTTCTGAGATGTATGATCATGTGTATTGTATAGTTGGCGAGCTAGGATACGTGAAGTCTCTCCTAAAGGTCATGTCTCTGAGTCAGCTAGGCTGTCAAAAGGATTCGATAATTAGCTGTTGTTAATTAGGTTTCTGGTGAGAGGTTGTATTTTCATCCTGTATATATTTGTGTGAAATAAAATAAAAATTAATTCCTGTTTGAACCTCAATACAGAGCCTCGTCTCGTACTTGGGGGAGAATTATTATTCGTATGGGTTTCTTGTTCAGCTGATTGGAGTGTTCGGTAGCTGCCTTTGTGTTCGGGTATGGAATGTCCTAAACGGCTTTAACCCTTTTCATACTCTGTTTTATACAATTTTTTTTAACATCTATTCAGTTACTTCCTGATTTCCTGGCCTAGGCAAAGGATGTCATGCATCCCAGGAGTTTTCAGGAGGGGGAGGAGGGCTTTTCCTAGCAGAGCACGCCATCCAGTCTACATGTCTGAACTAAGGGTAGGTGCATTCTAGGAAGTAAATGCTACATGGAACTTCTGCCCCTCAAGTTGACCACAGTCAGAAATGCTAGAGCTTTTTAATGTGATTTCTCAGCAAAATAAAGCATAGCGACATGGATGGATGGGTGAGTTTGCTTTGAAAACTAAAATTATGTAAAAAGTCTTTTTGGTGTGTGGTGCTTTGATACAGTGTAGTTCTGCTTTGAAAAAATCCACCCTTTGTTGTTCTTCTCTCAGATCGTATTCTCTTTGTTGCTGTTCTATCATTTATGAGTGATTGAGTGGACACAAGTGAGCAGTCAAGGGGAAACCTGTTTGCTTTTACAGTTTTACAGAAGAATGATTGACCTATAACAGGATCTTTCTTTAGTCTTTCCTCAATTGATGCATAAGAAAACTATAATGAACCGGTGCCAGAAAGAAAAATGCTTAAAGAGAAAACAATGCACACATGAACATTTTTGTTGATATTCCTGAAATGGATGTAAGAATGGTAAGACTCAATGGGGTCGATTTAAAACTGGAGAGTGCAAAATTTGGTGCAGTTGTGCATGATAGCCAATCAGCTTCAAACTTCAGCTCGTTCAATTAAGCTTTGACAATAAAACCTGGGAGCTGATTGGTTTTTATGCAGAGCTGCACTGGATTTTGCACTCTCTAGTTTTAGTAAATCAATCCCATAGTTCTCTTCTATCTAAACAAGACATCAAAACACAGTATAGTGACTGCTGTAAGAGAGACAGAATTAGTAACATTGATAGACTGATTGATACTCTTTCCTCTGAAGACTTAGAAACATTTGTCTTCAGCTTCACGTGTCAGAGGTTAGAGCCCCAGGGGTTAGAAAACACAAGGGAAAATAAAGAAAACTGTTAATTATTGGAAGTGTCATTTAATTTTTATCCATTTTAGAAGAACTATTCCTTCATAAACCTAATAATATAAAATATTTAAAAATATATCTACATTATTGAAACTCTTTTAGAGCATGATAAATACACAAAATAAAAATGTAATTTTACATTCCTTAGTAATGAATATTTTCTACTGTCTTCACAGAGAAAATTGAGTACTGTCCGTGATTCTTTTTTTTGCACTAACATACAATTTTTCAGGACAAGCTTTCGGGGTATGTCCCCTTCTTCAAGGTCCAAGCAGTACTGATTTACAAATTTTTAAGCAGAATGTAAAAAAAAAAAAAAGAAGAAACACCTCTGAGGAAAAGAACAGAAAAAAAACAACAAAAAAACACATAAAAATCAATGGCAATAAAGATAACAGAAGAGTTAGTGAGATAAGGAGAGCTATGGAAGGGGGGGGGGGGTGTACCCAGCACTAGAAGGGATCAAAAAGATAATCAAAGATTTACAATCCATTATAACAGAGGATGAAACTCTGAAAGGAATATTCCAACAACCCCCATTACTGGCTTTCAGACAACCACCCAACCTCAGACACAAACTAATCAGCAGGAAACTTCACTCTGATTATGAAGTCACAAATAATGGAAGCAAACCCTGCAATAAAAAGCACTGCAAACTATGCAACCAGATCAATCTATCCAAAAGTGTCACACACACAAACGGGACCTTCAATATCATGGAATCTTACAACTGTACCTCCAGTAATGTTGTGTACTTCATCCAATGCAAAAGGTGCAGCAAAGGATCTTATGCTGGTGAAACAGGACAGAAGTTGCAAACGAGGATGAATTTACACAGACATACCATCAAGGAACATAAAGAAGACAGTTTATGCACACCTGTGGGACATCACTTCTCACAACCGGACCACACTATAGAAGACCTCAATGTTTTAGTTCTTAAAGGGAATTTCAGAACTATCCAGGAAAGGAAAACCTTTGAACTAAGAATGATAATTCTTTTTGACACAAAAAATAATGGCCTGAATTTAGATATAGGTTTCCTTACCCATTATACTAAAGTTTTACAACCCCCTCTGTGACTAGCACCCCCCCCCCCCTCCATTCCATAGCTCATAGCTTAGCTCTCACAAACTCTTCTGTTATCTTTATTGCCATTGATTTGTATGTGTTTTTTTTTGTTGTTTTTTCTTCTCTTCTTTCCCTCAGAGGTGTTTTTTTTTGTTTTGTTTTTACATTCTGCTTAAAAATTTGTAAATCAGTACTGCTTGGACCTTGAAGAAGGGGGCATACCCTGAAAGCTTGTCCTGAAAAATTGTATGTTAGTGCAAATAAAAAAAGTATCACGGACATTACTCAATTTTCTCTGTCACAATTGCACTAATACGGCTACAATCACATTAAGTACTACTGTCTTCACAAAAGAATTGCTAGATGATATAGTTGAAACCAGTGCTTTCCATTCAAAATTGTTTGCCTAATGCAAGAAAATGTGCAATGATGCCTTAATGAAATAAGATATACATCACCTGGCTCAAATGCCACCTATTCCTATGTTCTAAGGTAATTAAGCTTATAGACAGATTGTATTGTATTCTTTTCTTAAACTTCTTCCTCCTGAGTCAGTCAGTTTCACAGGACTGGCATATGATTGATGTTAAACCACTATTTAAGAAGGTTTAAAGCTAGAAATAGGAAAGTATAAATATATAAGCTTGACTTCTTTTGTGGTGTTTTTTAAGCAAGGAATAAGGTGAAGATTATACCTGTGCTATACATTAAAGTTGGTGTTACCCTTGAAAAAGATTCACTGGCAGCCCCTCTGTTTTATCCAGGGATAATGCACGCTGTAAGTGTTTTTTATAAACAATGCCTCTAAATACCTTTTTTTCATCTATACTCAGGTGACTCCTGGCCACTCTTTCTGTTGAAAAACAATAGACTTACTGACTAGATCACCAGATGAAAATAAAGAAAAGAATATAATAAATGTTTGCTTTTGGGCTACTATGGCTTTAAAATAAAGATTTTCTAATAGTAATAGAATGCCTCATTCATGAAAAGGTGAAACATGCAGATCACTGTATACGAAAACTACCAAAATACAAATCCACTTTTGTAATAAAAATTCTATATCTATCTATAAGATTTATCCTTATCTGAGTAGAGGAGAAAACAAACTGGCAAAGCTTAAGAGCATGTTCATCTATCCATGTCAGTTCACATATCCATGGATATTGGCATTAAGCTGTTTGCATTCAGTAAATCGTTCTTCAAGACTCATACATGTTGCCCTTTACCAAACTCTCTCTTTCTAATTCAACAACATGTTTCATGAGGATTGGTGACCAAAACATAACTACATATTCAATATGATGTTGAACCAGTGTTTTGTAAAGGGCTAACATTATTGGTTTATTTCTTGACTGTATGATCTTTTTAATGCATGAGAGCATTTTGCTAGTTGTGTTTGTTTCAGTTTGCATGCTATTGCTAAATGTGTGATCTACAAGCACCCCAGAATATTTTCTGTCACCAATTCTCCCAGCAGAGCTCGCTATAACGTGTAATTTGCATGTGTATTTTTGGCTCCTAAGTGCATTTTTCAATACTGAACCTCATCTGCCATGTAGCTGCCCAATCCCCCAATTATGTCAAGGATTTCCTGTAATGATACCACATTCTGTGCCAAAGCTATTTCCCTGCATAATTTGGTATTATCAGAACAATAGGTCAAGATATTTCAGCAATGACAACCCTTATGTTTCTCTTTTTATTTCGTTTTTATTACTTATTATTCATATATCAATAAAATTGTTTTTGAACTTACAACAGAAAGTAAGTACAACCATTGGACTCACATACCTAAGTATGTACAAAAAAGGCACAGAGACCAGACAATATAAATCAAAATCAACAATTTGCACTCAGAACAGAACCCAGGTAGCCCGATATACCAAAGACAAAATAAAAAAAAATAAAAAAAAAGGAAAGAAGAGACAACGGGAAAGAGTCAGTTAGCAACATTCAAAAATTGTATATCAGTCTACATCAAGAAGATGCCCAGTCAACCAAAAATTTCCATGCCTATTCAAATCTCGAGAGGGAGTCAGCTCTAAAAGCAAGTAATGCTTCATATTATTATTTTATTATTTTTATTTAGGATTTATATAGCCCCAACAGTTTGCAAAGCATTTTACAAAATAAAGAAAGACAGTACAGTTACAATACACTTTACGACAAAGAGGTTATGAGGGTCCTGCTCATTGGGGCTTGCAATCTAAAGAGAAGGGGAGCGTTATGACAAGTTACTTTTAAATAAAACCATGCTAACAGTTCCTATAGGCCTAAATGTCCACAGAAATCATAACCATTTGTGTAAGTGTACTGTGTCATGATTGACCATTTGATTATCAGATTGACTAACTTTATAAAAGGAATCAAGAAAAGACATATATAAACCACAAACTATTTTCAAGGAAAAAAAAAATGTGTATTCACTCTTCAACTATAATAATTTGTAAATGATTCTCACCTCTTGATTGGAAAGATTGATAGCAGTGCAGCCATTGGCGCTCACTGCTGTCAATCACATCCATTGAAGCAGGGGGGCTGAGTCCAGCATTCTGTGTCTATGGACGTAAATGCTGGATTTGGGAGCACGCCTGCAAGGTAACCCCCATGGAAAGCATTTTTCCCAGGGGGTTTACCGATGCGAGAGAGAGTCTCAGAGAGATTTCAACCAATATAAATCTGCCCTCCAAAAATACAATTCTAGCCTCCTCTCTGCCAAGCAGAACTATTTTATCACTCTCATCAGCAACCTATCATCCCGTCCCCGTCAATTCTTCTCTACTTTCAACTCTCTACTTCGTCCTCCACCGCCTCCACCCGCCAACTCACTCACTGCCCAGGAGATTGCCAATCACTTCAAATAGAAGATTGATACAATTCACGCTGAGATCTCTACTGTTCTGATACCCTCCACGCTTTACACATCATGCCCACAAGCACAATCATTACTTCCCTCTTTCAACCCCACCACTATAGACGAAGTTGCTAAACTACTTGGTAATGTCCACCTTACCACCTGCCCTCTGGATCCTGTTCCCTCGCAAATGCTACGTTCACCCTCTGGCTCTGTACTAAACTCTCTAACTCACATCTTCAATCTCTCCCTCTCTTCTGGCATCTTCCCCAACTCTCATGCACTTGTCAAACCCATACTTAAAAAACCCTCACTGGACCCATCCAATCCTAACAACCATCTCCTTGCTCCCCTTCTTATCCAAACTACTCGAACGTCTGGTCTACAACCGACTGAGTATCCACCTCGCTGATAATAGCCTTCTTGATCCCCTTCAGTCTGGATTTCGTCCTCAACACTCCACAGAAACTGCTCTCCTAAAACTAACAAACGATCTACTAACGGCCAAAACCAATCAACATTATTCTGTACTCCTCCTCCTGGACCTCTCTGCTGCCTTTGATACAGTTGACCACCCCCTCCTCCTCAAAAAACTACACACCTTTGGTCTCCGTGACTGTACTCTACGATGGTTCTCTTCCTACTTATCCCACCGCACCTTTAGCGTTTCTTACAACTCTACTTCCTCCTCTCCTCTTCCTTTCTCTGTTGGGGTCCCTCAAGGTTCTGTTCTTGGACCACTCCTATTTTCAATCTATACCTCCTCCCTGGGTCAACTGATAGCCTCTCACGGCTTCCAATACCACCTATATGCTGACAACACCCAAATCTATTTCTCTACCCCTCAGCTCACTCCCTCTGTCTCCTCACGTATCACTAATTTACTATCAGATACATCAGTCTGGATGTCACATCACTTCCTCAAACTCAATCTATCCAAAACCAAACTTATAATTTTTCCTCCCCCATATGCCCTTTCCCCTGATCTCACTGTCAAAATCGATGGCACAACCATAAGCCCATCCCCTCACGCCAAGGTTCTAGGTGTAGTCCTGGACTCTGAACTCTCCTTCAAGCAACACATCCAATCACTGTCCAAATCCTGCCGCCTCAACCTCCGCAACATCTCCAAAATACACCCCTTTCTAACCAATGACACAACAAAGTTCTTAATTCACTCGCTGGTCATCTCCCGCCTCGACTACTGCAACACCCTTCTCATTGGCTTATCTCTACATAGTCTATCACGTCTTAAATCCATCATGAATGCCGCTGCCAGACTCATCCACCTTACCAATCGCTCTGTGTCTGCTACTCCTCTCTGTCAATCCCTCCACTGGCTTCCGCTCAGCCAAAGAATTAAATTCAAAATACTAACAACTACATACAAAGCCATCCACAACTCTGCCCCCAAGCTACATCACTAGCTTAGTCTCTAAATACCAACCTACTCGTTCTCTTCGTTCCTCTCAAGACCTCCTGCTCTCTAGCTCCCTCATCACCTCCTCCCATTCTTGCCTCCAGGACTTTTCCAAAGCCTCTCCAATCCTATAGAATGCCCTACCCCAATCTGTCCGCCTATCTCCTACTTTATTAGCTTTTAGACAATCCCTGAAAACACTTCTCTTCAGAGAAGCCTACCCCACCCACACCTAACTGTATTTTCATTTTCTCCATCAGCTCATCCCCCCACAGTTATTACCTTTTGTTTCAACTTGACCCTCCCTTCTAGATTGTAAGCTCTAACGAGCAGGGCCCTCTGATCCCTCTTGTATTGATTTGTATTGTAAGTGTACTGTCTGCCCTCATATTGTAAAGCACTGCACAAACTGTTAGCACTATATAAATCCTGAATAATAATAATAATAAGCAAAAATCGAAAAATTAGGAGATTTCCCCGTATTTCCACAAATCACCCAAATTACTCAAATTTGTTTATATGCGCTAAGTTGAAGATGAAGGACTACAATATTGTGCAAATATGTATATATTTATTTAATAAAATCAGTGCAAAATAATATCAAAATAGAACTGGTGATAAACACAGAATATCATTTCAAATATCAACAATATGGGTAATACATGTGCTGAGACACAACCACAAGCTCTAGTTTTAAAATGCCAATGTCTTAAAAACTTAGTAACTGCTTGATTAATGGTTAACTTTTTTTCAATGACAAAAAAAAAAAAACAAGTGTTGAAATCAACATGTGATTTCTCTCAAACAAACAGCTCTTGCATGCTAAACTTTAGAAACACACGGGTAGAATATTCTACTGTAAATCAGTTTAGTAATTTAACCAAGACTCATATTTAAAGCGGTTCTTCACCCTAAAGGGGAAGTTCCGCTAGTATTATCCCTCCCCCCTCCGGTGCCACAATCGGCACCTTTCGGGGGGGGGAGGGGGGTGCAGTTACCTGGATAATCCAGGTATCTGCACCCACTTCCGGCCAGACCGCCGCATGACTCCGCCCACCCCCGCATGGCTCCGCCCCCCCCCCCCCGTTGTGTTCTGGGAAACACACAGTTCCCAGAGACACAGCGGGGGACCATAAGAGAAGCGCAGCGCAACTCGCGCATGCGCAGTAGGGAACCGGGCAGTGAAGCCCTCATGCTTCACTTCCCGATTCCCTGACAGAGGATGGCGGCGGTGGCTGCAGCGAGACGAGCGATCGCTCGTTATCTGCCGCCGACATCGCTGGAACCTGGGACAGGTAAGTGTGATATTATTAAAAGTCAGCAGCTGCAATATTAGTAGCTGCTGGCTTTTAATATTTTTTTTTTAGGTGCAGCTCCTCTTTAAGGTAAACATACATTTAGAATGAATTTATGTTTAAGCACATATAACAAAACCATTGTACAGACTTTGGAACTAGCTTTTGTAGAGATATACAAAGATGTGTATTTCTTTTATATTTGGAATATAATTATGTCAAGCTGCAGGTAGAAATAAAACAATTCCAATGCTATGCCACAAAAATTAAAGTCATGCCCATACCCAAACAATTCCACTACCAACATGCAGAAGAAAATTATACTTTACCAAAAATATAAAACTATTTTGTTTGAGAGATATCAGCCGCTGATTTCAAGGACACCCTTTTCCTTCATAGACCTTTTCATCCCTTTTTTTTGTCTCACTCTTAGCCCCTCATTCTCCTCCTCCTGCTATGTGTTTATCCCTTTTATCCCAACCTAGAAAGTGGGTGTGTATTTCCCTTACATGTAACTAATGAACTCAATTGATGTGTTATTTACTATGTAACCATAGCAACACTGACTAGGAGGCCATTTTGGACTTTTAACACAATTATCAACAGGGGGCAGTGTTGTATAAATATTTTATTTAGAATGTTATTTCACATGTACACATGAATTTCCATATACCCTTTCACTTAAACTTAAAATAAAACTATAAATTTACGATAAGATGTTATTTATATGTCAGATATGTCAGAGTTTTAGTCTGGCTAGAAAATATATAGTTTTACAAAAGTTTAGAGAAATGAATTACCTTTTGCCATAAAATATTTGTGACTGGCCATACATAGCCATTATATACATAGTTTCACACTTATCATTTAAAAATATTTATAATGTTACAAATATGCAATCCTTCTCTAATAATATATTTCAATGGATAATTACATAAATATCATATAGTGAATAATTGTGGTACATTCTAAAATATATAAACTCAAATGAGTGAGATTATTTAATTAACCACTTCCCGACCAGCGCACGACGATGTACGTTGACAGAATGGCATGGGCAGGCATATTGGCGTACAGTTACGCCCAATATTCAATGCCGCCCTGCCATCGGGAGCGCGCAGCCGGCGGCGCGCTCCCGCGCTGGTCGGGATCCCCGTGAGTCCGGTCGAGGGACCCGCGGACTCGATCGCTGCGGGCATCCCCGCGATCGTCTCACGGAGCGGCCGAATGGAGGAAATGCTGTGTAAACAGCATTTCTCCATTCTGCCTAGCAACTAGTGACGCTGATCTCTGCTCCATGTGATTGGAGCAGAGATCAGTGTTCACTAAATGAAAGCCCAACCCCCCCACAGTTAGTAACACACCCCTAGGAACACTTAACCCCTACACTGCCACCCACTGGTTAACCCCTTCACTGACAGTGTCATTTACACAGGAATCACTGCATTTATATAGCAGTGATTACTGTATAAATGACAATGGTCCCAAAAATGTGTCAAAAATGTCCAATGGGTCCCCCACAATGTCGCAGTCACAATAAAAATCGCTGATCGCCGCCATTACTAGTAAAAAAAAAATAATAAAAAATTATTAATAAAAATGCTATAAAACTATCCCTATTTTGTAAACGCTATAACTTTTGCGCAAACCAATCAATAATCACTTATTGCGATTTTTTTTACCAAAAATATGTAGAAGAATACGTATCGGCCTAAACTGAGGGAAAAAAATGTTTTTTTGTATATTTTTGGGGCATATTTATTATAACAAAAAGTAAAAAATAATGCGTTTTTTTCAAAATTGTCGCTATATTTTTGTTTATAGAGCAAAAAATAAAAACCGCAGGGGTGATCAAATACCACCAAAAGAAAGCTCTATTTGTGGGAAAAAAAGGACGTCAATTTTGTTTGGGAGCCACGTCGCACAACCGCGCAATTGTCAGTTAAAGCGACTCAGTGCCGAATCGCAAAAAGTGGTCTGGTCTTTGACCAGCAAAATGGTCCGGTCTGCAAGTGGTTAAGAATGCATATACTGTACTTGCCCTATCATAATGTAATAATAGGAATTATTGCTAATATAATTATTTGCAATAAAATAATGCAAAACACTTTGTAAAAAACACTTTTGAATAAGCCTCCTTTCTGTCATGAAAAGAGAGGAGAAAAAAAATATGTTTGTTCATTGTCCATTTGAAATATGAGACATTTACTCATTATAATGTAAACATTATCCCCCTTATGCCCTGTACACACGGTCGGAAACTCCGACGGAAACGGTCCGATCAGATTATGTTGTCGGAAAATCCGATAATGTGTGGACTCTATTGGACTTTTTCCGTCGAAAATTCAGATGGAAAAAGTTTGGGAGCTGGATCTAAAATTTTCCAACAACAAAATCCGATTGGACTTTTTCCGATCGTTTGTAGAGAATTCCGACGGACAAAGTGTCACGCATGCTCAGAATAAATTACGAGACAAAAGCTATTTTCTACTGGCATCTACGTAGTCCCGTCATACTCAATGAACGTCACCGCGTTCAGAATGATTGGATTTTCCAACAACTTTGTCCGACCATGTTTATCCGTCAGAAAAAATCAGAAGGATTTTGTGGTCGGAATGTTCAAACGTGTATACGGGGCATAAGTCTCATTCTTATCTCGTCTGGCTGACAGAAATTAAAAAAAATTGTGATCTAAGAGAAACTAAGATCAAGCTCTAAAAATCTTCACCTTAGGAAAGGAAGAAAAAATAATACAAATTGCACAAAATGGCTTCTGAGTTGCCATGAGATTATATATATATATATATATATATATATATATATATATATATATATATATATATATATATATATATATATTTAATCATATGCATAAGCCTAGATATGAATTGTTTTTAACCCCAATAGCTCTGACAAAAACCCCCCTTGTTTTCCTTAGTATTCAGGTGAACAACCTCAGACATATTAGGGAAACAGGTCTGAAGAAATATCATAAAAATTACCCCCCCATTCTCCAAGAACTCTCTAGTGATCTAAAAAAAAAATGGGATAAACCAATCTTCTCTTGGTTCGGCAGAGCTGCAATAGTAAAAATGAATGTCCTTCCAGGAATGCTCTACATTCTACAAACTCTACCAATAGGTCTCCCCCAAGCCTTCTTTGAGTCTTACAAGAGCCTTTGCAGTAATTTTCTATGGGGCACTCAAAGGCCAAGAATGAATTACTCCCAACTCTCTCTACCCAAACACCTGGGAGGCATGGCCTACCAGATTTATCCAACTACTATAAAGCTACCCATCTAACCAGGATTATAGACTGGAACATTCATGTTTCCAACAAAGATTGGGTAAACTTAGAAAACTCCTTTACAAAACTACCACTTGGCTCCCTACCCTGGATTCAGAATTCTTACAGCCATCCAGAAATCAAAACACATCCTCTCGTAGAACCTACACTGCAATGTTTCCGTAATATCTGTGCGCAATCTTTCCTTTCATCCACCCCAGGACCGTTAACACATTTAAAACTAAACCCCGACTTCCCTCCTGGAATGCACAAACACTGCCTTCGAATGCATTGGTCACAGGAGAAAATCTTACTGACATACTTTTACAACAAAGGACGTCTACAATCAGCTACACAACTAGCCAAAACAATACAAAAACCACCCATACCGACATGGACTTTCAAACAGATAACTCACTACATCAAAGCGACTAAGAAACATAAAAAACTGTTCACGATAACTAACACCCTTTGAACAGCTGTGTCTCTCAAAAACACCCCAAACCCATCTCATCTCCCACACTCACTCCCTTCTATTTAGGGAATGCAAATCCAATACCTCAAAAGCCTGTGCTGCATGGGAAAAAGATCTGGGCACAACATTGACACAAAATGAATGGGAAATTTTTTTTCTCAACATTCATAAGGGCTCCTTGAATGTATCAACCCAGGAAAATGGGTACAAAATACAGTCTCGCTGGTATCGCACACCAGCTCTACTTCATAAATGGAACCCTGCGAACCCTGACACTTTCTAGCGCTGTCGGCGAGACTGTGGTACTCTGTTCCACATTTGGTGGTCATGCCCTGTCATTCAATCATATTGGTCGGAAGTACACAGAATAATATCGCTGATTACAACCCAAGACTTACCTTTCAATCCAGCTCAATTTCTTCTTCACCATACTACTAGTCAGCATAACTCCTACCGCAAATCATTAATGATACATTTAATCAATGCCGCAAAGCAGTGCATCCCAATGCACTGGACAACCTCAAATCCACCCTCTATCAAAGAATGGCTCCACAAAACAAATAAGATAGCAGAACTGGAAGAATTGATTCACATATCCAGAGACACTCCACATAAATAAACGGAATTAAATGGGCAACATGGAAAACTTTTAAGACGACAGCAGAATATGATCGCATTCAGAACCTACCTGGCTGATCTAACTCAATACATTGGATAAGATAAATGAACCCAGGGCCCAGATTAACCACACTACACCAACAACCATTCTATCAGTACATGCTGTTTTAATACTGGGAAGAGAGCAGCGGACGAATAACAACCCTACCCCCTTCCCCCTTATAAGATCATAGAACTGAGAGACCCCCCTCCCCCCCCCCCCCTCAGTCCTTCCTAGGACATAGTACATACCCGCAGTAATACTTTAACCACTGATGCCATAATGGTTCCTAGAATACAACATCCCCATGGGCCGGCAAATACACACACTGAACTCGGAAGATAGGAAATTTAGAAGATAATACCTCATAAAAGTTGTACGCGTGACCTTTTCAAATATTACCTAAACACAGGATAACTTCATAAATATTGCGTATTATGATATCACCACAACCTAAGATCCATAACAATAAGGATACCATCGAACGTATACTAAAACCTAGAAGCACCGGAATGTTCAATATGACCAGATAATCTAAGTAATTATTTATGGCCTGACGGAAGATGCCATAGCGACGAGTCCACAACCTCAGAAGACTCGACCACTTCACGTCAACAAAAGTGTTCATGTTTTATTGTTTGTTAGACATTGTTATTAATTGTTTCTGAATTTTAATACAGGAGATTTCTTTGATTCCGAGCTGTATCGCTTGTCATAAACACCTGTTCAATGTTCAATGTGATTGTAATGTCATATTCCAAATAAAATTTATGAAAAAAAAAAAAAAAGAAGAAATATCATATTTGTTAAAAAGATATGACCATTTTTTTTTCAATTGAAGGACGTTTTTCTCTGTTCATCCACACTGATAAAGGAATATTATTGTCTATTTTGGATTTTAATTGATGGATCCTTTTAGATAAGAATATTAACCAAAGGACACATCCTATTGTTA
This sequence comes from Lithobates pipiens, assembly GCF_037356315.1. NCBI lineage: Eukaryota > Metazoa > Chordata > Amphibia > Anura > Ranidae > Lithobates > Lithobates pipiens. The sequence goes on from NW_027507748.1 coordinate 484,513,717, forward strand.
ATATATATGTCACTATTTTGGATATACTTATTCCAACATTCAAGGATAATATCTGATGATCATGAAATTAATACTTCAAAGTATTTATAGATTATCTTTCTTCACCAATAATTCAATTGTATGATTAGGCTTATTATCCTCTAAAAACTTCAGATCAGAATTCATAGGAATCTTTTGCCCTTGGAATGCATCCACAATCAGGATTTCACTCTCCCAAACATAATTTCGCACTGCACAAAGTGTAATATCTCCAATAAACTACTTTGGTATCTTTAAGGACTTGAACAATAATTCCCGGAACAGGTAACAATATCTTTTTATTCTGAATTAATTATTTATAATAAACATGTGCCTCCTTTTCTGTAGTACTCACTAACCACTTATTTCTAACCAATGTGGCCTAGACATTTGCATTATCATGCATTTTACTAATAGTGACCATACATTTTATGATCCATATTTTACATAGTCCAATCCACATAAAGCCTGTGAGTCATCATATACAAAAGGTTTTCCTTCACATTGAAAATTATTGTCTTTAAATAACACATTCACTTAAATTAATATTGGAACTGAAAACACTTCAGGTGCTGATATTTGATATGTAAATATATTGGGGGTGTGTATCCTAACGTGAAATTTTCCTGGAATGTCCCAACATTATAAATGTATTTCATCTGAAATATGTTCCTATTATCCATATAGGGTATTGATAATAGAAAACAAATCTCCATTGTCTCTGGATCGATATATAAAGGTGAGGCACTCCCCATTTAAAAAGATAAATTAACATGGAATTCTTCCAATGCCGCTTCACCTAGTTCAAACAATATTTTCGTTATATCTCGAGAAACAAAATATAATGGAATGTGATCATGAAGTAAGTGATTCATCCCATTTTGCACTTCATCAAAAAACATCAAGGTATGGAACATTATAGGATCTCTTGAGAATAAAAGTTAATCTTTAAATTGTTCATGAATTGTTGTTAACCACTTTCACCAATTTTTCCATGTTAGTCTTTTGAGTTTCAATTTCTGATATAAATATTCAATATTTCCTCTTAAACTTCCTACTTTAGCATGTAAAGTTTTTATGAAAATAGAATTAACTGCAGAAGTGGTGGTGGAAACTACCATCCCAAGTATAGCGAAAACAATGCTGGCAATGAGGAAACCGATGAATCTCTTTGGTCGCTCATGTTTGGACATCGGTTGGCTAACAAATGGTTTCCTTGCATGTTCTAAGATGTCTTGCACTCACATCTTCGCTTGGTTTACATGTGCAATATACTACTCTTTCATCTCCACAAGATGGGAATGGGATATGTTATAATTTTTCTCAATGGATAACCTTGGATACAAACTCACGAAGATCTTCTGAGATAAAATCTTTTTGTCCATCAATAAGAATCCTGGAGCGCCTTGCATCATGACTCCTGATGAAGGACCCGGTTTGATGATCGGTTCCGTCTAGAGCTGGGCACCAAGGATTAACACTATCCATGAACGCTGTGTCTTTGGTAGTCATAATCGTCTTTATCAATCAATGATCTGATCTGGATTGTCAATCTTTTTCTATTTAAGAAAACAAATAATATGAATACAATTCTTATCAATTGATATATGCATTTTCTCAGCTATAACTGGCAGGATCAACAGTAATGTGTATAAGCTTAAAATATGAAGATCTGTAAGTTGAGAGAAAATTATCACAATGTCAAATCATTACATTGACATTCTCGTGAGATACTTATTAAGTCTTTTCTTCTACATTACCTTCCAGCATTCTCAGTTGGGACCTAGGATGACAAGTACACAATTGATTGACATGAACCCATTTTTCCACAAAACCATAATTTTTGACAATTTTTATTTTGTAAACCACAGGTGAGATCTTGTTAATGATATTGTATGGACCTTTCCATGATGGAAGAAACTTCTTTTTTTTTTTCATTTGGTTCCGAGCAAAATTGTACAGATACACTTTATCATCTGTTTCATACTCCTTCTTTGTGGTTTTGAGATATTAATACGTTTTATTACTTACCGCTGCTTTCTCAAAATTCCTCTGTGCAAAAGCGAAAAGCATGTTGAAGATGCTGACAAAGGTGTTCCATGTACTCATGTGTCGTGGTTGCATTGATCAGGTTACGATCTGATGTGCGATACAACATATGTTGTGGAAGTACCATTTTCCTACCGGTTCTCAACTCAAATGGTGTCACCTTAGTAGCAGCACTTGGTGTAGCTCTGATAGCCAAGAGCACCAGAGGCAACTTCATATCCCGGTCCTTACCTGATTCCTTAACAAATGTCTTAAGGATGTTGACAATAGACTGGCTATAATGCTCTACTGACCCACTAGATGCTGTGTTATTATGAGCTGGTAATCATTCTACCTATTCTGTGTTTTTAAAGTTTAGCTTGCAAGATCTGTTTGTTTGAGAGAAATCATGTGTCGAGCTCAACACTTGTTTGGTTTTTTTAAAGTTGCGGTGTCATTGAGAAAAAGTAAACAATTTATAAAGCAGTTACTACGTTTTTAAGACATTGGCATTTTAAAACTAGAGCTTGTGTTGTGTATCAGCATATGTATTACCCATATTGTTGATATTTGAAATGTTAGTCTGTGTTTATCACCAGTTCTATTTTGGTTTTATTTTGCACTGATTTTAGTAAATAAATATATATATATATATTTGCACAATATTGTATTCCTTCATCTTCAGCTTAGCGCAGATAAACAAATTTGAGTTATTTGGGTGATTTGTATGGCCAAATCTCCTAAATCATAGATTTTTGCTTATTCCCATACATGTAAAACTGTTTGATATTTCAGTATAACTACCCTGACACATTTGGAGGTTCCACTAAGATATTGCCTAAGTTTGAAACAAAGGATATAATAATGCAAATTATATATATTTTGTTGTACAACATGGCTTCTTAGTTGCCATGATATATATATATATATATATATATCTATATCTATATCTATATATATATATATATATATATATATATATATATAGATATATATATAATCATATGGATAAGCCTAGATATGAATCATTTTTAACCCCAATAGACAAGGTCATCTCCCATGCAAGCACATTCTCTAGGGCTAAAGTCCAACACCAGTGTAAATTAGTTTTAAATATTTATTGCCCAGAAAGTCCAAATTGCAGCAAAATGTAAAATAAATTACAAATAATGGCAACCCAAGCATGATGCGATTTTGCCTCAATTGTCAAGCTACAGATCTGCCCTGCAATTGAGCTAAAACGTGCATTTAAAAATGGCATGAAGCTCATCGCCCAAAAAAGAGCAGAAACTTCTCTTTTGTGACAAATGTGCATAGGGAAGCCCATTCATTCATTCAAGTTAATATGCTGCCCTATCTGTGACACAAGAAGGAATCATGTGAAAATCATTCGTTCCCACTACGCAATACGTGAACAGCCTTAATTCTGTAGAAAGCAAAGTAAAAAAATAAAAAAAACAAAATAACACTGTGCTGACAGGGTACTTTAACATTTACCCGATAATAGCTTTTTTTAGGACATTTAGATTTTTTTCTCAGGCTTTTAAACATCTCCTTTCTTTTGATTCAGAAGTTCTGCTTTGCATTTTCAAACATTAAATCATTGTAAAGCTCATAATAAACAATAACCAGTTAGATAATTAGATGCATATTCTATCACATCCAATAGTTTTTCCATGCATTTGCTAAACAATATATCAGTACAGTTATTGGAAAACATACACATTTAGAAAACAATACACTTGCTATGTCATGTAAACAACAACAATATTTAGTATATCACATATAATATCACACTTCAGCACATACCACCAAAACCAGTAAAAGAAAGGAGACAGAATTTGTAAAAAGAAACAGAGACAAAGAATGACAAGAAACTTCACAGAATACCAGCTTATAATTATATTTAAAGTTTTGTGTTACATTAAACTCATATATGCAGCAGCAAAGAAGGCCGACTTTAACTCCCAGCCACTGCCTACACGGTATGCATCCATGGTGGCCTCAGCCAGGGTAGCCATCAGAAATGTTGAGGCCCATTACATAGCTTTAAGGCTGGGCCCCACGGGCTTGACCACCAACATTCCCCAGGGTCCACCCACTGGTCGTCCCTCTGAATCTGCTGTGAATGGAGAGGAATATAATTTACAGCTTACCAATTCTCAGATGTGGTGGCTGCATTCTTTTTTTTAGGCTTTTTATTTTCTGTTTTCCCCTGGTGATCTGGTCAGTAACACACCTCATGTATTAGAGTGCACCCCACTCTGGATGAAGGAGCAACAGAGATACTTCTAGACAGCAGTCTGAGGGACAGGGAGTGTTATGTACTAGCAGATTTAGGTAAACTGGCTACAATTTGTTTATTCTACAACTCACATTTTATAATCCATCAGAGCAAACATTTTTTTTTCCTTTTGGGATAAAGGTGTTTTAATAAATGGAAACTGATCATTGTAAGCACATCTGCCAGTGTTAAATGGTTTGTCTCCAAGGCAGCTCAGGCTATTGAAAAACAACAGACTTACTAGCAGGCTCACCAGGTGAAAAACCTAAAAAAGAAAATTAATGCAGCCACTGTATTTAATAATTGATAAGCTGCAATATAATAAATGTTTGGTTTTGGGTTTAATACCACTCTAAGTGGATTAAGTTAATAAAGTCATTCTGTTATACATCACATCTATGGGTAGATGTTGGGAGTTTAACAGACTGGAGTAACGGGGGAGGGAGAGAGCGAGGGTGGAGAGAAGGAGGGGGAGGGAGAGAGCGAGGGGAAGGGAGAGAAGCAGGTGGAGAGAGCGAGGGGGCAGAGAAGGAGGGAGAGAGCAAGGGGGAGATAAAGGGGGGGGATTGAGTAAGGGGGAGAGAGTGTGAGGGAGGGAAAAGGAGGGGGCAGAGAAGGGAGAGAACGAGGGGGAGGGAGAGAGCGAGAGGGGAGGGGGAGAAGGAGAGGGGAGAGAGAGTGAGGGGGAGGGAAGGAGAGGGAGGGAGAGAAGGAGGGGGAGAGAGCGAGGGGGAGAAGGAGGGGGCAGAAAGAGCGAGGGGGAGAAGGAGGGGGCGGAGAGAAGGAGGGTGAGAGACTGAGGGGGGAGAAGAAGGGGGAAGATAAGAAGGGGAGATGGGGAGAAGAAATGGGGGAGTAGAAGGCGTGGAGAGAGTGAAGCGGGAGAAGAGGGTCTGATCACAGTGTTCACTTACTTGAATTGTCCCCGGGGCACCCAGTGAGTGACTTCTCTCAGTGTGACTGTCGGCTCCTTAATCTTCCCACCCCCACAGCAGCAGCATACAAGCAGGGAGAGTGGGGTGGGAGAAGGGATGTGTGTGAAGCTTAGGCATTCTGGAGGGGACGGAGCAACATGGGGATCCTCTCCTTGCAGGACAGCCACAGTTCCCAAGCCACTTGTCACTGCACATTAAGCCCAGGGATCTTCAGGAGGACGGAGTGGTTCAGCGACAATCAAAGGAAGGGGAGGAGAGGAGCAGGTTGATTGAACCATGGGTTTTCCAGGGGGGTTGTACTCATTTTTGTGCCCCCCTCGAGCACACCAAGTTAGGAGCCCGTGCAATGGGTGGCACCAACGGGAGTCGGGACTAGTGTAGGGGGAGGAAAAGAGCAAAGGGAATGTGCCAACGTGGAGCCCAATATCCTGAAGGACCGAGCACCTCAGGACGCTCGGGCCCCTTACACTTGTATGGGCTGTACCCCCCTGATGGTGGCCCTGGCCTCAGCACTCTCCAGTCTATGGACTTATCTTTCCCCCTGCTGGCCAGAGGAGAATTTTGCAGCATAACATCAGTATCTCAATAGAGGGAGAGAAGGAGAGAAGAATAAAAGGCAAAGTCTCCTTTTCCATATTGTTGTATCCCAACACCTGGCTACACAGGAAACAAGTTTCTCTACTGCTCCACTCCCTATTACACAGTATACAGGATCTCTTTAACTTTCCAGGAAAGACCCAGAATAGATTTATTTCATAACTATTAAGCGGGAATCCTCTAATTGTTGTCCAGCCAGCCTGGAATGGAACTTTTTAATAGCGGGAACTGTAGTGTGACGCTGGAACTCATAGTCAGCCTATCTGCTCTGGGGGCTTTAGTCCATTCCTAGTAGTGTCTTAAGTACTTTTTGCGATTCGGCACTGCATCGCTTTAACTGACAATTACACAGACACGCGACGTGGCACCCAAACAAAATTGACGTCATTTTTTTCCCACAAATAGAGCTTTAGTTGGGGGTATTTTATCCCCTCTGTGGTTTTTATTCTTTGCGCTATAAACAGAAAAAGAGCGACAATTTTGAAAAAAAAAGCAATATTTTTACATTTATTCTATAATAAATATCCCCAAAAAATGTAAAAAATTTAAAATATCCCCAAAAAATAAACAAAGTTCTATCTCGGTTTAGGCCGATATGTATTCTGATACGTATTTTTGGTAAAAACAAATTGCAATAAGTGTATATTGATTGGTTTGCGCAAAAGTTATAGCATCTACAAAATAGGGGATAGATTTATGGCATTTTTATTATTAATTCTTTTATTAGTAATGGCGACAATCTGTGATTTTTATCATGACTGTGACATTATGGCGGACACATTGAACACTTTTGACACTATTTTGGGACCATTATCATTTGTACAGCGATCAGTGCTATAAAAATGCACTGATTACTGTGTAAATGAGACTGGCAGGGAAGGGGTTAATCACTAGGGGGCAATCAAGGGGTTAAGTGTTTCCTAGGGAGTGATTCTAACTGTGGGGGGATTGCCTTACTAGAACATGACAGAGATAACTTCTCCCGATGACAGGAAGCAGTAGATCTCTGTCATGTTGCTAGGCAGAACAGAGAAATGCCCTGTTTACATAGGCATCTTCCCATTCTGCTGCTCTGTGACATGATCGTGGGCCTCCTGGCAAACATTGAGTCCGCGGGACCCAGGGGCACGGTCACGGAGTATGCGGTGGGTACGCGCCCACAATGCCACAAATTAGAGGGGACATACCTGTAGAGATGTTTGATCCCAGCAGAGCTAATTGTGACATGGAAGGTCCTTCATGTACTTTTCATAGCAGTCTGTTTCTTACCAAGGCTTTACAATTCCTGTTCTATGCACCTGGGGTAGTACCATTCCGGGCTCATTACACTCCCAAAGGCACCACCAGAACCTGGGTTGGCAACTTGCACAAATTGAAGTTTGAATCAGCTTTCACAGGAATGTATCTGAGAAGAATGTGTGTCGCTCAGTTTACGTTAGAACCCCAACTTACAGTTTAAAGTTGTCACCTTAGGTTTTCCCATCTCTCAGCTACTCTCTACTTTTCAGACTCAGTGGGAAGATCCTGCTCTACCAAATTGTAAAACTTTCTGTTAAGGCCCTTTAGGGGATATAATAGTTTCCTGTATGAAACTCACAGTGTGAGAGCAGCTTTTTTTTTTGGAGGCAGCAAACATGCATGTTGCACCCTCAATGTTTTTACAGGTTGAAATGCGGAGTACTGGAAACATTCTTAGCATTCCTATTTGAATTTACAAATAAGTTATTATTAAATATTAACTAAATAATTATAAATATTAATATTGATAATATTTGTTTAAAATCAAATCTTCAACTATTACCCATTTTTTTAATTATTATATGGCATTATACAGATTATGAATTAAATTGGTATCTACCTTAATAAAATTATTTGTAATGAATTGTACTGTATTATATTGTATTTTATATAGTACATTATATTTTCCCATTTCTATCATATTTTGTTGCCATATGCATTAGACCTCCTTAAAAGAGCTTAGCAGAATTGCTACATTTTATTTATCATACAACTTTGCTATCCTGCTTGAATGATTCCTGTTTTGCACCACATTTCTTGGCATTTGTTATGGCTTTCTGCCACTGTCTATAAATTAACTTTATGTTCATGTTATTTGTCCACATTAATTCTGCCTAAAATTGCTTTCTAATGTGAATAGGTGGTCAATTTTGTAGGGCTCCTCGTTTTCAGTAAAAGTGTAACATTTGAAAGTCAGAATCGAATTAGTTTAATTTTACGATAAAAAAAGATTTAACTTTTACTTAGGAAAAGGGAAAAGTAATTTACATAACAGAATGATAGCAACTTGCAGAAAAAAAAACATGGGTTTTGCACAAAAGAGCTTCCAGAGTTTGTGGCTTGTAAAATAGCAATCATGCAGAATAAATTCGAGGAACTGGAAATTAGAGTTGCAGATCCATTTAACTTAAGCAATATCATTTCATATTTCTAATTTCTGTTTTCACACATAAAGAACACACTGAATGTTTTTATTTCTGTTTAGTATTTTTCTTTTAAATTGAAATGCTTATGCTTTTACAATAAATTTTGTTTATTATCATTCACTTCACTCCCTGGATAGCTTTTAAAATTTTGCATTGAAGTTTTATGGCAACCTGGCAGCCAAGATAATGGCTTTAAATAATACTTGTATCCTTATGAAAACAAATAAATGATAGAGAAAATTTAGGATAGAGAAAAGACCAGAAGCTTGGAAAACATCTTCCTGTGTTCAGATAAATCTGTAATTGTAAAATACCTCATTAAATATATATGTAGTGAAAGAAAAAATTATTTGTAACAATCTGAAGTACTGTAAAAAAAAACTGTGTAAAATTTTTTTTGTTGTTTACCTTACAACTGCCCTGTAGAAATAAAATAAAAATATGTTTATTCTAGCAGGAAATTCATACATTTATATTTGAAAAGAAAAAATAAAGATTTGAAATACCTGAAATTAAAGACCCATACACATTGAATCCTCATTTTCTTTAGGGATTTATTGGTAAAATCCATCTGCTGCAGGTCCTTAGTTAACTCTCTGCAACAGATAATAGTGATATATTACTATATAAATCCTATAAATCCTATAACTATATAAATCCCTACCACATTGACATGATATACTTATCAAATGAACATCAGATGGGTCATTATTTTTTAATTCTCTCATGCATGGAAAAACAGTTTCCAGAGAGATATAAGTACCCCACTTTCCATTTCATTTCTCTGGATTTTGTATAAAAACCAACTGACAGATTCAATTCACTTACATACAGTACATCTATAACTGAACTATTAGTTATGGGAGATAGCAAGAGTTTTCTGCTTTCCAAGTTCTTATTAAAATCCTTGCCTCTTGAACTCCAGGGGCCACCAAAGGGAGCCCAGCCATGCTTTATGAAGTTAATAGCCCAAAAGCAGAAAGTTGCACACTAATAATGTCATATCACAACCCAGAGCTGTAACTAGAACCTTCAGGGCCCATAATGGGCCCCCCTGACCCCGCTTTTACTGCCAAGCCTCGGGCTTCAGATTTTCGGAGGGCGTCCATGGACATCCTCTCAGAAACCTGTCTCTGAATGCCCCCTGAGGCGCACATTCAGTGCACTCTGTGACAGCCAGCAGAAGAACATCTCAGAGAACTGACCCTTCCATAATAGTTATTCTGCAAGTCCCCTTTGTTCCCCAGCCCGACCCCCATACCATCCTCATTTTCTTTTGGACAACACATACTCAGTCAGTTTAGGACTAGTATTTGCACCAATAATGCACTCTGGCAGTATAGTTCCAGCACTTAGGAGATTCAACTTTACTGCTGCTCACTGCTGCACTTGAGGTGGCCTTGCTACTGTTTATGCTTATTTAGACAAAATGTCATATTATGCCTAGTCCTTACTGTTATTCACTTTGTTTGCTAAGTTGTTATATTACCATTGATAATCCATTTTATACTCGCTTCATTAGCAACCATATTGGGTGACAATATATTAAGTTTGCCTTTACTACCTGGTTTGGTGCCTGTTTTCTTTAATATAGTGCTACTACTCCTTAGTACTACTGGGTACTAAATATTGCTTTCAGGGCTTTCCAGGGGTATTGTATGTTTGTATGCTCAACCTGGTGTTTTTTGGGAAAAGGCTGAAGCAAAGAACAGAAGACCCATCCTAATCCGCAGCTACTACAGGGGTAGCACTACACTAATATAAAGTTATAATTACATATCCCAAGACAAAAGTTCATTGGACTTTAAAACAGTCTATCAGTGACAAACTCCTCAAATCCTAACATTCTATTGAAAAGCTCAATACATATATAGAGGCTTCTCCAACCCAAATCTGAGAGATGTCCAAACATAATTGAAAGCTGTGATACAAATGAAAGGACAGTTCGGACAAATTTCTGGACTGGTTATCAACTGGTATAAATCGGCTCTACTACCGATAGATCCACTCGCTAGCCACATACCACTTGATATTCCTAATTTAAAGGTAGTCAAAAAATTTAAGTATTTGGGGGTCTGGATTGCCAGAGATATAAATTTGTATCTTAATGACAACCTAGCCCCCCTATTGCTAAAGTTGAAACATAAGGCAGATATCTGGAGCCGTCTCCCCCTGTCAGTGACGGGGCGCTGCAACCTAGTTAAGATGATATGGTTGCCCCAGATTCTATATCTTCTCCATAACTCTCCAATATGGATAGGCCAGAAGTGGTTCAAAAGAATATAATCCCTATTTAGAGACCTAATTTGGAGAAGTGGGCAACCTAGAAATAGCTTACAAACGTTGCAGCTGCTGCTCAGGGAGGGGGGTATGGCAGTTCCACACCCCAGATTATATTTTTTGGCAACCCAGCTACAGCATTTAGCAGGGGGTGGTGCATCTAATGGATAACCCTAGTGGCAGGTTGATGTTGATAGGGTGCCCGCATAGCACACATATTGAGGCTTTAGAGGCAAATTAATTTATTTCACATTGCCCAACGATAAAATTAATTGCGAAAACATGGCAAACAACAAAGGCCATATTGGGATACCAAGGAATATCATAACTGGCTCCCTTGTGGAATAATAAAAATCTAGCTGAGTTGAGTGGCATTGAGAGATTAAGGGAATGGGAGAACCAAGGTATTAACCGACTGAGTCAATTATTTGCAGGCAATGCTATAAAATCATTCTCAAACTTGAAACAGAATTTTAACTTGTCAAATAGCTAGTTTTATAAATATCACCAGGTCAGGCATGCAGTCCAGACCCAGTTCAGATCTCAAACAATTCAATGGATCCAGATTCCTATCTTGGCACAAATAATGACTCTGGACTTGTCTAAATGGTTAATTTCTCGATTGTATGCCAGGCTTGGAGATAGAATAATAGATCGTGCCGCCCCTACTCAGAATAGAAAAAGTTGGGAGGGAGATGTTGGGCCATTGTCCACTGTGGAATGGGACCGGATTCTTAGACAAGCAATACTTGTCTCAATTTCCCCCTTACAAAAGGTATCACACCTCTATTTTTTTTATAGAGTATATCATACTCCTAAGAAAATGTTTAAACTGGGATGGTGGGACAATGACCAGTGCCCTAGGTGCGGGGCACCTGGAGACTTTATGCAGATGTTTTAGAAGTGTCCAAAGGTATTTCAATAGGTATTTCAATATTCAACGGAGATTGTAGAGGAGATCAATAAAACTTAAGATTACACTAGAAACTACGGTCCAGAACTGCCTCTTGGGTTTATTAGAGGGGTGTAGTGCCTCAAAGGACATCGCTGAACCAGTATTAAGGTGCCTATTCCAAGCGAGGAAATTGATTGCCCAACATTGGCAGTCACATCAGCCTCCGCTAGCGGAGACCTGGTTAGCGACTGTCAATTCAACAATAGGGAACGAGCGAGTGTTTTTTATTTAACAGGGCAACCATAACAAGTTCAAAAGGATGTGGGGGCCTTGGCTGGAGAATCTGGGGCTCCCCCTATAGGTTGGGAGGAAGCCACAGTAACAGATGCAAATGCCTCCTAAAGCTAACATAGCTATCAATAAAATGTGGTGCTAATAGGGTGTAAACCAAGTGGTGTAGAGATGGGGGGGGTGGTTAGGGGAAATGCAAGGGGATGAGAATAGTGGTAGTAAATAACAAATATAGATATTATATTATATATTGCAATTTATGTCTCACTGTATAAATAAAGACAAAGTATGTAAATAAAAAAAAAATGAAAGTGAGAGAAGGGGGGGGGGCGTGATGCGATGGAGGGGCCGGGTGTGATGCAATGGAGGCTTAGTGCAGCATTGGCGTCCTTCAACGTCCGATGCGGGAGTGTGTTTAAAAAGCTCAATATTTGCTGCTGCAAGTTGTCGGAGGGACACAAGAGCAAAGAGGGGCATGCAAGAGGTTTGGTGGCACAGGCATTTACTATTCACATAAGGCTGAGCATTAATATGAGCAGCAGTGACTGGACTATTGCTCAAGCAGTGGATGCGATCCTTCTGGTAGTGCCTCTGCTTTTGTGAATCAGGCTATGGTCAGAAAGAGACTAGAAACACCCCAAAGAGGGCTCAGGAAGGACTTCTTCAGCCGTAAAAAAGTCTAGAACCATCACTAAAAAAGGCATCCTCCCCTGAGAATTCTGAAGTGGCTGGTCAGAGTGAGCTATCAGGGCCGTCAGGTGTTGCAACTGCTTTCCACACTGCAGCCCCTGTCTTTATTACCAAAGAGGTTTTTTCCTTAACCATATTAGGATTGGAGCAGAAAATTGATGCTTTAAGAATGGGACCTATTTTTGAATATCCGCTTTTTTCGCATAGAGTCAATCCGATCAGTAGTCTCCATTCTACAAGGTGGAGAACTTCTAGCGTCAATCGACATCAAGGATGCTTATCTCCATGTACCTATTTCTTTATCGTACATCATGGGACACAGAGCCTTAAGTAATTACTTGATGGGTTATAGGCTACCTGCAGCTGTTGACACTGGTAAACCCAATTAAGGAAGTTTACTCCCTATATAGCCCTCCTCCTTCCAGGAGTACATCAGTTTTTCACCAGTGTCTAAAGGTGTTGGTCACGAGTGAAGTTGTGCTCTGTGGAGCTCCAGGAGGGATCCATGCTGGATTTAAATAGCCTTTATAGACCAGATCCATCCAAAATGCCACTGAGATCTAAAAGGATGGTACCTGGGGTCTCGTATCCGAAGCACGAGGCTTTTCCTGTAACGCCTCTCTTTGTAGGGCTGGACCCCAGGAACCCGGGGCTTAGGTCTTGCTACATTACCTAAACTTCCTAATGGGGTGCTTTACAGGTCCAGGGCAACAGGGTTGGAACCCTGTTTTAGGGCCCCAGTCCCTGAAGGTTTGTTACACAGCCCGCTGTGAAGGTTGGATTGTTTGTTAATTCAGCAAATCCTGCGGCAAGGATAAGGTACAGAAGAAACTTAGGTATTAAAAATATCTATGTATTTCTTCCATTAGGGAAAAAAATTTTTCATGCCTTAAATTTCCACCAGAGTCTATGCACATACCTTACTCTGTTGTCTTCACTGTAAGCTCAGTCCGTGTGTGATTGCAGCAGCGTGCTGAGGGAGACTCTGCAAGGTAAAAGACAGCTGCAAAAGTGTTTTCTTCTCCCTGATGGGACCAGAGGGTTAAGGGGACAGCAGCACTGTACCCCCTTACATTACTCCCCCACCGCAGGGGGTTCCGGAGGACCTGATAATACCGCTTATTGTTTTAACTGTGGCTGATTTTACTTTTGTTTGAGCCTGCTCCTGGATGGGTCCCTGCTCCCCCCCCTCGTGTTGGGTCGGTAGACCCGAAAACGCTACACACCAGCGCGGGAACATTTTAAAAGTAAAAAGGGGCAGAATTCATTCTTGGAGGGGGCGGGGCCTAAGCACAATGCTGTGAACGTCCACGAGGACACACAGCAGGCTAAAAACAAATACAACAGAGCTATGACAGTCTCTCCTCTGCTGACGAGGAGGAAACAAGCAGCCTGCAACACAAGGACACAAGAGCTGTTGGACAAACTGGTATTCCTGATATTGGACCAACACCTTTTTTCCAGCACTAGGCTGAATTTTATAGCGGCTTTAAATGTCATGACTATTTTCAGCGATTAAGTGCAATTTCCATGCTGTCATCCTCTCCTGAATTACCAGTTATAGCAAGCCAGGGTGAGCCATTTGGAACAAATTGATGGTGCAACTGCTGCTCACATCTCAGTCCCTGTATACATGACTGAAGATGTCCTTTCCTCCTCCCTGCAGGGTCTGCGGCTCCCTGTGGCTTTAATTGCATCTTCCATTCAAATGGATAGGAAGCATGCTTGCTCCATGAGGTATTACCCTCAGTCGATCAGGAGGAAAAACAAACTGATGATTCCTCTGCCGAGGAAACAACAGTAGATGAGCCTTTTTCAGCATCTCAAATCTGAGGAATTGCTTATATAAACTCTTACGGAGATGGTTATTCTACTTTCATGCTACCCCTAATGGAGTCTCCGCCGTTACACTCTAGAGGAAAATCTCAGAGTCAGACCCAGGCTCAAAAGAAGTCCTGGGGTCGGAAACCTGCAAAGTAGAATCCTAAAGCCTCATCATGAAGAAGCAATACCCCTCACCAAGGTGGGGGAAAGACTTCTGCAGTTTTAAGAAGTCTGGAAAGCAAGAAATTCAGGACAAATGGGTCATCTCCACGGTAACGCTGGGGTACAAGCTGGAATTTTGGGACTTTCCTCTGTCTCGCTTCCTGAGGTCAAGCGTTCCCAAAGATCCAGAGAAAGGACAATCTCTGTTTCAAGCACTAGACTGATTAATATCTCAAGGGGTGATCATACAGAACCCCACAAAGGAGCAAGGTCTGGGCTTTTTATTCAAATCTTTTCATGATACCAAAACCAAATGGAGACATCAGACCCATTCTAGATCTAAGAAATCAAAATCAGTTCCTGTAGATCCGCTCCTTTCGCATGGAGACTATCAGGTCAGTAGTTTCTTTCCTTCTAGGAGGGGAACTTCTGGCATCAATCGACATCACCATACATCATATCTGCATGTTCCTATATTTCCCGCTCATTAAAAGTTTCATGCAGTTCGAGTTAGAACAGCAGCCTTTTCAATTTGTGGCACATGCCCCTTGGGCTAGCCGCAGCACCCTGGGTGTTCACCAAAGTGCTGCCCCCACCTCTAGCCAGGTTAAGGGCACAGGGCATAACAGTTGTAGCCTACCTAGACGATCTATTGCTAATAGATCAGTCAGTGGCTTGTTTTGGAGCAAAGCGTACGCACTACAGCCAACTATCTTAAAAGTTGGGTTAGAGTCTCAACCTACAGAAATCTTCCTTAAATATCGCTAAAAAAGCTGGAGTACTTGGGTCTGATCATAGACACAGCCCAGGAAAGGGTATGCTTGCCTCAGGCAAAAATCAACTCCATAAGAAAGTTGTTACAGATTGTCAGGTCAAATGGTGATCCCTCCATTCGCCTTTGCATGAGGTTGCTAGGAACTATGGTGGCTTCATTCGAAGCAGATCCCTATACCCAGTTTAATTGAATACTCTTTCAAAACAGTATCTTGTCTGTTGGAACAAAGCAATTCAAGCTTTAGACATGCCAAAGCAGCTGTCCCCAAGAGTGTCCCAAACCCTCACTTGATGGTTACTAACCTAGAATTTGCTGAAAGGAAAATCCTTCAGACCAGTCATCTAGAAAGTGGTAACAATGGATGCCAGCCTTTCAGGCTGAGGAGCAGTACTAGGAAAGACAACTGTCCAGGGACAGTGGTCAAGAACCAAAAAGAACCTTGTCCATCAATATCCTAGAGATTCGGGCAGTACGTCTAGCTCTAAAGACCTGGACTTTCAGGTTACGGGATTGTCCTGTCAGGATTAAATCCGACAATGCCACAGCTGTGGTCTATATCAATCACCAAGGGGGCACCAAAGGTCTCTCAGTGCAGAGAGAGGTGAACCATATTCTAACTTGGACAGAAAGGAATGTTCCATGCCTATGGGCAGTCTTCATTCCGGGAGTAGAGAATTGGCAGGCAGACTACATGAGTTGCCAGCAGTTATTCCCAGCGGAATGGTCTCTTGAACCCGACATATTTTTCGCTGTTTACCAAGGATTTGGGATTCTGGACTTAGATCCTCTAGCGTCCAGGTCCAACATGAAGTTAGTCAAATTTGTGGCCAGAACAAGGGATCCATTCGCATGCAGAACGGATGTGTTGGAGACCCCATGGGATCAGTTCTCACTGGTCTATGCATTCCCCCTATTCAGTTGTTGCTTCAACTTCTTTGCAGGATCAAGCTG
Organism: Lithobates pipiens; assembly: GCF_037356315.1. NCBI lineage: Eukaryota > Metazoa > Chordata > Amphibia > Anura > Ranidae > Lithobates > Lithobates pipiens. The sequence continues at coordinate 484,529,891 of NW_027507748.1, forward strand.
GAAAGAAATCTAGTAATTCTGGGGGCACCAGCATGGCCCAGAAGGTCATGGTATGCAGAAATTGTAAAGATGGCAGTGGAGGGCTCATGGTCCCTCCCACTATGGCCAAATCTGCTCTCACAGGGACCAATATTCCATGCTACCTTACGGTCTCTAAATTTTAAGGCTGGGCTATTAAAACCACATTCTGAAGAAACGTGGGCTTTCCGGGTCAGTTATCTCAACTTTGATTAATGCAAGGAAGCCAGCTTCCAGAACTATAGAGTCTGGAGGGCTTATGTTTCCTGGTGTGAATCCAAGGGTTGGCACCCTCGGCAATAAATCATAGGCAGAAATTCTTTCTTGCCTTTCTACAAATAGGGATAGAAATGAAACTGAAATTGAATACTATTAAAGGCCAAGTCTCTGCTTTATCGATCATATTAAAAAAAAAAACACTTGCTACTCATTCTGTAGTCTCGCTTTTTATACAGGGGGTAACGTGGCTTATTCCACCCATCAAACCTCCCTTGAACCCTTGGGACTTGAACTTAGTTTTGTCTGTGTTACAAAAAACAGCCATTTGAACCAATACAGCATATTCCCCTAGTCCTTCTAACAAGGAAGTTATTTTTGGTTGCTATATCCTCAGCAAAGAGGGTTTCGGAATTGGCTGCTCTTTCTTGTAAAGAGCCATATTTGAATTGTCATGGGGACAGAGAGGTGTTACGCCCTTGTCCAGACTTTTTTTTTAATCAAACGTGGTTTCAAATTTCATCTGAACCAAGATATTGTCCTGCCATCCTTTGTTCCAAAACCATGTTCCAGGGAAGAAGAGTCACTACATTGTCTTAATGTGGTGAGAGCAGTGAAAATCAATTTTTAGACAACTGCTCAGAGTCGTAAGACTGATGTCTTGTTTATTCTGCCAGAGGGTCCTAAGAAAGGACAGGCAGCGTCAAAATCCTGAACTACTTGAGTCACCAGCAGTTGCTCCCGGCAAAATGGTCTCTTCATCCTGAAATTTTTCTGGCAATATGTAAAAAATGGGGAATTCCAGACATGGATCTGTGTGCATCCAGGTTCAATAAAAATAATCGACAATTTTGCGCCAAGGGCAAAGGATCAGATGCAGAACAGATGCCTTGGTGTTCCCGTGGAATCAGTTTTCACTGATTTATATATTCCCTCCTGTTCTGCTGCTTCCACAACTTCTTCACAGGATGAAGCAGGAAGGGAAGGTGGTGATTCTTTGGCCCCAGCGTGGCCCAGGAGATCTTGGTATGCAGAAATCATAAAGATGGTGGTAGGGGCCCCATGGACCCTACAGCCACAGCCATACCTTCTCTCACAAGGTCCAATATTCCATCCTACCTTACAAATGCTAAATTTAATGGTTTGGCTATTGAAACCCACATTCTGAAGAAGCGTGGGCTGTCAGGTTCAGTGGTGTCTACTCTGGTTAATGCAAGGAAGCCGGCCTCCAGAGTAACTTATTATAGAGTCTGGAAGGCATATGTTGGCACCCCAGGAAGTATGTCATAGGTAGAATCCTTGACTTTCTACAGATGAGATTAGAAATGAAGCTGGCCTTGAGTACCATCAAGGGACAGGTTTCAGCTTTATCGGTATTATTTCAGTGACCACTTGCTTCGCACTCTTTGGTTAGTAGCTTTATTCTGGTTAAGTTTCCTCTGAACCCTTGGGACTTGAATTTAGTCCTGTCGGTATTACAGAAACAGCCTTTTGAGCCAATACGACATATTTCCTTGGTCCTTTTGACAAGGAAACTCATTTTTCTGGTAGCCATAACTTCTGCAAGAAGGGTATCAGAGTTGGCTCCTCTTTCTTGTAAAAAAACATATTTAATTATGAACAAGGATAAGGTTGTATTATGTCCTCATTCTAACTTTCTACCAAAGGTAGTATCAGGTTTTCATTTAAACTAGGATATTGTTCTACCTTCATTTTCCCCGGGACCCTGTTCTGCAGAAGACCTCAGACTCCTCCTTTAGTTTGCCTGCCTCGGGCTAGCCAGCCCCAAGGCATCACAGTTGGGTGGATCTGCACCCCAGGCCATAGCCTTCCTGGGGGCTGGTCAGGAGGACCAGGACCAAGTAATCAGCACATCATACTGGACCAGAACCCCGAACCATGTGACGTCCGTATCTTAAATAACTTCTCCCAGAGGGCACAGCGAGAGGGCCACTCCCACTGACCTGACTCTGAAAAAGAGTAATTTAAGCACCTAACCAGACCATAGTTCCGCACCTGCAACCAGAGACAGTGCTCCTTGCGGTCAGGCTGAACATCTCACAGTCTAGTCAGACTGACACAGAAGTCAAATTTAGGCAAATAGACCCAAACCAAACTAGTTTGGGTAAAGTTTTAACTTTGAAAAACATAGCGTGTGCTCTTCAGGAGCCCGGCGCTACACACACATATACATATATATATATACAGCGCATAGGGGAGAAGAGGCTGCAGGGACTGATCTTGACATGCAGAGAAGCCTACAGAAGAAGAATCGGGTAAGTAAAATTACTTTACCAAGTCCCCTAGACATAAATGAGCAGTTGGCCCTTGAAGTTTGGGTACAGCCCCACTGCAAATAAGAAAATTTTGGTTTACCAGAGTTCAGCTTTAACCAGCTCCTGGCTACCCACAGTATATTTATTGCAGGCAAGTAACATGGGCAGGCTGGATCATGTACATGTACGTCATCCAACTTGTTCCGGCCTTAGGGCACAAACGCTCTCTCCCACCGATCTGTGCTGTTATTCGCTACGAGCATACGTTTTTCAGCAGATTCCACCCAATGATTTTGGCCAGGCTGTAGCAATCATAGAATAGAGCCCTGTGTTTACAAACACACAGGACTCTGTACACAGATCAGTGATCTAACTTTCTTCTCCCTACAAGGCAGGAAGAAAAAACAGCCAGATCTGTAAGTCAAAGCAGCATATATTAGTCACATTACATTTGTTAGGCACAGAGATAACCCCTTGATTGCCCCTAGATGTTAACCCCTTCCCAGCCAGTGCCATTAGTACAGTGTCAGTATACAGTATTATATCTGATCACTGTATTAGTGTCACCAGCAATGTCAGTGTCTGTTAGTGTACCTTCCAGCAAGGGTCTCTTAGCACCTGATTGCCTGCCATACTTTTGCAGTCCAACAATAAGTCATTGATTAACGCTATTACACTATAGCATCTATAGCTGCGTAAATTCCAATATAAATGCCATTGTTTGTAGACACATTTTTTACCAAAGACATGTAGCAGAATACATTTTGGCCTAAATTTATGAAGACATTTTTTTTTTTTATTTGATATGTTTTATAACAGAAAGTAGAAAATATAGTATTTTTTTCAACATGTTCTGTCTTTTTTCGTTAATATAATAAAAATAAAAAATCCAGTGGTGATCAAATACCACCAAAAGAAAGCTCTATTTGTGTGAAAAAAATTATATGAATTTTATTTTCGTTCAGCAAGAATGAGCAATTGCCAGTTAAAGTAGAGCTGGCCATACATTGATCGAAATTTGGCCAATTCAGTAGGGTCAGGCTGAATTTTGATCCATGTGTGGCCACCGCAGTTGAACAAAAGTTGATCTATCAATCGACTTCAATTGCCTGGCTGGAAAAAAAAGCCACTTGATCTGTGTATTCTGACTGTGTATTCGACCTCCTTGCTATTAGAATACAATCATGCAAGCAGGGAGGAACAATGTATGGCCAGCTTAACCCCTTTCCACCCAATCTATAGCTGAAAGATGGCTACAGCATGGGCTTACATTGCTCTGAGGGCATCCATGGACATCCTCCCCTGAACGTGCTGCCTGTACACCCCCTGCGGTGGGCGGGTGGAGCACTCTGCATTCTTCTGACACTGACCACAGATTGGGGTAAAGGGCCCTTTACCATGCGATCAACTGTATCCAATGACAACTGATCATGATGTAAATATAAAACGGTTATCGGCATTCCTTTTCTCACGCTGACAGCATGAGGAGAGGAGAGGGGAGCTGATAACCAGCTTGTGTGAAAGGGAGATCTACACTGATAATCAAGGCCGGACGCCGCAGACTAGGCCTCGTCTAGAGGCTCCTGCCCACAGCTCCTCAGGACCGGCGTGGTGTCCATAAAAAAAAACTCAATTGGAATCGTGAATCGAGTTTAAAAAAAAATCACAGGTTTCTTTATTTTATTTTTTTTGAAAATTGCCCAGCTCTAATATATATATATATATATATACACACCATACATATACACACACACAGTATATTATATACATATATATATATATATATATATATATATATATATATATATATTGTAAAGTCTGGGGATACTAGCTCCGCGGGACCAAGTGCATAAACCGGTATAAGGTGAAACCGAAATACATTTATTTATAATTAAATCAAAAATAAAGCTTTTCTTCAGCATACAAAAATGTAAATTAAAGTCCGCTTATCTTCAGCACAAATAATAAGAAAAGAAAGCACCTACAGTTCTGTAGTCAGGTCTTCACCCAAAAGTTTTTAGAGTCCTTACAAAGATCTTTTTGCAGCCTCCAAAGCAGCAAAACAGCAACACAGCAACACAGCAACACAGCAACACAGCTCCTCAGACAGGTGTTCATCTCCTTCTCCTCCTCACTGCCACCTCTCTACTACTTCCTGTCTTATGGGCTGTCTTCTTGGAGGTCCTGTGTGCCGAATCCCTGTGGTCAGGGAGTTAGGCTCTTTCCCACCCAAATGTCACTTCAGAGCCCCCCAAATTCCGGGTCCCAACTATCTCTCTTAATATAGAGAGGACTGCGAGTCAGTCCTCTCCTAAAACTATCCCCGGAATTTGTCACTCATTTTTGGATGACCCCCTGAGGCCTACCAGGACTCCCTTAAAGGGACCACAACCCGAATATAGGTGCTACATAGCACCCATCCAGGACCCAACCTTGGTGTCCTGTACAATATATATATATATATATATTCATATACACACACACACACCATACATATACACACATATACACAGACATAAGCACTTTTCACCCAAAAATCTGCCTAAAAAACACACTGCTGCCCCATCTCCTGACATGCTGGGACTTGTAGTGCCCCAGAAGCTCACAGACACTTTAGGTGGTAATGGGAGAGAGGAGGGGACGAGTATGAGTAGGCAGGGTAGCAGAGATTGGGGGAGAAGTTCAGAACATCCTTCCTCCAGAAGCATGGCACTTCTCACACAGAAAATCGAACAGCTTCAGAGCCCTGCTAGAGGAAAAAAAACATACTCCCCCTCCCTCCTGCTCACTAGATTAAGCCACTGATAAAAATACACTCAAACAAGCTTACCTTCCAGCAGGTTGCAGCCCTTCCCATACTGCACGCTGTGTCCCCTCCTCCAGCTGTTGGCAATCTCCTGCTCTGAAATCAAATGTGCCTCAGAGAGGAAGGGATGTGTACACTGTTTCCATTGGCTGAGGAGGCAGTACAGAGGCGGGGCATCTATAGCTTAATTTTTTTTACAGCAAAATGATGTCGGCATGGGACATTTCAGGGACAGATGTAAAAAAACACAGATTTTTACATACTGTCCCTGCTTTTACTGTGGCTGGCCACTCTGATGGTGCCCCCTAGTGGCATTGGGCCCTCGGTCCATGACCAAGTGCCAGAATGGTCAGTGCGCCCCTGCATCATGTGCATCTCCTCACTTAAATACATGTCCGATTAATTTAGATACAGTATTTTCAGTTGATGTCGTACCAGTGGATTATGTGGATCACAGTGAGATGTTATCCACCTTGGGCTTTACATTGGAAAAACAAATACGTACATGGTGGGATATCTGTACATTTGAACAATATTTGAAAGATAAAATTATTATGAGAGGCCTGAGGTGGGAGGTGTTTCCGCAGGATGGCTTAACAGATGAGGGATCCATGAATGAATGGATGGATTTTTTTTAATGGTGCAGGCTTTAAACTGCAACAGCTAATTCTGAAGAGAAAATAACACAAAATGAAACTCTTGGAAGCAAAAATATCTGACTTGCAGATGAAGTTAGACCCCATTAAAAACACACCACAAGCTTTAAATTTTAATGTTGAAATTAAGAAAAAATTGGAAAAAGTAGACAGAGACACACAAAAAAAGAAAAGTAAAAAATATCAAAGAGATAGGGAAGATTTTAGAACTAATAATATCTATTTGTGGCAGTCCAATTATATAGACAGTAGGGACTCGTTACAAAATTCCGGTGCACCTTTTGCTCAAGAGGCACAACCTTCAAAGGTGGATATGGAGCCCCGAACTCCAACCTGGTCCTTTGTGCCCCAATCTAAGCCAGTAAAGGGAAGGGGTGGGTCAACAAGGATCGAGGGGAAAAAAAAGTTTAATGGTTCAAATAAGAATACAAAATTAGATGGTAATGAGGTGAATGTACAACACCAGGGTTCATATACTGGAACTAATTACCAGGGTGCATATACTGGAATGAATTACCAAGTTGTACCACCCATGCAGACATTCAAATGGTAATAGGGGACACCCTATTTCCATGCCTAGTAAAGAGAGATTTCGGAATAAACAATGGGCCGAAGAACAATCACAACAGAATAGGGACTACTATCAGAACAGCCCCCGACCTAATTATCAACATTAATATGCCAATAGAAGTCATTGGAGTCCATATCCGATTCCAACACAGAATCGATATGAAGTGTTAAATCATTATAACACTGATTTACCCACTAGGAACAGGTTTTCTTTTTTTGGAATGAGGGGAGGGATAAGGGGTCAGAGAGGGAACCGGGCCACAACAATGCCTTAAGGGGAAACAATTTACCCAAGGAACAGGGATGGTGGAACCCTCCAGAGTGGGAACAACCCCCTGCCCCTATGGGGGTAAGAAATTTACAAGGTACAGAGGTAAAAGAAGGGGATTCAGAATCCAAAAAAAGAAGACGTGAAACAGAGTAGAAGGGATTTATAATCTAGCACAGATAGATCTGAATGATAAAGAAATTAATATATTAAATGCTGGGCTTAAGTGCGTAGAAAATACATCTATAAATTAATTTAAGGTTTATAAAGATATTTTTTGGGTGTTAATGCTGATACAAGTAAAAGGAAAAAAGACTATGTAACTTTGGGAGTGGACAGTGGACTTAAAAACAAATCTTTATTTAATCCTCAACAACCATCGAATAAACATGTGGATGTAGTTAAGAGGATGGTTCTGAAAGATGTGGAGAAATTAGCTCCCAAGAAGCAGGTGAAGCCAAGGTACATTGAGGAGGGGTTGAAATCCCTTGGGTCCAGGAAGGAAGTGATTATTAGACCTTCCAACAAGGGAGGAGGAGTAGTAATCTTAGATAGGTCATACTATCATACACAATTGACGGATATGCTGTCGGATCGGAGCACTTACATGAAGCTTGGTAAGGATCCGACTTCGGATTTTCACAAAGATTTGGCCAACTTAGTAGAATATGTATATGATATGCGGATCCTAAATACTAAAGAAAAGAGGTATTTAGTACCAAGTTTTGCACGTGTACCGACCGTGTATACATTGCCGAAGGTACATAAGGACCCAATTAATCCACCTGCTAGGCCTATAGTTAATAGTATCAATTCCGTATCTGCTCGTGTGGGACAGTATTTAGATTATTTTTGGCTAGCACAAAAGCATATTTGAAAGATACCAGACAATTTTTACAGCTGTTGAGAGATCTGAACATTCCAAGAGAAAGTGATGTATTTTTAGTCATGGCTGATGTGGCATTATTATATACAATAATTAATCATGATGATGCCCTATTACCTTGAATTGGGCTTTATGCAAAAGGGATGACTTACCTTTTTTGCAAAATAAATTTTTGGTTTTTTTATTGGATTATTGTTTGAGCCACAATTCTTTTTGGTATGGTGGCCAGTACTATATGCAAACCAAAGCTGTTGCAATGGGTGCGAAATTCGCCCCATCCTTAGCCAACTTGTTCATGAGTAAGTGGGAAGATAGGTTCATATATAAAAATCTGAGAAAAGAGCTATTTTTTTATAAAAGATATATAGATGACCTATTCTTCATATAGGTGGGCACGGAAACTTCTTGGAGTCGTTTATCAGTTTCCTTAATAATAATATTAATAATATTAAGCTAGAGTACACTTGGAATTGTGAATTTATGAACTACTTGGATGTTACAGTGATGCTGAGGGATTATCAGTTGTTCACAAAGTGTTACTTCAATAGTTATCTATCAATATACAGGGGTCATCATCTAGCCTGGTTAAATAATACCCGAAAGGGCAATTTATGAGGGTTCGCCGTAACTGTACACATGATGATGACTACCTCGAGCAAGTGCAGGTATTACATAAACGGTTTATAGAAAAAGGATATAGGCCTGAACGTTTGACAAAAGTGGAAGATGTTTTGTCTACATCACAGGTGGTCTGTTTAACCGATAAACCAAGACATGTAAACAATAAACATGAAGGGGGTTTCATTACTCAATATCATACCCAATATAAAGAAGTAGAGAGCATTTTTAGAAAATATTGGCCTTTACTGACTTCAGATAGGATTTTATCAGATGCAATTCCTGAAGACCCAGTTTTTATATACAAGAAAGGTCGATCTTTTGGTGATATGATCCTCAAAAGAATTATAGACCCTCCCATTAGGCCCAATATGTTTGGTGAATCTTCCGTTTTGTTTTGCCTGACGCAGGTGCATTTCCTGCAGACAGGTTCACACCAGATTATGTGGTTTTACCGAATTCCAAGGATTTTTTATTGTGTATGACGACACATGTCATTTACGCTCTCCTTTATCCATGTAAAATGTTGTACATAGGACCATTCAGGTCTGCAATTTTGGGGGATAGAGAAGCTGACTGGCGTGGATGCAATAAAGTTCGGAAATTATCCAAATGTGAAACGAAATGGATATTTCTTGATGATACATTATGTCCAAAAGGAATGAATGTAGAACTAGATTTAAATGGTTTTATTAGTGATTTTTAACATATAGATACATATTTTATATTTATATCTTATTTAATTTTATCCATTTATTAGTATTTTTTTTTCCATATATGTATCTTGCATATGGGCGTTTTTTATGGGGGTTAAATTGATCGATATATATTATTTGTTTAACTGGCATACAGTTATAGAATTGGCATATAAATATCAGTATTGTTATATTAGAAAATCATTGTTTTGTTGTTCGATCGATTATCTTTGGTGTATTGATCGATCAAATATCTTCTGTGTACTAATACCAATCATAACTTGCCTGATTTAATCGGAAATCCAATGAATAATGAAGTGGAATGAATTGCATAATACACATATTAGAATGTATAGATAAAATCCGGGTTAATACCTATGGGATCATCTCTTATGGTTGTATGTCTTCATATTTTCCGTAATTAATAAATTTTCAGAAAATCAAATTATGTTCCTGCTATGCAAATTGGGAGGGTTAATTTAATGAAGGGACTATTAATCATGCGATTTTGATCGGCTCATTTGTGAAAACATGGTATTACAGTGATTGATGAAAGCGAAACAAATAACTAGGTTTAATTTATTAAGATATAGTTTAATTTTGCCTTTTTAATTATTTGTAATATATTTCAATGATTGCATTGTTGAATGTCTCTGTATAAATCAATTGTAGTATGTATTCTTCCATGATATGATTTTTAAGAGGGATTACATACAGTTCCCGACGAGCAGAGGATGTGGTCCGGTATCACATGACCACTGGGGGACGGGTGTTTCCCTTATGGCATTGTATTTAATGAAGGTTGCTGCACTGCAGCTTCCCTACTAGATGAACAAGCGATACTCTACCCTTCTTGGGAACACCGTGGTGAGCGGTGCAAGGTTAGATTGGATCATACGCCTTATACATTTTAAAGATATGCGCTAAAACAAGATGTCATTTTTGTGAGTGTTGATTTTGGAAAGTTTTTAACAAATAAATATTGTGGATGGGATTACGCTATGTAGCTTTATTGTCTTTTACATGTGCAAGCTATATTGGGGATGTGTATTTAAGTGAGGAGATGCACCTGATGACATGATAAGCACTTGAATCAGCGGAATATATATGGGGGACATGTATGCAAATGAGAAGTTGTATCCGGCTATATGATAAGCGGAGTCTGGTAAGTGCAATAATCATAGGGAATTGCACAGAAGGTGTGGTGGAGGATCAATTGCATGTGTGGTTAATGGACATGGGTTATAAATGTTACATTATTAATTTAAGCACTGCTAATGTTTTAGGAAATCAATCCCTGGTTGGTTTCTTTGGCATATTGTTGACATTGTTGAATTGGTAAGATAGTAGCTGCTATAACTTTTTGAGTTTTTTTACCATGTGGGTAAGCGTTTGTTGGAGGTATTCTGATTCTCGCTCTATTTAAATCTGAACTCATTCATGAGTAGCGCCTGCATATGAACATGTGAGGTATCACCACGATTGGTAGAGTGCGAGCAATAATTCTAGCCCTAGACCTCCTCTGTAACTCAAAACATGCAACCTGTAGAATTTTTTAAACGTCGTCTATGGAGATTTTTAGGGGTAAAAGTTTGTCGCCATTCCACGAGCGGGCGCAATTTTGAAACGTGACATGTTGGGTATCAGTTTACTCGGTGTAACATTATCTTTCACGATATAAATTTGGGCTAACTTTACTATTGTCTTATTTTTTTATCAAAAAAGTGTATTTTTTCCAAAAAAAGTGCGCTTGTAAGACTGCTGCGCAAATACGATGTGACAGAAAGTATTGCAACAACCGTCATTTTATTATCTAGGGTTTTAGAAAAAAATGTATAATGTCTGGGGGTTCTAAGTAACTTTCTAGCAAAAAAAAAACAGTTTTAACTTTTAAACAACACATCTAAAAAATTACCCAAAATTATCAATAGGTGATACTTTAAATGCCTTTGCATCTTGTGATTTTAGATTAAATCATCAAAAAGGACCTAAAATTATTGCTCTTACTCCAACATTCATGGTAAGATTTAACATGTGCGGTGCAATCGTCATTTACATACAGTGGCACATTTGCATTTTTGGATATATACAGTTGCTTTTCATTTTTTTAAATTATTTTTATTAAAATGTCATTATGATTTTTTATTTTAAAATGTATTAATATTACAAGGGGGCTAACAAGGCAGGCAACAGGTCCTCTTTATGGAGACATCAGGAGTCTAGTAGACACCCAATGTCTCCCCTGCCCTCTACTGTAGCTAATGAAGCAAAGATCACACTAGATTAGCTAATTCCCCAGCTACAACAGCCAGTGAATGACAGCTCTGAAACCAGAAATGCCAGCACTGTAAAAGTGTAAGGGTGGCTATATTGTATAGCTGCCTTGGTCACTTTAATGTTACAGTCAGGAATCAGGAGACATGAACTTGTTATAAGCCTTGCATATACTATGCATGTCCAGAGAGACAAAATTGTTAAAGTCCAACTCAAGCCAAAAGTTTTTTTAACCTTACATTTTTATTCAAGGTGTTTCCTAGAAAAACAGGTAAATGCAGTGCTTCTACTCATAATGAAAGTTTAGATAACAGAAATATTTGTATCGTTGCACCTTTGAATGAATGAATGAATGAAATACTTATATAGCGCACAATGCGAACTGAATCGCCTCTAGGCCACCTACAATATACATTGGAGCATGCCTCTGGAAAGAAAAGATTTATCAAGCTCTGCAAATTATGTAATGCAGATTAATTGACAGATCTCAATACATCTGTAATCATGCATTTTCTTGAGGTAGGACAGTCACAGAACATTTATGTTTACCTGCAAAAGCACCATGGAATTTCAAGGCCACTGTCTTTTTAAAATGCTACATGCACCTTTTTTTCTGAGGGCAATTCAAGCAAAGCAGCCCATTCAAATGAATGGGCTTCTGTGCCTGTGCAAACCTACATACATGTTAACCAGGCCTAAAAGAAGCCCATCAAGCAGTGAAACACAGCACTGTCTATGTGTGGAAGATGTCAGCATCGTGCCATAGATCTGATGGCCCATGTTGTCTGCTCTCTAATAAATAACAGCCACAGCCAGGTCAGGCTTTTGAAACTCACTACTACCTATATGGGGAGCCAGGGGAGGAGAAGGACCTACCCTGGCCAGCTGAGCTCCGTTCCGCTCACCATCCACAGGCTCACACTCTGACATCGGCTCTGACGGTCCTGCCCTGAGGCCTCCCGATCCGGGTCCCGATGTACAGGCAACATGCATGGCATTAGACGGGCTCAGAGCATCAGTGGAGCTCACAGCCCTGCCTGCTCCTTGCTTAAGAAATTTGCAGCACAGTGCATGGATGACGGCTGTTGCCTGTGTGGACAGTGGACTGGACTGGTGGTTTTGCAGCACAGATGGGGCTCCTAATTTGTGGGCAGTGCAGACTTAAGGGGCAGCTGCTCGTGCCCCAAAAAAATGACTGGGTCCTTGCCAGCTGCCCCTTTTGCCCCGTGTTAAAGACTGCCCTAGTGACACTGGGGACAATAGTATTGTGTGTTATGCCTTGCCCCATCTCTGGTGCATGCACAATATTTTTTGGGGGAATAATATCTGTGAAGTCTCTCTCATGCAGCCTGCTGACTACATCAGAAGGAAGGTTTTCAGGTGCAGGGTCCTATTGGTAAATAAGGCCTATTACAATCTCCTCTTGTTTAGCAAGAAACCAGGTCCTTTTGTGGACTTAGGATAGAGTTGTAAATGGACAAATAAAACAGGTAACGGGACACTTTTTTGTACTAGTGAATTTATCTTCTGGTTGCCAGCTAGGGTTGCATCGTTGGTCCTTATAAACTACACATCCAATGAATTAATTGTATTCATGTGTGCAATTGGGTTTTTGGACCACACTGTACCTTCCTTGGATTTTGACTTAGGTGTCATGTTGGATGGAAGAAAGAAATACACGTCCCTCTTACCCTTCAATTTAATAGCCAAAATGTCATCAGCAAGCTAACTTCCTCCATTTCCAGCCTTGTGGTCACCCGTCTTTGTGGAAAGCCCTTGCAATTGGTTGCACTGCACTGTACCACAAGCTAGAGTTTGCTGCAGATAAGGACGGCAGACTGATAATATTATTATTATACAGGATTTATATAGCACCAACAGTTTGCGCAGCACTTAACAAAATAAAGGCAGACATTACAGTTGCATTACAATGTGGTACAAGAGGAATCAGAGGGCCCTGCTCATTAGGGCTTCCAATCTAAAAATATATAAAATGTCCACATGTAGGTGGTATCCCTGATGGAATAAGAGTTCCATGAGGTCACATATGTGTACCCTGTGACCCTCCCACAAAGTTTATATAAATGTACCTCGTATCTGGCATGTTTACTGGGGTTATACTGTTTGATACCCAGCCTGACTGTAAAATGGACTGTATGATAGCTTGTCGTTTGTCACATGCAGGGTGATTTCGGGGAGGAAACAGGGAATTGTCATTAAAAATTAGGTATCTTAAAATGATTGTATGTCATATCCTGGTCATAGTGGAGAAACACAGTGGCATATGGTGAATAGGAGTGAAGTACATTTTTTGTGGGGTCTCATATTTAGGGTCATGAAAGATTTTAAATTCAATAAGTGTGATGGGCTGCAACAAAAATGGAAACGCGTAGAGTATTCTAAGCAATTAGTGTGTATATAGATTACTAATGTACTTATGCATTCCGTGTTTTATATGTTTTTCTTATAATACTATTTCAATAAAAAATCTATTTTTGTACTCTATATACTTGATACTTATTGTACGTGCCTAACAATTCCACCACTAGGGGTGTTCTAATTCTTTAGGCAACAAAAATAGAGGGGCATAAAACAGATTGCCAACAATATCAATGTGCCAATAGCAATCCCATTGGTCCACAACTGAATTGAATAAATCTGTGAAAAAGAAATACAAAAAACTGAAGTGGTGTGAAAATAGGGTGATAAGTACTGCTAAATTAGAAGAAAATTATAAAGGATTTGAAGGTGCCTCTGGGACATTAATCTTTTGTGGCTGATGTGACACCCCACTATTATACTTGCCCTTTCATCCGGGTGTACTATGCTGCTGGTGCTTGCCACTTTACCAGGATGTACTATGCTGTTGGTGCGTGCCTGCTCCTGTTCAGATTGCCTGATTCTTTTTGTTGGGACCCTTTCATCCTCTGAATCAATTATTGAGCCACAAATCTTCACATGTTCATATTTAGAATCTGAATCTGACAGTTTCTCTCCACTACTGTCATAGGTCATGCTCAGAATCTGAAAGGCCTCCTCACTTTTGTACTTTTTTTGGACATGATGTTCAGATCGCATTGGTCCTGAGGATACTGTGCTGGTGTGACAGTTATCAGCAACATGGCTGCTTGTGTGCTGTGGTCTGACACTGGTAGAGATGTTGCTAGATGCACCAGTGGCATACTACTGATGTGACGGTGATCAGACACTGGTGTGACAGTGATCAGGCATTGGTATATTGGTGACAGTGGTACAGATGTTGATGGCTGCACTCCTGACACAGTACAGTACTGGCGTGACAGCGATCAGGCACTTCTGTAAGGGTGATCAAGTACTGGTGTGACATAAAACTGGTACAGATATTGATGGTTGCATTGGTGACACTGTACTGGTGATCAAGTACTGGTGTGACGGTGACACTGGTATAGATGACTGCATGGTGACACTGTACTAGTGTAATGATAATGTGTGTGACAGTTAAACTGCTGTCACTAGCAGTCAAGGCACTGTAGATGGCTGCTATAATGTGTGTTTTGCTGTAGCTCTCCTTTCTCTTACACCTCTCTCTGTCTGAGAGTAAGGAGAGCCAATAACTGCAACACACAGGCTTAGTTTAAGTTTGTGATCACTGTGATTGTTCACAGTGATCACATGGTACAGATTAATAGGACCAGGGCTCGAGTCCTGCGGGAACGCGTGGGAACGGCGTCCCTGCACTTTTTTCACAGCAGGAACGCCGTTCCCTTTGCAGGACTAGAGTCAAAAGACCCGAGCCGATCCTTCACTAAGCAGTGATTCCCAGCATCGCCGCATAGTGAAGGATGGCGTCCAGGGGCGGGCTGAGCAGGGGTGTAGGGTGGAAATCCCCCCCCCAGACCGCCTACCTTACGGCCGCGACGCTGTTTGTTTCTTTAGTTTTCCCAGGCTGTGACGTGTGACTGTGTTATACAGTACTAGCCACCGATTGGCTGGCTGCTGCTGCGCTGCACTCTGGGAGTTGTAGTCTGGCCTCACTGAAGTTCCTGGCGGTGGGAGGAATTCAGCAGCGCAGCAGACTACAACTCTCACCTCCCAGGAGCCTCAGCCAGAATGTCACACATGACCTGAACAGTTGTGGGCTGTGACCGGGCGCTAGCTTGAGGAGTGGCAAAGAAGAGAAGTGACTTAGATTTATCACCCCCTCCGAAGAGGTCATGCAAGGAAAGTAAGTACCCATCTTTAACACAGACCCAGACCCTGTCACACCCCCTGCTGACCCCCCACATTCCATGGGCACTGATCAGGCTGCACTGATGATGGGCACTGATGTGGCGGCACTGGTCAGGCTGCACTGAAGATGGGTACTGGTGAGGGGGCACTGGTTAGGCTACACTTATGGGCACTGTCTGCATGGGTGAGGTGGCACTGATCAGATGGCACTGATGGGCACTGTCTGCCCTGGTGAGGAGGCACTGATCAGATGGCACAGATGAGCACTGGTGAGCTGGCACTGATGGGCACTGTCTGCACTAGTGAGGTGGCACTGATCAGGCTGCACTGACGGACCCTGTCTGCACTGGGGAGGGGGCACTGATCAGACTGCACCGATGGGCACTGTCTGCACTGGTGATGTGGCACTGATCAGGCCACACTGATGGACACTGTCTGCATGGGTGAGGCGGCACTGATCAGGCTGCACTGATGGGCACTGTCTGCACTGGTGAGGTGGCACTGATCAGATGGCACAGATGAGCACTGGTGAGGTGAAACTGATCAGGCTGCACTGATGGACACTGTCTGCACTGGGGGGGGGGCACTAATAAGGCTGCACTGATGGGCACTGTCTGCATGGGTGAGGCGGCACTGATCAGGCTACATGGATGGGCACTGTCTGCATGGGTGAGGCAGCACTGATCAGGCTGCACTGATGATGGGCACTGGTGAGGTAGCACTGATGGGCACTGGTGAGGTGGCACTGATCAGGCTGCACTGATGGGCACTGTCTGCACTGGTGAGGTGGCACTGATCAGATGGCACAGATGAACATTGGTGAGGTTACACTGATCAGGCTGGACTGATGGACACTGTCTGCATGGGTGAGGCGGCACTGATCAGGCTGCACTGATGGGCACTGTCTGCACTAGTGAAGCAGCACTGGTGAGGCTACACTGATGGGCACTGTGCATGGGTATTTTCTGTGAAATATATATGTATATGAGCGTATCGTTTTTTTTCTGGTGGGGGAGTGGATCTCGGGTGGGAGTTCCCACACTTTTTTCCCCAGGACTTGACCCCTGAATAGGACCTCAGCTTCCATCATCAGCTTGTTACTCCGGTACTTACATTCCCTGGATCTGTTCTTGGCTGCCTGAAGCCATTTTTTTTTTTTTAACTGTAGTGAGGCTGACAACAGCTTTTTTTAAAAATGGCAGCTTTGCGCAAGTGGTTAAATAAATGATAATTTGCCTGCATTATACATTATACCAGCTTCAGGGTGACTTTGAATTATATTTGGATAAGACTAATCAGTTATCAGATATACCAACTGATTTGAAATTACGTTCCATCTTAATTTCAAATATTACTATGCATGAATTAATTAGCATATTTAGAAGTGTAATTGAGATTTAATTCACATTTTAAAAACTTCATCACATAATAGGGTGTTCAGCTGATACTGTAAATAAATAAAAAAAAGAAAACATGTAAATCAAAACTTAGAATTTAGAATAAAATATCTCTGAGCCATAAAATGTCAAATTTATTAGCTATGCATTCTCTGAGTTTAAATATAAGTTAGATTTCCATTAAGCCTAAATTCACTTTTGAAAATCAAAGTACTCTGGGGATTTTAGGGCTTATTTTTAAAACCTGGAGCACAGTGTTTCTTTTATTTAGGGCTGAATAAAGAATGAAAGCTGACAAAGAATTGGTTACCCTAGATAACAGCCTTATTATATATTTTTGCAGATTTAATTTTTAAGCAGCCCAGTTGACCTTTAGTATACCAGTGTGAGCACATTTGGTTAAAGTATAACTACACTGTCACTATGCATAATACATTTGTATTTGTCCATGTAAGCTATGAAAACATGTCAACGTTACGGGTTACCTTTACTAAAGATAAATCTGCTAAAGAGCAGTATGGGCTAGCTCTGTACACTCTGTTTGGAAACAGAAGACCTACTCTGCATCAGACTGAATGGGCAACCCACTTTCTAGGATCAAATTTTTCAAAGCACAGCAGGATGCACTCAAAGCCTGGAGGAGGCTTTAGGCAATATTGCTGAAAAAAGGTAAGACAACATATAATTTTTAGTGGCTGCAAGAACAAGTACAAATGTAAATTATTTAGTGAAAAGGCAGTATTTTTAGTGGCTGCAAATAGTGGGTACAAATATAATGTGATCATATATATATATATATATATATATATATATATATATATATATATATATAAAATCACAATATTCATACTATATATATAATGGTAAAATAATAACCAAAAGGAAAACAAATTTAACATTGCATTTTACGCACATGCATTTAACCAGTAATGTGGGGTGAGGTCAGTAGCTGGTGAAGCACTGGCTAGTTTCAGAGCCAGATACACACTGGTTGCATGCTCTATGCTGTGAATGTTGGAGCGAGAGCAATAAACCTCTGTAACTTTAAACATGTAGCCTTTAAAAAATGTTAAAGTGTCGCCAATGGAGATTTTTAAGTACTGAAGTTGGCGCCACCCCACTAGTGTGTGCAATTTTAAATGTTAGTGACCTATTTAATTGGCGTAACATAATCTTTCACATTATACAAAAAAATTGGCTAACTATACTGTTTTTTTTATTTTTTATTATTCATGAAACTATTTTTTTTTCCCAAAACGTGTTTGAAAAATTGTTGCGCCAATACCATGTAACATAAAAAGTTGCAACAACCACCATTTTTTTCCTTAGCGTGTCTGTTAAAAAACATATATAATGTTTGGGGGTTATGAGTAATTTTCTAGCAAAAATATGATTTTTACATGTAGGAGAGCAGTGTTAGAATTGGCCTGGCTGGAAAGTGGTTAATTATCATAAGTAATATATAAATAAATATTATAATACATTGATTTTAAGGTAATTTACTATATTTTCAAAAATTGTACTCAAGCAGGTGACTTAACGGACACATTACCGATGTTTGAAGTTATAACTTGAAACCAGTAATTTCACAGTAAATAGATAAATAATAAACCACTTTACCAGGATGTAAATATTAACCACTTTAGCCCCGGACCAATTTTCAGCCTAAGGACCAGAGGTCTTTTTACAATTTTGCACTGCACTGCTTTAACTGGTAATTGCGCGGTCATGCAATGTTGTACCCAAACGAAATTTGCGTCCTTTTCTTTCCACAAATAGAGCTTTCTTTTGATGGTATTTGATTGCCTCTGCGATTTTTATTTTTTGCGATATAAATGGAAAAATGACCGAAAATTTTGAGGAAAAAAATATATTTTCTACTTTTTGTTATAAGAAAAATCGAATAAACTCAATTTTAGTCATACATTAAGGGCAAAATTTATTCAGCCACATGTCTTTAGTAAAAAAAATGTCAATAAGCGTATATTTATTGGTTTGCGCAAAAGTTATAGCGTCTACAAACTAGAGTACATTTTCTGGAATTTACACAGCTTTTAATTTATGACTGTCTATCTCATTTCTTGAGGTGCTAAAATGGCAGGGCAGTACAAACCCCCCCAAATGACCCCATTTTGGAAAGTAGACATCCCAAGGAAATTGCTGAGGGGCATGTTGAGCCCACTGAATATTTTTTTTTGTCCCAAGTGATTGAATAATGACACCCAAAAAAAAAAAGTTTACAAAAAGTTGTCACTAAATGATATATTGCTCACACATGCCATAGTTATATGTGGAATTGCACCCCAAAATATATTTTGCTGCTTCTCCTGAGTACGGGGATACCACATATGTGGGACTTTTTGGGAGTCTAGCCGCGTACGGCACCCCGAAATCCAATCACTGCCTTCAGGATTTCTAAGGGTGCAAATTTTTGATTTCACTCCTCACTACCTATCACAGTTTCGAAGGCCATAAAATGCCAAAATAACACAAACCCCCCCAAATGACCCCATTTTGGAAAGTAGACACCCCAAGGAAATTGCTGAAGGGCATGTTGAGCCCATTGAATATTTTTTTTGTCCCAAGTGATTGAATAATGACACACAAAAAAAAAGTTTGCAAAAAGTTGTCACTAAATGGTATATTGCTCACACATGCCATAGTTATATGTGGAATTGCACCCCAAAATATATTCTGCTGTTTCTCCTGAGTACGGGGATACCACATATGTGGGACTTTTTGGGAGTCTAGCTGCGTACGGCACCCCGAAAACCAATCACTGCCTTCAGGGTTTCTAAGGGTGCAAATTTTTGATTTCACTCCTCACTACCTATCACAGTTTCGAAGGCCATAAAATGCCAAAATAACACAAAACTACCCCAAATGACCCCATTTTGGAAAGTAGACACCCCAAGCTATTTACTGAGAGGCATGTTGAGTCCATGAAATATTTTATATTTTGCCACAAGTTGCAGGAATATTAAAAAAATTTTTTTGCACAAAGTTGTCACTAAATCATATATTGCTCACACATGCTATGGGCATAAGTCAAATTACACCCCAAAATAAATTCTGCTGCTTCTCCCGAGTACGGGGATACCACATGTGGGGGACTTTTTGGGAGCCTAGCCACGTACGGGACCCTGAAAACCAAGCACTGCTTTCCGGATTTAAATATAAAACGATACCAAACAAAACTGTTAGCGATCGCAAGGATCATGCCTGACTCTGCGAACGCTGCAGTTATGTGTTTAGTGTTTTGTAAGTGACAGTGATCGATCGATACTGCACTTGGGTGGGCTGGGCAGAGGGGCAAAATGCAGGTGTCAGCAGGTATCTGGGCTGATCCCGCTAACAATGCGTTTTTTGGAACCCTAAACTGCTGGGGACGCTAGTATAGATCTGATGAGATCAGATATTGATCTGTTCAGATTCTATACCACTACGGGAGGTTTATGCTTTGCGCGTGGGTGTTAGCGGTACTGTTACTAACCTAGCGCTGCCTGGGCGACGCAGACCCTGACCCTAAAACCTAATTGATATCACCCGCCGGGTGATCAGGGGGTTAAACCTTTATTGGGTAATAAATGGTGGGTGCCCTGATGCTATAAAAAGCAAACTAACTAACCAGAGTCACCCGTAACACTTATACGGTGATCACTGGTGAAAGGGTTAACTAGGGGCAATCAGGGGGGTTCAAATTTTTATTAGGTAGTATATCGGGGTACCTAGCGCTATAAAAACCTGGCGGTGAACCTAAAAAAATAACTAGCTACCTAGCGACACTAGCGACACTAATGCAGCGATCAGAAAAATGATTGCTTAGTGACACTGGCAAAAGGGGGTGAAAGGGTTAACTCTAAGGGCAATCAGGGGGTTAAATCTTTATTGGGGGGTGGTAGGGGGCTACCCTGGACCTAACACTAACTGCCCTGACACTTTTTACTTTTACAACTGACACTGAATGCAGTGATCAGTAAATAAATGATCACTGCAATCAGTGACACTGTGACTGGGGGGGGGGGAGGGGGGCGATCGGGGGGGGGAGGGGGTTGTGTGCCTGTGTGTTAGTTAGTGTCAGTGTAGTGTTTGGTGCAGACTTACTGTGTCCTCTCCTCGTAGTCCGGTCAATAAGACCGCCCGAGGAGAATGACATCACTTCCTCCCTGCCTGTGTATACAATACACAGTGGGAGGAAGCTTCTCATTTGCCAGGAGCGATCGAGAGGGGATGGCCAGAAACCAACGGCCATCCCCTCATCCCGGATCGCTCCTGAAGCGAACCGGACCGCCGCATCCAGTGGGAGGGGGTCCGATCGGACCCCCCACCCGCTGGAAGGCAAGCACGTACATGTACGTGCTTGTGCCTGTACATGCCATTGTGATGACGTACGATGGCATGCGGCGGTCGTTAAGTGGTTAAATTACAGTATTATGATAACATATAGCATAATAAATTATTTGGCTTGACTAAAACAGTACCTTTTCAGCAGCAGCAGATCCTCCCTCTTACAGTGAGAGAAAAAAAGTATTTGATCCCCAGCTGATTTTGTACATTTGCCCATAGACAAAGAAATAATCAGTCTATAATTTTAATGGTAGGTTTATTTTAACAGTGAGAGACAGAACAAAAATATCCAGGAAAAAGCATTTTAAAAAGTTATACATTTATTTGCATTTTAATGAGTGAAATAAGTATTTGATCCTCTATATATCAGAAAGATTTCTGGCTCCCAGGTGTCTTTTATACAGGTAACAAGCTGAGATTAGGAGCGCACTCTTAAAGAGAGCGCTCCTAATCTCAGCTTGTTACCTGTATAAAAGACACCTGTCCACAGAAGCATTCAATCAGATTCCAACCTCCCCACCATGGCCAAGACCAAAGAGCTGTCCAAGTATGTCAGGAATAAGATTGTAGACTTGCACAAGACTAGACGGGGCTACAAGACCATCACCAAACAGCTTCATGAGAGGGTGAAAACAGTTGGTGTGATTATTCGCAAATGGAAGCAACACAAAATAACTGTCAATCTCCCTCGGTCTGGGGCTCCATACAAGATCCCACCTTGTTGAGTTTCAATGATCATGAGATCTGTGAGAAATCAGCTCCAGAACTACATGGGACAATCTTGTCAATGACCTCAAGGCAGCTGGAACTATAGTCATCAATAAAACAACATGTTGACTATGACTCCAAGAACAACATCCCCACCATCAAACATGGAGGTGGAAACATTATTCTTTGGGGGAGTTTTTTGCTAAGGGGACAGGACAAATTCACCACATCAAAGGGACGATGCACAGGGCCATATACCATCAAATCTTGGTTGATAACTTCCTTCCTTCAGCCAGGGCATTGAAAATGGGTCATGGATGGGTATTCCAGCATGACAATGACTCAAACACATGGTCAAGGCAACACAGGAGTGGCTCAAGAAGAAGCACATTAAGGTCTCCAGACCTTAATCCCATAGAAAGTATGTGGAGGGACCTAAAGGGTTGAGTTATTAAAGGTCAGCCTCAAAACCTTAATGACTTGGAGAGGATTTGCAAAGAGGAGTGGGACAAAATCCCTCCTGGGAGGTGTGCAAACCTGGTGGCCAACTACAAGAAAGGTCTGACCTCTGGGATTGCCAACAAGGGTTTTGCCAACAAGTACTAAGTCATGTTTTGTGAAGGGGTCGAATACTTATTTTGCTCATTAAAATGCAAATCAATTTATAACTTTTTTGAAATGTGTTTTTCTGTTTTTGTTTTTTTGTTGTTGTTGTTATACTGTCTCTCACTGTTTAAGTAAACCCACTATTACAATTATAGACTGATCATTTCTTTGTCAGTGAGCAAACGTACAAAATCAGCAAGGGATCAGATACTTTTTTTGCTCACTGTAACTGTGTGAGAAAAACATGGGATTATGGGTAAACCATAAACCCATGCTTTTTCCTTCTAGTTAAGAGGTCTGGTCTGGAAGGGAGCATTTGTCTTTTAGACATATGCTTTACCACTGGTCCAAGGCTCCAAGCTGTCTATTGAGCTCAGTGCCTCTGACAAGAAATGAAGAGAGGCACTGTGAGCTCATCATCTCAGTCTGCTGCAAGCAGCATGTGCCAGCTTGGCCACGCTATATGTAGCTTCTGATAGGGTATGCAGGGAGCCCCGTATCTCTGGAACCATAGGTTGCAGGATCCCCAAGTTTTGACCAGTGGTGGGGTAGGATTTCAGTTGCCTACCCCCAAAGCTTGAGCGTTTTTTTTTCTGCCTAACCTTCCTCCTCTGACTGCACGTTCCTGCATTTAACAATACAAAACATAGGGGCATATTAATAAAGCAATTAATCTAAGATTTGCAAACATTCAATGTAGGTGAAGCTTCCAGGTATTGGTGTTTTAAATGATAGTGATTGGGGGCATGGCCACACATTACAAAGCTCTGGCATTAGTGCTGTTCTGAGGCTATACAGTGACAATCAGAAGGATTCCTGAACCAACTCTCAAGCTCTACAGATACCCCCAGACCCAGCGGAAATCATGGGCAAGAGGAAGATCCAAGAATGAAAAAAGAAACAATGAAGATTCCTTCCAGATGATCGAGCAAAGATTCCTTCCAGATGATCTAAGCACCTCCTGCACAACATTTTTAGTGGTTTATCCAGTTGGAAGAGGAACAGGGCTATCATTGCCTGCATCACACAGAAAAAGTACTAGATTGATCAGCACGGCCTTATCAGCTGCTTACAGCCCTTGCAATAATCAAGGCTAAAACATGCTGTGGAGTCCTGTGGTAAGGGACACCAACTTCTGCAAAGTAATAGATTGATTCTGTTCATGATTTCCCCACCTCTGATCAGCTCATTTTAGACCATTAGAAAATCCTAAAAGAAATGCCAAAATTCCTCTGTGGCACCTTTCAAAAAGAGACAATTTCATTTTTACACCAATTTAGCAATAATCTGAATGAGCTAGAACACAGAATTAGTCATTTTGAAAACAAGATGGGAGAGGGAATGCAGGAGTCCATAATGACTTAGGTCAGCCATACACGGTCCGAAGCTCAGCCAGTTTAGCAGGAACTGGACAAGATTAGAATTGTTAATGGGAAGGCTGAATGTACCAAGTTAATCTATCGATCAACTTGGGTACAACCAACCTGCCAGATTCTCTTGCAATTATCGGTAGCAGTGGCTATAGCCGTTAGCGATAATCACTTCCTTCTCCCAGTGAGGATTCCCCTATCAGCATTGCCTGTGTTGATTGGGGAATCGTGCAAATTCCTTTCCTGCAACCCATGGTTGCAGGAAAGGAATTCACACTGTGTATGTGTACGCCTTGGTAGACGCTCACAAAAAACGAACAGGGGGTTGGGCGGGTAAATATCTCAAGAAATGATTGCTACTTTATTACCTTCTACTTCTCCATATGAAGTAATTATCAACAGAGAATTCCTATCACTCCAGTGTACTTTTTCATGTGAAAACAACAACTAATGAAAATGGAGAGAAGCATCTCTCCACTATCAAGTCCCTGTATAGTAGGGTTGCCACCTCATCCCCTTAAACCCAAACACCTTTGAATTACACAGGTTCTGAGGCTAATTGAATGCAGATAAGGCACCAAGTGAGTTTAATTAACACCTTAATCAGCCACAGCACCTAAGTAATTAATATGTGTTCGGGTTTAAAGGGATGAGGTGGCAACCCTACTGTATAGTGATCTAACTCAGGTCCCAGTCATGGCCACTAAAAACCTGTGGCCTATTACTAAAGTCCCACAGAATAGCAAAATACCATACCTCTGGGGTTACCCAATCAAACTGGTGATTGAAAATAGTAATATGCATGTATTTCACAAAGTTAAGGTTTATCTCTATTTTTACATTTTATTTTTAGTAGAGTACTGCTGTATGCTGTATGGGTGTTAGAAAATCTAAAGGAGATTTTATAGGGGGGTTGAACAGTTGGATTGTAATGTATGTGGCCATCTTCACAGTGAATGTTTATTATTTGAAACCCCAACATTTTAGTAAAGATTTTCACATTGATTTTTATTTCTTTCATTTTCTAGGAAGAAGCAACCAGTTACACCAATATTAGTTTTATGGTTTCTAAGGATTCTCGTACTGGCCGTTGCTCTAGGCATTTTATGGAGACATTAGAAATAATTAGGTTACAGGGGAAATCATTCATGCAATGAGCTCAAAACTAATTAAAATATTTCTTTGATTTAAGCTTCTTTTGTTTATCACCCATAATCCCATTGTTGGGTAGGATTTTGTGTGTTACAACTCACAGCAAATTGTTACTTACAGAAATCTCTTAGTGGAAAAGCAACCCTAAATATCCCGTTAGCTTCTGCAGAATTTCTTATTATGAAGCAAACTTGTTACAAGTAAGAAAGAAAAATGTAGAGTTTAGTAGAAAAAAAACAAACAAAGAAGATGTTTAACTTGCATTGCAGGTACCATTGGGCTAATGGTGGATAGCCTTTCTATAGATATGAACTGGGATTCTCCTGTACATGCATGGACCTGGCCAAAAGACTTTTCAAGTGCTATGCTGCTCCAAGTTGCTCTCACGGTGAAGATCTAAAATGAGAGACGCGTAAGTGTAGGGTTTTTGGAATGAGGGTTAATTAATTGATAACTGTTCTGAAAGTACAATTTTCATTTAATATAAATAATGTCACATTAAAGGTAATTATTTTTTTTTAGAAGTGTATTACAACCAATTATAATTGTAAACAATATTGTGATTTTTTTACTTGTTACTGTATCCAGCAGTGCATATTGCACAAGGGCATAGATCTCCTCAGCAAGCCGTAAAAGCACTTAAAACAAGCCCTCGGTCACCTCTGTATCTCTAAGCATCACAGAAAAATTCAAAGTTCACTGAAATTTAGCTATTTTTCTGAGAGCAGAATCTTGGCAGCTCATCAGCTCTCTAATGAATAGAACCAGCAGGTGTTTCTAAGCTGTTAGAAACTGACAAAAACGCAGCTAGTGAGGTCAGGGTAATATTTTAAACATCTTTTAAAGCCCACACTCCTATGTACACACACATATGAGTGTAAATGTCTGTGACAAGTGCAACTAAGTATAAAAATATGGGATGAAAAATATGTGAACGATTAAACTACACTTATTATTCTGTATTGTTGTGCATGCTGAATTGAGAGCAATCATTTTAGGGCATATGTTTCCACTGATGGATGTGCACCTGAATAACAATTAACATGCACATACATACCCGCAAGAGCATTTGCTCAAGTTAGAACACTAATGTGCTCTGTAAACCTGAAAAACTCTAGGCTGCTTTTAGCAGCTATAGTCACAGTAAATGTGCTGGGAGAAATATCTCCCATTTGGTGATTTCTACCATACAGTAAATCACCTGACAAGATGTTGTACAAGCACTGGTTTGTCATAACATTTTTACTGTCAAGAAGCAGAGAGAGATAGGTGACAATAATCGGGAACTTCATAAAGGGTGTCATAGACCACAGCAGAAAATGTGGTGATTGCTCCAGATTCAAGTATCACATCCATAGGAGAAGTAGGGCTAAAAATCTTTGCCTTTACTTCTCCTTTAAAGTAATATAGCGGTGGCTCCTATAGAGCATGCACTATGCGGTTTTTCAAAGTTAAAGTTATGCCTAAACTGCAGTTTGGTTTAGTTTAGTTTCCCTACGTGTTCTACAACGTCTGTGGCAGAGACATTATCTTGTACATTCTACAACAAAGTCTGTGGCAGAGACTTGTTCCTAAGTAAGCACCTTGTTGGCTGCTAGGCCTTGTGAGAGAAGGACTGTCCAACTTGAGTGAACATCCAGTTGGAAATGGCTATTCTCTGGATGCAGTCAAAGTAAGCAAGTTCTTCAACATTTTGACTTTGACACTAAGAGTACCTGAACTTCCTTTCCAAACCTCTGATCCCAATTTAAGAGACTGTTCATTTTCTACGTTTTGCAAATAAAATCTTTATCAAGAGGATCTGTTGTCAGTCTCTCGAGTTACTGGGCCATCTACCACGGGACACCCCTACACATGAAACGTGGAGAGCGGAAGGTAACGGTAAGCCCAAATCTAACCAGCAGCTCATTTGGGGGTAGTGCCACAGTAAATTTACATTCATTTTAAATATTTGTATAAATATTTTATTCTTCAACTTTCGTTAAAATAATACCTGGTAATTCTGCCATGAAGGTCATTGTTTAGGCACTTGATCCTTTCTTAGGCACTTCCTCTGAGGGTAATAACTCCTTGTCCTTGTCTCCCAGTTGCCAAGTACAATATTCCCAACGCACACATTCCTGAAAATGCCTGTAAATGTAAGCAGTGACCACAGTGAAGACATTTAAAGTGAGAAATATGTCACCAGCACATCAAGGATCTCCAGAACATGTCCAAATCTTTATTCAGCAATTACTTTATGGCTACATAAACAATGCCTGGCACGTGCCTGATGAGGTGGCTCTGTGTGTACATGTGTGGTGGTGAAAAATTTCTCCGCTTGAATGTCTCCCAACTGTTGCCCTCAGGGCCGTCTTTATGGCAGAGCAAAAGGGGCAGCTGCCCTGGGCCCTGTCATTGTTGTGGGGCCCAAAGCAGCTGCCTCATACTTTCCATCTATCCTGGTGTAAATTCCCTTGTCCCTTGAAGTTTTAGTCCTGTTCTGTGTCCCAATATCTCAGTGTGAAGTGCTGCTACTAATGCTGCCCAGCTCTGCCCTATTGTTGTGTATGGATGACTCATCTGCAGACTCTGTGTTTACATGAAAATAAGCAGCATACATATGTAAATAGCACAGCATTCATATGTAAATCGTGGTGTCTGGCGGCATTTATATGTAAATAAAGGTGGCTTTCTTATGTATATCATGCCCCCCTGGGACTGTGACATTGCGGCAGACAGATCGGACACTTTTAACACCTTTTTGGGACCATTGACATTTGTACAGCGATCAGTGCTATAAAAATGCACTGATTACTGTGTAAATGTCACTAGCAGGGAAGGGTTTAACATTAGGTAGCAATGAAGGGGTTAAATGTGTTCCTTCATGTGTGTTTCTAACTGTAGGAGGTGGGACTGACTGGAGGAGGAAACATATCGCTGTTCTTAATCACTAGGAACAGCAGATCTGTCTCTCCTCCCCTGTCAGAATGGGGATCTATGTGTTTACACATATTGTTTACATGTGATAAGGAGGAAATATGCAGCATAGAAACTCACTGAAAACTGAGCATGTACAGAGCTGCCAGCACTGCTCTGCCAAATTCCCAAATGCATTGGGGACTTGGGAAGAGAGGGGAGGTATGAAACAACAGGATCAACCAGTTTTTTTGCAGAATACAGAAAACAAATCTCATAGTGACTGATTTAATATGAACAGCATATAATACACCATTTATTGATAGCTTTGTATGATGTGGATTTAGTGACACTTTAAAGACAGTGCATGTACAGCGTATGTACATAGTCCACCCCAGGCCTGTAAACTTACACATCCATGTTCCTACCTACCTCATTGCTGCTGCATCATAACCCATCTAAGCTCCGGTGAAAGCTGGTACCAAATCTTAGACAAAAGAGTGATGTTCTGGCACTGCTCACAACAATGTTCAGGTCTGGTGATTGATACATAGGGGAGATTACATACTCCTCCATACCCAGAAGTCCTGCTCCATTATAAAACGCTCTGGCAGTGAAGTGAAGTGAAGGCAAGGGAGCATGGCTGACCAAATATACATGCCTGGAGGAGGAGGGGGCAATGTGCAGATCTGTCATTTTGGCCCAAATGGACAAGGTGATAGTGTCTCTAAGGCCTTCCGTGTGAAGGCTCAGAACATCTGTGGCCATGAAGGGGTTTCCAACAGCTTAAACCAGCAGTTTCCAAAACATTGTGTTACAAATAATTCAGAACAGGTATTTTACCACTTCCCGCCCTGCCTTTAGCAGAATGACAGCCAATTGGTGGTATGGCGTGTCACTATGACACACCGCAACTCAGATCTAGGTAAAGAGCCTCTGATGGAGGCTCTTTACCACGTGATCAGCTGTGACTAATCACAGCTGATCACAGCATGTAACCAGGAAGTGCCACTAAACGGCTTTCCTTGGTTCAAGCTGACAGGGAGAGCCATTCAGCGGCTCTCCTGTCAGAGGGAGGTCTGCATTGATAATCAGATCATTGATTATCAGCTCAGCCCACATCAGAGGTGCCTAACACATCTGCCAATCACAATCACAATGCCCTTCACAGATGCCTATCAGTGCCCATCAGTAAAGGCTGTCAGTACCTCATCATCAGTGTCATCTAGTAATGCCCATCAGGGCCATCAATTATTGCCCATCAGTGCCACCTATCAGTGCCCATCAGTGCCACCTATCAGTGCCCATTAGTGCTGCATATCAGTGCTGAATATCAGTGCCGCCTATCGGTGCCCATCAGTGCTGCATATCGGTGCCACCTATAGGTGCCCATCAGTGGTGCATATTAGTGTCTCCTCATCAGTGCCACCTTATCAGTGCCAACTCATGAGTGCTCATCAGTATCGCCTTATCAGTGCCCATCATTGCAGCCTCATCAGTGCCCGTCAGTGAAGGAGAAAATACACTTTTATAACAGATAACAGATAAGACATTTTTTTTTTCAAAAAATTATGTTTTTTTTGTTTGTTTAGCAAAAAATAAAAAACCCAGTGGTGATCAAATACCACCAAAAGAAAACTATTTGTGGGAAGAAAATTATAAAAATTTAGTTTGAGTACAGTGTTGCATGACTGCGCAATTGTCATTCAAAGTGTGACAGCGCTGAAATCTGAAAATTGTCCTGGACAAGGAGGGGGGAAAGTGCCCTGTATTGAAGTGGTTAAAATTCAAACTGTGTTGTCTCAGGAAATTAAAACACTATTTGATTTAAAACCTTTTCATTTCAGTCATTCAAATAAACAAAACTGAATTGGTGATTAGATATTTGTTTCATTATTTTTGTCAATCAGTGCTATTTTCTGAAGTCTAAGGAAGCTAGATTTTTGCATATGTTGAATATTGTAGCATAAAGCTCCTGTAACTCACATCAAGCATGGCCAAAATATTCCTCTCAATGAGGGCACTGCATCAAAACGAAATTATTATATACAGTAGGCTATTGAAAAATACTTAAATGTTTCCTCAAAATAATATTTGGAAATTTTCCAAAGTCAGGGAATATTTATTAGATATTTTAGATACTAAAAATCTAAGCATACAACAATAATTTTGCTGTCATCTTAGAATTCTAATAATTGCAATATCATTAAAGGTTTAAAAATTATTTCTTATTGTTTTTTCCTTTTTATTATAGTAACCAAACTTTTATTAGAAATGATAAGAAATGCTTTAACATTTATTAAGGCTTTAAAATCTCTAGTGGTTTTAAACTGCTCTATATTAATTCCGGTCCCTGTAATGTTTTTCCATTTTCTTCGCAAAGAGAATTTACATATACTATATTTTTTATTATGTTGATATCAGTGTTAAAAATGTTTTAAATATCATTGATGTTTTACTAAGTTATATATTAAATACCAAATTTAATTATTGTATTACTCCTCCTGTATTACAGCAGGTGGAGCTATAGGCTCCTTTCGACATGTTTACCAGACAATCCTCAAGGAGGAATTACAGTTAAAGCGGGAGTCCACCGGGACTCCGCGTTTTTTTTTTTTTTTTTTTTAAAAGCCAGCAGCTACAAATACTGCAGCTGCTGACTTTTAAATAGTGACACTTACCTGTCCAGCGCGCCCGCGATGTCGGCACCCGAAGCCGATCGCTCGCTCGGCTGCCGGGTCCCGCCGCCATCTTGGGTATGGGAATCAGGAAATGGAGCCTTTCGGCTTCATTTCCCGGTTCCCTACTGCGCATGCGCGAGCCGCGCGGCGCAATCCGGACGGTCCCCGCTGCCTCTGGGAGCTGTGTGTTTCCCAGCAGGCAGCGGGGCACTTGCTGAAGGGGGCGGGCGCTTGCGGAACGGGGGCGTAACCTACGCTCGTTCCGCAGAGAGCTAGCCCGGAAGTGGGTGCAGTTACCTGGATTATCCAGGTAACTGCACCCCCCTCCCCCCTGAAAGGTGCCGATTGTGGCGCCGGAGGGGGGGGGATTCCGATGAGCGGAGGTCCATTTTAGGGTGGACCTCCGCTTTAAGGAAAATTTTACACATAGTAACCTTGGTCCAGCTTGGCTGTTGCCCCTGGGAATTACAGAAGTAGACACCACTCCATTAGTCCAGTGGTCCCCACTGTCTTCTGGAGCCAGCACTGAGTGACTGGCCTGATGCATTATGAGCAAAGAAGGTTGGCTACTCAGCAGAATGCTTTGCAATTTCAGAATGAACACAAAACATCCTCTGACTAGACAAATTGTTAATGGAAGATAGTGGTGCCACACTCTCCCCCTTGTCTAGTCAGAAATGCTTTGCATTCATTCTTAACTGCTTTACTGAAACAAGGCAATTGTTTAGAAGGGTCAATAACTCAGGCTCAAATTTACATACACAACTGAATAAGTTGCATCATCCCCCTTCCTACAATCTCTGTTCAGAGAGATCTGTATAGAGCTTCAAGCAGAGAGAGAGTCTGAAAGTAGACAAGTATGGCTGGAAATATAAAAAAAAAACTTACACCAAAGCATGATAAAGTATTTTCACATAAAATTGAAACCTGTAAGGTTCATTTCAGTTCATTTAAAAAATATGAAAACCCACCATTTCATATTCCTGATATTTGCCTGGTGTACCATATACCTACAGTATATGAAACCGTTTTTAATTCCCTTTGAATTGCTTTCTTTAATTGAAATCACTGTTGTTCCTTCTAGTCCCTTTGCATTCCTATTAACCACTCCTGGACCAAGCCTGTTTTTGGCACTTGTTTTTTACAAGTTAATATCAGTATTTTTTGCTAGAAAATTACTTAGAACACCCAAATATTAACCACTTGACCACTGGGCACTTAAACACCCTTAATAACCAGATCAATTTTCAGCTTTCGGTGCTCTCATATTTTGAATGACAATTACTCAGTCATGCAACACTGGACCTATATGAAATTTTTGTCCTTTTTTTCACACAAATGGAGCTTTCTTTTGGTGGTATTCAATCACCGCTCGTTTTTTTATTTTTTGTGCTATAAAAGAAAAAATACAGAAAATTCTGTAAAAAAATGAATTTTTCTTTGTTTATGTTATAAAATTTAGCAGATTAGTAATTTTTTCTTCATAAATTTTGGCCAAAATTTATACTACTACATATCTTTGGTAAAAAATAAGTACAAATTGGTGGATATTATTTGGTCTTTGTGAAAGTTATAGAGTCCACAAGCTGTGGTGCCAATATCTGAAAATTGATCACGCCTGAAGTACTGGCGGCCTATTTCAATTCTTGAGACCCTAACATGCCAGAAAAGTACAAATACCCCCCAAATGACCCCTTTTTGGAAAGAAGACATTCCAAGGTATTTAGTAAGAGGCATGATGAGTTTTTTGAAGTTGTCATTTTTTCCCTCAATTCTTTGCAAAATCAAGACTTCTTTTACTTTTTTTTTTCACAAAATTGTCATATTATCAGTTTATTTCTCACACACAGCATATGCATACCACAAATTACACCCCAAAACACATTCTGCTATTACTCCCGAGTACGGCGATACCACATGTGTGAGACTTTTACACAGTGTGGCCACATACAGAGGCCCAACATGCAGGGAGCGCCATCAGGCGTTCTGGAGCACCCAGGACAATTCTGACATTTCTTTCCTACATGTAAAAATCATCATTTATTTGCTAGAAAATTACATAGAATCCCAAAACATTATATATGTTTTTTTAGCAAACACCCTGGAGAATACAATGGTGGTCGTTGCAACTTTTTATCTTGCACGGTATTTGCGCAGCAATTTTTCGAATGATTTTTTTTGGAAAAATAAACAGTTTTGTGCTTAAAAAAAAAAAAAAGTAAAGTTAGCCCAATTATGTAAAAGATGAAGTTACGCTGAGTAAATAGATACCTAACATGTCACTCTTCAAAATTGCACACGCTCGTGGAATGGCGCCAAACGTCGCTACTTAAAAATCCCAATAGGCGACAATTTAATTTTTTTACTGGTTATATGTTTTGAGTTACAGAGGAGGTCTAGGGCTATAATTATTGCTCTCGCTCTAACGTTCGCAGCGATACCTCACATGTGTGGTTTGAACACCGTTTTCATATGTGGGCGGGACTTACGTATGCGTTCGCTTCTGCATGCGAGCACATGGGGACAGGGGCGCTTTAAAAAAAAAATGTTATTGTTCATTTTACTTTATTTATTTTAGTTTATTTTTTTCCCCAAAAATAAATTTTTTGATCACTTTTATTCCTATTACAAGGAATGTAAACATCCCTTGTAATAGGAATATGGCATGACAGGTCCTCTTTACAGTGAGATATGGGGTCAATAAGACCCCGCATCTCACCTCTAGGCTGGAAAGTCTGAAAAAAAAAGATTCTGGCTTTGGTCGTATTGGCGAGTCGGCAGAAGCACCGGAGGGCAGCGGGGGGGGGATGTCTATGGCTGGGTATTGCAGGGTATCACCGACTATGGCTGGGTATGGCTGGGTATCTCCGAGTATGGCTGGGTATCTCCGAGTATGGCTGGGTATCTCAGAGTATGGCGTTGCAGAGTATTGCGTTGCAGAGCATTGCAGGGTATTGGCGGGTGTTGCAGAGCATTGCAGAGTGTTGCAGGGTATTGGCGGGTGTTGCAGAGCATTGCAGAGTGTTGCAGGGTATTGGCGGGTGTTGCAGAGAATTGCAGAGTGTTGCAGGGTATTGGCGGGTGTTGCAGAGCATTGCAGGGTATTGGCGGGTGCTGCAGAGCATTGCAGAGTGTTGCAGGGTATTGGCGGGTGTTGCAGAGCATTGCAGAGTGTTGCAGGGTATTGGCGGGTGTTGCAGAGCGTTGCAGAGTGTTGCAGGGTATTGGTGGGTGTTGCATAGTGTTGCAGGGTATTGGCGGGTGTCGCAGAGCATTGCAGGGTATTGGCAGGTGTTGCAGAGCATTGCAGGGTATTGGGGGGTGTTGCAGAGCATTGCAGGGTATTGGCGGGTGTTGCAGAGTGTTGCAGGGTATTGGCGGGTGTTGCAGAGTGTTGCAGAGTGTTGCAGGGTATTGTAGAGTGTTGCAGAGTGTTGCAGGGTATTGCAGGGTATTGCAGAGTATTGCAGAGTAATGGCAGGGAATTGAGGGGTTAAATTTCAGTGAGTAGCAATGTGGGCACTACAGATGCAGCCCACAGCGCTGCTGACACAGATCTCTTCCCCCTCCGCTGTACCGATCGGTACAGAGAGGGGGAGGGAGGAACCGGCGTCATAACATGACGCCGGTTTGTTTACAAGTGATCACTCCGTCATTTGACGGATCAATCACGTGGTAATCGGCCGCGATGAGTGGCCGTTTACCGTGATCCGTGAACATACCTAACGTGTTACGGTTTAACCACTTGACCACTGGGCACTTAAACCCCCTTCCTAACCAGACTAATTTTCAGCTTTCGGTGCTCTCACATTTTGAATGACAATTACTCAGTCATGCAACACTGTACCCATATGAAATGTTTGTCCTTTTTTTCACACCAATAGAGCTTTGTTTTGGTGGTTTTTACTCACCGCTGGGTTTTTTATTTTTTGCGCTATAAATCAAAAAAGACTGAAAATTTGGTAAAAATTTATTGCAGAGTATTGGCAGAGTATTGCAGAGTATTGGTAGAGTACTGCAGATTATCAGCATAGTATTGCAGAGTATTGGCAGAGTACTGCAGAGTATTGCAGAGTATGGGCACTGAGCAACGCTGTGGGCACTACAAATCCAACCCACAGCGCTGCTGCAAATGATCTCTCCCCCTCTCCCTCGCACTGTACATATCAGTACAGAGAGGGGAGGGAGGAACTGGCATCATGATATGACACTGCTTTGTTTCACGTGGTAAACGGCCGCTACCAGTGGCCATTTACCGTGATCCGTGATCCCGGCAGTCATGGATTTTTCCAGGAGCACACCCCAGAGAGCGCGTGGAAGCAAGGTTCTGGGAGGACTTCCATGGAAGCTGACCACACTGTAGCAATTTTTTGCCTATTGCCCTGTCAACAAGTGGTTAAAATTGTACACACTCGTGGAATGGCGACAAACTATGGTATTTAAAAATCTCCATAGGCAACGCTTTAAAATTTGTTAACGGTTACCAGTTTAGAGTTACAGAGGAGGTTTTTTGATAGAATTATTGCTCTTTTGTGGGAAGTGATTAAAAACTGACCACACTAAGCAGGAGAACAATTTGTGGTCAGTTCTCTAGCTATGCTGAGAACTAGTGATGACTCGAACACCCTCTCGTTCAGTTAGCACCAGAACTTGCGGCAGCCAAAAAATTTGTGCAAACACCCAAACACAGTTACATTTTATGGGACACTAACATGAAACATCAAAAGTACTAATTTTAAAGGCTTATATGCAAGTTATTGCCATGAAAGGTGTTTGGGGACCTGGGTCCTGCCCCAGGGGACATAGATCAATGCAAATTTTTTTTTTTAAATTGCAGTTTTTTTCAGGAGCAGTGATTTTAATAATGCTTAAAGTGAAACAACAAAAAATAAATATTTCTTTAAATATCATGCCCGGGGGGTGTCCTTAGTCTGCCTTTAAAGTAGCGCATCTTTCCCATGTTTAGAACAGTACCACAGCAAAATGAAATTTCTAAAGGAAAAAATTTAATTTAAAACTGCTCTTGGCTGTAATGTATTGTTGGGACCCACAGATCCCACCCCCCTATGTGAATGGGTATCGGTTACATTGTACCCCTACTCATTTACCCAAAAAAGTGTCAACAAAGTAAAAATGACAGCAGATGGTTTTTGACAACTCCTTTTTAAAAAAAAAAACATGTCTTGTGATGTAAATCTATCTTTGATCACAGCGTCGATGACCTGAGACCAGATAAAAATGAAAAACTTTGCCTCGATGGGAGGCGTCCCAGCAACTGCAGCCTTTTTTTCATTGACAGATCTTGTATAGCTGAGGGTGGGGCCACCCGGTGATGTTAACGGGTGACCCTGCCTCTTCCGACGTCATGTGACCTTTGCTATATAACAGCTGTCATTGCTAAAAAGGCTCTAGTTGTGGGCGGAGTTTTTCCTTTTTTTTCTCTCTGTGCGTCGGCGCTGTGATCAAAGATGGATCGACATTGTGAGACTTTTTTTTATAATAAAGGAATTGTCCCAAACTGTCTTGTGTCATTTTTACTTTTTTGACACTTTTTTTGGTGTATGTGTAGGGGTACAACATACCCGATACCCATTCACATAGGGGGGATCTGGGGGTCTGCTTGTTAAAGGAGGCTTCCAGATTCTGATAAGCCCCAGCCCGCAGACCCCCACAACCACCGGCCAAGGGTTGTGGGGATGAGGCTCAGGAGGGGGGCGCTCTTTTGTCCCCCCTTTTTCTGCAGCCTGCCAGGTAGCATGGTGGGATAAGGGTCTGGTATAGATTTTGGGGGGACCCCATACAATTTTCTTTTTTAAATCTTGGCACGGGGTTCCCCTTAATATCCATACCAGAGCTAAAGGGCCTGGTATGGATTTTAAGGGGGGCCCTCACGCCATTTTCTTCTTATTTTGGTGCAGGGTTTCCCTAATATTCATACCATACCCAAAGGGCCTAGTAATGGACTGGAGGGACCCATTTTGTTTTTGTTCAATGATTTTTATCTATATTTCTGAGATTTTTATCTATATTGTCGCTGTTCATTATGGGGCATTCTACAGGCGTTCGAATTTGCCGCGAACGCCCCATAATTTCCCAAATTTAACAAACGGGGGAATGCCCGATGTTCGATTTGAACGTAAATTGGCCTGAAGAAAGAGTCGTCTCTCCATCATGACCTGCACGCTCAGGAAATGCGTCGCCAGGAAGTGACGCCATTTTTCAGCGTCCCGCTTGCCACAGCACTCCAAGCCTCGTTTTCGGGTTACATACACTGCGTCCACTGCAGCCGGCAATTCTAACTAAAAACAGTGGAGACGCCAAAAGGAGCAACAGACACCTGCAGATTGGAATATAAAAATGACAGAACAAATCATTTGATCCATCTTTAATGTTTTTACTTTTCGTGGAATATGTGAGTGCAAAACTATTTGTTTTTCAATAAATTTATGAACTTTTAAGAAAATCTGCACCCAGAGGCGCCCCTTTCTTTGTTTTGTTTATTTTTCAGTAATTTGGAAACCTGGTTTCCGTTTCCCTGTGGTGGCAGCCCTGCGTGTGGAATCCCCCTAAAGGACTATTTAACCTTATTGGACTTGATGCCTAAACATACATTGAGACAATTTTCTCTGTATTTGCATTATATGTCTATATGCTTTTATGAGGACATTTCTCCCTTTTTGGTTGATATTACTTTTGGTTCTTTGCGCCTCTACTTGTCTTTTTTCCACAATTGTGGCTGCCGCTGGAGATCGCAAGACAATGTCCTCAGTGGCGAGAGTTGCCTCTTCTCACCCTTATGTGAAGCCTCACTAAGAAGGTGCGTCACTCTATCCAGTTAGTTGGTGGGTAGATCTTCTCGGGTGCTGATCATTTTGGTTGCGACCACGATGGTGAAACCGGTCTAGGAGATGTTGCAGATGCCCTGGTCGGTGGAGAGTTCCTGGAGATCAGGCCTATACCCAGCAAAACATCTTCTACATCTTGGAAACCTGCAAAGGAATGCATTTTTCCCTTAAAGACAAAGCAGAGCCGGAATGGGAATGTCTAGCCGTATTTGATCTGGCGTTTTGACAGATGTGTTAGTAGTGGTTTTAGTGATCGCCGTTTTAAAATCATCAGTTGAGAAATACAGTATCTCACAAAAGTGAGTGCACCCCTCACATTTTTAAAAATATTTTTATTATATCTTCTCATGTGACAACACTGAAGAAATGACACTTTGCTACAATGTAAAGTAGTGAGTGTACAGCTTGTATAACAGTATAAGTTTGCTGTTCCCTCAAAATAACTCAACACATAGCCATTAATGTGTAAACTGCTGGCAACA
Organism: Lithobates pipiens; assembly: GCF_037356315.1. Lineage (NCBI taxonomy): Eukaryota > Metazoa > Chordata > Amphibia > Anura > Ranidae > Lithobates > Lithobates pipiens. Next base: position 484,567,869 of record NW_027507748.1, read on the forward strand.
AAAGTGAGTACACCCCTAAGTGAAAATGTCCAAATTGGGCCCAAAGTGTCAATATTTTGTGTGGCCACCATTATTTTTCAGCACTGCCTTAATCTTCTTGGGCATCGAGTTCACCAGAGCTTCACAGGTTGCCACTGGAGTCCTCTTCCACTGCTCCATGACATTACGGAGCTGGTGGATGTTATAGACCTTGCACTCCTCCACCTTTAAATTGTAGCAAAGTATAATTTCTTCAGTGTTGTCACATGAACAGATATAATAAAATATTTACAAAAATGTGAGGGGTGTACTTACTTTTGTGAGATACTGTATCAGCAAATATTTGGATTGGGTGCCCCAGTAAGAAGATATCCTGCTGCAATCTGGCTTCCATCATAATCTTCTCTTTTATTCTGTAGAAATGCGGTTTGACTATGACATCTTGGGGCAAGCCGTCTTATCTGGGAGCTGCTAAGGCCCGGTGGAAGCGGTCCAGTTCCAAGTGGTGTGGAGATATGTCAGGTATCAAATCTTTTATAAATGCGTGGAGTGTGGGCTCCATATCTGTGACTGTTTCAGGGGGGCCACGGACCCTAAAGTTATAGTGATGCAACCTGTTCTCTGGGTCCTCTATCTTGGTCTGAGCTTGCTTCAGTTGATCCTTTAATGTGGTAATCAGATTAAAGTTCCGATTTACTCGTTTCACAGTACGATTTACTTTATATTTGAAGGAATCCAATCTTTCTCCTATATTCTGGAACTCTACTTTTATGTCAGTGGTTATAATGGCACATGTTTTAGAAAGTTCCTGCTGAAATAAGGTGGAGAATCTTGCAATTACAACAGTATCTACAGAAAAAGCTGCAGCCTGTATTAACCATAGCCATTAGTTTATGGCTACCATAATAGAGTGAATATATTGCTGAATATGTGTTTTTGGCAAGTGCAAACACTTGATGCATTGGGGTTGATTTACTAAAGGCAAATGGGCTGTTCACTTAGCAGAGTAATTTCCATTTTGCCAAGGAATTTTCCCTTAGTTTAATGAAAGGGCTGAAACTCTGCTGACGTTTATTATCCAAATATATACAAGCAAAAATACTGTGTTTTATTTACCCTACTCATGATTGGCTATTTATTGCAAAGTGAATTTTAACCACATTCACTAAGCAAAGGGAAATTGCAAAGTGAATAGCCTATTTGCCTTTAATGAATCAATCCCATAAGAGGAAGGGTGCAAACTGCTGTACCGTCCCACCAGAGAGAGGTGTTATAGTTCACACATGATCCATTATGTTAGAAGTGACCTAAAAGTGAGCATAATAAAAAATTTCTGTGGATGAAGATTGTGATGGTGCTGAAGCATTAGGGGTTAAATGGAATATAGATTTTGCAGACTGATTAATTATTAGAATTACAACATTCTAATTTTAATGAAGAGGTAAAGACTTGGCTTCTTACAGGAAGGGAAAGAGCTGCACAGGCTGACACAGTTGCGATAATGAGGCATTTTAAATAACTTGAAACTGAGGGACCAAATTGGGTTGCTAGTACAGCTAAAAATGTGATCTTTTTTTATAAACTTAAAACAGTTTTATGGGACAGTTACAAAATTCAAGCTAGAAAAGTATATTCTCATGATTTTTCCTAATCTCAACGAGGGAAGGTTGCATATTGATGAGTATTAACACTTTAAAGGGCTTGAAAACCTTGTTTTTTTTGCCTTAATGAATCCTATGCATTAAGATGAAAAAACACCTGGCAGTGACCCCCCATCCCCCTGGCTTTACTTACCTGAGCCCTGGAATTTCCCACGGCAAAGATGCGCTCTTCCTCTGCCTGGGGTTCTTGGCTCTTGATTGGATAGATTGATAGCAGCGCAGCCATTGGCTTCCGCTGCTGTCAATCAAATCCAATGACATGGTCCCAGGGGGCAGGGTCAAGGCCGGCATTCTGTGTCTAAGGACGCAAATGGTGGACTCGGGATCGTGCCCGCAAGGTAACCCCCAGGGAGAGCACTTCTCCTAGGGAGTTATACAATGTGGGGAGGAGTTACCAACACCATTGGGGGATCCCAGAAGAGGATGATCGGGGGGCCACTCTATGCACAATGAACTATACAGTGGAGGTAAGTATGAAATGTTTATTATTTAAAAAAAGAAAAAAAACTTGAAGCTTTACAATCACTTTAATACAACATAAATGGGAGTGTTTAAGATGCATTTGACATTCTTTTTATTAGCAACAGATGCATGCCATGACTTAATTCTCCTGCTAAAAAAGTATACTGGAGATGAAATAGAAAGCTTTGAGTTTTTTTTTTTTACCAAAGCTTAAATGCTTAGATTTTGGAATCAGTTCCATTCAAATTCTTTATGTATAAAATAAATGTTTTTACATTTTACCAAAAAGGTTTTATGCCCTCCCTCTTTTTTTCCTGATTTAACTGATAGGCAGCCCTGCCATTTTTTCCAAACAGTCCCAGTCAGGCTACATGGTGCCCCATGGTCTTTGTTTACTCCTACAGGTGGATGGGTAATCCTACTCCACATGGACCAAAGACTTAGCTATAGGATCAAAAGGGGGGCACAGTGCTCATACTCAACAGGCTTGGGGCTCATCTGGGACTGTTCTGAAGAAAATGCTATGAATTGCCAGACAGAAACGTCTTAATCCTTAATCTGGCTTTTAGATTTTAAGGAACAGCAAAGAGCCAACACTAAGCATGTTTTGGAATATCTCTCTTGCATTACAAACATCTAGCCAAAAGCAGATTCCAGATCACCAGACTAATATTATTATGGAATAGGTGGATAGCTATACCATGGTAATATCTAGATGAAACACTGAAGCTTTGAGAATAAAAGGCTGTGCTCCTAGTATGAAACTCAAGTTTTGATTTTCAATGTCAAAAGCAGCATACCTTTGATCTTAACCTTCAAAACAAGTGTTCTTCTTTTAGAGCTTTGAAAATGTTCAATAATGTTGTGCAGAAACAGATTCTAGCATATACTGGATATTGTATTTAAAAAGTTTTGAATGTTTTCCTAAAGGGACAGAACACAGGTACATTTAAAAATAGACAGTTAATAGTGGAATGTTAAGCCAGGGATTTAACTGAATACTGATAGGCATGAAATATTTTCCCTTCTAACCAACTGGGCCACGCTTTTTAAAGCTTGATTTCAGGAAAACAGTCCTCTAACCCTTCAGATTTATCCGTGGTGCAAGACTGGTACTGGCAGCATGTTATCCCCTATACTCCAGCAGTTTAATATCCTCTGACACTAATCAAGACTGATGCCAGGTCAATATCCCTGCATTGGACATGAAGACGCTGACGAATATTCCACCACTAGAAGTGGCAGTGTCATCTACTGGAGAAGTAGAGGTTGAGGTAAACAAAATGCTTTTACTATCTCCTAGACAGAAAGGAGCTGTTAACCTTTGCAGTGGGGCTGCAAGGATTAACTGCTCAATTTATTGTTGCGGAAGTTGAGCTTAATGGCCTATTATTTGCAGTGCATTAACAAGCTTTGCACTAAGGTAGTCTAGTCATTTGAGTGGGCTACTTAATGCATCAAACTAGACCAACAATGCTGCATGTACCATTTCCGGAAGTGCACTACAATGCACATTAGTCAGCAAGGTGTGTTTGGAGGCTGTTTAGATTTAATGACATAAAATGCATGTGAGTGCAATACTGTGAATAAAACCTTAGGTTTCCCATTGGTAAATTAGATGGCATGGTTGTTATTTTTTATTTATTTTTATAACTCTATGTTCTTGTGTCTTTATTTTAACCTAATCGTGTAATGACAATTTGTTGTCTATACCGACCCTATTTTAGGATTATTGATAGTCTGTATGAGTCATGTATTTCTGCCCCTGTCATTGACTGCAATCACATGAAGAGGAGGAAAAGTGTCCATCCAAGTTATTGGATTCTCATAGAGGTGCATGATTGTTGGAAGCACTGGAAACTTATAAAAAGAATATATTTTTTTAATTGTGTATCCTTTTAGGTTTTTCTTTAATAATTGATTTTGAAAATAATTTGTGTTGTATATATGCACACAACCACTAAGATGTGCATGACAAATTCACTTACTGCTTACGTGAGCTTGAAAGATGCCTTAATCAGGTATTCCTTTGATTCTTGTTGCCTAACTTGTGGACAGAGGGCCCTAGAAGACCCTTTGGTATTTGGTAAGTGAGTGAAAAACATTTTTTTCTTTAGACTTGCGTTTAGTAGTTTAGTAGCTACAGTAAACACATTTCTTTACTTATTTTACTCTGCATTCATTTTTCTTTACTGTCAGTCCTTTTTCTCTTTTTTATGTTCTTTACCTAATTTTTTATGATCTTGCTAAGAGAAATATCAAACGTGATATTGGTTATGTCAGGGGTTACATTTGAGGCCACCTATATCAGGTAACTTGATCACCACTGCCTTAGATATTGGTAATTTCAGTTTTGTTCATGCATGCAGGTAAGTTCTCTACTTGCAGCAGTAAAAGTCAACTACAGAAATGTTCTTTTAATCCATCATCTTGATCCTGTGGCTGATATACAAAATTCCATATAATTTTTAGCATTTACAAATTCTATGGCAAAAAAGGACCGTTGTTCCTAAAATTGAGAACAAGTACTTGCCTGCTTTCTGATGCAGAAAGTAAATGAATCGCTCTGCAAAATTTAGATCTGTAGTGGAAACAAAGTAGTAGGGAAATGATAACCATTGCACACGTATCTATCAATATAACTATTCACTCCCATCAATGTTGTCATCACTGCAATTTCCAAACACATCAAACACATCAACTATTCTTGAGGCTTAATCAGTGAGCAAAAGAGTTAGAAGTAGCACATTTGCAATGCATACCAAGAGTTCATCTTAAACTTAATTTTGTTGTTTTGTGGTGCACTATCCTTTTACGCTAAAGGCCTTGGACTATAAATATTGTGCTGCTCACACAAACAATGTAAGAATTACAATGTGTTATTCATTTTCGAGTTTGTGTTATAAAGATGCAAATCACCTAATTAATTTGTAATCCAAGCACTCAATCCTGCTCCTTTCAAGGAAAATAATAATACATATTTGACATAAACACATGGTTTTCAGCAAGTAATTATAGTGAATCAGTATCACCAAGGGAAATCAATTGGGAAAAAGATGCATGCTATTAATACTGAAATGAGAATCTAAACTTGTTCCCAAAGACTTGGTCCCTTGTAATGCAAAGTCAGTATCTCTAAATTCAATCTAAAATAGAAGTCATTGTAATGAATGTAATCTTATTATTCACAGCGTATAATGGATATATCTATATATCATTCTGTCTACATTATAGTATAGGGGCAATCCAGTAGAGTAGCAGATCTCAAGACATTTTAACTAAAACTATAAACAAGACAAGGTTATCTTGTCTCTAACTTTTTAAGAATACAGCACATTAGTAAATACCAAACATCGTGCTGTGCCCATACATTTTTTCTATCTTTCACAATTTAATTTACAAAAATACCTTTAGTTTTAGAAACTCTTACATGAAACAGAATAAGAGTCCGGCAGTGACTCTGCAGCAACTGACTCACTTTAACCACTTGCTTACTGGGCACTTAAACACCCTTCCTGCCCAGACCAATTTTCAGCTTTCGGTGCTCTCACACTTTGAATGACAATTACTCAGTCATGCAACACTGTACCCAAATGAATTTTGTGTCCTTTTTTTCCCACAAATAGAGCTTTCTTTTGGTGGTATTTGATCACCTCTGGGGTTTTTATTTTTTGCGCTATAAATGAAAAAAGACCGAAAATTTTGAAAAAAAACGCATATTTCTTTGTTTCTGTGACAGAATTATGCAAATTATTAATTTTTCTTCATAAATTTTGGCCACAATTTATACTGCTACATATCTTTGGTAAAAATAACCCAAATTAGTGGATATTATTTGGTCTTTGTGAAAGTTAGAGAGTCTACAAGCTGTGGTGCGAATCGCACAAAATTGATCACATCTGATGTACTGGTGGCCTATGTCGCTTCTTGTGACCCAAACAAGTCAGGAAAGTACAAATACCCCCCAAATGACCCCTTTTTGGAAAGTAGACATTCCAAGGTATTTAGTAAGAGGCATGGTGAGCTTTTTGATGTTGTCATTTTTTTCCCACAATTCTTTGCAAAATGAAGATTTTTCATTTTCTTTATTTTTCTCCACAAAATTGTCATTGTAATAGGTTATTTCTCTCACGTGGCATGTGTATACCACAAATGACACCCCCCAAAAAATTCTGCTACTCCTCCTGAGTATTACAATACCACATGTGTGGGACTTTTTCGCAGCCTGGCCACATAGAGAGGCCCAACATGCAGGGAGCGCCATCACGTGTTCTAGGAGCATAAATTACACATCTAACTTGTTGACTACTTATTACACTTTTGAAATACCAGGACAATGACACGTGACACTGATGACAGATGGCACTGATACGTGGCAATGATGACACTTATACGTGGCACTGATGACACGTGGCACTGATGACAGATGACACTAATATGTGGCACTGATGACACGTGGCACTAATACGTGGCACTGATGACACGTGGCACTAATACGTGGCACTGATGACACGTGGCACTAATATGTGGCACTGATGACACGTGGCACTAATACGTGGCACTGATGACATGTGGCACTAATACGTGGCACTAATACGTGCCACCGGTGACAGATGGCACTAATACGTGGCACCAATGACACGTGACACTGATGACAGATGGCACTGATAAGTGGCATTGATGACACGTGACACTGACAACAGATGGCACGTGACACTGACAGGTGGCACTGATGACAAATGGCACTGATACGTGGCACTGATGACAGATGGCACTAATACGTGGCACTGATGACAGATGGCACTATGTGGCACTAATAACACGTGGCACTGATGACAGATGCCACTTATACGTGGCACTGATGACAGATGGCACTGGGGACAAATGGCACTGACAACAGGTGGCACTGGGGACAGATAGCACTGCGGGCAGGTGGCACTGGGGTGGGGTGGATTGCACTGGGGTGGATGGCACTGGGGCGGATGGCACTGGGGCGGATGGCACTGGGGCAGGATGGCACTGGGGCGGATGGCACTGGGGCAGGATGGCACTGGGGCAGGATGGCACTGGGGGGGGGGGGCATGGCACTGGGGGGGGGTGGCACTGGGGGAGGATGGCTCTGGGGGAGGATGGCACTTTTTATTAAACTTTTTTTTTACTTTTTTTTTTTTTTTTTTTCTTTTTTACACTGACGGCTGCTGCAGCCGTTCTTCTCTCCCCTCTCACACGCTGTCTGTGTGAGGAGGGAGAGCGGCGCTGAGAGATGATCTCATATGTTTACATATGAGATCATCTCCCATTGGACACGCCGATCACGCTGTAAACGGCCGCTGTGATTGGCCGTTTACAGCGATCTGTGTTTGCCTGTCCCCGGGGGACACGGCAAACACAGAACTTCCGCGATGCGCGCCCGCGGCGGCGCGCATTGCGGAAGTAAACACCAGGCCGTCCAGGGACGGCCAGGCACGGGAAGCCGCCCGCCCTAAGGCCGGCATTCGGCTATAGGGCGGGCAGGAAGCGGTTAAACTCCATGATATGTAATTTTTTTTTGTATATTTAGAAAAAAATACATATATGTTTCTGGTGTTTACATATGAAAATGTATTCCTCTGTGTATAAAAGTAGTGATTTATACCAACCATTGAGCCGATTACTGTATTTTTAAATGATTCTTTGTATTTGTTGTTATAAAATTTCTGGAAATACTAATGCTTAATAATATGGTAATTCAAATCATATACCTACTTCTATAAACTTTTTTTTGTTGCACTTGAAGAGATTGGCATTATTACTTGGTCAGACTCTGAATATGTTTGTTATATCTCTATTCGTTACATTTGTTCTCCTGTCCTGATGTTAAATTGCTCAATTTATCCCCTTGCATAGGGAATTGAGCAATCTTTGATGCGTGTGTTTTTTCCAAAATTCTCAATAAAACATTACAAACTAAAATGTATGTGTTTTCTGGCCAGGTAGGCTTGTAAGGTTGTGATATTTGAACTCATTGTCTTCTGTTTGCTCTTATAAAACAGATCATGTCTGAAATATTATAACTCTGCTAAAGGTGTCACTTTCTTTAGAAATATTCTTTGTGAAAAGGGAAATTAGTATAGAAAACACATTTTATATATAATTTGCTCTTTTTCCAGGGTATGTACCAGTATTGCTAACAGTGTTCTTATACATTATCTTTAAAACATAATAGTTACATACATTCATGGAATGATACATGCATCCCTCTGGCTTGAAAACTAGGAATGTGGACCTCTACATACTCCTAGTTTTTTGATCCCACTGCGTGTGTCTGATTGGGGTCTTCTCCTAGCAATTGGGAATCAGTATATGTTATTTAACAATCATGTGATCCCCATAACAGGCAGTCTTGGTGATCACATGCAGACGTACGTCTTGTTTACACACCTCTCCAGCCTGCAGTTACCACAACGGCCTAAAGATGGCTGTGGGCCTCTGGTTAATACTGTAATTGTCATTCAAACAAATACAAAGAAATCAAAGAACCAAAGTATTATCTGCAGTCCTAACTGTAAATTTTGGGAACCTCCATAGTAGAAGCATATGCATTATAATGGATAGGCAGAGGGCAGGTGAGCCTGGAGGGAGCCCACCCCACCGTAAAGGTGACACACTCTAAACCCAGCATATAGCAAAATGGCAACAAAGGTGTCCAGTGTGTCCCCTCACTGCAGATAAAAATAGGGTGCCGTGAAGCGGCTCTGCAACTTACACATGTATTTTCAAATGTGTGCAAATGAAACCCCTGTTTTTAATGCATACTTTTAGACAGGATAATTTGGTTGGTTGCAGTCTGGTCAGTAAGTTGAGCTGGGCATTTTTGACATGCATCTCCCTTCCATCTGCTCCTTGCTGCAAAAGCCAGTTATAGGTGGGAGCAGTGGCCACTCAACACTTAATACTAATACTAATAGTCATTATATTCAATGGTGTCCATTCACACCTGAGTGTCGTGTTTCTATAAGCTTGAAAAAGTACATGAATTTCTTTGGGGCAGAGTATCTTGTTTTTGGTCTCTGTAGACTTCAATTGGAGTGCCTGAAAACCACACGTAACACATCCTTTTGCTTAATTTCTTGCCTTTCCTTCGCTTAGTAATTACATTTCCATTGGCTAAAACAAAAATGCTCAAGCCGGAAAACCTGTAAATAGGTTAGCTGCAAACACACTTAAAATAGCTTAGAAAATGGTTAAAGACGCTCAAGCTGACGTTTGAATCTCAATTTAGGAAGTAAGACCTCTAATCTCAGTTATGATTACCGCTGTGCAATTATAATAGGTAGCTTTGTATACTGTATATGTTTATATCCTTCAATTAGAAATGACTAGGTATGACCTCAGCTTTTCTGACTATTATTATACAGTATTCCCTGTTTTTCTTTTTGATGAGGAATGGTTTCTTTGTTAATCTGGAGACATGCGGGTACCAGTGCATGCATACAAACATGTTGCCCAGCTGCACTTTTGTTGTTAAATGACTGTTGCCTGCCTGCTGTAGTAATGTAAACAGACAGGCAAAAACACAAGAAAAATGGATCGATTCAAACTGATTAAAGACAAACAGAAACAAGATTCAGAATTAATGTAGCACCGATCATCCTCGATTACAATGCCCAACATAAAAATGTTGAGAAGATAATCAAACGTCACTGGCACATCCTGCTAACAGATACACATTTGAAATCACTCCTTCCACAGATACTGAAATTTGGATACAAAAGAGCTCCAACACTAAGGGACAGTTTAAAAATATTCCATATCCACCGAAAATTGGCCAAACATTCTTCACCGGAAAAGGATTCTATCCACGCAGACGCTGTTTCACTTGTACAAAGGCAAAAAGACTATCAGAAAGGATATTCAAGTTCACATTTACTAGCACTGGCAACACATATGAAGTTGACGACTTCATCTGCTGCAATACAGAAGGGGCTATGTATGCTCTTGAATGCAGTTTGCGGCTTACAGTACATTGAACACACAAAGAGACCATTGCAAGTGCACATTAAGGAGCATATACAAAATATCATCAAAGGTTTTGACAAACAGTGTCTCCAAACAGTTTGCCGCACACCACAACCAAGACCCTACACATCTTAGATTTTGGGGCATTGAACCATATAAGAAACACTGGAGAGATGGGTACAAGAACCCTTAGTCAGTTAGAGTCAAATGGATTTTTATTCTCGACACTTTCACGCCCCATGGTCTCAATATAGAATTCAATTTAAATTGCTTTATTAGTGACTTTTAAAGAAAGATACAGTACTTGCTTTTTTAATATATCTTGTTCTAGCCTAGTTTTACAGTTATTTATCTCCTTTCTTGTCAGCATAATTTTATATACATTTTATCCTAGTTTATTCCATTATGGTTTTATTATGTTTGACATATTTACTACCAGCTTATTTGTTCTGTGACATCATTTCCGGAGTCCTATGATTTTAATCTAGACACTTTGTCAGTGTCCTTTTATGATTATACCTCTTTTTCATTCATCAATTCCATTTTATTTAGCTTCAGTCTATTTCCATTCCATCTATTTTAATTCCCCCATTTTAATAATTTCCCTGTCATTTATTATCTTTTTATTTTCTCAAAGTGTGTTTTTTTATGCCGATCTACAGTATTGTTGTTTATTGTAAACACATATATATTCTCCTCCAATAGACTTCTATAGGGTACTTTGCTATTTTTTGGCTTTGTGGATTTCATGCTGGGTTCTAGACATGTGCTCCATCAATGAATTAATTTTGTTTTGTTCCGTTCCATTTCGTATTAGCTGTTAATTAGTATTTCTTAATATGTGTTTAAAATTCAATTTAGATTCGTATGAATTATTGTTAGGTTTGTTAACTTTTCGTAACAATTACAAACATTCATTATGATGAATTTATCATTATGAGGGGCTCCCACCATCCCTGTGCTGCACTCATTATGCGGGAATCCCACCATCCCTGTGCTGTGCTGACTTCCTGGGTTTTTAACTTCCTTCTTATTTTGTGCAATTCTGAATCTCCCATCGACTACCACTACCAGTCTCCCACTCCCTTATTAAAAAAGGTAATTTTCCCAACCCTCAGCAGCAGAAGAAAACCTCTGATTGGTCAACAAAACACCAGTCACGTTTCTGTTTTAATGGAATTTGGATCTGAAATTTGTAAATGAAATTTCGTATTTCATACAAAATTCAGAAGCATAGCAATGCGTATTTCGGATGTTTCCGAATGTACGAATTTTCCGAAATTCATACGAATTTTCGATTCATACGAAACTAATCGCACATGTCTACTGGGTTTTGCAAACACCCAGTGAACTGATTGATGCTCAGTTCATTCATTACTACATATGACCCTCCTAGCTAATACAAAGTGATTCAACTGTATGAATGAGAATAACAAATGCATTCCATTTCTCCTTCTTCTACCATGTATGGGAAATATGATAATGATGGCCCTCTTGACCTCCTCATCTGTTTCTGCACTGCTTTTCTTCTGTATTAGTTCCTGACAGCAACATGGCAGTTGAAAATAGAAGCTGTTTGGTGACAAAGAAAATTTGTATACACTGGGGTATTACCATATTTGGTAATATTTTAAATATTAAATATTATTATTGTGAATGCATGATATGTATGGTAGGGATGCTTGACATGTAAAAAAAATAGTGCTGTGCTATAAATATAAACATATACATTAAATATACTTACACTTAAGACACATGTGCGTAAAAAAAAAAGCGCAATGTGAAGAAATCAATATTCAATACAACACATTCAAACCACAATTTAGAAAGTTTACAGTCCTAGTGCATAAACAAACAATAATGACCAATTAAAAAATTCAGGACAATTGTGAAACTTCAAATTTGGAACATCCATGAAGACCACCAACAGAAGTGTAAACTCACCTCACAGATGGGCCCTAATTATTAGATCCTTATACAATCATCAATTAAATTAATTAAAAACTGCCCCAGTATGCTTCTAGAGATGATCAGTGGATTTTGCAACAAACACAGCTTCCAGTTTAAGTGCAACTCACAGGAAGAAAAAATGTTACATAGTGTAGGGTGGCACACAGAATACCATGCTCTCTCTCCTGAGAGCCTGAAGATCCTCCCTATGCATTTTATTGTAATAGCATCATCAGGGGGAGGCCAATCACTGACTGGGTGAGAGATTTCTATTCAAGTAACCACAGCTCCACCTCTGGCTGCACTTGATTGATACTGCAGGTTTCCAGTCCTTACATTAAGGTCTAAAACCACACCAGAACCGGCATCCATCCACAGAGTGGAAACTCTCAGTGCAAAGAAGCAGGCATCCCCTGCCCAAATAACAAGCATTGCATCCACTACTCCAGTAAACACAGATGTCAAAACAAAATGATACAATAAATATAAAAACAAATAAAATGTTAAATAACACTAAAATATATAAGAAATAACCATTTAAATATAATCCATATAAAAGTACAGATAAACCTTACACTAAGTATAGGTAAGACTGCTGCACTTTTACTACTCCTTGAATATGAGGAGGTTAAGATACCATGCTCAAAATATAAAAGATATGTGCTGTCTCATATAAATCAATAAAGTGAAGTATTGTGAACAAACACAAACATTATCACCATGTGATTAAATGAACATAATAATAATATAATATGAAACCAAATGAATCACTAAATTATTCATCAAAAAGATATATATTCATCAAAAAATATAAAAAAATGAATCAGAATTTTTTTTTTTAATTATATTTTTTCATCAAAAAAATATACAGTAGATATAAAGTGTCTTGGTGTTTTCATTTCAATCCATGTCCGAATCTTTCTATAAAATCAAGTGAACTACTTCCAGTGAAAAAATATTTTCAATCCATTTTTCCAAATATAATGAAATGTGCCGCTTACCAGATCCCAATGATCTCAAATTTATAAGAGATCATATATCTCAGGAGGTGAACAGATATGTGGATTCCTCCTGCATATAACCCGACCTCCTCAATGGATCAATCCAGCAGAATCCACCGAATCCATAAAATACATCCACAAAGCATGCATAATATTGTAAGCAAAAACTATAAAGTATATAAAAATCAGGTAAGTTAAACTCAAATAAATGAAAGAGACACCCAGAAAAGTAAAATAAAGCAGACGAGAAGGAGACATGAAAGGAAAACTTGAGAGGACTCTTATAGATTACTAATAAAACCATTTAAATAGCTTGTTTGATCTAGTCTCCCTCTTGTATATTGCTCTCTTGAAATACCCTCATCTCCAGTGACAAAAGTGCTCAGAGACAATATGTCTCTTATGCCCTTTTAATATTGTAAACATGTTCTCTGAGGTTGGTGGCCAGCTTCCTGGTGGTCCCCCCCACATACTGGAAGCCACAGGGACATTGTAACATATACATCACCCCCTCAGAATCACACGAGATAAACTATTTGATTACAAGTCTCTTGCTAGCCCCAATATAAAAATCTTGTTTATTTCTAGCATTATTTACCACTGTTTAATTTGACATGCATAACATCGACTGCAGGAGTAAAACCTAATGCTGTTAAGAAACATAGGTTTATTGGATCTATTGAGTTTTGGGGGATCCATTACACTTCTAACATTGGAACTAGCTAATGAAGGTAATAAATGATAAATCATTTTTGGTTTATCTGGAAGAATACTCCCCAAATGATTGTCTTTTTTATCAAAATGATCCTCTTAACCTGTCTGTATTGAATGTTATAGTACAAAAAAAAAATAACCAGATCGTTACCAATATTTTACACACTTTTTCTCTGTCCTGTAATACCAGATTCCTCTATTGGATATCTTATTTATTATCTGCATCCAATCACCCTACACTTATCCTTTTTTGCAAAAATGTCTCTGTTAATATATTTTAATATTTTAGAAAATCTTCATTGCTGTTCAATTTCTCCTCATCCTGAGGATTGACCTCTGAGAATGTTGGAGGTAAGGTCTATCTATCTGTGGTCTTAAAAAAAGACTTGGTTGCCTTTTGGTCTTCTTTGACAAACAATTCCATATCCTGATTGAAAATGATTGTGATAGGGTGTATGTTGTAATTCATAACAATGTTTTTGTTGTTATTTATGGGTTTTGTCAAAAATTTATAGCACAGCACTATTTTCACATGTTCTAGTACTAGTACTAGTACTAGTGTATGCACAATTTTTTGACTTTCTTTAGGTATACTATAATGTTTACCTTTAGACATTCTGAAATTTTTCGCTGGCCCTTTATATAGAGCTGGGATTTGGGGCACGGGTGGTGCAATTGTGCACTCTTTTTCGTGCTGTGGCAGCCATTTTTTTTTAAACAATCTTTATTTATAGGAGATAGGGTATTACAGCTTGATATACAGTAAAAGAATGAAAAAAAAATGAAAATGAACAGAGAGGATAAACATTTGCTGTAGGTAATGCTGATACGTAATACTCCAGTCGTCCCTTTTTCCTTTTTCACTTGTAGTGGGAACAAGAACATGAATAGTCAACAGTCATAAATTAACTTCGTACTGATTAGGTTATTAAAAGAGTATTTACCAGGTGACGGGTCAGCACGGTAGGTCAACTGATTGTTTGGCTGAATAATCCCAGTCCGCAGTCTAGTTCGTGCAGTATAGGACTGGTCTGTCCTCTTGTAAGAGGTTCTCACACGTGATACGCTTGGTCAGCTTTAGCGTTCAAGGTATTAAAAGAGTATTTACCAGGTGACGGGTCAGCACGGTAGGTCAACTGATTGTTTGGCTGAGTAATCCCAGTCCGCAGTCTAGTTCGTGCAGTATAGGACTGGTCTGTCCTCTTGTAAGAGGTTCTCACACGTGATACGCTTGGTCAGCTTTAGCGTTCAAGGTAACTCACGTGGGGCCGACGGCTTCCTAGATGACCGCGTGCGGGGGGAAGGGGGGCAGTCCTGCATAATAGCGGCACCAAAGTGCCATTTCCCTGTTCAAGTCAGGTTGTCCCATGGCGTCAGGTCGCCAAATTTTTGTTGGGCCACCCAAGTCCTCCATTCCTCACCCGTCACCTGGCACTCAACATATCAACCATCTGCCCGTAGGCAGCCATAACTATTCAAGTCATAAAGTATTAGAAAGTAGTTAAGTGAGAAAAAGAAGGGAAAAGAAAAGTGGTTTAGAGCATACCTGAAGCCTCTCTTCCGACTCCGCCTCCTCCCCGAGCTCTGTCAACCTCTCCATACATGTAGGATGATCAAGGGGGTGAGTGAAGAGAGAGAATAGCATCCTGTCTCCCCGCCCCTGATTAATGAAATGTTAAATTGAGTGTTGGAGTCTCCTCAGCTCCTGGTCCCCATCTGTAAGCCCTGGGGGCGTCCCCTTAGGGATGGCTCCGCCAGTTCCAGGAGGGCCACATCCAAACTGGATGAAATGTGTCCAGGGTTCAATATATACACTAGCCAGGGCTGCCAAATCGCAGTGAAGCGGTCATGGGCCCTTCTGCAAGTGGCAATCCACCCCTCTGCCTCCCGGATGTCACCCACCCTGCGGCGCCACTCCTCCTTACTTGGGATTTGCGGACGCTTCCAAAAAATAGGGAGCAGCCGCTTAGCTGCATTTAGCAAATGAGGCAGCACACTCTTCTTGTACTGGCTCACTGGCATGGGAGGAATGGGTAGCAGGAAGTAAATCGGGGACAGAGGAATATCTATGCCTGTGATTTCTTTGATCAGAGATTTAATGTCCTCCCAGTAAGGTCTGATCGCAGGGCAATCCCACCAAATATGCAGAAGAGTGCCCCTGTGGCCACAGCCCCGCCAACATTGATCTGACATGGATGGGTATATCCTTGCTAGATCTGCCGGCACACAGTACCAGCGCATCAGTAGCTTGTAGTTCATTTCTTGCGTCTTGGAATCAATCGAGCTGGACCGGGTAAGTTGATAGAGGCAAGATATTTGGGCAGGGGTGAAAGAAAGTTATCTCCAAGTCCCTTTCCCAGGCTCTGATGTAAGCAGGCTTCACTGTGGGGGATGCAGAGTTTAGCAGTTGATAGAGTTCAGAGACCATGTGTGGTATTGGTTCTTCCGCTATGAAGAGACGTTCGAAGGGTGTGAGGGAGGAGATATCCTGTATGGAGTCTCCCTGTGTTTTAAAAAAATGGTAGAGTTGCCTATACCGCCAGAAGTCCATAGGGAAGCTCCCCCTCTGATCTCGTAGAGTTTCTAGGGACATTAGTTTGCCATTCTGCATTAATTTACCACAACTAGCGTCTCCATCATCTGCCCAGGGGCCAAAGAAAGCAGCCTGTTCCCCCGGGGGAACCATAAGTAACCCCCCAGTGGGGCCAGTGGGGACACAGGGGGCGCCAGTGTCAAATTGGCATTAAGTCGGTCCCAGGTTCTCAGGGCCTGGATCGTCAGCGGGGAAGTAAAGGTGGACAGACCCCTGTGTTCCCGTGCTAGCCACGGCGCATAGGTCAAATTTCTCCCTGCCATATATTTTTCAAGAGAGACCCATAATTTGGATTGAGTATGGAAGCGCCAGTTCAGTATTCTCTGGAGGACTATTGCCTTGTAGTATCTTTGGGCGTCAGGGAGGCCCAGGCCTCCTGCGTCTCTATGGCGACTTAGCAATCTAATTGCGATTCTCGGCCTCTTATTGTTCCAAACAAAATTTGATATTAGACTGGATAGCTGGGCAAAGAAGGTCTTAGGTAGGGCCACAGGTAGCATCTGCATAGAGAACAGCACGCGTGGGAGAATGTTCATTTTGATGATATTGAGTCTGCCCATCCAAGTGAAGGCTGTCTTAGTCCGTAATGCCAAGTCTTTATTCACAGCTTTTAGTAGGGAGGGGAAGTTAGTGGAGTATAGGGTGTCAAACCTGTCTGTCAGCCGTATACCTAAGTATTTTATGGACTCTTTGGCCCATGTAAATGGAAAGGCAGTACGCAACCTGTCAGTCAGGGAAGGCGTCAATTGGATAGGTAATATCTCTGATTTTGTATAATTAATTTTGAGGTTAGAAAGTGCCCCGAAGCGCTGGAGTTCCCTCATCAGATTAGGTAAGGAGATCAGGGGCTCCATGAGGTGGAAAAGTACGTCATCGGCATAAGCCGAGAGCTTATGTTCCATACGCCCCACCGTAAGTCCCTTGATATCCAAGTTCGCCCGGACCGTACGAAGAAACGGTTCCAGCACCAGGGCGAACAATAGTGGTGAGAGGGGGCACCCCTGTCTCGTGCCATTTCTGATCGGGAAGCTGGGGGAAAGGAAGCCGTTCACTTTGACTTGGGCATTCGGGTCCGAGTACAGAGCCATAATCCAGGTAAGCATGTGTGTGCGTAGGCCCAACGTTTCCAGCACAGCACGTAGGTAGGTCCAGTCCACCCGATCAAAGGCTTTCTCTGCATCGGTAGACAGAATCAAGTAGGGGGGAGATTCGGGGGAAGCATGCGCCCAGTGAATTAAGTGGATTGCTCTGATAGAGTTATCCCTAGCCTCTCTACCTGTTACAAACCCTGTTTGGTCCGGGTGGACAATTAGTGGGATCAGGTGTTTCAGTCTGGTCGCGAGAATCTTGGCCAGTATTTTTATGTCCACATTAAGAAGGGATATGGGTCTGTAGCTCTGGGGCATAGTAGGGTCCTTCCCTTCCTTGGGAATTACAGATATATGGGCCAACAGGGCTTCACTAGGGATTGCGGTGCCATTTGCAATGGAGTTAAAGTAGTTACACATGGGTTCAGAAAGTAAGGGTAGAAATAGTTTATAATAAGCCTTGGTGAACCCATCTGGACCAGGGCTCTTGCCGTTAGGCAAGGAGTTCACCGTGGTTATGAGCTCGGTGGCGGTGACAGGGGCTTCCAGTGCAGAGCACTGTTCGTCTGTCAGTGGGGGCAGGCCGGATGCAGTCAGATAGGTTTGAATGTCTTTCAGTCTTGCATCTTGGTTCTCTCGGGTTTGTGTGGAGTTCAGGTTATAGAGGGTGTTATAGTAGTCCCGGAAACCAGTGGCTATTTGGGAGGACCTGACCGTGTAGACCTCCGAGGAGAGGCGTAGCTTGTGTACGTGCATGAGAGCCGGTTTCTTCCTTAGAGCTCGAGCCAACATTCGGCCGCATTTATTGCCATGCTCATAGTATCTATGCGATAAGTATCACAATTGCCTGCGTGCCTGGCTGTCCAGCAATCGAGAGAATAACTCTCTCAACTCCGTCAGTTCCCTCAGAGCCTCAGGGCTGCTGTCCTGTTTGTGCTTAAGTTCCGCCAGTTGGAGTGCCTGGAGTACGCTATCAAAATCTGCTTGTCAGGCTTTCTTAAGTCTGGGTCCCTGTGAAATTAGTTCGCCTCTCACCACTGCCTTGTGGCCCTCCCAAACAATCCCTCTGCTCATCCCCTCCGTGCAATTTTCCTTAAAGTAGTGGGACAGTACCTCTGTGACCCCGGAGACCACTGCTACATCATCCAGCAGGGATTCGTTTAAGCGCCACGACCAGGCCCTACGGGTGGAATGTGGTAAAACCAATGTCGCAGTTACCGAGGCATGGTCAGAAATCGTAATGTTCCCTATAGACGAGGCCTGCAGCAGCTCCAGGGCCAAGTGGTCTACACAGATCAGATCTATGCGGGTATAGACGTCATGTACTTTGGAATAGTAGCTATAATCTCTATCTGAAGCGTGGAGAACTCGCCAGCTATCCAAGAGGCGGTGGGTTTGTGGAGATCTGTGGAAGTGTTTTAGAAAGGCATTTGAGTGGGAGGGGCGTTTGTGCGAGGTGTCCAGTTGTGGGTCTGGGCTGATATTAAAGTCTCCCCCTAGGATTAAAGGTCCTTCCCTGAATTCCGTCAGACTATCGAGGGTGGTATCTAAAAAGGTGAGTTGATTTGAGTTTGGAGCATAGATTGTGGCAACTGTGAGTTTCTGTCCCGCTATAGTCCCCTTCAAGAAGACGTATCTACCCTGAGGGTCTACCTTACTCTCTATAGCTTGAAAAGGGCAGGATTTGTGTATGGCAATAGCTGTGCCTCTAGATTTTGCTGCCGGTGAGTTACTCTAGAACCACTGGTTGTATATGTGGGTGGGTAATTTGGTGGCAACCATTTAAAAACACCATTAACCTCCCTGGTGGTATGATTATTTCAGATTTTAGGTGCTGAAAGCGGTACCATTACTTTTCATGGAAATTTGGCGTTTTATATTGTAACTACAGGATGCTTGTAGACATCCTGGGTATGATAAAGTTTGAAAAATGAAATCATAAATTATAATATAATAAACAACTATAAATAATTATACCAAATAATAATATAACAATAATAAAACATATTCAATAATGTAATCAAATCAAAAACACTGAAATTTGCCCAGTTGTCACTGTCATTACTGTTCAGAATTTGATGATGGCTCTTCCCACAAATCGCTATTGCTCAATTCTGTGAGTGATTCTAATTTATTATCACTGTTTTCTAGCTAGTCTAAAACCATTTTTGATGTAAAGGGACAGTTTTGGTTGCTATGGACAATCTCCAGTTTCCAGGCATAAAGAACAGTTTTTATATTATAAAACTGCATGCAAGGCACTGGGCAGACCACTAGGGACAAAGGGGATGGGAATGGTAAGCTAGGCAGAATTGTATATACATCTTTAATATAGCAAATTACCATTAAAATAAATACTAGATACATATCTATGTGGAGTTTAATGGCCGCGGCCTTTTATTATAGGTTTAAATAATGTTATATATAATCCATGTAATCTTTAAAATATAAATGTAAAACATATTTAAATAACAATAGCATTACTAAGGCTTAGCTATCAAAGCTCAAGCCCATTAAATAACCAACATAGTCCCATAAGCCGGGCTTATCATAAATGAGCACGGCACCCCAAACGGCCCACGGCCAACTCCACACCAGACTGGATATTCATATTAAAGATATCTAAAGCAATGTCAGACAGGTGAACATAATCAGGGCGGTAATAGCCAAGCACACCGCCCTCTAATTCCACGTGTCGATATGAGATACCGTCAATAAGAGGCATAAATTTAGCAATTGCTCTATTAACCTTCTTCCTAATCTTCTCAAAATACTTCCATGAAGGGGAAAGCCACTTCAAATGAGGCACGATCTCTGAAAAAAACAAAACACACTCAGGTAGCAAATCATGAAAGCACGACAAATCGGCTTTAACATTAGCTATCAAGTCCAAGGTTTTGTCGGAGACCGATGTCATTCCCAGATAAATGGAAGACTACAACATTGGGACTCAGCCATTTGAAATGCAATAACGAAAAAAATACTACGCAAGTCATTCCACTTCATACCCCTAAGCCCATACCAATGAAGAATATATTGAGAAGAAGGCAAATCCAAATTAGCACCATAACATCTAGAATCAGCTCATTCATGGGCCCAATACACATACAAATGGCCGATGATCCAGACGATGACAGGTTTATCTGATATTAAACAAAATTGTTAGGACGACCATAAGTGCGAAAATAATTTGAACTCCACCTACCGATGCATTTAATATCAGGAGCTGAAAAACCTAAACTGGCAGCGGAGGTAGCCAATACGAAAAGAATGTGAAGAGATAGCCAGATGGTCTAAATTTAGATAGCATAGACGTTTCTTTAAAACTGAATTCAATTGAAAAATGGTCAACGACCATTGTCGTGTAATAAGAATTGCTTGTCAGTGGAAGGTCTCAAAGACAAGTAATTTGCGGAAAGAGAAACAGCACATATAGAAATATTCACATTAGATCTACTAGTAATCCAATAACCCCTGCCAAGCTGATCACACTTGCTTTTCGGTATAAACAAACGAAGAACACAGACACAGGCGACATTGCTAAGCCTAATGGAGAACATCGATTAGGCGGGAGGAGTTATGATACTCTTAGGGCCCCATAAAAACAGACACAAAAAGAAACCATAAATAACAAAGCTTCAAAAGGCGAAAAACAGACTCGATCAGCGGCAGAGCAAAGCTTCCCCAAAAGGTCAATAGATATGGGTAATCTGCGATCTGTCAGCGAAAATTGCTTACGATAACCCCTCAAGGCATATTTTACAGAAAAATAAGCAGAGCAGGAAGATCCTCCATGCACGTTTTAAAAAAATGATATACCAGCCAGTGTCTTTACAATATATGAATATGAATAATGATTCAACATCAAAGAATTCAAAAAGGCCAAAACTACCCCTTCAGAGATAAAATCAATATTCAAATTTAGTTGTTGCAAAAAGGAGCACCACCTACTCCACGCGGCTTCATAAAATGCCCACGTGGAAGGCGCTAAAGAATTACTCAGCGCAGACCGCACCTGCATTAAATCAGTGTCCATAAATGAGGAGGACACTACTCCCCAACTACTTCTGCATCCGGAACCAATTCCCCAAATTTTTGCATCTGTTGACGAGATAGAGAATCAGCCACAACATTGTAAACACCTTTAACAAATTTAGCTTTCAACCATATATTCAAATTAAGACATTGAAAAACTAAATAACGAAGAATTGTAATAACAGGAAGAGATCTAGACACCAAACAATTAACCGCATAGACAACACCCCTATTGTCAGAAAGCAAAAGCATCCGTTTATTTCTGAAATGTTCACCCCATAATTCAAGCGCCACTACAACTGGGAAAATTTCAAGCAGAACAATATTGTTCACAAAACCTTTAGTAATCCAAGAATGGTGCCATTTTTCAGCCGACCATTTACCCTGCCAAAATGCACCATAGTCATGACTACCAGAAGCATCCGTATATAAGTTAAGGGCTGAAGCCACACAAAAGGGGGATTGCCACAGAGAGCGACCATTAAAAGAAATCAAAAAAAAATTCCAAATCAACAAATCCTCACGAATCTCTGACATTATCCTAATAAAATATTTAGGCGTTTGACTCCAGCAATCGCTCTATAAAGACGTCTAGAGAAAACCCTTCTCATAGGAATAACCCTAGTAGCAAACGCCAATAAACCCAATAAAGACTGAATAGTTTTCAATTGAATTTTCTGTCTAGTTAGAATAAATTCCAACAAGAGACGTGTTTTAACAATTTTTTCAACCAGAAGGCGAAATTCCATCAGAACAGTATCAATTTGTATTCCTTAAAATTCCAAACAAGTGCAAGGGAGAACAGATTTTTCTTCAGCTAAAAGTACCCCAATTAATCCACAAACTAATCTAAATTCATTAAAGATAATCAAGCAATCCAAACTATCTTTTTTCCCTATACACAAAAAAATCATCTAAATAATGAATGCAATTAGTAGAACCCAATCTATAACACACAACCCATTCCAAAAAAGAAGAAAAAATTTCAAAATAATAGCACGAGATAGAACAGCCCATAGGCAAACATTTATCAAAATAAAACGGATTATCAAAAACAAAACCCAAAGAATTAAACGCAGAAGGACGTACTGGCAAAAGACGAAATGCTGATTTTATGTCAGCTTTCGCCAATAGAGCCGGCTCACCAACAGATCTAATCTTACTTATAGCATCCTCAAACAAAGAGTAAGAAACTGAACACAATGCCGGATAAATTTCATCATTCAAAGAAAAACCATAAGGGTAGGACAAATGATGAATAATTCTAAAGGAACCAACTTCTTTCTTAGGAATAACCCCTAAAGGAGATACCCTGAAATTGGCAAATGGCAGGGTATCAAAAGGGCCAGCTACCCTGCCATCTGCAATTTCTTTACAAATTTTTTCACGAACAATATCAGCATGCAACGAAACTGAAACTAAAGTCTGAAAAACAACACACCCAGAACTATAGAAAGTGGGCAAAAGAAAACTGAGGCCAAAGCCATCAATTAAAATGTCCGCTTTCTTGGGATCTGGATACAGAAGGAGCCAAGGTAACATTTTTTCCAAATTCACCGGTGTTGCTGCTTTTGAGAAATGGATCCTTCACAACAGAAGAATTCATTTGTACTTGTTTCTTAAAACAACGACTAGCTGGGTGCAACCCACCACAATGAGCGCATTCGTGCTTATATCTACAATTATGAAGCCATTTGCAATGGCCTTCATTAAAATTGAAGCACAACCCTTTGCGAAATGGCCCACTAATAGGCACAAAAGGTTTAACAACAGGTTTTTGAGGTAATAACAGATTTAACCAAAGCTCTACATCTTTCATACCCCATTTCAAAGATTTATGAACAGAGAGTTTTTGTCTAAAGGCTTCATCGTAAGAGAACTAAGACAAACCAGGATTTTTTTTTTATAAGCTTCTAATATAATTTCAACATGCTAGAACATACCGCTACATAACTCAGGATGACGTTCGCCCATGACACTAGCATAAATACAAAATGCTTGTAACCAATTACTAAAAGTGCAGGGGCCAAAACGTCTCCTGTCATCATCCAATTTATCATCTTCTTTCTTTTCAAATCGATTTTCCTTAAATGAAGGTAACAACGAAAGCAAATCTATATAATCTCCTTTCCAAATTTTTTCTTTAATCGTAATAGGCAAATGAAAACCTAACGGAGATAATTCACATGAAAGCACTTCTTTAAAGTAATGTTCAGGAACATGAGATACAGTAGCACCAGAGGGAACTATAGGCAAACCAGAGGAAGATAAAGCAACATTATGTAAGACAGTAGAACTGGGAGCAATATGCACATTATCTTTCCATACTAATACAAGAGCAGCGTTATTATCATTTTGAGACAACGTAGCCTTAGGCAACAAATTAGACAACAGTTGTGACATATTCACAACAAAGTTTTGCAGAATAGAGGCATCTACAGAGTCACCTCTTGGCAAATAAGAAACATCTTGAGCAGGAGGAACAGAATGATGTTGAAAGTCATCATTAGAAAGGGAGCGACCATCAGCTGTTATCATAGGAGCTTTGTCAGTTACCATGGTAATGTTGTCAAGCACAAGTGTAACATCACTAACTGTAGCAGCCCCTGCATCATCAATATTAACAGCATCTGATCCTTGGTTCCTAGCAGTGTCAGCATGCCTATCCATGCTTTAATGTTTGGTTTTTTTCTTTTTCTTTAAACCAGCTGAAGCAGTACCTTTTTCTTTTTGCAGAGGCGAAGCCACCGATTGAAATCTTTGTGGTATTCTCTTCGTTCTTTTCCGTGTAGCCGGAGGGTCCACAGTGCATGCGCTGTCCACGGAGATCGGAGAATAGGCCGAACAGCTGTGGACATCTCCGAATAAAGGGCCCTGCATCACGGGGTCAAGAGGAGGGACCCATCGGGGGGAAGAGGAAGCCGTCGGAACAGGAACATCCGGGGGCGCTTGAGAAAAGGCACTATTGTAAACAACCTGCTCTACCGGAGGGCCATCCACCGGAAGATGACAGGAGGCAGCCAACGGAGACGCAGACAGACACGACCGAAGCCACCGCTCTCCATCCTTGGCACCCGCTCGAGCATCTGACGCAGTAAGGACTCCATAGAGTTGCCGCAGGAGATGCGTTCTGATCTTCTTGTCCGGTACAATGCAGCTTCTGACGCATTTCTTTCTTTTTTATAGGGCATCAGCTCGTGGCTAACCATTTCAATTCAAGTGGACCAATCAGAGGTAAGTACTCATAACCGTTAAACTGTATTATAATAAATTATTTAATTAATTCAATCTACCAGCGCCCCATACATAGTGGGCGGGGACAATGCTTGCCCCTCCCACTATTATTAATAATTACATACAGCAATGTAATCTGTAAGATTAGATTATACTGTATAGTAATGTGTGTGTTTCACTTTTTGAATTTGGCACCGTTCTCCTTCCCCCTGCGTCGCAACGGAGTTCGGCTCCATGATAGATCGAGCAGAGGACGGCTCGCTTGTACAGTGGGGGGACATTGCTGGAGCCAGGGGACAAGGTAAGTAAACTCTCCCTGAATTCAGCGATGTGGTCCTAAGTCTGGCTCGGGGTTACTGCTAATGGTACAAAATTTTCACGGTCGCACAAAGATCCGATCGTTCGGAACGAAGTGACATCAAACATGTATGATGGGACTATAAAGAGGCCAGTAGCCAACAGCTTTCGCCTCTTAGTCTATTCTGAGCATGCATGGCACTTTGTCCGTCGGAATTGTCTACACACAATCGGAATTTAAACAATCGTATTTTGTTGTCAGAAAATTTTAGATCCTGTTCTCAAACTTTGTGCGTCAGAAAATCCAACGGAAAAAGTCAAATGGAGCCCACACACGATCTGATTTTCCAACAACATGATCCGATCACACATTTTCCATCAGAAAATCCGACTGTGTGAATGGGGCATCAGTGTGCTTGCAGCTTGAAGATTTCTTGTAGTGAAAACTCATTTTTATAATATGATATAGATGCTTCGTGCATTTTTTCTGGAGCTTGCAAGAAAGTAAAACCCCATGCAGGAGATGACAAAGTTTTCAGAATTTTTCTACTTTCTCCCTCTACTTTTTTCTCTGTCTCTACTAACACATGCTAATCCTGCCCCTGCATACTCTTTCAAGCCCTGTGCATTTACCGCAAAGTTGACCCTTAAGTTCATACACATAATATAAAAACTGACAGGAATTTTTTTTTCAAGAGGTCACCACTCCTGCGCAGCACTTGTTACTGTATGTGGCATTTGGTTTTCCTTCTATTAGTAACCAAAGCTTACATACATGGATTTTATTAGGCAACACATGTAGTTCTTTTTAACTGCAGTAGGTGGCAGACTTTGATTAAGTATTATACAGCCTATGCCAAAGAAACAACCAGTGCTGTTCTCAAATGGATATAAGAGCTTACTTTATTATTACTAGAACAATTCACATAAAGGACATTTTACCATGTAATCCAAAAGAATACTATAACAAATTTGTGTTATTTGCTATGCCTGTTACTTTGTAGATAGTATGCAAACCAGGACATCAAAGTAACACTTAAATCTGAAATCTAAAGCTCTAAAAATGTTGTTCTTTTATGTTCACATCACATGAAAAACAATCCTCTTTTTAATGCTTCCTTTCAAATCATGCTTCATGAAAAACTGCCTGAAAATAATAAGGGCTTGAGATTTTGCCCATTGTTTTGTTAACATTTTAACTCCAGGATATATCATATTGTCATTATGTTGCTCACATTTTGGAATAAGAATTATAGAACAATATCAGTTCCTTTCTAAGATAAAGGAAACATATTCTGTAACACAGTAGAAATGTTTTTTTTTCTCTGTTTGGACACTGGAAGAATAATAGATGTATGCATAAAGAGATGAATAATACAAATACAGTTGCTCTCTAAAGGCTGTAATCACAATGTCATAATTGTATTCATTTTACAGTCATTTGTATTATATTATGTAGTGAAAGGTCCCTTCGCTGTATAAAAAAGGCAGACAGAATGTGAAGGCCCTTCAATATGTACTGTTACTTTTTCAGGAGCAGCTTTTCCTAGAAAGAGATGTTGAAATCCTTAGTTCAATAATCTCCAACAGATAGAATGATGTTCATATAGACCATAGTATGCAATTTATAATTTTGACTTTAATGCAATGACATTTTATGATCATTGCAGCTTCATTACTCTAAAAGCTAATGTCTTCTCCTGCAAAAAAAAAAAGTTCCTTTTTGTGTAGACAGCAAATTTTTTAATTGTTTTTGTTCTTACAGTCTAGGGAGTTTGATTAAGCACACATTAGTCACATAGTGTATGTTATTGTCTACAGATATCCCTCACAGTAACTCATTTACACATAAATTCACACACATACGCACTTGCAAGACATGTTCAGATATTTATTTCTATTATGTAGATTTATGTATTCATATATCATAGTAGCATTATTATATATGTCAAATTCAACAGGCATCAAAGTCACAAGGTCATACATAAAATTGCAGATACCATATAACAATTACCATATTTATCTGCGTATAACACTCACTTTTTTCCCCTTAAAATCAGGAGAAAATCGTGGGTGCGTGTTATATGCCGATCCCCCGCCGATTGCTAGCTCCTCTGCTTTTTCTGCCGTTCTCGGCAGCTTTCGGCTATTTTCGGCCGTCCTTGGCTATTTTCAGGCTTTCTCGGCGACTTTCGGGAGCTGCCGAGAACGGCCGAGAGCTACCGAGCGCTGCCGAGATACACAGGACATCCGCTCTGTATCTTGGCGCGCCATTTTTAAATGGAAAGCCTGCAAAAGAAACTGACAAGGCTGCAAATGACTGACAAGGCTGCAATGGAAGGCTGCAAATGACATGCAAGGCTGCAATGCAAGGCTGCAAATGACTGACAAGGCTGCAGTGCAAGGTTGCAAATGACATTGACAAGGCTGCATTGATGGGCATTTAAATGTAAGTTTTTTTCCTTAAACTTCCCTCCTAAAAGTTTTTTTCTTTAAAATTTCCTCCTAAACTTGGGGTGCATGTTATACGCCAGTGTGTGTTATACGCAGATAAATACGGTAACTACATATACTGTAACTGAAAGCATATTGATTTAATAAAAATATTTATAGAAAAGTCTCAGTAAAATCTAATCATTTTTGTATTGTTGACTACATGTATAGGTTTAGAGGATTTATTTGATGTACTGTTTTGATAATAAATGTGCATTACCAACACATTTACTGTATATTAAAATTAAAATAGTCACTTCTTGTCTATACAATAGCAATGATGTTTTTTTCTGGGTCATGTAATTTCTAGTCCCTCCTTCCACTGGTCAGAACCATAATTTTATGCCTCTCTTTTTATTTGATGAGTGGAGGGTGTCTTTTTTTCATCAGCCATCACAGAGTAGAGAACAGGGTAGAACATTACATGCATACAACAACACATCAAATAAATGTTCATATGCCTGCTGCAGTGCTTTATATTGATATTCCTGGTTAGAAGACACAGCATCTTCTTGGTATATTCAAGTTTTATAGTGTATCATTGATCACTGGATTGACTTAGAAATTCATCAAACTGAGAAATCAGTTCCTGGGTTTGATAGCATTCTGTGAGTATCCTCTTCATTGTATGCATTAATATGCAAATGCTGCAGCATGCTACTACAGTACTAATAGCATAACACCACCCTTTGAGGTCTCCAAAGGTCCAGATGGAAGCATGCCTTTACTTGGGCTTCTTCCATCTGTACATTTAGCCTACACAATAAAAGAAAATTCCCATCTGAGTATACTGATAACAGTGCAGTAATGCATGTAAAATATCTCTAGATGAAAGTGACCTTTCATGTTTCTAACTTCCATCTGTAGACTCCCAGACAGATATTTAGCTAATTAACATATTTATCCATAAGAGAATAATTAAACAAAAGCAAAAAATAAAGTAAAGTAGTTCAATAATTTTAACCAAAGTAAACCAAGTGTGAAAAGCAGAGATGGAGCTGTAGTTGCTAGTAAACAGGGTATTATAGACTCAGTAACAGCTGTGTCTATAGTCAAGTCCAATTTTTTTTTTTTCATCACGTTGTTTGTACTCTCTTGGAGTATAAGTTTAAAGGGCATATTTATAATTACATAGTTACAGTACATAGTTGGTAATAAAAGCATTGGTACATCCAGTTCAACCTGAGTGTGTGCAAGTTTATGTCACGATCATTTTCCATATCTCAGTACATTTTGTTCACTAACAAAGACATCTAAAAGTTGTATCTACAGTACATTCTAAGCTGACATTACTAACTGTGGAAGTTACCACTCTAACAGTAAAGAACACCCTTATGAAATGAAAGATTGGACCACTTCTCATCCGACCTTATTGTGTGTCTTTTTAGAGACCTTAAGGGCTCATTTACACTTGCTTCGGCTTTAACACACATTTACACTTGCTTCAAAACAAGGCTTCAGAAACACTTTGTTAACGCTCTCTGAACACTAGTCAAAGCCTATCACTAAACAAAATGGCTAGCTTACAGTCATCTTTACACTTGCTTTTGCTTTGCTTTGCTTTGCCTTTGCTTCAAAAATTATACCCAATGTAGCTTCAGTGGTGCTTCACAGCATGTTCAAAGCTTCCATAGAAGTCTATGGCAAAGCTTGTTTGACGCCCCACTGTAGCCCCAACGAAGCCTCGTCAAAGCCCCATAAACCCTCACTGAAGCCCCATTGAAGCCCCACTGAAGCCCCCTCAAAGCTCCACCAAAGCATCCTTGAAGTCCCACTGAAGCCTCATCAAAGCACCATGCAAAAGCAAGGTTTAAATAGAACTGTACGCTAACCATTTTATTTCTGACAGGGGCTTTGACTGGCATTAAGAGAGATTTAACAAATTGTGTCAGAATCCATGTTTTGAAGCAAGTATAAACTAGCCCTAAACGAGAAATTCAGACAAAGCTCATTTGGCTGTACTTCTCCTATAGATCACAGGAGTGCAGTTCGTTTTGCACTCCTGTGACCCATTTTCAGCAGAGAGCTGGCTGAAGTCCACTCTCTGCTGACATCACAGAAGTCAGTCCAGGCACCGTGTCATCACGAAAATAAAGTCTGGATCCGCCAGGTGCCTGGACTTACACCCACCTCTCAGCGAGCTGCTGAGAACCTGAGCTGGCCACCCTGCCCCCTCCACAGCCCAGCATTCCAATGAGCAAGGAGGGGGAAGAGCAGAGGTTTGTGACTGACAGTCTACAGTTCTCTGCTCACGGAGCTCTGAAAACCAAGTGATCGCTGGTATTTGATCACTCAGTTCTCAGTCCAGAGGTGCCAGGGGACAGATGCAGCATCCACCGAGGTAAGTATGAATCTGAAAAAAAAACTTGAATTCTCTTTTAAATTAAATGGTTACCATTTAACCACTTGCCGACCAGCCGCCGCAGTTGTACTGTGGCAGAATGGCTCGGCTGGGCGAAACAATGTTATGTAACGTCGCTTCACCCTGTGGCCACTAGGGGTGCCCCCTGCTCGCCCACAGAGCCGAAATGAGTGCCCGGCAATTGCGATCACTGCCAGATTCCCACAATCACCTGGGGCATGCGGAGAACCACGATCTGTGTGTGCAAACACACAGTTTCCGGTTCTCTGAGTGGAGAAGTGACAGATCGTCTGTTCATACAAAGTATGAACAACGATCTATCTCTTCCCCTACACAATCCCCTCCCCCTTCAGTTAGAACACACACTTGGGAACATATTAACCCCTTGATCTCCCCCTAATGTTAACCCCTTCCCTGCCAGTGACATTGTTACAGTAATCAATGCATTTTTATGCATTTTGCTGATCTGTGTAAAAATACCAATGGTCCCAAAAATGTGTCAAAATTGTCCAACGTGTCCACCATAATGTCACAGTCCCAATAAAAATCACAGATCACCACCATTACTAATAAAAAATAATAATAATAAAAATGCCATAAAACTATCAACTATTTTGTAGACGTTATAACTTTTGCACAAATCAATCAATATACGCTTATTGCAATTTCTTTTTTTTGTTACCAAAAATATGTAGAACACATATCGGCCTAAACTGAGGAAGACAATTTTTTTTATATATTTTTGGGGGGTATTTATTATAGCAAAATGTAAATAATATTGCATTTTTTTTAAAAATTGTTGCTCTTTTTTTGTTAAAAATCGCAGAGGTGATCAAACATCACCAAAAGAAAGCCCTATTTGTGGGAAAAAAAGAACATCAATTTTGTTTGGGTGCAACATTGCACGACCGTGCAATTGTCAGTTAAAGCAACGCAGTGCCGAATCGCAAAAAGTGCTCTGGTCAGGAAGGGGGTAAAATCTTCTGGGGCTGAAATGGTTAAAAATATGTATTTCAAATTTAAATGCATTCTAAAATGCCTCTTCTTTAGGGAGAATAAGTAAACTTTTTGCAGTTTCTCATAACTGGAGTCCCCCAGCCTGCTTTTAAAGTGGAAGTAAACTCCCTTATCGTTTTCAGCCAAGGAAGCTGCCATCTTTGACTCTGTTTAATCTTCAACTGCTATGGTGCTGCACATGTGATTCGTTATGACACCAGCCATTGGATGGTTTGATAGTTTGGCTGAGAGCACAACCAATGTGCAGTTAGCATTCCCAGCATGCCTTTTTTTTTAACTGTTTAAATCAATGGGTTTACTTCCACTTTTAGAATTCTCTCTAGCTCAAACACATACTTTCTGAAGATCAGTGACCGAGATCGGATGGCATACACAAGATGTGGCAGAATCAGGGTTTTGTAAAGTGGTAAAATTATTCTCTTATCTCTTGAGTAAATACTTTTTAATGCATGCTAATAGTCTGGTAGCATTGCTTGCCGTGGCTTGACATTGTATGCTATTGCCAAGTCTGTGATTTTCTATGACCCCTAGATCATTTTCCATTCTTTATTCCTCCAAAGGTTCTCCCCCTTGTTATTAAATTGCATTTATATTTTTAGCTTTCAAGTTGCCTAATTTACATTTTTCAATAGTAAACCTAGTCTGCCATATAGCTGACTACCCCTACTGATGACACCCTGAAAATGCTGAAATGTGCAGGGCTGGGGACTTCTGGTACCATATCACTTCTGCTAGATAGAAAGCATGCTGGCTCCTTGATGGTCCAGAGCAGTGACAGTTCCTGACAATAATTGGCAAATGCTGGGGGCATCAGCAATTGTGAGTGCAATAACTTTTACTTACATTTTTAAAGATAAGGGGAATAGAGAAAGGGGCTGGAGGGTAACCAACCCCTGGGACTTTTAAGACGGTACCAAATATAAAGGAAAGATAATCACATGCCAAGAGTAAAATCAATACAATTTTATTAAGAATACAAATACATAAAACATTTCCTAAAAGAAGGAGTATGGATGTATGTAACAACTACTGGAGTACAAGAGATGGTACAAAATCACAGATAACCATACATGTTACCAAACTTGTACATGAGCATGCTGCATTTTTCTCTACATGTTTCGCTCTCTTGAACTTCTTCAGGATGTTGCAGCGTATACAGTTACAAAGAAAAACTGAAAAATAGAGTAATGAATAAAATTACCAAATACATCTGAAAAGTTTGAAACAAGAATTTCTATATTGAGTTGAATATCCGCTTCAATCAACATAGTTGATCCAAGCGGATACACTCCTTTCAATCAAGTTGTCAATACAAGGACATATATTATATTATAATAAGTGAATGATAACAAATACATATTAATATATTAAGAAATGTGTATGTGAATACATCATTCCAGGCATTAAACAGAAAAACAAAACAAAACAATTCAATTTAAATTAAATTAAATTCACAGAATGGCCGTCTTACCCAGTGGGTCATAGATCCATGCTTAATAAGAGGTTGATCAAATCGACTTTTATGTGTGGAAAAAAAACACACACAAACAAATGCGCCAACGAGGAGCCCCGGTGTTCCCCGGCAGTCTGCAGAGGCACGAGATACATGATAGAATGAACAAAGAGTATAGGTTTTGGCCAGAAAAAAGGGGCAAATATTGATCACATAGGGACATACCTGATTAAGACCCCAAGCTCCTCCTACAAGGAGAACTGAGGTGGATATCAAATTTAAATGCAACATCACCTTCTGGCCTCAATGAGGCCTTTAATTTTAAGCCTTTTTTACCAGGTTTTTCTTTTGGGTCTCATGATAAAGATCTTTAGAAATATACATGCGTATGGATTTTTTCTCTTTCCCTTGATTTCAGTTACAATTTTAATATGAATAATATATTGAAATGTTGGATATATAGCACTATGCATTGTTTTGTACTCCACTCTGTATATCTTTTTTAGGTGTTTATCCTTATACACCATTATATTTGTTATGCTGTACTGTTATAACCATATTGTGAGCAAATATTTTTTTTTTCTGTTACAGATATTGCCCTACATGGATAAACAGTATATGAAATTGTACAGACGATAACCTAAGGTCTAAAATGGATTCTGCTGTATTGCCTTCTATGCATATCACATTTTTGCAGATCTGCATTTTGCCACCCCCCCGTGGCCCATCGAGGCTCCCCTGCACACAGGAGCTCTGCACTGATTTTTTAAACCACTTTGAGGCAGCCTCCCCTATGGGTTGCATTGGCGAGCTCTTCTGTGGAGACAGTCGTTCTCCGCGCCTGTACCCTGGACACCTCCATCCCATCCATTTGATCCGCTCACTGTTGTGCCGCAAGAAGCGGTGACGCCGGATCGGCCGGAGGATCCTCATTGGAGATCAGAAGACTGGCTACATTTGAGGCACAGGTGTTACAAGCAGACATCAGCTGATGGTCTGTGACACCTAGTGTCTCTTCCCCTTACATGTCTATAGGGCTGTGTTTGCCCCCCCTCTGATCCCTGGGCATATAAATACCTGACAGTGCTAGCAGACGTTGCTGCACAGCCAGGAAACTCCAGTGATTTCTGTGAACATAATACTACAATGAAATCACAGGTAATGGAGACTATATAATACATATTTCTCTTCAATCCTTCTCCAATTTTATGACCCATGCAATACATATACCATTTTATTCATTTTCCATACCATATATCTGTCCCTCCACTTTAAGGGGTAATCCTTGTGAGCTTTGATGGATCGCTTCAAGGCGGCTACCTGATCTGCTTTTACTTATTAAGCTGCAGCCATCCCAGCTTGCATTCTAGTTTGATGGGACTGAACTTTTTAAAAATCCAGAGCCATATTTACCTAATATGCTATGAAAATGCAGTTCAGCAGAATCTAAGACCTGACATTTCACCTACCCTATTGACTTGCAGTGTTTAATAAAGGGAACACAGAGTTTTAAGAACAGAATATATTTATTATATCCATCATATGTGCTATATTGCTGCCATGCCAAACCAGCAAATGTAAATGATAAAAATGTCATTAATACTATTTAAATTATTACAATACTGATACACCCCTTTTTCTTTAATATAAATAGAACAGCATGCCTATAGGTAACCCCTGAAGAAGGAAATATGTACGCCCAAAAGAATCTTCTCCCCCCTCTCTTTCCGAAACATGTTGGGAATCTTGGTTTACACACAGCATTGACTAAGTCTGGATCTGTGGTCTGTTCCAAATATAGCAGTTGTTTTCATTATTTGCCATGTGTTCCGCTTATCGTTTTTAGGTGATTTTTGTATATACGTAAATTGTCAATTGTGTACTAATACAATTTATAGACTTTTATATATACCTCTATACTCTTATTTGGTGTACTCTGTTCTACTATCTCTCTGTCCACAATGTCCCTGGGGCACTTCTTTCAAATACGCCTATAATTGGGATGTGACATAGAGTGTTGGGTCATCCAAATATCCCTGGTTAATTTCCTCTCCTCTCTTTTTCTGCTATCGGGCATGGCAACAGGCGCTTCGCGATTTGTCTAACAATAGGGTGGTCCAGACAGACAAGGCCCTCTTATACTTAGCCCAAAAGGTCTTTGAATTTGGAGGGAAAAAATAGTAAGCTTCTGGCCTGGTTAGCTAAGAGTAATATTCCATCCATTCCCATAGGCTGTATTAAGGATGAAAATGATCATGTG
Source organism: Lithobates pipiens (assembly GCF_037356315.1). NCBI lineage: Eukaryota > Metazoa > Chordata > Amphibia > Anura > Ranidae > Lithobates > Lithobates pipiens. The sequence goes on from NW_027507748.1 coordinate 484,602,466, forward strand.
CTTACAGCGCCTGATCACATTGATGACAGCTTCATGGAATTCTTTCAGGAGCTATACACTTCCTGGGTTGATTTCTCACATTCTTATCTCCCCTATTTTCTTGATCCTATATCCTTTCCTACATTGTCCACTGTGGATAGGGAGAGGTTGGAGGCGGACATCATCCTGGAGGAGGTTCAATTGGTGATGGGGCAGCCAAAGGGTGGAAAGGCCCACCGGGGCAGATGGCTTGCTGTCTGAGTTCTATAATAATTTCATGGAACTTCTTGCTCCCAAGCTGAACTGATTTTTCAACCTTGGAATCATTGTCTGATTCTATGAATGAAGCCATAGTTGTGCTGGTTCCCAAACCCGTCAAGGGTCCACAGGATTGTACGTCTTACCCACCCATTTACCTGCTGAATGTAGATGCCAAGATTTTTGCAAAGGTTTTGGCCACTCATCTATCCCAGGTGATAGAGGACTTGGTTGATATAGACCAAACCGGTTTTATGTCAGGTAAGGGAACTGACATGCATATTAGGTGGCTCTTCTTGAAACTCTCTATTCCTCGTGATAACCTGGGGAACTAAAGTCATCGCTTCATTAGATGCTGAAAAGGCATTTGATTCTGGACATAAGGTAAAATAAGCTCATTCAGGTGAAATTACTACATAGAATTTATTACAAGCCCCAGAAACTCCATCGTATTTTTCTGGACATAGACCCCAACTGTTCCAGATGTAAAATACATGCAGGTACATTTTTTAATATGGTTTGGGAGTGATCAATTATATCCTCCTATTGGTCAGCGATGTTCAACAAAATGAATGAAACTGTCCCTTCCAGTATTGCCGGGATTGGCCCTGTTGGGGGTTCATGAGGATACCCAGTGCTCTCATCATTTAAAACGATTAATTTCCTATCTCCTATTCTATGCCAAAAAGGAGATTCTCCAGAAATGGATCTCGCCATCTCCTCTGGCCCTCTCTTCCTGGGAAACACTGATAGATGCAGCCCTGCTCATGTATAGGATCACATACATCGATAGAGGTTGCCAATGGGAATACAACAAAGTATGGGACCCTTGGACCTCTACCTGAGCTTTCATCTGGCACCTTTTTTCACTTTATTCTATTTTGTTTTTTTCTGACTGTAATGTCCTTCCTTTTTACAGTTATGAACTGCTTGTGCTGTTTCTCTTGACCTATCTATATGCATTTGGTCAAAGAATTCTGTTCTGTTTTATGTCAATCTGTATACTGTGATTAACCTGTATGACAACAATAAAGCACCTTCGATTGTTAAAAAAAGGAATGGCAGCCAGGCAGGGCAATGGTATTATAAAGTGGGACTAAACCCATCAAAGCTATACAAAGTGCCCAAAACCTGTACATAGAAAAAAAACACGGATATAACAGGGATAACCTGCTAGTAAGGTTCATTCTAAGGGACTCTTCTACTCAGCTAGATAATGCGGCTGTATCCACCTCTTCCCTCAAAATTTGTTTCAGTGTCTGTGTCATCGAGATAAAATAAGCCTCATCATTGGTATCACCTGGAATAAAATAAATCCCATTGTTGGTGTCAGTGAGATACATAAATCACATTTTTAGAAATAAGGTGAGTAAAAAAAAGGCCTTATTTTCAGTGGTAGTAAAATAAGCCCAATAGTGGCTGTCAGTGGGAATATAGGAAAACAAAAGAACAAAGAAATACTGTACAATCACTGACAAGTGCAACACTGTATATAATGCATATAAGAAATCATACAGTATATACCATAGAAGAACAATACTATATACAAGCACTCCCAGAGTTACAAATATAAGATCTGCATACAACTCATACTTAAAAAAGGAGGAAAACAGGAAGTGAGTGGAAATCTACCTCTAGGAAAGGAAATTCACTCCTGTAAGAGTTATAATATGAAAAATGTGTCCTCACTGAAGCTTTATCACCAATCCTTGTTTCCACAACAACCCAAAATTTTCTAAATCCAATTGTCACAGGAACAGAAAGTGAGGTAAAATCTTCTGAAAAAGTTGCTTAGACAGCAAAACAAACATTACCCTTCCCTATGCTATCCAAAACTTAATTTTTTTTTTGTTACACTTAAAAATTTACCTGTTCCAACTTACATACAAATTCAACTTAAGAACAAACCTTCAGAACCTTATTTGTAACCCGGGGACTACCAGCATAGAAAAATGGTCAAGAAATATACTCTTTGCAACACTAGGTTGTCTATTCTTTCTGGACGCTGCTAGGTGGTTATGAGGAGTATGTAAACTTCACTAGAGTCTACAGACTCTAGAGGGCACCACTGAGACAAAGGGTTTGTGTTGAATAGTTCTGCATAAAGTTTAGGTCTCTATAAAGTGTGGTCAGTTTCTTAGAGGGCATCTGGCAGGTTGACTACGTGTGTACTACAGTGGATAATGTGTGGTGATTACATTTAACATCACTTGGTTGCTTTTTTACCTGATAGTTAATATGAAAATTGCTGTATAATAAATCCTGTGTAATAATAAATGCCCAATGCATCTTTAAAAACTTGAGCAAAGTGAATTACTTCACTTCATAATTACTTTACTTCATATATGCTTGAAACTGCTTAACCGATTCAGATCCACGATATAGCCAAATGACGGCTACAGCGCAGACCTACTTTGCCGGGAGGATGTCAATAGACGTCCTCCCTTGCTCGGTGCGTGCTCTGTGATCAGTGAGTCTATGAGACTCGATGGATCACAGATCAAAGTAGGGTGAGGAGAAAAAAAAGGCGCTTACCGGCGGCTGCCAGAGGGACATCTGTCCCAATCAAGGAGAGCAGCCGCCAGCTCATCTGTGCCTACCTGTGCCACCTACCAGTTGCAACTACCAGTGCACAACAGAGCCACCTACCAGTGCCCACCAATGCCACCTACCAGTGCCCACAGTGCCACCCATCATTGCCCACAATGCCACCTATCAGTGCCCACAGTCCCACCTATCAATGTCACCAATTAGTGCTGCCCATTAGTGTCACCTACCAGTGCCAATCAGTGCCACCTATTAGTGCCAACTATCAGTGCCCGTCAGTGCCATCTATCAGTGGTACCTATCAGTGCTCATCAGTGCCATCTTATCAATGCCCATCAGTGCCGCCTTATCTGTGCCTATCAGTACCGCCTTATCTGTCCCTATCAGTGCCACCTTATCTGTGCCTATCAGTTCTGCCTTATCTGTGCCTATCAATGCAACCTATTATTGCCCATCGGTGCAGCCTATCAATGCCCATCAGTACCGCCTCATCAGCGCATATCAATGAAGGAGAAAAATTACTTGTTTTGCAAAATTTTATAGCAAACTATGAAACATGATTTTTTTTTTCCAAATTTTTTTGTTTGTTTAGCAAAAAAATAAAAACCCCAGTGGTGATTAAATACCACCAAAAGAAAGCTCTATGTAAAATGTAATTTGGGTACAGTGTAGCATGAACGTGCAATTGTCATTCAAAGAGCGGCAACACTGAAAGCTGAAAATTGGTCTGGGCAGGAAGGGGGTTTAGGTGCCCAGTAAGCAAGTGGTTAATGTTAGTTATAATTTTTATACCCTATGTCCTATGTGGGCATATGTAATGAGAGTTTATTTGCCTTTAATTTAAGAGAAAAGAACTGAACTCTGGATACCAATAATATGTGTTTAAAAAGAACTGAAAATCCGGTGTGACTTTAGTAAATGCAGAGTTCCTCCTTGTTGTTTTATGTATGAAACATCAAAGCATCTTCAAGCATTCTAAGTTAACATTACCAATTGGCAATGAATCTAAAAGAAAACTTCCAACTCACTGTTATTCATTATTATTAAATAACCCCAGGGATTTACTGGTAATATAGCTTGACTACATCTGTTCTTGCCCAACAAAGATATAAAAGGTAGGAACTGCCTTGAAGTAAAAACAATATTTGCCATGATTTAACTTGGATCACTGATAAATAACATATTGCCTGAAATTGTAGGCTCTAGCCAGCTTTTTTGTTCGTGAAAATTCAAACATTTTAATTTAAATTACAGCCGAGTCTTCTTATAGCAAAGGTATTGTCATGCATAATGCATCAACGTTAGCGGTTTATTAATACAGAGAAGCTAAACTCCCTGTTATTAAAATTTATATGAGTTATGATGGCATGATATATGATTTCCAAATTCATATTCAGCAAATGTATTTTGCAGTGTTTTGTAGAGGACAAACGGCTGGTATATAGGCTTTAGCAAGTCGCTTTGAAAGTCTATTTTGCATCCCCCCCCCACCCCCCCACCCCCATCATTCCCTATGCCATTGTTAATTGGATAGACATATAGCATTGGCCAAGGGCATTGTCTTTCTTTGCATTTGTTGCTACTTAAAATCAAGGCTACACAATGCGATCTGTATGCATTCTGCATTCACCTTGCTTAGAATTCTGCCAGAACATTTTATCTGAAATTTTCACTGAACAAAATGGAACAGTTCCCAAGCACAGGCAGAGAATACACTATGTGTAAAATGTGTAGCGATGATGAGGGCCAGCACTAATGTCAAGGACCAAATCTAGAGAGGATTTTGTAGTTGCAATAAATCACTTAATCTGACCACTATGTTGTGGTTATTTTCATTTTCCTATTTCTTTTAAGTGGTTTACCTAGTTCTGAATGCATTTAATGTATTTTAAACTTTAACCTACAGCATGATTTGCTTCCAGCTCACACAGGCTCTCTGTCTCTTTGCGATTAAAAACAAACGGGCAACAAGAACAACAAAAAAAAAAGAAAAAGAAAAAATCAGTACTGCCATAAATACTTGCTATGGAATTCCAATGCAGCAATTAAACCGCGTACCTGTCAGTCAGGAAAGACATTATCTTTCCATATTTTTTTTATTGCAGCTTCTCGGTGGAATAGATTTTGGAGAAAACAGATTGCATTTTCTTATATTGCCCACACATAATCACACCTGAGGCTTACCATATAGCCTCATCACCATTTTCCTTTGGATTTTGAAAACCACAAGAAAATAGCAAAGAAAAAAATAAATAAAAATACAGCGGGACTGAATAAGCATTGTTATGGAAATGAGTTCTCATTTGGAACCAGATTGTTTTTTTTTTTTGTTAGAATAATATATTGTTTTCTAAGCCTGATCCAGCATCTACCGATGGGGATGTTAATTTGATTTTGTTGGTGAATCTCTATTGCATTGTGAATAGAAGAGTCACGGAAAATAATATATATGTATAATGCCAATGGGAAGCTGTTTATATAGCAGATAAGTGTTCCGACTGTGATATGTTATAAATACACAGAGGAATGTTTACTATTTTGTGTTAAATAATTGAAACTCAGATGACATTGCCAAGCCTATAAATGTACATTCGTTTTCAAGCAGCAAAATTAAAGTCCCTATCTTAGGCTTTTACAACTGGGGTATTGCCAAGTCATGTCACAATGTCTGAGTGCTCTCTTAAGATACTCTGACATTATTACATCCATAAAAATCTATTTACATATACTGGAAAATGGCAAGGCGAAGGTAAAGTACTGTTAGAAAGAGGGTTTAATACCATTGGTGATAAGTGCAGGCCATCTGATGCTCATTAAATATCCTCATAACTCTACTTTTGCTCTGCTTCAACAAATACATATTTTTCAGTTAGACATATCCTTCATTTTTTTCTTGTTATCTGTCTTAGAAACGTTGAACCTGATAGACAGCAGGGATTTGTCAGTTTTAAGTTTGTGAACTGCACTGAACTGTAAGAAGTGTTGGGGAACCATGTTCATAAAGTGAACACAATTGTTAAAAGTTAAATGCACCTTATACAAAATATATTATATAATAAAGCCTCCTTGGCCTCTGCATTTATGATGATTAAACAATGCCATACCAAAGATCAAGATCAAAGTTCCTCTGTGCTGTCTGTTGCTGCCTTTACTCTCTGGGTAAGCTCTGTCGAGCTGTCATCCCACTGTCTGAGACATGGAGAATAATTGCAATCAACTCAGCATTTTCCAAGGTGAAGACCTGGAATGTCTTTATTCTTCATTGTCATTCAATGCACCATACTGAAGGTTAAAAATTCAGCACCCAAAGAGCTTGTGAAGACTAAGTTTTGGCATGATCATGTCATTAAATTGCCTTTGCTTTTTTTAGGTAGGTGGGAGCTTTCTTTAAGTGTCACACTGCACTGAGTCTGCACCGCATCCAACTTACACTCTGTTCATGAGAACCACTGCGGGTGTGTATGTTAAGGTAATGACAACCCTAAATCAGTTGACAGAACGCAATGCAATTTGTAGAATTGGATCGCATAGGTGTGAACACCCATGCAGTCTGATTCTGGTGCAGCGAAAAACAAAAGGGTCCTGTGTGATTTTTGTGCGGATTTGTATACATAATAATGGCTCAAATCACACTGCTGTAGAATCACATGTAATTTGATTGGGTTGCATTTGCAAAATGTTCCCATTACAGCAAATAATAGTAATGCAGGAACTGTGATGCCCATCGTAAAAAAACTCTGAAGGTTTTCTGATGGTGTTCTGATGGAATTCCACTGAAACTGTCTTGCGTACACACAATCACACCAAAGTCTGACCGTCAAGAATGCGGTAACATACAACATGTATGACGGGACTAGAAAAAGGAAGTTTAATAGCCAGTAGCCAATAGCTTCCATCTCGTACTTGCTTCAGAGCATGCGTTGTTTTTGGTCCGTCGGAACAGAATACAGACGAGAGGTTTTCCCGATAGGAATTGGTTCCGTTGGAAATATTTAGAACATGTTCTATTTCGAGGTCCATCAGAATTTTCGAAGTAAAAGGTCCGATGCCGCATACACACGATCGGAATATATGATGAAAAGCTCCTGTCTGACTTTATCGGACATTCCGCTCGTGTGTACGCGGCATGATGCAATGTGCTGTCATTCATTTTGCATGGCACCTCAACACAGCTACATAACACACACCCATGCTGTACTACACCACAATACACAACAAATAGAACATTAAAAATGAATAAACTGCAGTAACACAGCGCATTATACACACACACAATAAAATGTCTTGTAGCACAAGTGTTAACACAAAGCTATATTGTGTAAATGGGCCCTTAATAGAAGTCTTCTACTGTTTAAAAACATAATACAGACCACAGAATATCTGCTTGGCTTCATGTGTATAGTAAGCATATAATACAAAAACTGCTCAAACATTAAATGCTGCAGAGAGACTTTTTTTTCATCATAATATTAGGTAGCTGAAAATAGTTTGTGATTTAAAAGGAATTGGGATTATTATGGAGGAGCCTATGCATGCCAAGAGGTAGCCTGCCCACACCACACATAATCATTACCTTCCAAACACAGGCTATACAGGTGAAAGGTGCTTGTAGATGGGGTTATCTGCACCTATCAGTGGGTGCAGATGACCTCATGTGTGCTCTGTACAATAGGGGGTACCTCTTGTGCAGAGCACGTTCATCAATGCCCAGGACCAGGCAGGGACTTTGATCATGTGAAGAATCAAACATTAAAACATTAATGGCAGTTCCCCAATTTATGGGTATGATCAATATGTTAATCAGGCCAACATCCCAAGTAAATGGAAGTAAATGGAAGAAACAAATGAAACCCCCCCACCCGTGGGACTTTAGCGGCCTATATCAATAATGAAATCATACTGAAATATAGTTTGTCGGAAAAAATATTAAAAAGTTCAATACAAATTTTATTTGAAAAAACATTACAAACACTATAACACTATAAACTGTATACACTTTTCAACCTGCCTACATGCTAATTGACTGTTTTGTAAAACTCTTGGTAGTGGTCTAGTTTATGTGCACGCCTGGGAAACAGGAGTAGGGAGATATCAATATCAGAAAGATCATTTATTGATCTGTATATGGACAACGGTGATTTTATGAGCAATACAAAAAAGTGCTGATATAGTACAGTGAAATGTAAGTGGGCTAATTTTATCTTTATCTTAATAAATGTTTTAACACTATCTTTAGTGCTTCTATCTTCTTTTGGTTGAGAGTTTGAGTGAATTATGAACTCCAATGCAACATTCCCCACGCATACGTTCCTGAAAATGGCTGTTCAGTAATGCTGCAATGATCACAGGATGGAAACCGTATATAATCAGTGTTGAAATGTCCTCAGCACACCAAGGATTCCTCAAAAGGGTCCAAAGCTTTTTTTCGTGCTCATTTATCAGCCGCACGGGCCCCTTCATCAGGCAGTAACTTGCCTGATGAAGGGGCACTGCATGGCTCTGAAACATTGCCATATGTTTATTATGTGACCATGATAATAAAGCTTTGGGCTCTTTTGAGTGTAGCAAGGGCCTCGACTCTTAGAGGCCTAATGGTGACCTCCAGAGTCAGGGAGAGCTGACATCCTTCCTTGTAGAGTGGGTTACCAGACATGGTGGGTGTGATGCAAGAAGAAATTATGGGCGCCAGTCAATTTTGGATGTGAACTAGAGATTTATTGTCTCTTAACAGAACTGGGGGAGAGAGGGTTAGGGCCAGGACACCCTTGAGTAGATGCAATGGTAATTGACAGACCCCAAGACTTCTATAGGTAGACAGATATACAGTGGAAGGCCTAAAGCCAGATGCCACTTCTGTATAGGTAGGACTGCTGTCTCCTATGTCAACTAATCTTGTAACAGTCCCTAACGGTTGTTGTACATAACTGTTGGTAACACTGAACAGTCCTTTACTTATCTCACAGTATCCCACTGTAGATCACTCACTGAGCTCCTCTCACTAGACTTCCAGATCCCAGTCGTCACTTCCACAGCTATCTCACTGTATACTCCTCAAGCTTCACCCCTGCTATACTGCTGGGTTCCTGGCTAGGCGCTGGCTGATGCTTTCCCACTTATTCACCCTACCTGGCCAGTGAGAGGACTGCTCAGGTACTTGCTTCAGCTTATTCACATGAGTCTCCAATAACAAGGTGGATGGTCCTTTAGTTGCGACAGCTTCCCCTCTACCTCTGACCACAACTGGTTTCCCGTCCAGTGAAGCCTCCACAACTCGGTTGGACTCCAATCCCCCAGTTCCAACCCTATGCTGCTTCTCCTGCTCCTGGATAGGTCTCAGGCAGCCTAGCAGCCAGGTGTCCCTGTGATAGGCCTCAGGCTTACAGCCAAGCAGCCCGGGGCAGCATAACACACATCCACCCAGACAGCCATCCAGGTGTCACAGAACCTCACTCATCTGACTCCACCCAAATAAATATGCTCTTCCAGCAGGCCAAGGGGCTTAAAGAAACCCTTGCCCATTGGCCGAGATACCCCATCCATTCATAATCTTTCCCTGCTATGCATGTCTATCCAATGTCACCAGCTACAACACCATCCAGTGACAGAAGAGAAAGTGCAGCAATTACAGAGTTAGGGGGGATCATTGGATCTCCTAACAATTAGCCAGGACAATTACCACCTGGCAAACAAAATTGGTTAGTGACCATTGCTAAACACCAGGGTGCTACATGAGGAATACTTGGTGTGCTGATGACATTTCTTCACTCATATTTAGGGCCTTTTCCCTCTGTTTCCATCTAGTGACCAGGCCAATAACACACCTCCTGTATTAGAGTACCCCCACTCTGGATAAAGGAGCAACAGAGACATCTCTGAACAGCATTGTCAGTCTTGGGGGAGGGTAGTGTTAGATGTTTTTCAGCAAGTTACAGCAACAGTTTTGTTCCTTTCGGGACACATATTTTATATAAATAAAAACTGATCAATTTAAGCACCCCTGTCAGTCTAAAATGGTTCATCTACATCTACAGAACAGCTTGTTCTGCAGAAAAACAATAGACATACTGGCCAGATCAACAGGTGAAAAAGAAAGAAAGCCTCAAAAGAAAACAAATACAGCCATCACATCTAGGAATTGGTAAACTGCAATATGGCAAATGTTTGTTTTTGGGTTTAATACCTCTTTAGGGTCAAACTCTGTTGAGTGATTTAGCATGTGGACTTGTATGAGCTCCTAAATCTAGTAGAACATTGGGAATCATGTAAATTGTACCTCTGCAATATTTTAGTACTATAACATGATAAGACAACACCTCCTTTACTCTTGAAACCCAGCTTTCTGTAACTTCCATTGCCCTATTGGGCTTAGTTAGTATATTTAGATATTATGGTGCTTAAGAGTATCTTTATGTTTGTATGGACAAATTAAGATAATAATATTCAAGAGGGTTCTGCAGGTGGAATTTAGAAGTAGTAATTACTGCTTTAAAAACAACTTCTAGTTGCAAAAGTGTAGACCTGTTGCAGTGAAGCATCTGTCCTCTTTTTATTTAAAACAGAAATCTCTTTAAAGTTTTATTGAAGCAATAGACATATCTTGACAGTCAGACAGATTGTACTATCGACCCCCATTTTTCTGTTACAGGATTTGTGCAGGATGTTTGATCCTCTCACACATAAGTGTAAAGCCTATTACACATGATCGAATTGTTTGCCAACAAAACTGTGGACTTTTGTCCGAAGCGCGTTGGCCCAAATTTGTCTTGCATACACACGGCCACACAATTGTTGGCCAACAAATACGAACGTAGCGACGTACTGTGTTGTTTTTCATCTCTTTAGCGCCACCCATTGGGCTCCTTCTGCTAATTTTGTGTTAGTAGAAGTTTGGTGAGTGTTGATTCACACTTTTCATTTCGCACTTTTCGTTTCGCACTTTTAGTTTCGCACTTTTCAGTTTGCGCTTTTCAACAAAAAAAAAAAAAAAACAGAAGTGCAGTGTGCAATTTTAACATGCATCAAATGCACATAGGACATTGAAGGAGCGTTTTTAACGTCCCTGGCAGTATTCCCGAGTGTGGCTCAGGGTTTAAATTCCAGTACCATTACCAATAACCCCTCAGCCACATTTTGGATTGCATCTCAGGATTCTGATGCAGTGTACTTACCTTGTCCCCAGGATCCTGCAATGTCCCCCTGCTGTGTCTACGGGCTGTTTCCTCTGCCCGATGCCTCTGTGTGCCATGCTCCGTTCTCTGAGAGTGTTGCGAAGCAAGGGTGGCGGAGCCCAATGGCAAATTCAAAAAGTACTAAATTCATAACACATACAGTACACTGTAATGTTACAGATTACATTACTGTATGAAATAATTTCACATCCCTTTTGCCCCTAGTGCTTTGTCCAATACCCTGCATGCAGTTTTATGTTATATATACTGTTCTTTCTGCTTGGAAACTTGAGATTGTCCATGGCAACCAAAAAGTGTCCCTTTACGTCAAAAGTGGTTTGAGACCAGGTAGAAAACAGTGATAGTAAATTAGAACACTTGCAGGATTGAGCCATAGTGAATCACGGGGAAATTCATTTTATTATTATTATTATTATATTATTATCTTTTATAATTATTTATAGTTATTTATTATATTATAATTTATGATATTTGTTTTTCAATCTTTAGCATATCCCCGGGATGTCTACTAGACTCTTATATGGACAGATTTAAGTGTGTTATTACTAAGAATTACAGGCCTACAATATAAAATATTTCTATACAAAACAATGTACTGCTTTGAGATGCAATAATCTCACATAATCATAATGCCAGGGTGGCTACTGCACATTAAATGCCTGTCAAATATGTTGTACAACACTCAGTAATGCCATAGATGCATTTGTTCAGGGTCAGTATTTTGAGAAAGTGTTAACAAGGCCTTACTTTGTCAGAGAAGTTGATTTTCAGCAATTTAAGCGCCTGTGTTATTACAAAGGATGAAAAATCTTACATTTTAGGAGCCAAGGTAGTTAGAAATACTGCTGTGGATGTGTAGATGGTTGCAGTGGGGTAGGCAACCCAGCAGACCCCTACAATGGCATTATTTAAAGCCTGACTCTAGTTAAAACTTTGTTCTTTTTGGGCAGGATAGTGAGGGGCTAAAACCTCAGTTTTTTCCCCCATTTATTATTCCCATGAATTAACAGCATGATTCAAAAACCTAATGAGCTTAAGTGTTTTTATAAAGCAGTGAAGGCAACTTTTACAAAACATTCAATGGTGGTGAATCAATCGCCTGATAATTATTCACCTGCAGTGAACGTTTAGGGAATGTCAGATTATATACTTAATAAATATGACCCATAATGTTTGTATACATTTTAGCAATTTCTGTGGCTACAAAGCTTAGAGGGTAACATCATGTATGCTCATAGAATGCATTTTTCCATTGCAAACCTCACCATAAAATGTGTTTCGTGGATAAAGTCTTCTTTTTAAAACTATTGTTGAAGTTTATTATTTCAGTTTCAATTACAAAACTGTCTGGATGAACTTTTGTACATTTCATATGAAGGTTGACTGGAAACCTTTGAGAGATTGTAGCCTGATGAATTCAGTATTTCGTTTACGAAGAAAGAAAATAACACTTTCATGTGCCAACACTGCTATTAAGGTAATGTGTAGGTTCATTCTATGTCCTCTTGTAAATCAGCAGCAGGAGTACACTGAAAGGCTGTATTCCAGAAATATAATGTTAGACAAAAAGAGAAATGTATCTCAAACAGCAGCAAGTAAATCATGTTTGAGAATACTCATAAATCAGATTAGTTCCTATTAATAAAACAGGCAAGAAAGGAGGTCAATCATAAATATCACAGGATTGAGCTGGCACAGCAGGATACAGCAACAGGTGCAGAGTCAAGGAGGGCCAAAGTCAGAACTGGATAGAACATTTTGAAACAGGCCAGTAGGCAGAACAATTGTTAGCCAAAAACTGAGAGCTGGTATAGGTACAGTGGGTAGAAGTGAGGTCTGGAGGTCAGACCAGGGACAGCAGCGGTAGTCAAGACAGAGACAAAAGGACAATCCAAAGGTCAAGTCTGGAAATTAACTTGAGTCAGTAACACTTATTCACAAAGCAAATAGCTCTGTTGAAGGCAGGTAATGATTGACCATTCAGTAAGAAGGCTAGATGGAACTTCTCCGCTCTGCATAGAAGTCTATAGGCTTGCTTGGCTTTAGCTCTCCCCCTGCTGCCCAGAGGAGAATGGTGCAGCATAACATGAGTATTTCATTAAAGGGAGAGAAGAATAAAATGCAATGTCTCCTTCTCCGTATTGCTGTTGCCCAGCACCTGGCTACAGGAACATACTATGTATTCAAAACATCAAATAATAAACAGGTCACTGTGGCATTTATGCAGTTTTGTCAGTATAATTTAGCTAGTCAATTTAGGGTCTGGAATGTTACATTACATTTCTAACTGTAATTTCAAAAGATCAAACTGTTTATACTTTTTTATACTCCCTCATGCAGAATGGCGGTGACTGTTCACAGCTTGTAACTTTGTATCCATCCATTGCTGATAGAGACATAAATAGTAAAAAGTCCTATGGCAAAGTGGGAATATTCCCTCCAACTTCATTAGTCCAACTAACTTACAATGCTTGTTTTTTTTGAGTTTTTTCTACAGGCAGTTCTGACATTCCTTTGTGTCTTCCCCAGCTGAGTTTATAACCTAAGTCAAGGCCCTTTGAGAGTCTTGTAGTTGAAAGAGTTTCACTTGATATAATAGGAATATTAGGAAGAAGAATAGCCACAGTGTCAGGTTCTGGTCAGTGGTAAGTGTGTACTGAAAAGGAACAGTGGCGCATGAAATTAGAGGAGTGTAATCTTGACGGGAAGCTAAGAACATTACAATAGCTGCTTCTACTCCATTAGTTCTGCTGGATCTTTTTTTTTTTCTGTAACTGTAAAACAATAATTTTAGTTCTTTCTGAAAGTGCATTCACTGGCTCTCCTGTTCGTAATAGTTTGGAGCAGAAATGGGTTCTAAGAGAAGTCTTAGTCTGACATGTCATGTGACACAGTTGATGGGAGACCTGGGAAGACTTTCTTCTCGTTGCTGGGCACCACTGCATCCCAGGTGTTGTGGGTGAATTTTACAAAGGGAGGGGGAAATTGGTGCTATGGGCAATTTTAACTCTGCATTACTGACTGTTGTTCCCTGCACTCTTCATTCAATTCTACCAGCCTCCACACTCTGCATCATCTATTAGTGATTTCTGCACTCTGAGTTATTTACTCACTAGGTTTTTAAGTTGTCCTGCACAGTAATATAAAACATCAACTTCCCCTTTTGTAGTCTGGATAGATTTAGTTTAGGTCAATCAGTGCCCCATATAAAGGATGAGAGTAGAGAATTAAGGATTTTGGTTCTGTCACAGGCAAATGTGTAAGTATATAGAAGCATTCTGTTCAGATTTCAAAAGAAGTATACTAGTTGTATCATCCATACTTATTGGTAAAATATCAAGTAAGTTATAGAATATATACCAATCTCAAGTGTAAAAACTTCCCCATAGGCCCTTTTTTTGACAAGAGCAATACAACCAAAACTCCTTTATCTAAGGGCAGTCCATGAGGGTCTTTTGCTTTACCAGTGGCAAGTTACAAGATCACCTGTTTAATCGTATCTTCCATTTTATCTTTGTTTCATTTCTATATTACTGACCTCAGCACTCATGCATATCATGCATTACTTATGCATGACCCCCCTGCATACTGCATTATACACTACTAACCTCTGAATTCTGTGTTACATACTCTCATCTCATCCAGCACTGTGCATTACATACTTCTGACCTATGAACTCTGCATTGCTCTTTATTTTCTTACTACTGATCAAACAATTGTACATAAGTATACAAGTGTCTATATGTTCACAATTACAGTAATAGTATAGAAAAACATGTTTCAATAAATAACTGGAACAGTGTCTGTCTCGTGTGTGTGCTTTTGTTACAAACATTCTAAGACACATTGCCGAGAAGTAACATATACTGTAAAGGATTAGGTAGTTATAATTTAAAGACTGTGGTCACCCGGAACTTAAAGTGATTGTAAACCCATTACAACCACTTTAACCTAGATTAAAGCTTACCTCTAGGTGCAAGAAATATCTCCCAAGCCTAAAAGGTTTAGGAGATATTTGCAGAAATAGCGGCACCGGTGCAGGCGCACTGAGTGTGCCGCTTATAATGCCGCATGCCACACGCATGCACAGGAGTGATGTCATCGCGGCTCCGGCCAGTCCCAGCGCTGGAGCCGTGATATCTGGAAGTCACTCCGGGATAGATGGCAGTGTCGGAGGAGGCAAACAAGGGCTGATGTCTTGGCTTTGATCTCAGATAAGTAATTCATAATGAGCTAGTATTCTATTGCTATGCAAACCTGCGTCACCTGTGACACTTATACAATGATCACTGGTGACAGGGGGTAATCAAGGGGTTAAACATTTATTGGTGGTTAAGGGGGGTCCCTGAACCTATATGGGCCTAATACTAATTACCCTAATGCTGATTTTTTGTCACTAATGACACCAGTACAGTGAACAAAAAAAATCTGAATGCTGCACTGGGTGACACAGTGACAGGGGGTGAAGGGGTTAACTGGGGGGTGATCGGGAGGGGGGTAAGTGTACCTACGTGGACTGGTGTCAGTGTATTGTTGGTGCACTTACTATTAGATGTCTCCTCTCCACGGTTTGGAACAAAAAGACTGACATGAGGAGAGAATACATCACTTCCCCTGCTGTGTTTACACTTAAACGGACAGGGGAAGGATCTCATTGGACAGGACAGATCACCAGGTCCAGGCCAGATACCATTGGTCTGGGCCTGGAGATTGACCAGTTCTGGATCAAATCCATTTGTCTATTGTCCGATTGTCATATAGCTACGACGCTTTGCGCCACTGGACCAATCTGACGCAGTATAAATGCGGTGGCTGGTCTGTGAAACCGGTTAAAGTGATATTAACTAGCACACACAAGGGTGGGCATTAACATCCCTATTCCTCACATATGCATTGCTGGGTGGCCAATGTTTATTTGCTGAGCGTGTGCTCACTGTGCACTTTCAGAACAAAAAACTAGTTGTTGCAAACAGCTCTTGATTCGGGCTACAGATAGTCAACCAAAGGGTCCGACTTCTGATCATGTGACCACTGTGACAGAATCAGATGATCGCAGTTTCTTCCTGTCCATGGGTGTTCTGAACTGTTTAAGGATACGCCAGGTCAAACTGGAAAGGGTTAAACCCTCAGCTTTTATTACACACTTTCAGCAATTTATAACACTTACTACTTCAGCTCTCAATCCTTATCTATGCTCTAGTTTAGGCTAGTGCCATGACTGATACTCTAGTTTTTTTTTTAATTCAGGAAACTGATTTCTTTCTTTTGCATCATCCTAGGAAGCCAATCCTTGCATGCAGGGACTAGAGTTGTGTCTCCCTACACTGTGTGTATCAACACATAGTGGTTGATTTACTAAAACTGGAGAGTGCAAAATTTGGTACAGCTACTTTTAATAACTCATGTGGTTTTAGCGTACTACTCTATGGTCTTTTGTTCTTTCTCCTACCCATTATTACTTTGAGGTGCTGGCTTTGGATAGCAAGTGAAGGACCATGGACTGTTCATCTCTTATCATTTAGAGATCTTTATTGTTTGGTAAGGAAACTGGCACACTTGTCTGTGAGGTGGTTTGGGATTGTTACACATGGACTTTTGTCATTTTCAAGATTTCACATTTGGACTTTATATATTTCTCTTTGAAGTTTACTTCTTTGTTATGCATAAGTGAATTATACTGTATGTTATGGGACTGCTATTTCACCATTAATGATGCACATTGTTCATTATGGTTTAATATGTTGTTAAGTGCTGCGCAAACTGTTGGCACTATGAAATTGATAGCAGCGGGAGCCAATGGTGCTGCAGCTGTGTCTCAACCAATCAAGAAAGTCTGGGGCAGCCGACACACTTGTGCACATCACTGGATGGAGATGGGGCTCAGTTAAGTATTAGGGGGGCAGAAGATTTTTTTATCTTAATGCATAGAATGCATTAGGTAAAAAAAAATCTTCTGCCTGTACAACTACTTTTAGTTTATTAGTCTAAACACATTTTTGGTTTGATCACTACAATATATTCGTTTTGTGCACCTTTTAGATTAATTATCACTGAGAGAAGGAACCAGTAGCATTTAAAACTCCAAATGTTGGAATAGAAATGTTAAATAGTTTTCTGGGAAATGTTTATTTTATTGTGCTCAACAAGCTAAGCTAAAAAAAACACTGAAAGTTTAAATTCTACTTTATTACACCAAGGCCCTCAAATCTGTCCAACAAATACCTTAATTTCAGAAAGCTTCCATGTTAGTAAGCAATTTTTGGGATTAAATACTTTTATAGTACCGGTACTTTCCAATAGCTAGCACAAATCCATAGCCTAGGTGTAAGACACTGCTCAGTACCAAACAAGCATACAATAGTAACTGAAGACAAACAAACTATCACTGGTAAGATGATATAAGTAAATTACAAGTAGAGTTGTGTCAATTCTAACCTAGTCTGGAGGAATGACAGCAGGCATATAAACTACAAAGGAATTACAGTGGTAATGCTTTACAGTGTATTGATGTACAAGAATGCAAGAACATACTAGCTTCAGAGTCAATCTCTTATGTATACTGTGCTGTCATGTAAAATAAGAAGTGTTGCTATACATAATGTAAACAGGCAGACTGGATGCAATAGATACAGACTAAACAAGGATTTTTATAAATAATAT
The DNA here is from genome assembly GCF_037356315.1 of Lithobates pipiens. NCBI lineage: Eukaryota > Metazoa > Chordata > Amphibia > Anura > Ranidae > Lithobates > Lithobates pipiens. The sequence continues at coordinate 484,620,099 of NW_027507748.1, forward strand.
TATAAATGTTCTCTGATATAATTTAATAGTTTTTTTTTTTCATTGAAACTAAATCTACAAATGAGCTAGCCATATTTTCTCAGCATATATGCTTTTTGATTTTTATTGCAATGCAATAGATGTGTTTTGATAGTCTGTATTACTATGCATATCTTTGAGGCTGACTTAATAAGAGGTAACAATCTTTACACAATATTCTTGACTTCTTTAATAAATGAGCATCCATGAGCACAGTGGCAAAGTGGTTAGCACCCCCACCTAGCAGCACTAGGGCCACCGTTTTGAATCCAACCATAGCACAACCTGACTGGAGTTTGCATGTTTTCCCTGTGCCCGGGTAGGTGTCCTCTGGGCACTCTGGTTTTCTCCCACACTCCAATGACATGCTGCTAGGTTAATTAACTCCCATCAAAATTGGCCCTAGTATGTAAATTTGAGTTAGGGACCTTAGATCCTGAGATTGTATGCTTCTTAACCACTTTCAGATCGGACCATTTTGCTGGCTTAAGACCAGACCACTTTTTGCGATTCGGCACTGCATTGTTTTAACTGACAATTGTGCCGTCATGCAACATGGCTCCCAAACAAAATTGATGTCCTTTTTTTTCCCACAAATAGAGCTTTCTTTTGGTGGTATTTGATCACCCCTGCGGTTTTTATTTTTTGCGCTATAAACAAAAATAGAGCGATGTTTTTGACTTTTTGTTATAATAAATATCCCCCAAAAATATATAAAAAAAACATTTTTTTCCCTCAGTTTAGGCCAATACGTATTCTTCTACAAATGATTATTAATTGGTTTGCGCAAAAGTTATAGCTTTTACAAAACAGGGGATAGTTTTATGGCATTTTTATTAATAATTTTTTTTTTACTAGCAATTATTGTGACTGCGACATTATGGCGGACACATCAAACATTTTTGTCACATTTTTTGGACCATTGTCATTTACACAGCAATCAGTGCTATACAAATGCACTAATTCCTGTGTAAATGAGACTGGCAGTGAAGGGGTTAACCAGGGGGTGGCAGTGTAGGGGTTAAGTGTTCCTAGGGGCATGTTGCTAACTGTGGAGGGCTGGGTTTTGTGTTAGTGAACACTGATCTCTGCTCCAATCTCCTCGTTCAGCCTCCCCGTGAGACGATTGCGGGTATCCCCGCGGCGATCGAGTCTGTGGGACCTGTGACCGGACTCACGGGGGTCCCGACCGGCACGCAAGCGCGCCACCGGCGGCGCACATGCGATGGCAGGGCAGCATATAGAAATTGACGTACCTGTATGCCAATATGCCTGCCCATGCCATTCTGCCAACGTACATCGGCGTACGCCGGTCAGGAAGTGGTTAAGAGCAGGTACTGATGTGAATGTACTATATATATATATATATATATATATATATATATACAGTATCTCACAACAATGAGTACACCTCTAACATTTTTGTAAATATTTTATTATATCTTTTCATGTGACAATACTGAAGAAATTACACTTTGCTACAATGTAAAGTAGTGAGTGTACAGCTTCTGTAACAGTGCAAATTTGCTGTCCCCTGAAAATAACTCAACACACAGCCAATAATGTCTAAACCGCTGGCAACAAAAGCGAGTACACCCCTAGGTGAAAATGTCCAAATTGGGCACAAAGTGTCAATATTTTGTATGGTCACCATTATTTACCAGCACTGCCTTAACCCTCTTGGGCATGGAGTTCACCAGAGGTTCACAGGTTGCCACTGGAGTCCTCTTCTACTCCTCCATGACAACATCAAAGAGATGGTGAATGTTAGAGACCTTTCATTCCTCCACCTTCCATTTGAAGATTCCCCAACATATGCTCGATAGGGTTTTGGTCTGGATACATGCTTGGCCAGTCCATCACCTTTACCCTCAGCTTCTTTAGCAAGGCAGTGGTCATCCTGAAGGTCTGTTTGGGGTCGATGTCATGTTGAAATACTGTCCTACGGCCCAGTCTCCGAATGGAGGGGATCATGCTCTGCTTCAGTATTGTTTTTAGTTTTGAAAATCCTTCAGGCAGTACCGGACCCTCTGACACACCAAGGCTGAAGAAAAGGCATAACAGCAATACAATTAATGAACAATGGCAAACAGAGGCAAAAAAAGTTGCAACAGTAACAGAGTTTGCAAACAACATATTATCAAAACCACTTATAAAGTGTATCTGAAACTTGATTCAAGGGGACAATGTCTATACATCCCAGTAAATCTATTAAGGGGGGGGGGCATTATGAGATATAAGATGTAGATACTAAAGCAGAGTCTTTCTTTATTGCCCTCCCACTGGTTAGTGGTATATAACTGTTGATGGTTGGCACCAGGACCCAAAATTATATTGGAGCACATGTAACGCAGGCCAATTCTGACATTTATCTCCTACGTGTAAAAATCATAATTTTTTTGCTAGAAAATTACATAGATCCCCCAAACATTATATATATTTTTTCAGCAAAGACCCTAGAGAATACAATGGTGGTTGTTGCAACTTTTTATCTCGCACAGCATTAGCTCAGCAATTTTTTTAATGTGTTTTTTTGGGGTAAGAAACAGTTTTGTTAGTAAATAGATACCTAACATGTCACACTTCAAAATTGCACACGCTCGTGGAATGGTGCCAAAGTTTGGTACATAAAAATCCCCATATGCGACTATTGAATTTTTTTTACTGGTTACATGTTTTCAGTTACAGAGAAGGTCTAGGGACAAAATGATTGCTCTCGCTCCAAGTCAATACCTCACATATATGGTTTGAACACCGCTTTTATATGTGGGTGGGACTTACGTATGCGCTCACTTCTGCATGCGGGACACACGAGGACAGGGGCGCTTTAAAAATGTATTTTTTTATTGTTAACCTCCCTGGCGGTATGATTCAGTCTGGAATTAGGTGCTGAAAGCGGTACAATTATTTTGCACGGAAATCTGGCTTTTATTTTGTAGTCCTGTAATTCTTAGGAATAACGCTCCTAAATCTGTTCAAACCAGTCTAGCAGACATCCCGGGTATAATAAAGTTTATAATATAATAAAGAATAATAAAAATTATTCAATAATGTAATTAAATCCTAAAACACTGAAAAATTGACACTTTTTGGTTGCTATGGACAATCTCCAAATTCCAGGCAGAAAAAACAGTATTTATAATATAAAAGTGCATGCAGGGCACTGCACAGACCACTAGGGACAAAGGGGGTGTGTAATTTTTTAATACAGCACTGTAATCTGTAAGATTACAGTGCTGTGTGTGTTTTGTGTACTTTTACTTTTTTTAATTTGCCGCTGTTCTCCGCTCCCGTGCGCCGTAACGCTGCAGGGAACGGAGCTCGGCGGCATTCGGCACTGTGAATCGAGCGGAGGACAGCTCGCTCACACAGCGAGGGGGACATCGCTGGATCCAGGGGACAAGGTAAGTAACTCTCCCCTGTGTCCTCCCCTGCATCGAGTGAAGCCATCGCGAGTCTGGCTCGGGGTTACCGCTCCTATCAGTAAATTCCTAACCCGAGCCAGACTCGGGATTACCGCTAGGGGGGTTAATTATACTTTCTTTTTTTATTTTGACACTTTGAAAAAAAAAATTTTTTAGATCACTTTTATTCCTATTATAAGGAATGTAAACATCCCTTGTAGTAGGAATATGACATGACAGGTCCTCTTTATAGCAATATATGGGGTCAATAAGACCCCACATCTCACCACTAGGCTCGGAAGCCTGAAATGAAAAAAAATAAATAAACCAATCGCCGCTTGCCAGCTGAAGCGGTGCCGTTTTTTTTTAATGCAGAGGCCGGGAGGGACGTCATAACATAGCACCCGGCCTCCGATGATCATAGAGACTCCGGCGACCATCTGGTCCACTGGAAATCTCTATGATCAACATCTGGGGCTGGTGGATCCTCTTTCTGACTCACTGATCATAGCAGTGAGTTGGTAGAAGCACCTGAGGGCGGCAGGAGGGGGGATGTCCCCTCTCGTCTTCCGTAAGAATGATCAAGTGGAAGAAAAGCCACTATGATCATTCTTATGGTGTAGGGAATAGCTGGATAAAAACAGCATTATCTGAATGATGTCTGTAGCTACAGGCATCATTCAGATATACCCGCTCAAAGTCTGTCATGTCATATGATGGCGGGCGGGCGTGAGGAGGTTAAACAGTTTTTGTAGCTACAGACATCATTCAGATATACCCGCTCAAAGTCTGTCACGTCATATGATGGCGGGCGGGCGTGAGGAGGTTAAACAGTTTTTGTAATTCCAATATTCCAATGGTAAAAGGAAAAGTAGGTGCTCCTTAGAAAGAGTCCCTCCAAAGTCCCAAAAAGGGTGGTGCTGTCTCATTTAGCAGGACTATAGCAAAGATGATTGTCAAAGACCTTCTCCCTCTCATGGGTGTCTGAAAAACTGGATAGATTAACGGGCTAATGCCTGTGGTCTCTGAAGGTGATGGCAGCATTTGTTAACACTATATTAGTGACCCTGGATGAAGCAATGTTTTTGGTACAGACGTTTTCTCTGGTAGCTTTCTGTGCCTTGTAGTCCTATGGCAATGCAGAGTTGGGCACTGCAGCTTCGTTAAGGCCCCACCTGGGCAAAGAAACAGTAAACAGTCTCTGATCAATATGTACAGTTCTCCACTCACAGTTTCATGGGTCCCTTGACTCCAGGGCACAGTCCCCTGTGTACACTCTGGCAGTCCTCCTAGCAGGTGTAGTAGATCAGTCTTGATCCAGCAACATAGCAAACATCAGTAGTTAGCAACATTAGAAGCCTTAGCAGCCCTCTTTCCATAGCTTCACAGGGTTTATCTATATATTGCCAACCTATTATTCTGTGCTGTATATTATAGTGTAAGGGTGAAAATTATAAGCTCCAGACAAAAGTAAGTATAAAAATATCACACAGGTGGAGAAAATACGGTAGCCATGTCTGTGGTGGGAAAAGTCAACAAATTATAGAGAATTAGCTGTTGCCGGTTAGCTATGAAAGAGTTCTAGTGCAAATAAAAATAAACTGAATTCCAAGATAATGGAGCTGATTTACTAAAGCAACTAAACAAGAGTAGGAATAAATTGTTACATTTACAATGCAGACCCATATGAATGCACATAGTCCACGTACAGTATTCGTTTTTCATCCATGTGGAATAATGCTGCTTGATTGCCTTCTGTCTCTGTAAGGTAAACTACTGAATGCATATGTAAACATTCTTGTTTTTAGTTGATAAATTTATGTCCTTTTTTTTTTTACATATTTTGTCATCACAATTGGATAATTAATGTGGATATTCAAGCTATTTATTGTGTAAAGATTCTCAACATCTTTAATAAATCAGGCCAAGCATCTCAGTGACATTTGGAGTGATGTACTAAACAATGTAATGGAGTGATATAGTAAACAATGTGTGCATGAACTTTTTATCCTTCCCTTTAAGAGTGGCTGTAATGTTTTCCATGTGATGAATTTCAGTAATCTTGGCAAACCACGGTGTAAGTGTCAGGGGGATTTCTTGTTTCCAGCGGGCAGGAATGCTGCATTTACAAGATGAATGAACATCATTTTCTTGTATCTATGTCTAGGAAGGTGCAAGAGATGTAGCAAATAATTTGCTGGATCAGTCCCCAGGTCAAAATCAGTCAATTGTTTAATAATGGTCCTCATCTGGGACCAAAAGCACCAGTTTATCGCATGTCCAAAGTATATGAATAAGCATGCACACAGTCTTGTTTTATTGTCAGCAGAGATTGGATGACTGGGAGAACATTTTAGGCAGGACTGATGGGACTTTGTACCACCTGTTCAGGACCTTATAACCCAGTTCCTGATATTTATTGACTATAGAGGAGTATTGAGCAAAATAAAGGATATCAGCCCTTTGGACAGGAGAAAATGTGGCCTCAAGGTCCCATTAAGGCAAGAATGTAGGTGTAAAATTGTCCATAGAGGGATATCAGAACAAGATTTTTCCAACAATAACAAGTGTTTGAACTCTCTATAGCGTGGTGTAAACTCTACACCATAATATCACCCTGGTTAGGTATGTCACCAGATAGTAATTTATGGGGTCAGGGGATGCTATCCACTCTCGCAATTTAGGGATATACAGTACCTTGAAAAAGTATTCCTACCCCTTGAAATTTTCCACATTTTGTCATGTTACAACCAAAAATGTAAATGTATTTTATTGAGATCTTATGTGAGAGACCAACACAAAGTGGCACATGATTGTGAAGTGGAAGGAAAATGATAAATGGTTTTCAAATTTTTTACAAATAAATATCTGAAAAGTGTGGTGTGCATTTGTGTTCAGCCCCCTTTATTCTGATACCCCTAACTAAAATCTAGTGGAACCAATTGCCTTCAGAAGTCACCTAATTAGTAAATAGAGTCCACCTGTGTGTAATTTAATCTCAGTATAAATACAGCTGTTCTGCGAAGCCCTCAGAGGTTTGGTAGAGAACCTTAGTGACCAAACAGCATCATGAATGTCAAGGTAAATACCAGACAGGTCAGGGATAAAGTTGTGGAGAAGTTTAAAGCAGGGTTAGGCTATAAAAAAATCTCAATCTTTGAACATCTCACGGAGCACTGTTCAATCCATCATCCGAAAATGGAAAGAGTATGGCACAACTGCAAACCTACTAAGACATGGCCATCCATGGTAATTCTGGAGGAGCTGCAGAGATCCACAACTCAGGTGGGAGAATCTGTCTACAGGACAACTATTAGTGGTGCACTCCACAAATCTGGCCTCTATGGAAGAGTGTCAAGAAGAAAGCCATTGTTGAAAGAAAGCCATAAGAAGTCTCGTTTTCAGTTTGCAAAAAACAATGTGGAAGACATAGCAAATATGTGGAAGAAGGTGCTCTGGTCAGATGAGACCAAAATTGAACTTTTTGGTGTAAAAGCAAAATGTGTGGAGCAAAAAAACACTACACATTACCCTGAACACACCATCCATACCGTGAAACATGGTGGTGGCAGCATCATGTTGTGTGGATGCTTTTCTTAAGTAGGGACAGGGAAGGGGATTAGAGTTGATGGGAAGGTGGATGGAGCCAAATATAGGGCAATCTTAGAAGGAAACCTACAACGTCTGCAAAAGACTTGAGGCTGAGGTGGAGGTTCACTTTCCAATGGGACCCTAAACATACAGCCAGAACTACAATAGAATTGTTTAGATCAAAGCATATTCATGTTTTAAAATAGCCCAGTCAAAGTCCAGACTTAAATCCAATTGAGAAACTGGCAAGACGTAAAGCAGAACTACAGAATTTTTTTTTTCAATGTCCTTGTTGCTGATCTCCTATCTTCTCTGACTATGCGGTCCATGTTCTTCTGAGCTCTGTAGTTCTTCTGCAACAGCCTGATGATTTTTAAGAAAAAACGTTACTGCCCAGTGATATCCAATTTGTAAGACTTCTGGCTGCTATTCCTCCTGTACTCCCAGCCAGCAGTCTTGTAGCTGCCCACTTGTAGTTATCCACAGTAAGCAGGGACTTGTACTACTGTCCCCACATGTAGTGTGGCGGAGGGGGTCTCACAGCCCCAGTGGTGGTGGTAGAGGTGGTTTCCTCTCCTCCTCCCTCCTCCTCTGCTCCCTGCCTGCTCCGCCCCTTTCAGCTGCCCCCACTGCCCACCTGTCTTCTCTCACTGCAGAGCGGGGATCATTACTAAACTTCAGCCGGGTGACAGAGAGGAGATCTTGGGCTATGACAGATCTTGTATATTAAACACCGATCAACGTACAGCCCTCCCTCCTGGGCTGGCATTGGACCAGTGTGCTGTCAATCACAATGCCGACCCAGGAGGCAGAATGTTATGATGATCGGTGTTAAATATACAAGATACAAGATCTGTCACAGCTCGAGATCTCTGCTCTGTCACCAGGCTGATGTCTGGTATTGATCCCCGCTCTGCACATATGGGCATAGATAAGACCGCACTTATGGGCACAGGTGAGACCGCACATCAGGGCACATATGAGACTGCACCTATGGGCTCTGATGAGACAGCACCTATGTTTAAACTTATACAGGCAGGGGAAAGATTTAATTCGCCAGAACCGATCACCAGGTCCAGGCCATAAATCATTGGCATGGGCCTGGAGACTGGTCGGTTCTGAAGCGTATCCGATCATCGCAGGCATCCCCTAGGAGGCTACACGCCTGAAGTAAGGCAACATGCTGATACTCTGTCTTTTTAGTCCAACTCCAGATTATTGCTATACAAAGATACTACTACTACTACTAAATAATAATAATAATTCCAATATTGGTCCCAGCACTTTCGGCAACAAATCTTCCCCAGCAGGGAGTGAAGGTTCAGCAATAGCTGTCGCTCTTAAATGGATAGCTTGGTATTGTATTGTATATGGTTGCCTTCTGCTATACACTGTGGGCGATGAACAAATACTTACTGTGGCAGGGATGATAACTTCTGATCAGGCACCTGCTGAACAGGTTCCATGTGCTCTCAGGGTGTCTCAGCTGGGCTGAGGCTGAAGGGGGTGAGGGTTGTCCATCTTATTTTGCTTCCTTCCCTTCCTCCCTCTCTCTGGCACCTTTTGCCTGGTGGCAGAACTCCCCCTCTCCAGCACAGGGGTCCCCTCGAGGCCTCTGGATACTGGAACTGGAATTAGGCCAAGCTCTACAATATTTAAGGGCCATCACTCTAATTATAGTTATTGGAATTTCCTTTCAAATTTGTCTGTTAGTAAATGTAACAATTATGAATTTATCTGAAGTTAGGAATTATCCAAAATAAAGAATGCCACATCTAAACAAATGGAACAGAACTAAATAATAATAAATAATAATAATAATAAGTTGTATTATTATTATTATTATTGTTATTATTGTCATTTATTATTATTAACCGCTTTGCGCCCGCCCTATAGCCGAAAGATAGCTACAGAGCGGACGCTAACTGCCGGGAGGCCGTCCCTGGACGTCCTCCTGTTTACTTCCGCAATGCGAGCTCCCGGGAGCGCGCATCTGGGAAGTTCTGTGCTGGCCGTGTCTCCCGGACACAGCCAGTCACAGATCACTGTAAACGGCCAATCACAGGGGCCGTTTACAGCGCGATCGGCGTGTCCAATGAGAGATGATCTCATATGTAAACATATGAGATCATCTCTCAGCGCCGCTCTCCCTCCTCACACAGACAGCATGTGAGAAGAGAGAGATCAACGGCTGCAGCGGCCGGGAGTTTAAAAAATGAATTAAGTAAAAAAAAGTGCCATCCACCCCAGTGCCATCCTCCCGCAGTGCCATCCACCCCAGTGCCATCCACCCCAGTGCTATCCTCCCGCAGTGCCATCCGCCCCCAGTGCCATCCTAGCCCAGTGCTATCCTCGCCCAGTGCCATCCTCGCCCAGTGCCATCCTCCCCAGTGCCACCTGCCTCCAGTGCCACCTGTTAGTGCTATCTGTCCCCAGTGCCACCTGTTAGTGCTATCTGTCCCCAGTGCCACCTGTTGTCAGTGCCATTTGTCCCCAGTGCCATTTGTCATCAGTGCCACGTATAAGTGCCATCTGTCATCAGTGCCACATGTCATCAGTGCCACATATTAGTGCCATCTGTCATCAGTGCCACGTAGCATGCCATTTGTCATCAGTGCCACCTGTCAGTGTCATCTGTTGTCAGTGTCACGTGTCATCAATGCCACTTATCAGTGCCATCTGTCATCAGTGTCACACGTCATCGGTGCCATGTATTAGTGCCATCTGTCATCGGTGCCATGTATTAGTGCCATGTATTAGTGCCATCTGTCATCAGTGCCACGTATTAGTGCAACGTGTCATCAGTGCCACGTATAAGTGCCATCTGTCATCAGTGCCACGTATAAGTGCCATCTGTCATCGGTGCCACATATTAATGCCATCTGTCATCAGTGCCACGTGTCATTAGTGCCATGTATAAGTGTCATCAGTGCCACGTATCAGTGCCATCTGTCATCAGTGTCACGTATCATTGTCCTGGTGCTCCAGGGCCTTCAAAGGTGTAATAGGTAGTCAACAAGTTAAATGTGTAATTTATGCTCCTAGAACATGTGACGGTGCTCCCTGCATGTTGGGTCTCCCCATGTGGCCAGGCTGTGAAAAAGTCCCACACATGTGGTATCATAATACTCAGGAGGAGTAGCAGAATTTATTTTGGGGTGTCATTTGTGGTATACTCATGCCATGTGAGAGAAATAACCTATTACAATGACAATTTTGTGGAAAATTAAAAAAAAAAAAAAAAATCTTAATTTTGCAAAGAATTGTGGGAAAAAATAACAACATCAAAAAACTCACCATGCCTCTTACTAAATACCTTGGAATATCTACTTTCCAAAAAGGGGTAATTTGGGGGGTATTTGTACTTTCCTGGCTTGTTTGGGTCGCAAGAAATGAGGCAGACCACCAGTACATCAGGTGTAATCAATTTTGTGCGATTCGCACCACAACTTGTAGACTTTCTAACTTTCACAAAGACCAAATAATATCCACTAATTTGGGTTATTTTTACCAAAGATATGTAGCAGTATAAATCGTGGCCAAAATTTATGAAGAAAAATTAATAACTTGCATAATTTTGTCACAAAAACAAAAAAATTTTTTTCAAAATTTTCGGTCTTTTTTCATTTATAGCGCAAAAAATAAAAACCCCAGAGGTGATCAAATACCACCAAAAGAAAGCTCTATTTGTGGGGAAAAAAAGGACAAAAAATTAATTTGGGTACAGTGCTGCATGACTGAGTAATTGTCATTCAAAGTGTGAGAGCACCAAAAGCTGAAAATTGGTCTGGGCAGCAGGGGGGTTTAAGTGCCCAATAGGCAAGTGGTTAATTCATCACATTCCATTCGTTTAGATACAGCATTTGTTATTATGGATAATTCATAACTTCAAATACATTCTTATTCGTTACGTTCACTAACCAAATTTGAAAGGAAATTCCAATACCTATACTTCAATAGTTAGTAATAGTTACTTTAAGTTATTATTAGTTAGTTATTATTTCAGATTTTCTAATTTTCAGGTTTTTGAATTTTTGGATTTTCATTCTTATTTTCAGATTTTTCTTCTTTTGAACTTTTGGATTTTCATTCTTATTTTTGGATCTCCGAGTTTCTGGATTTTCGAATTTCTGAATTTCAAATCTCCGAATTTTCAAATTTACGAATTTTCAAATTTCGAATTTCCGAATGTCAGAATTTTCGAATTTTGGAAATTACGAATATTTGGAAAAATTTGGAAATTCCAAAATTCGGATATTTCAGAATTAAAAAATGTATTTGGAACTAAATGTCTATCTAAATCCCTGAGTTGTGGCACTAGTGAAATATAAAGGAAGCATGTCTATCTAAATCCCTGAGTTGTGGCACTAGTGAAATATAAAGGAAACTGCTAGGAATGGCCCCTGATACCATTGACTGTAATTGACAGCTCACTAAGTTGTTAGATACAAAGTCTGGTTCATCCACCTCCATGGAGGCACTGAAAGCCAGATGGCGGCTGAGAATACCAGTGAAGTGTGGGGGGAAAAGGCCCATTTGTATACATGCAGCAGTGCCCTGTGTTCCTAACAGTGTTGCCAACCGCCCGTGTTTTTACAGGCAGCCCACAAAAACAGGGCTTTTTTATGTCCGTGAGTAAGTTAAAAAGCTTGTCAGTAAAAATATACTCTCAGCCTGTGACAGTCTCAGCTCGGAACTGCGCATGTACAGTTCTGGATCCAGCTGAGAGTCTCCGATCTCCTAACATCTGATGATTTTTCCGACACTGCTGCTACTTGTCCCCTCCCCATTCCCCAGCGCGCCTTATTTAAAGTTCAGCACAGGAGATGCTGGGAGAGGGAGGAGTGGAACCAGCCTGAAGTGGAGCTGGATGGATGTCAGCTTAGCCAAAGATAAGCTAGCTAAGCTGAGCAAAATGCAGTTGTGTCAGTGCCTTGTGTTAGTGGGCAGGAAAAGGGGGAGAGGATGGACTCTCTGTAGCAGGCTCCTGTCTCTTGCTGTTACAGTAGATCTTTTTTTTGTGTGAGAGATCTGCTCTGCTTTGGAAGGGAGGACATTTTGTGAGATCTCCTCCAATCTGTATTACACCTTCCTAGAGTCCCCTACCACTACCTGCAGTTCTCACTAGTCCAGTACAAGCACAGTCTCCTCTCCTGCATTACCACCTCATGTGTCTGGGGCACTACAAATCCAAGCATGCCAGGAGAGGAGAGGGGTTGGAGGCAGCAGCAATATGATCAGGCTGAATCTCAGATGAAAAGTGCTGCTGTATAGTGTGTTGGTACAATGTGTCTGTATAGTGTGTGTGTATACTGTATGGTATATATGATATCTTTGATTATTTATTGTGTTTGATTGTCTTGAGGTGTTTATTGTGTAGATATTTTTTTATCCGAGTAAACAGTGAGCACATTTGGTGTGGCAGGGCTCTAGAGTATTTTTTATGTGTTTATAATGGAAAGACAGAGTGGTGGAGTGATGGGAGAGGGAGATGGACAGCGATATGGAAAGAGTAAGGGATGGTGGTTTAGATTGGGTGACAGATAGATGAATGGATGGAACAGGGTATGGAGGGATGGTGAGAGAGAAATGGAGGGATGTAGCAAAGGATGGGGTAATGGAGTTCTGGAAAGATAGACAGAGAGACAGAATAATAGAGGGATGAAAGTGATGGAGAATAGAAAGGGTGGAGGGATATAGGGCACAAGGATTGTATAGTGGAGGAATGGAGCAAAGGGCAGAGAAATGAAGCAAGGGAGGGATGGAGCAAAAGATAAAAGGATAGTGCGATGGAGTTATGGAAAGATGGGGGGAGGGATAGAGTAACAGGCATGAAAGTGATGGAGGGTGAAAAGGTTGGAGAGATCTACAACAGAGGGATGGTTAGATGGACAGTTTAATGTCTACAGGAAGTGATGGAAACAGGAGGTGAAGGAGGGATGGAATGGCTACAGGAGGTGATGGAGTGATGGAGTAAGGAGGTGAAGGAGGGATGGAGACCGGAGGGGTGGAATGGCGACAGGAGGTGATGGAAAAGGAGAGATAGAGTGATGGAGCGATGGAGACAGGAGGTGAAGGAGGGATGGAGTGATGGAGATAGGAGGTCTTTAGAATTGGGACATAAATTTAGGTGATCCTGGTGGCTTCCAGGGATTTCACCTCACTTTCTATGGTGTCTATGGAACAGAAATGAAGGGGAAATCTCTCCAGTTGGACATAAGTGACCAAATTTAAACGGTTATAATAACCTGTCCTTACTAGATCAAAAATAACATATGAAATACAATTTTTTACCTTAATATCTAGCTTAAATTGCATTGCCAATTGCATATTGTACTTATTTATATCTTAAGTGCTGAAATTTGCACTTAAAACTGCAATTATGTAACTTTTGGAAAATGCCAGTAAAAACTTGGCGGTGCCAGTAAATTTTGAGTGTCGTGTCAGTGAATTTCAGTCTGGTAAGTTTGCAACACTGGTTCCTAAAAGTACAGAATTTGGGGCTTATTTCAGGTCTGAAGTTTATACATTTGGGCTGAACTAAGGTCTGAAGTTTATGCATTTGGATTGATCTGAGGTCTAGAGTATATGCATTAGGGCTGATTTGAGGTCTATACTGTAAATTGGGGCTGATACGAGATCTGCATTAGAGCCGAACAGGTTTTATGTGTGTGTACCAGTTCATTTACTTTTGTACTACAGTGCCTTGCAAAAGTATTCACCCCCCCCCCCCCCCCCCCCAGCATTTTTCATGTTTTGTTGCTTCACAACCGGTAATTAACATGGATTGTTTGAGGATTTGCATAATTTAATTTAAAGAACATGCCCACAACTTAGAAGATTTTTTTTATTGTGAAGCAATTTGAAATTTGCTTAGAGAGTTATTAAGTCTGACCACAGATTTTCTATTGGATTGAGGTCTGGGCTTTGACTAGGCCATTCCAACACATTTACATGTTTCCACTTAAACCACTCAAGTGTTGCATTAGCAATGTGTTTGGGGTCATTGTGCTGCTGGAAGGTGAACCTCCATCCTAGCCTCAAATCACACACAGAGTGGTACAGGTTTTGCTCAAGAATAGGGATGAGCTTCGAGTTCGAGTCGAACTCATGTTCGACTCGAACATTGCCTGTTCGCCTGTTCAGCGAACAGTGAACAATTTGGGCTATTCGCAGCAAATTCCAAAAGCCGGAACACCCTATACAAGTCTATGGGAGAAATCTAAAGTGCTAATTTTAAAGGGTAATATACAGGTTACTGTCCTAAAAAGTGTTTGGGGACCCGAGTCCTGCCCCAGGGGACATGGATCAATGCAAAAAAAAGTTTTAAAAACGTCAGTTTTTTCAGGAGCAGTGATTTTAATAATGATTAAAGTGAAACAATAAAAGTGTAATATTCCTTTAAATTTCGAAGCTGGGGGGTATCTATAGTATGCCTGTGAAGAGGCGCATGTTTCTGGTGCTTAGAATTGTCCCTGCACAAAGTGTCATTTGTGCAGGGAAAAAAGTATTTTAAAATCACTTGCGGCTAAATTGTCGGCTCCCCGTAATACAGAGAACACTCAATGAGTGTTCTCTGTATTAGCCGACAATTCATTCATTCATTGATAAAAATAAAAAAAGAGTGGGGGTTCCCCTAAATTCAATTAACAGGCCCTTCAGGTCTGACATGGATATTAAGGGGAACCCCGTGTCAAATTTAAAAAAAAATTGACGTGGGGGTCCCCTAAGTATCCATACCAGACCCTTCAGGTCTGATATGGATATTAAGGGGAACCCCACATCAAATTAAAAAAAATTTTTTACGTGGGGGTCCCCCTAAAAATCCATACCAGACCCTTTATCTGAGCACGCAACCTGGCATGCCGCAGGAAAATAGGGGGGGACGAGAGAGCGGCCCCCCTCCCTCCTGAACCATACCAGGCCACATACCCTCAACATTGGGAGGATGCTTTGGGGGTCTGTGACCCCTCAAAGCACCTTGTCCCCATGTTGATGAGGACAAGGGCCTCATCCTCACAACCCTGGCCGGTGGTTGTGAGGGTCTGCGGGCGGGGGGCTTATCAGAATCTGGAAGCCCCCTTTAACAAGGGGACCCCCAGATCTCGCCCCCCCCCTGTTTGAAATGGTAAGGGGGTACAAAAGTACCCCTACCATTTCACAAAGAAAGTGTAAAAATGTTTAAATAAGACAAACACACTTTTGAAAAATTCCTTTATTAAAAATAAAAAAAATAAAAAAAAGATTAAAGCGGTGCTAATCCACTCTTGCTATCCAGCGACGAATCTCCGGGGTCCAGCGATGGATGATCATATCCAGCGACGGGGGATCTCTCAGTCCAGCGCTGTCCATGCATCCGTCTTCTGTCTCCAGTGTGGAGACACTGTGGAGATCCCAGCGCTGACGTTTCTTATATTAGGAGGGCGGGGCCACCCGTCGCCTGACCCCACCCCTCTGATGCTGGAGAGGGAAGCCAGGGGTTCCCCAGTGACGTGTGGGTGACCCCGCCGCCTCTGATGTAACGGAAACCTGCGTTATATCAGAGGGGGCGGGGTCAGCCGCACGTCACTGGGGAACCCCTGGCTTCCCTCTCCAGTGTCAGAGGGGCGGGGTCAGGTGACGGGTGGCCCCGCCCTCCTAATATAAGAAAGGTCAGCGCTGGGATCTCCGCAGTGTCTCCACACTGGAGACAGAAGACGGATGTATGGACAGCGCTGGACTGAGAGATCCCCCGTCGCTGGATATGATCATCCATCGCTGGACCCCAGAGATTCGTCACTGGATAGCAAGAGTGGATTAGCACCGCTGGAATCTTTTTTTTATTTTTTTTATTTTTAATAAAGGAATTTTTCAAAAGTGTGTTTGTCTTATTTAACAATTAACTTTTGTACCCCCTTACCATTTCAAACAGGGGGGGTGGGATCTGGGGGTCCCCTTGTTAAAGGGGGCTTCCAGATTCTGATAAGCCCCCCGCCCGCAGACCCTCACAACCACCGGCCAGGGTTGTGAGGAGGAGGCCCTTGTCCTCATCAACATGGGGACAAGGTGCTTTGAGGGGTCACAGACCCCCAAAGCATCCTCCCAATGTTGAGGGTATGTGGCTTGGTATGGTTCAGGAGGGAGGGGGGGCACTCTCTCGTCCCCCCTCTTTTCCTGCGGCCTGCCAGGTTGCGTGCTCAGATAAAGGGTCTGGTATGGATTTTTAGGGGGACCCCCACGTCAATTTTTTTTAAATTTGACACGGGGTTCCCCTTAATATCCATGTCAGACCTGAAGGGCCTGGTAATTGAATTTAGGGGAACCCCCTATTTTTTTTTTATCAATGAATGAATGAATTGTCGGCTAATACAGAGAACACTCATTGAATGTTCTCTGTATTACGGAGAGCCGACAATTTAGCCGCAAGTGATTTTAAAAGACTTTTTTTCCTGCACAAATGACACTTTGTGCAGGGACAGTTCTAAGCACCAGAAACATGTGCCCCTTCACAGGCATACTATAGATACCCCCCAGCTACGAAATTTAAAGGAATATTACACTTTTATTGTTTCACTTTAATCATTATTAAAATCACTGCTCCTGAAAAAACAGCAGTTTTTAAAACTTTTTTTTCCCTTGATCCATGTCCCCTGGGGCAGGACCCGGGTCCCCAAACACTTTTTAGGACAGTAACTTGCATATTACCCTTTAAAATGAGCACTTTAGATTGTGAACGTTCGAGTCCCATAGACTTTAATAGGGTTCTAAAGTTCACACGAAGTTTAGGTCTGTTCGCAGGTTCTGGTGCAAACCGAATAGGGGGGTTTTCGGCTCATCCCTACTCAAGAATATCCCTGTATTTAGCACCATCCATCTTTCCCTCAACCAGTTTCCCAGTCTCAACTGCTGAAAAATACCCCCACAGCATGATGCTGCCACCACCATGTTTCACTGTGGAGATGGTGTTCTTTGGGTTATGTGATGTGTTGGGTTTGCACCAGACATAGCGTTTACTTTGATGGCTAAAAAGTTCAATTTTAGTCTCATCAGACCAGAGCACCTTCCTCCATACATTTTGGGAGTCTCCCACATGCCTTTTTGCAAGCTTAAAACATGCCATATTGTTTTTTGTTGAAAGTAATGGCTTTCTTTGGGCCACTCTGCCATAAAGCCCAACTCTATGGAGTGTACAGCTTATTTTTGTCCTATGTACAGATACTCTAGTCTCTCTTGTGGAACTCTGCAGCTCCGCCAGGGTTACCTTAGGTCTCTGTGCTGCCTCCCTGATTAATGCCCTCCTTGCCTGGTCCATGAGTTTTGGTGTGCGGCTGTGTCTTGGCAGGTTTGCTGTTGTGCCATGTTCTTTCAATTTGGTTATGATAGATTTTATGATGCTCCTAGGGATCATCAAAGATTTGGATATTTTTTTATAACCTAACCCTGACTTGTACTTCTCAACAACATTGTCCCTTACTTGTTTGGAGAGTTCCTTGGTCTTCATGGCAGTGTTTGGTTAGTGGTGCCTCTTGCTTAGGTGTTGCAGCCTCTGGGGCCTTTCAAAAAGGTGTGTATATGTAATGACAGATAATGTGACACTTAGATTGCACACAGGACGACATCATTTCATTAATTATGTGACTTCTGAAGGTAATTGGTTGCACCAGAGCTTTTTATGGGCTTCACAACAAAGGGGGATGAATACATACACACATGACAATTATTTTTATTATTATTTATTAATTATTATATTTTATTTCTGAAAAATAGTTTTATGTATATATTTTTCTAATTTTGTTTCACCAACTTAGACTATTGTGTTCTGATCCATCACATATAATTCAGATAAAAAAACATTGAACTAAAGGCTGTAATGTAACAAAATACGTAAAAAGCCAATGGGAGGTGAATACTTTTGTAAGGCATTGTAATATTAAATAATAATATTATTTTTATTAATAATAATAATAATTATTACATATTCATGCATTTAACGTGCCATTAGTAGCACAACTATGAGTGCAAAAAACGTAAAAAAATTAATAAAATAAGACTACAGCAAGCTATTGCTTACTGGCACACCAGTTGCCTAATGCTTTTCAATATGACATCTAATGTGAAAATGTGGCTGATCCCTGTGTTATTGTCTTGGAATATAAAGTTCAATAACTTTTATATCAACATTCTGTTTCAAAAAGCCATTTATATACTTGTTACTATTCTGACCAGAGAGAATTCACAGCTGGTGAAAGACAGCCTAGTTCTAGTATTGTTATATGGATTCTCAATAACAAAGATACACTACAAGTTTCATGACTTCTTTTTTTTATGTTTTTTATTATAACATAGATAAAAGTCTTCGACTACAGCAAGTACAAAAACAACCACAAACATTTATAGCATGATTTCCCCCCGTAGGACCCAAAGCACAATCCATTTGTACTGACGGTTAAATGTCAGCCAGTTAGGCATTTTTCTTAAAGTTCTCTACAAAGGAAAGTCGGCACTTATTTATCCTCAGATGCCATACTTTAAAGGTAAATTTTTCATTTATAAATGATAAAATAATATGTTTTTTGGTCAATTGCATTGCATTTCTTAATGTTTAATTAAGAATAAAATGGTGTTTTCCATTTTTTTATTACTACAAAAAATGTCTTTACAAATACTGCCCTCTATGTAATAGAGGGTGCTTCCATGATACTGTCTTTGCAGCTCAATATCTATCATGTCTGACTGTTTTTGTCAAGGTAGAATTTCATACAGAATGGTAAGTTCTTGAGAGGAGGGGGTGTCCCTCCTATGACTTATTCACTTCAGCTGTTTGTGTGTTTTGAATATCAAATCAAATTACAGCATATTCACAGAAGAGTCATATAATGACTCTAAAGAGGCAGGAGAAAAGACCTGATTTCACCTTTTTATCACTGAAAGTTTTAACTCCTAAAATATTTTGTCCTGAACATAATAAAAAAAAACATACAATACAATAGTAGGAAAGGAACAACTGTTTTATTTGTAGAGCAGCAGTTGCCAGATACCTTTGAGCATCTTTTTGCGTGTCCTAGGATCTGCAAATCCCAGGATGTTCAGATATCTAAAACCAACTTTGCTGCAGATTTTTAACAAATATTTGTATGAAAATTTGTTTGAAGAATCATTTGTTTGATTTTCTGAATGTTAGTGGAGTGAGATTGACACTCGTTTTTGATGGCAGCGATGAGAAAAGGAGCAGAATGGGACATTTTTTGTGGTTTTCATTTGGGAAATTAATACTAAAACGTCAATGTGAAACACAAACGTTCGTAAAGCCAGTGAATGTACTGATAATTTTCCCAGGAATCTTCAAACGTTTTTTCTTCAAATCTTTTTGTTTGAAAATCAACTAATGTATGGCCAACTCCTTCTGCCTCCTACACCTTGATGGCAGGTAGGGATGAGCTTCGAGTTTGAGTTGAACTCATGTTCGACTAGAAACATTGCCTGTTCGCCTGTTCAGCGAACAGTGAACAATTTGGGCTGTTCGCGGCAAATTTGAAAAGCCGGAACACCCTATGCAAGTCTATGGGAGAAATCTAAAGTGCTAATTTTAAAGGATAATATGCAAGTTACTGTCCTAAAAAGTGTTTGGGGACCCGGGTCCTGCCCCAGGGGACATGGATCAATGCAAACAAAAGTTTTAAAACCAGCAGTTTTTTCAGGAGCAGTGATTTTAATAATGATTAAAGTGAAACAATAAAAGTAAGGAATATTACACTTTTATTGTTTCACTTTAATCATTATTAAAATCACTGCTCCTGAATAAACTGATGTTTTTAAAACTTTTTTTTGCATTGATCCATGTCCCCTGGGGCAGGACCCAGGTCCCCAAATACTTTTTAGGACAGTAACTTGCATATTAGCCTTTAAAATTAGCACTTTAGATTGTGAACGTTCGAGTCCCATAGACTTTAATAGGGTTCTAAATTTCACACGAAGTTTAGGTCTGTTCGCAGGTTCTGGTGCAAACCGAACAGGGGGGTGTTCGGCTCAACCTTAATGGCAGGAAGTGGAAGGGGAAAGGCCATTTTTTAACTCTGCAAAGGTCAGTTTACATCATCTATCAGAAATAAACCCAATGCATGCTGGGTCTTTAGCCCGGGTGCATGGGCCCTGGCTTTTAGGTGTAGGGAGAGGAGACATTCCAGACCATCAGCTCTGGGCGCATTCTGTTCTAAATGTAAGTACTACTATGTGTACCATCCAGCCCTGTCCAATCACAGCAGCTGTCAGTTTATTATAGAGTTTGACAGGCTTCTGGCAGCGGAGCTAGATGCTGCACTTGTGCTCTGACAGCTAAATGCTAGAGCACCCCTGTGCTCAAACAGCTAAATGCTAGAGTCTCATGCATTAGGGCTAAATGATATTGTGGATGGGGCTATAAAGTACAGTTCCATAACTCTCTATGCAAATTGTCACCTTTCTGTAGGCTACAACAGCTCTTATTTCACCAATACTATGGCTGATTTGCGCCCCACCCCCCCTCTTATTGTGGACTGCTGGCTTGAACAAAAGCTCCCTTATTGGCCCTTCTATGTTTGCTGACCATAGCTCAAAGACCACACATGCTTATGGCTTAAAAATATTTCCTGGCAAAGCTGCACATAAATTCTCCAGGGCTGAAAAACTCAAACTCATGGTAGCAGCAAACCTCAACCCCACCCCTATCCATCTCTATCAGTGGCTCTTTGCATGTTGGTGCTATCAAATAAAGCCCTATTGTTCATATACTGCATACACACACACATACATGTTCACTGTGATTTAGAACCAGGAAATAGATATACGACCATTTAGTGGCAAATCCCCTTCACCCAGATGCTGCTCCAGTAAACATTAAATTCTAAGCAAGCATAATGTCCCTCTTTGTCCCCGCCCGCACAGCATCCCTCTCTGTCCCCGTCCACACAGCATCCCTCCTTGTCCCCATCCGCACGGCATCCCTCTCTGTCCCCATCTGCAAGGCGTCCCTCTCTGTTCCGGCACGCCATCCATTTCTGCCCTCACCAGCGTGCCATCCCTCTCTGTCCCTGCCAGCATGCTGTCCCTCTCTGTCACCTTCCGAATGGCATCCCTCTCTGTCCCCACCCACGTACTGTCCCTCTCTGTCCCCAGCCTGCACGTTGTCCCCACTCGCTAGCCATACTTCTCTGTCCCCGCCCACACTGCATCCCTCTGTGTCCCCGTCCACACCGTGTCCCTCTCTGTCCCCGTCTGCATGGTGTCCCTCTCTGTTCATGCATGAACTGCGTCCTTCTCTGACCCTGTCCACACTGCAACCCTTTCTGTTATTCAACATAAAACGGAGGCGTGAATTGGATCTGAATACTGGTGATCGTATTTGTCTCTCAACCATTAATTTAAAACTGGCTTGTTATTCAAACATTTTGGGACCTACATACACTGGGCCTGTTAAAAGAAGAATTATTCCAGTGGCATATGGACTTTAACTCCCATAGTAATTTCAAATTGATCCATTATTCCATATGTCTCTGTCTAAACCTGACATGCCTGACTGATTTCCTAATTAAGATTCTGGGCCTTTCAAAATTGGGAGGGTTAAGGGTAAAGGGTAAGGATTTGAGGTGGAGTCTATTCTGGACTGCAGGAGATGTAAAGGACAGATTAAATATGTGACTAAGACATTAAGTGAAAAGGGTATAGGCCAGTGATGGCGAACCTTGGCACTCCAGATGCTTTGGAACTACATTTCCCATGACATTTCCCATAACGCTCACCTACACTGCAGATTACAAGTGCATGATGGGAAATGTAGTTCAAAAACATCTGGAGTGCCAAGGTTCGCCACCACTGGTATAGGTTAAGGGAAAATGAATGGGAGCCAGAAGCAAATATTCACACTAAGAGACTGGTGCAATCCGACTGGCACACTCACCCTAAAAAATCTCAGCTGACCATCTAGAAGCTACCCTCAAGGAGGAGGCAATGTCAGGAACATGTTGATAGCCATCAGGCTAAGGCATGCTGTCTGGCTGCATGGATATACACATTTCTACAGGCATAAAAGACTGATTGCTTGAATATCATTGCTCACATGTACAAACATGTGCAGGTGTAGAATGGCCTGTTTAAACCTGAGCTCTGCACTCTCCTTTTGGTTAATGGTCTTCAGTCTTGTTCCTATTATGCAGTTACTGATCCAGCTTCCTTTCTGACCTTGCTCTTGGATTATTCTTGTCTGCTAATGCTCACAGTTTGCCTTTTCTACTGAATTTGGCTTGTACTATTGACCACGCTTTTGTAGGTAAATCTGTACCTCTCTGCTCGATTTTTGTTGACTTCTATCGGTCCTGGCTCTGATTCTGCTCGCAACCTGGTGTCTTTCCACTCAGCTATCACTTGCCAATTTTGGGGACATTATTCCACCCTGAACTGGACTTGGCATCTCCGCAGTGCATTGTCAGCTGTACCTTGGCTCATAAAATACCAGCATTCCCAAGTTCCTGCTCACAGCCTCTGCACCTTGACACTTGTGCCTTTCCTTCACTCTTGTAGGCCCGGTGTCAATGTCTAGGGTTTCAGGAGGCCACCTTTGTAACCTCAGGTTCTGCATACACATGACATTAGGTGTGAAAATGTCAGCTTGTAGTCCAAATCGGAAGTGAGCAGCCTAGGATGACAGCACTTGCATGCACATGTGTACAGTTAATGAATGTAGTCACCCTGGGATTGGAAGTGTCTTGCTTTTAGGATCCAATCCTCAGGTAAAAATAAAAGAACAAAGAGCCTAAACAAAGAAAACTAGTGCAAACACCACTAAGCTAAGAAATGATAAGCTGCATTATTGTGATTTTGTTTTCCTGAGTCTACATGCACCTTAAGTGAACAATCTCTAAAGGTACCCGTATACAAATTTACATTTTTCCCAAGATCTTAACATTTCAATTGCAGTTGCCCAACAATTTGACCTTGTTTGAAATGAGAATCATTGCATCTTGTCAAGGATGACAATTGAGACACTGAGCAGACAAGAAGGAAAATTTCACAAAACTTTTTTATTAACATGCTTATTTAGTTGAGATAAACTAGCAATGTGTATTTAAGCCCACAGGGAGCCAGTTGACGTGCATGTCAGATGAAAAGGTGATCTACTGAGATTTCGATCATTCCTGAAGAAATGATGAGAAGCCCTTGAGTATGGGTGCCTGTAGCTGAAAAATACGTATACAGATATACTCCTTTTCTTGTTATGTGTGTTTATTAGCCTAGAAGCTGACAGTCCCCTGTTAATAAAAATCTAGATATTAATATTCTCGCATGTTGGTAGATGAACATCTTCAAATCAAACCTTTAGCTTATTCAAGGCTTAAGGCATACTGTGTGACTGTGATACGTTTATGCAAAATAAATACAACTTATTTTTATGTGTTTCTCCATTTTCTAGGTACTACTTTAACATTGTAACTATCTATTGATTTTGCATTTTCTTTTTGAACGTTTTTTTACATTCAAGCTATTAATAGAGATGAGTGAATAGTTTTGTTCAGTTTTATTATATGTACAGATTGAGTTGTTTTGTTTTATTTGAAAGCACTAAAGATAAATTAGAGTACTCTCCCCTCTGGCACCAGAGCAGTAAAAATATCAAAGAAAATAACCCAAAGCTGTTTCTGATGCTGTATTAAGCAAGTACATTCCTTTTAAGAAAGTATTTTTATACATGTTTAAAAAAAAAAGGATTTAAGGCTTAGAACTTCATCCTGAAAACTCTTTAAAAGCTAAAATTTCATTATTTTTACATTTATTATTTATATCCTTATTATTAAAAAAGCCCTCAAATGGCTTCATTTTATTCTTGAGTTAAGATTCATTTGGGATTTCCATTTTTGAGATTTGATACTGTTGACATTCTGTGTGTGTTGTAATAAGTTTTTTTTTCCAACATTGTCCAGTTCTACACTAAAACAATAATGGGCTTATTTAAAAGTGAATTTCATTCTGATTGAAAATCCCCTTGTTTGTATAACCCCTTCTTTGTTTTTTTTAACAGATCTTCATAAACAACAGACGGGTTTTAAGCTCACTGTTGTGCATTCTGCTCGGGGGAGCAAAGTCTGCTACTATCCAATATGATATACTCTAAAAATATCATTATATCTAATGAGAATAATCATCCAGTTCTGGTAATATCTGGAAGCTTCAGGAGTGGTCTCTGGCAGATGGGAGATTTCCTTTTATTCATAAAATCACCTTTAAAGATATATTCCAAGCTGCTTTAAAAAAAAAAATATAACGTATATGTAGCACCAATCTGGAAAGTTGTGTATTATGCCGCGTACACACGATCAAACAAGCGGGTGGAAAAGTCCGACAAACTCAAGTGCGCCGGACAATCCCCCCGTGTGTAGCCTCCGGCATACTTTTTTGACCCAAAAGTACGGCGGACTTAGAAAGTAGTTTTACACTCCAATCTTCCCACCGGACTCGCATTTCACCGGACAATCCGGCTGTGTGTGTGCCAGTCCGCTGTACTTTTGAAATGAACGGATTTTTCCCGCCCGGAAAAAAAAGTCTGCTCATTTCGAGCGGGTCTCCAGGTAGGCGGGGCCCGTGAAGGATACATCGCTGGCCCCGCCGCCTGGTATGGACTTAAAGGGGAACCCCAACGCCGAAAAAATCGGCGTGGGGGTTCCCCCCAACTCCACATCAGACCCTTGTCCGAGCACGCTACCTGGCCGGCCAGGAAAGGGGGGCGAGCGAGGGCCCCCCCCCTGAGCCGTACCAGGCCACGTGCCCTCAACATGGGGGGTGCCTTGGGGAAGGGGGGGCCGCGCGGCCCCCCCACCCCAAAGCACCTTGTCCCCATGTTGATGAGGACAAGGGCCTCTTCCCGACAACCCTGGCCGTTGGTTGTCGGGGTCTAGTAAATAGTTTATTGCACAGCTCCGGGGTTCTTCCGTCTTTGGGGGTCTCTCGCCGGACTCCTCCGCTATCTTCTTGTAGCTCTTTTGCTAGCGGAGGAGCCCGGCTTTCTTCCTCGCCGCCGGCCTCTTCTTCCGACTTCGGGGGTCTTGTCCCCCTCTTCGGTTCTTCTGCTGGGCCACCGCGCCTTCTTCTTCTTCTTCAGATGTTGCCTCGCCGAGTCCTCTGCTCACAATGACGGGTTGATGTCACATGGGTTGATGTCACATGGCGACAGCCCCAGCATCATCCGGGACTGTGACATCGTAAGGGGACGGGGTCACCATGTGACATCAACCCATGTGACATCAACCGAAGACCCCGCCCCTTGTCCCTATATAAGTCGCCGCGTGCCCGTTCCCCATCATTGTGAGCGGAGGACTCGGCGAGGCAACATCTGAAGAAGAAGAAGAAGAGAAGGACAGAAGAACGGAAGGCGGCAGCAGAAGACCGGGCCACCGCCTGTAAAAGAGCTAGAAGAAGGCGCAGTGGCCCGGCAGAAGAACCGAAGAGGGGGACAAGACCCCCGAAGTCGGAAGAAGAGGCCGGCGGCGAGGAAGAAAGCCGGGCTCCTCCGCTAGTAAAAGAGCTACAAGAAGATAGCGGAGGAGTCCAGCGAGAAGACCCCCGAAGACAGAAGACCCCCGGAGCTGTGCAATAAACTATTTTAACCCTTGCGTGTTGTGTTTTTTTTTGTACTTTACTTTACAGGTGAATGGGTAGGGGTACATTGTACTCCATACTCATTCACATAGGGTGGGGGGCCGGAATCCGGGGGCCCCCTTATTAAAGGGGACTCCCGGATTCCGATAAGCCCCCCGCCCGCAGACCCCGACAACCAACGGCCAGGGTTGTCGGGAAGAGGCCCTTGTCCTCATCAACATGGGGACAAGGTGCTTTGGGGTGGGGGGCCGCGCATGTTGAGGGCACGTGGCCTGGTACGGCTCAGGAGGGGGGGCGCTCGCTCGCCCCCCCCTTTCCTGGCCGGCCGGGTAGCATGCTCGGACAAGGGTCTGATGTGGACCTGGGGGGACCCCCCCACCGATTTTTTTCGGCGTTGGGGTTCCCCTTTAAGTCCATACCAGGCGGCGGGGCCAGCGACGTATCCTTCGCGGGCCCCGCCTACCTGGAGACGCGCTCGAAATGAGCGGACTTTCCTCCGCGTGTGTGGGCGAGTCCGTTCATTTCAAAAGTAGGGCGGATAGTACGGCGGACTTAGTATGCCGTATTAGTCCGCTGAAGAAGTGCAGTGTGTGGGCAAGTAGCCCGTTCGGAAAGTCCGACGGACAGTCTGGTGGGAAGTCCGCCAGACTAAGTACGTCGGACAGACGGCTACGTGTGTACGCGGCTTAAGTTTTAACATGTTAATGCAATTTTTAAAAGTATTTTTTTTTCAAATAAACTTTCAGAAAAATAACAAAATAAAAAACAAGAAGGATTTTTGTTGGATACTGGTGATCACATCCAGATAACCATTTGATTGCTGACAGCAACATAAAAAAATACAAAAAACAGAGAGTTGATTTGTGGCTTCACAATGCTTGTAAATCAGTCTCTAGTGTCGTCTATACTATTTATTTAGCACACAAGTTGGCATACATTTTTAATGCATCTTTTTATGTGCTTCCCCAAAGACACAACGTTACAAGGTATTATTTTTATTTTGGCATAGCTATGTAAGCTTACCATTTGGTCCAAGGATCCTCATATTATATATATACAGCATCATATTTCTTAACTGCAGTAGAGGAAAGTCAGGTCACCAGGCCAACTGTTCTGTGTGATTGAAATGTGTAAATCTCAGCAACAGACAGAGAAATATATAACTATTGGCGGGTAAGGTTGCTCCCATATGTGTATGCACTATATTGTCAAAAATGATGGGACACCAGCCTTTACACGCACATGAACTTTAATGGCATCCTGTTCTTAGTCCGTAGGGTTCAAGATTGAGTTGGCCCACCCTTTGCAGCTATAACAGCTTCAACTCTTCTGGGAAGGCTGTCCGCAAGGCTTAGGAGTGTGTCTATGGGAATGTTTGACCATTCTTCCAGAAGCGCATTTGTGAGGTCAGACACTGATGTTGGAAGAGAAAACATGGCTTGCAGTCCCCGCACTAATTCATCCCAAAGGTGTTCTATCGGGTTGAGGTCAGGAGTCTGTGCAGGCCAGTCAAGTTCCTCCATCCCAAACTTGCTCATCCAATGAAAAGAACGTTTTTTTTGGGACTTTGAGTGAGGCACAAGACACGTGGTAGTAGAAATCATGTAGATTGTTTAACAACAAAGCATACCTCATAAGATGTGATACATGATTAAACATGATTATTTAAATTTATATACAAAACAATGACATACACAAAAGAATAGGGGTAGGCGGATTAAGTTATAAGTAGCAGCAGTTGTGTAATCCTACAGTAGATTCCATGAGCTGAATACAAAGAAAGACACCAGGCATACAGAATGGGGCTAGGAGAAAGCAAACTAGAGGATGTCAACATAGTGGAGACCTTAAAAAGGCTGCAAAGTATGATAAATAAGAATGTTCAAGCCCCCCTCACAAATGGAGTAATTGAAAAGGCTGCATATTACGGCAAACAAGGAACTTGGAAAACGCATTGGTCCATTGAGGTTCGACTAATCCCAGTTCTTATCATAATAGTAATACTAGTACTGGCAATATTTGTTGCTGCAACAGGAAAAGAAAAGCTTATATATAATTTTTAAAGGTAAGTAACTCCTGCGCTGTCAAGAAGAAGGTGAAAATAGGGGGCTAAATACACTGCAGCAAGCACCTGATTAACTGATCCTAAGCAGAAAAAATATATAAATATACGTGATGGCGTTGCGCTGTTCTACACAAACATTGAATCCCTCCACTGTGAGCAATCAATCAATCGGTGCCCAGCTAATCTTCTAATGGTGGCACCTCTGTGTGCACAAGCCTCTCACCTTACTGCCGTAAGGTATACGGCATAGAAGGAGTTATAGGTGATCTTCAAATGTCCTTTTGACCAGCCCCAGTGAACTTCAACAATTGTGGTCTCAGTATATGGGGTTTAGATAAAAAAGAAAAAAAGACAGCCCATATGAGGTAGCTTGTGGTGACACGCATTATAAATTAACTCACTTATTATATATAATACCTAGCATCAATCCACAAGCGCCGAGTCATTTATTTAAAATCTTTACTTATAAAGTCCCTTTTATTTTGCGCCATGTAGTATTCAGGTGAACTTTCACTATGGCTGGTGCTAGTGCCAACTTATCTATATGTGTACCCTTAATATCCATACCAGACCTGAAGGGCCTGGTATGGATTTTGGGGGGACATCCACGCCGTTTTTTGTTTTTTTTTGGTATCTATATTGCCGGGATTTCCTTTAGAAATGTAATTTTGC
Source organism: Lithobates pipiens (assembly GCF_037356315.1). Taxonomy (NCBI): domain Eukaryota; kingdom Metazoa; phylum Chordata; class Amphibia; order Anura; family Ranidae; genus Lithobates; species Lithobates pipiens. Next base: position 484,648,449 of record NW_027507748.1, read on the forward strand.
CATGGCACTGTTATAAACATGGGAACAATGCGCTATTTTACATTCATACTAAGGACACACCCCAGGCACAATATTTAAAGGAATATTTCATTTTTATTGTTTCACTTTAACCACTTAAGGAAAGAGCCTCTCTCTGAGATTTGTTGTTTACAAGTTAAAAACAGTTTTTTTTGCTAGAAAATGACTATTTTTATAACACCCTAGAGAATAAAATGGCGGTCGTTGCAATACTTTCTGTCACACCGTATTTGCGCAGCAGTCATACAAGTGCACTTTTTTTTAAAAAAATACACTTTTTTGAATTAAAAAATAAGACGACAGAAAAGTTAGCCAATTTTATATTTATATTGTGAAAGATAAGGTTACTCTGAGTAAATTGATACCCAACATGTCACGCTTCAAAATCGCGCCCGCTCGTGGAATGGCGACAAACTTTTACCCTTAAAAATCTCAATAGGCCACATTTAAGAGATTCTACAGGTTGCATGTTTTGAGTTACAGAGGAGGCCTAGGGCTAGAATTGTTGCTCACACTTTACCAATCACGATGATACCTCACATGTGTGGTTTGAACACCGTTTTCATATGCGGGCGCTACTCACGTATGCGTTCGCTTCTGCACACAAGCTCATCGGGACGGGGCACATTTATTATTATTTATTTTACCTTTTATTTTTTTTTTATTTTTACACTGTTCTTTAAAAAAAAAAAGAATGTGTCACTTTTATTCCTATTACAAGGAATATAAACATCCATTGTAATAGAAAAAAGTATGACAGGACCTCTTAAATAGTGATGGACGAACTTCCGACGGGACGTTTCGCGAACGCGAAACGCGAACGGACACAAACGTTCGCGAAAACGACCGTTCGCCGCGGGCTCCATTGACTTCAATGGGAGGCGAATTTCGCAAACCTTTAGGTCGAATTTGCGGCCACGGGGTAATTATTAGGGGGTAGCACGTAGTCCCACCACCTGGACAATAGCATAATACATGTATGAGGTGAATTTGGGATCGATAACTACAAGCATTTTTTTTTTATTTGGGAAATTGTTCTGACAATTCAGGACTATGGAGCTAATGAAGGCAATGGAGGAGAGGGAAGGTCAGGGACCAGGGTAGGCAAACAAGAGGGTGCAGGAGATACAGAGCACTGACAGCAGCACCGTAATACAGAGCACTGACATCAGCACCGTGACATACAGCGCTGACAGCAGCTCCGTGACATACAGCGCTGACAGCAGCTCCGTGACATACAGCGCTGACAGCAGCTCCGTGACATACAGCGCTGACAGCAGCTCCGTGACATACAGCGCTGACAGCAGCTCCGTGACATACAGCGCTGACAGCAGCACCGTGACATACAGCGCTGACAGCAGCTCCGTGACATACAGCGCTGACAGCAGCTCCGTGACATACAGCGCTGACAGCAGCTCCGTGACATACAGCACTGACAGCAGCTCCGTGACATACAGCGCTGACAGCAGCTCCGTGACATACAGCGCTGACAGCAGCACCGTGACATACAGCGCTGACAGCAGCTCCGTGACATACAGCGCTGACAGCAGCTCCGTGACATACAGCGCTGACAGCAGCTCCGTGACATACAGCGCTGACAGCAGCTCCGTGACATACAGCGCTGACAGCAGCTCCGTGACATACAGCGCTGACAGCAGCTCCGTGACATACAGCGCTGACAGCAGCTCCGTGACATACAGCGCTGACAGCAGCTCCGTGACATACAGCGCTGACAGCAGCTCCGTGACATACAGCGCTGACAGCAGCTCCGTGACATACAGCGCTGACAGCAGCACCGTAAGCAGCCCCAGGAGGAAGTCAGCACAGCACAGGGATGGTGTGATCCCCTCATAATAAGAACCCCCAGGAGGAAGTCAGCACAGCACAGGGATGGTGGGAGCCCCTCATAATAAGAACACCCAGGAGGAAGTCAGCACAGCACAGGGATGGTGGGAACCCCTCATAATAAGCAGCCCCAGTAGAAATATGACACCGCTCAACCTCTTCAAAGAGGAGGGTAGGGGCATATAGTACGGTGTGCTTTTTTGGGTCAGGGAAGTGAGCCAAATGAATTAAGAAGGTCTGTGTGCTTGATTCCAAAAATTGTTTATAGACATATACATGGTCTACTGATCACATGTGTTGAATTCCTCCGAGATCCATGCCTCATTCATTTTTAGAAATGTGAGGTAGTTAACACTGTGGTGAGCTAGGCGAGTACGCTTATCGGTCACAATCCCCCCTGCTGCGCTGAACGTCCTTTCGGACAGGACACTGGATGAGGGGCAAGCCAACAGTTCGATTGCAAATTGGGCAAGCTCTGGCCAGAGGTCAAGCCTGCCCACCCAGTAGTCTAGGGGTTCATCACTCCTCAGAGCGTCCACATCGGCCGTTAACCCAATGTAGTCGGACACCTGACGGTCTAGGCGTTCCCTGATGCTGGATCCGGATGACACCTGTCGATGGGTCGGCTGAAAGAATGACCTCATATCCGAAGTCACCAACACATCTTCAAACCGGCCTCTTCTTGCAGGCGCTGTTGGATTGGTACCCGCAAATCCTTCTCTGGGAGTGGGAATTGCTCCTCTGCCAGCGCACGCAAAAGCAGAATGCAGCATTTCTCGAAGCAAGGCCTGGAAGTGCTGCATTCTGACAGCCCTCTGCGACGGCGGTAACATTTCCGCCATTTTGTGTTTGTACCGGGGGTCTAAGTACGTTGCCACCCAGTACTGGTCCTTGACCCTCATGCTTTTTATACGGGGGTCCCTATTAAAACACTGGAGCATGAAGGCCCCCATTTGCACTAAAGTGGAAGCGGTGTGGTGGCCTGGCTCCTGCTCATCATCCAGGATAATGTCGTCCTCTTCATTCTCCTCTCCCCATCCTCGCACAACAGGGATCCCAGAAAGGTTTAAAGCATGCTCTTCTTGCTCCTGCTCATCCGCCCCGGCACCATCCTCCTCTGACTCCTCATCAGACTCCTGTTGTTGACTTGTCTCAGATAGAGTAGCCCCCCCTGGGAATTCATCCAGCATTGCGACTTCCTCATCTTCCCGCTCCTGCTCCTCCACAGCCTGATCAATGACACGACGCAATGCACGCTCCAGAAAGAAGGCATAAGGTACCATGTCACTGATGGCGCCATGGCTGCGACTGACCAGTTTGGTGATCTCCTCAAATGGCCGCAGAAGTCTGCATGTGTCGCGCATGAGCAGCCACTGGCGCGGTGAAAAAAAACCCAGCTCCCCAGAACCGTTTCTTTCGCAGAGTTCATACAGGTAGACGTTAACTGCACGTTTCTGCTGGAGCAGCCTATCAAGCATATAGAAGGTTGAGTTCCATCGCGTCGGGCAATCGCAAATAAGACGTCTGACCGGCAGATGGTGTCGCCGCTGAATGTCAGCAAGGCGAGCCATGGCCGTGTAAGATCTTCTGAAATGGGCCGAGATTTTCCTTGCCTGCCGCAAGATGTCCTGGACCCCAGGGTATTTGACAAGGAATCGCTGCACGACCAAGTTTAAGACGTGTGCCATGCACGGCACGTGCGTGATTTTGCCCTGTTTCAATGCGCTAAGCAGATTGGCACCGTTGTCACACACCACTTTACCAACTGTCAAATTGAGCGGTGTTAGCCACTCATCTGCCTGTGAACGCAAAGCTGAAAGGAGTGCCGGGCCAGTGTGGCTCTTTGCTTCCAGGCACAACAGACGCAGCACGGCATGGCAACGTCTCACCTGGCATGTGGAATAGGTTCTGGGGAGCTTGGGCGGTGCAGTGGAAGAGACGCTAGCAGCGGAAAAGGAGGAGGCAGCTGAGGAGGAGAGGGAGGAGGATGGAGTAGGAGGAGGAGAAGAAGAGTCAGGCCTGCATGCAATCCGTGGCGGTAAAACCAAATCTACACGGGTGCCACGGGTTACATGCTTGACGGCCGTCAGAAGGTTCACCCAGTGGGCAGTAAAACTGATATACCTTCCCTGCCCGTGTTTGCTAGACCACGTGTCTGTGGTCAGATGTATCTTGGCACCGACACTGTGTGCCAGAGATACATTCACTTGCCGCTGAACATGGCCATATAGCTCTGGGATGCCCTTCTCTGAGAAATACTTCCTTCCTGGGACCTTCCATTGTGGTGTTCCAATGGCCACAAATTTGCGAAAGGCCTCCGAGTCCACCAGTTTATATGGCAGTAGTTGGCGGGCTATGAGTTCTGACAAGCCAGCCGCCAACCGTTGGGCAAGAGGGTTATCCGGCGTCATCATTTTTTTACGCTCAAACATTAGGCCCACGGAAGCCTGCCTTTTTGCAGAAAAATGTGAGCTTGGCGTGATGGAAGGTGGAGTGGAGGACAATTGTGAGGAGAGAGGAGAAGGAGAAGTAGAAGACGAGGCTGGACGGTGAGAGCCTGCAGTGTGGCTTTGTGTGTTCCGTTGCTCCCACTGGGCTCGGTGATGGCTGCTCATGTGCCTTCTTAAGGCGGTCGTCCCTAGGTGAGTATTGGGCTTACCGCGACTAACGCGTTGACTGCAAAGATTGCAGATGGCAACGCTATTGTCAGCAGCGGACACGTTAAAAAAAGCCCACACTGCGGAGCCATGTGCCGGTGTCCTGGGAGCGCCAGATGTGACCGTACATGGTCGATGACTCGCTCCTGATACATTTGCAGTCTGCTTTGTCCCTGCTGTGCAATGTAAGTCATTGCTGCTTCTCCTCCCTATCTGCTGGTCCATATCTCCCTCTGAACTCCCCTCCTCTTCCTCTCTTGTGGGCACCCACGTGACATCACTAGACACGTCATCATCAACGTCACCTTCCCCACCGCTATAAGTAGAGTAGGCAGCAACACCGGGGACCAACCTCCTCCTTGGGCTGATCTGGGTACTGGCGTCAGACTGCTGAGTAGCGCTTGTTGCTACCTCCTCTTCCTGATCCAATACCAAGAGTGGCTGCGCATCAGAAATGTCCTCTTGATATGGATCGGAAAATAATTCCAGTGACTCAAGCGGAAGGTATGTGGTGGTGGTGGTGGTGGTCGTGTTGTTGGTGGTAGTGTCTTTGGGGGTGCACATAGCAGAGAGTGAAGAAGAGGGTGCAGATCGAGAGGATGAGGAGGGTGCAGAAGAGTAAGGCTGAGCGAGCCACTCAACCAAGTCTGGTGCATCCTTTAAAGTAATTGAACGCACCTTCTGCAACTTCCCACTTTGGCTCAAGCCTGTTGCTCCTGCCCTACCCCTACCACCCCTGCGGAAGGGCCTGCCTCTTCCTCTGCATGTCATTTTTTAAATGACCCTGTGACAAAACTCTTAGTCCCTATACCGCTGAAGGACTGCTGCAGTATAGGTGAGCGGTCAGCAGTGGTGCACGTCAACCCTATCTATTGTGGACCTATAGCGGTCCTTACAGAACAGCAGACTGTACCGCACTCAAGCCTATGTACCGTAGCACCCTATACCAAGTTACCAGTCCTTATAAGAACTTTTGTGGACCAAGCAGGTTGTGTATTAGTGTTTAGCAGACTGTACGTCAGTCCCTATACCGCTGAAGGACTGCTGCAGTATAGGGCAGCGGTCAGCAGTGGTGCACGTCAACCCTATCTATTGTGGACCGATAGCGGTCCTTACAGAACAGCAGACTGTACCGCACTCAAGCCTATGTACCGTAGCACCCTATACCAAGTTACCAGTCCTTATAAGAACTTTTGTGGACCAAGCAGGTTGTGTGTTAGTGTTTAGCAGACTGTGCGTCAGTCCCTATACCGCTGAAGGACTGCTGCAGTATAGGGCAGCGGTCAGCAGTAGTGCACGGCAACCCTATGTATTGTGGACCGATAGCGGTCCTTACAGAACAGCAGACTGTAACGCACTCAGGCCTATGTACCGTAGCACCCTATACCAAGTTACCAGTCCTTATAAGAACTTTTGTGGACCAAGCAGGTTGTGTGTTAGTGATTAGCAGACTGTACGTCAGTCCCTATACCAATGAAGGACTGCTGCAGTATAGGGCAGCGGTCAGCAGTAGTGCACGGCAACCCTATGTATTGTGGACCGATAGCGGTCCTTACAGAACAGCAGACTGTACTGCACTCAGGCCTATGTACCGTAGCACCCTATACCAAGTTACCAGTCCTTATAAGAACTTTTGTGGACCAAGCAGGTTGTGTGTTAGTGTTTAGCAGACTGTGCGTCAGTCCCTATACCGCTGAAGGACTGCTGCAGTATAGGGCAGCGGTCAGCAGTAGTGCACGGCAACCCTATGTATTGTGGACCGATAGCGGTCCTTACAGAACAGCAGACTGTAACGCACTCAGGCCTATGTACCGTAGCACCCTATACCAAGTTACCAGTCCTTATAAGAACTTTTGTGGACCAAGCAGGTTGTGTGTTAGTGATTAGCAGACTGTACGTCAGTCCCTATACCAATGAAGGACTGCTGCAGTATAGGGCAGCGGTCAGCAGTAGTGCACGGCAACCCTATGTATTGTGGACCGATAGCGGTCCTTACAGAACAGCAGACTGTAACGCACTCAGGCCTATGTACCGTAGCACCCTATACCAAGTTACCAGTCCTTATAAAAACTTTTGTGGACCAAGCAGGTTGTGTGTTAGTGTTTAGCAGACTGTGCGTCAGTCCCTATACCGCTGAAGGACTGCTGCAGTATAGGGCAGCGGTCAGCAGTGGTGCACGTCAACCCTATCTATTGTGGACCGATAGCGGTCCTTACAGAACAGCAGACTGTACCGCACTCAAGCCTATGTACCGTAGCACCCTATACCAAGTTACCAGTCCTTATAAGAACTTTTGTGGACCAAGCAGGTTGTGTATTAGTGTTTAGCAGACTGTACGTCAGTCCCTATACCGCTGAAGGACTGCTGCAGTATAGGGCAGCGGTCAGCAGTGGTGCACGTCAACCCTATCTATTGTGGACCGATAGCGGTCCTTACAGAACAGCAGACTGTACCGCACTCAAGCCTATGTACCGTAGCACCCTATACCAAGTTACCAGTCCTTATAAGAACTTTTGTGGAACAAGCAGGTTGTGTGTTAGTGATTAGCAGACTGTACGTCAGTCCCTATACCAATGAAGGACTGCTGCAGTATAGGGCAGCGGTCAGCAGTAGTGCACGGCAACCCTATGTATTGTGGACCGATAGCGGTCCTTACAGAACAGCAGACTGTAACGCACTCAGGCCTATGTACCGTAGCACCCTATACCAAGTTACCAGTCCTTATAAGAACTTTTGTGGACCAAGCAGGTTGTGTGTTAGTGATTAGCAGACTGTACGTCAGTCCCTATACCAATGAAGGACTGCTGCAGTATAGGGCAGCGGTCAGCAGTAGTGCACGGCAACCCTATGTATTGTGGACCGATAGCGGTCCTTACAGAACAGCAGACTGTACTGCACTCAGGCCTATGTACCGTAGCACCCTATACCAAGTTACCAGTCCTTATAAAAACTTTTGTGGACCAAGCAGGTTGTGTGTTAGTGTTTAGCAGACTGTGCGTCAGTCCCTATACCGCTGAAGGACTGCTGCAGTATAGGGCAGCGGTCAGCAGTAGTGCACGGCAACCCTATGTATTGTGGACCGATAGCGGTCCTTACAGAACAGCAGACTGTAACGCACTCAGGCCTATGTACCGTAGCACCCTATACCAAGTTACCAGTCCTTATAAGAACTTTTGTGGACCAAGCAGGTTGTGTGTTAGTGATTAGCAGACTGTACGTCAGTCCCTATACCAATGAAGGACTGCTGCAGTATAGGGCAGCGGTCAGCAGTAGTGCACGGCAACCCTATGTATTGTGGACCGATAGCGGTCCTTACAGAACAGCAGACTGTACCGCACCCAAGCCTATGTACCGTAGCACCCTAGACAGACCAAGTTACCAGTCCTGATAAAGAGCTTTGTGGAACAAGTGAGTTGTGAATGATTAGCAGACTGCAGCAGAAGGGCAGCAGTCAAGTATAATATTCTTTCTATATTTGGAAGAAAGAATATTATACGTGTACAAGCCTATTACCGTACCACTGATACCAGTCCTGAAAAGAACCTTTGTGGAACTAATAGTAACAGCAAGTCTTTAAAATTATCCTCACTGCCTGACACACTGCTTCCTGCCTGTCCCTATACAAATTGGCAAAAAAGAGTAGGCTGGAACGATTAGCTGGAACAGCTCTTTTGTGGACCTGATAGTAACAGCTAATGATGATGATGATGATGATGATGAAGAAAGACTAATCTGGCTGAGCTGTCCCTAAAATAGCAGCATACAGCGCTCTGTCCCTTTATCTAAACTGACAAAAGAAACTCAGGCTGCTGACCTAACACCTATACCAGTCCTGAAAAGAACTTTTGTGTACCAAATAGCTAGCGTTTTCTCTGTCCCTACTCCACACAGGATCCTTTCCCTACAGTGACAGAAGAAAGAATGTAAAATGGCCACCGGATCGGGTGTATTTATAGGTTAGGGGGAATGTCCAAGTGTCCATGAGCTGTCATGTCTCAATTGGTTGTCCTGTAACACATGATAAACGTGTCACGAAAGGTTAAAGTTCTTGTATACATTAAACACGTAAGTCCGCCGGGGCGAACGACGGAAAAAGGCGTTCGAACCCGCGGACGGCGAAAGTCGGAAATTCGCCGCGAAACGACCGCCGGGCGAACCGTTCGGCCATCACTACTCTTAAATATAAGATCTGTGGTAAAAAAGACCTCAGATCTCATATTTACACTAAAATGCAATAAAAAAAAATTGTCCTTTAAAAAAATACAAAAAAAATGGCCCTTTAAGAGCTATGGGGGAAGTGACGTTTTGATGTTGCGTTCACCCTGCATTGATGTGGAAACGAAGGGAAGACATCTTCCCCTCACTCGTCTCAATGTCACACAAGAGAGAAGATCCAATTGCCTCTGCTGCTGTCGATGGGCACAGGAGCGCGGCTGGAAGAGGGGCCCCTCTCCCGCCGCCAATAAGTGATCTTGCAGCGAATCCCCTGCAGAAACCACTTTTGTCTTGAAGTGAACCGCCCACTTAAGAAGAGGATACCAGGATTATGGCAGCTAGCTGCTGCCTTAACAACGATATTCCCCTTCAAAGTCCGACGTATGACAACAGTGGGCAGTCTGGAAGTGGTTAAGCATTATTAAAATCACTGCTCTCAAAAAAAAATGTTAAAACTTTTTTTGCATTGATACATGTCCCCCGGGACAGTACCCAGGTCCCCAAACACTTTTTATGGCAATAACTTGCTTATAAGCCTTTAAAATGAGCACTTTTGATTTTTCACATCCCATAGACTTTAGGGGTGTTTTCACAAATTTTTGGCCTGTTCGCATTTTCTGCTGCAAACCGTGGGGGGTGTTCAGCTCATCCCTATTTTTTACCCGGGGGAGGGGAAAAGATAATGAGGTCAGTTCCAAGTGGAAGGGGGTTATCAGGGGTCATCATTCAGTGGATGTAAATTATCTGGCGAGTGTAGGGGTCTGTGCTGTGGGGGCTGTTTTTCCTGAACATGTGCATTTGATTTGGGGTTGTCATTTTCTGCTGGGGGGTCAGACTGTTCTGGGGAAGTTGGTCTTTGCTGAGAAGTCTGTGCTTAGGGACGGTAGTCTGTGGGAGGAGCTTGTGCATGGCAGGGTCAGCCAGAGGGGTCTGTGCTAGGAGGGTCAGTCCATGTTGGACATGGAGCCTGTACTGAGGGGTTTGTGCCAGGGGTGAATCAGTTTTTTCAGGGAGGGGAGTTCATACTGAGGGATTTTTGCTGCGGGGATCTTCATGGAGAGGGTAGGCTGGGAGGGGGAATTGAGGGATATGATTTGTACATGGAAGAGGGGATAATTTTGATTATACTCTGTGAAGTGTCCTGTGCTTTATAAACTTTGCCCCTTCCCCCCCCCCCTGCACTGTAAACACTTAGGAAAATGTATAAACATTTTAGCATAACAGAAAATGGAGCAGCTGTGTATGGCAACCTATTAGCTTCTATCTTTCATTTCCAAAGCTTACCTGAACAAGCTAAAACGGAAGCTGATTGATTGCACAACTGTTCAACATTCTGTCTGCTCCAGTTTTGATAAATCACCCTCACTGATTTACATTTCATACTCCTGAGTACTATGCTGAAAGTACACAGTGGGCTGTGTGTAAAACGGTATATGAATTAAAACAGTTACAATTTATTAAAATGAGTGTGCTGAGGTTTGTATGTGTCTGTTAAGGCTCTTTTACACTAGCCATTTGGGGTGAAATTAAGCCTTGCAGTTGAGCCATGTTTTTATAACCCCTAATTGTACTCTCTTTAGGTGTGGGGGGTAGGGATTAGCTTGGTGTTTGAGCCAAACGCATGTATAGCACAAGCACAGCGGCCTTGTGTAGTGTGTTCCGGCGTGCAGGGAAAGAGCGAGATAGGCAGGGACAGTGTGTTCTTTTCTCAGGCATCTGCAGGAGTTAAAGTGGGTGTTGTGTGCCTCCAGCACAGTATACACCTGTATCTACCCTTTATTGCTGGTGTTCTCAAAAACAGGCATCTGCAGGAGTTAAAGTGGGTGTTGTGTGCCTCCAGCACAGTATACACCTGTATCTACCCTTTATTGCTGGTGTTCTCAAAAACAGGCATCTGCAGGAGTTAGTGGGTGTTGTGTGCCTCCAGCACAGTATACACCTGTATCTACCTTTTATTGCTGGTGTTCTCAAAAACAGGCATCTGCAGGAGTTAGTGGGTGTTGTGTGCCTCCAGCACAGTATACACCTGTATCTACCCTTTATTGCTGGTGTTCTCTAATACAAGCATCTGCAGGAGTTAGTGGGTGTTGTGTGCCTCCAGCACAGTATACACCTGTATCTACCCTTTATTGCTGGTGTTCTCTAATACAGGCATCTGCAGGAGTTAAAGTAGGTGTTGTGTGCCTCCAGCACAGTATACACCTGTATCTACCCTTTATTGCTGGTGTTCTCTAATACAAGCATCTGCAGGAGTTAGTGGGTGCTGTGTGCCTCCTGCACAGTATATACCGTTATCTACCCTTAATTTGCTGGTGTTCTCTAATACAGGCACCTGCAGGAGTTAGTGAGTGTTGTGTGCCTCCAGCACAGTATACACCTGTATCTACCCTTTATTGCTGGTGTTCTCTAACAGTGATGGACGAACTTCCGACGGGACGTTTCGCGAACACGGACCGCGAACGTGGCCGATAGTTTGCGAACCGGAAGGTTCGCAGCAGGCCCCATTGACTTCAATGGGAGGCGAACTTCGCAAACCTACAGGTCAAATTTGCAGCCACAAAATAATTAATAGCTGTGCAAACATAGTCCCACCACATGGCCAATGACATAACACATGTATAAGGTGAATCTGGGATCGACAACTACAAGCATTCTTTTTTTATATGGGAAATTGTTGTGACAATTCAGGACTGTGGAGCGCATGAAGGCAATGGAGGAGAGGGAAGGTCAGGGACCAGGGTAGGCAAAAAAGAGGGTGCAGGAGATGATCACCAGCAGCGTGACATACAGCAATGACACCTGCACCGTGATAGAGTCATCTGACAACAGCACTGTGATAGAGAGCACTGACATCAGCAGCGTGACATAAAGCACTCACACCAGCACCGTGATATACAGCACTGACAGCAGCACCGTGATAGAGAGCAGTGACATCAGCAGCGTGACATAAAGCACTCACACCAGCACCGTGATATACAGCACTGACAGCAGCACCGTTACAGAGAGCACTGACATCAGCAGCATGACATAAAGAACTCACACCAGCACCGTGATATACAGCACTGACAGCAGCACCGTGACAGAGAGCACTGACATCAGCAGCGTGACATATAGCAATGACACCTGCACCGTGACTGAGTGATCTGACAACAGCACCGTGATAGAGAGCACTGACAGCAGCGTGACATAAAGCACTAACACCAAAACCGTGATAGAGAGCACTGACATCAGCAGCGTGACATAAAGCACTCACACCAGCACCGTGAAATACAGCACTGACAGCAGCACCGTGATAGAGAGCACTGACATCAGCAACGTGACATAAAGCACTAACACCAGCACCGTGATATACAGCACTGACAGCAGCACAGTGATAGAGAGCACTGACATCAGCAGCGTGACATACAACAATGACACCTGCACCGTGATAGAGTGATCTGACAGCAGCACCGTGATAGAGAGCACTGACATCAGCAGCGTGACATAAAGCACTCACACCAGCACTGTGATATACAGCACTGACAGCAGCACCGTGACAGAGAGCACTGACATCAGCATCGTGATATACAGCACTGACACCTGCACCGTAAGCAGCCCCAGGAGGAAGTCAGCATAGCACAGGGATGGTGTGAGCCCCTCATAATAAGCAGCCTCAGGAGGATGTCAGCATAGCATAGGGATGGTGGGAGCCCCTCATAATAAGCAGCCCAAGGAGTAAGTCAGCACAGCACAGGGATGGTGGGAGCCCCTCATAATGAGCATAGCACAGGGATGGTGGGAGCCCCTCATAATATGCACAGCAGAGGTACAGCCCCAGGAGGATGTCAGCACAGCACAGGGATGGTGGGAGCCCCTCATAATAAGCAGCCCCAGTAGAAATATGACACCACTCAACCTCTTCAAAGAGGAGGGTACGGGCATATAGTACGGTGTGCTTTTTTTGGACAAGGAAGTGAGCCAAATGAAGAAAGAAGGTCTCTGTGCTCGATTAAAAAAATTGTTTATAGACATATACATGGTCTACTGGTCACATGTGTTGAATTCCTCCGAGATCCATGCCTCATTCATTTTTAGAAATGTGAGGTAGTTAACACTGTCGTGAGCTAGGCGAGTACGCTTATCGGTCATGATCCCCCCTGCTGCGCTGAACGTCCTTTCGGACAGGACACTGGATGAGGGGCAAGCCAACAGTTCGATTGCAAATTGGGCAAGCTCTGGCCAGAGGTCAAGCCTGCCCACCCAGTAGTCCAGGGGTTCATCACTCCTCAGAGAGTCCACATCGGCCGTTAACCCGATGTAGTCGGACACCTGATGGTCTAGGCGTTCCCTGATGCTGGATCCGGATGACACCTGTCGATGGATCGGCTGAAAGAATGACCTCATATCCGAAGTCACCAACACATCTTCAAACCGGCCTCTTCTTGCAGGCGCTGTTGGATTGGTACCCGCAACTCCTTCTCTGGGAGTGGGAATTGCTCCTCTGCCAGCACACGCAAAAGCATAATGCAGCATTTCTCGAAGCAAGGCCTGGAAGTGCTGCATTCTGCCAGCCCTCTGTGACGGCGGTAACATTTCCGCCATTTTGTGTTTGTACCGGGGGTCTAAGTACGTTGCCACCCAGTACTGGTCCTTGACCCTTATGCTTTTTATACGGGGGTCCCTATTAAAATACTGGAGCATGAAGGCCCCCATTTGCACTAAAGTGGAAGCGGTGTGGTGGCCTGGCTCCTGCTCATCATCCAGGATAATGTCGTCCTCTTCATTCTCCTCTCCCCATCCATGCACAACAGGGATCCCAGAAAGGTTTAAAGCATGCTCTTCTTGCTCCTCCTCATCCGCCCCGGCACCATCCTCCTCTGACTCCTCTTCAGACTCCTGTTGTTGACTTGTCTCAGATAGAGTAGCCCCCCCTGGGAATTCATCCAGCATTGCAACTTCCTCATCTTCCCGCTCCTGCTCCTCCACAGCTTGATCAATGACACGACGCAATGCACGCTCCATAAAGAAGGCATAAGGTACCATGTCACTGATGGCGCCATGTCTGCGACTGACCAGTTTGGTGATCTCCTCAAATGGGCGCAGAAGTCTGCATGCGTCGCGCATGAGCAGCCACTGGCGCGGTGAAAAAAAACCCAGCTCCCCAGAACCGGTTCTGCCGCAGAGTTCATAGAGGTAGACGTTAACTGCACATTTCTGCTAGAGCAGCCTATCAAGCATATAGAAGGTTGAGTTCCATTGTGTCGGGCAACCAGGGCTTCATCACTCCTCAGAGTGTCCACATCGGCCGTTAACCCGATGTAGTCGGACACCTGACAGTCTAGGCGTTCCCTGATGCTGGATCCGGATGACACCTGTCGATGGGTCGGCTGAAAGAATGACCTCATATCCGAAGTCACCAACACATCTTCAAACCGGCCTCTTCTTGCAGGCGCTGTTGGATTGGTACCCGCAACTCCTTCTCTGGGAGTGGGAATTGCTCCTCTGCCAGTGCACGCAAAAGCAGAATGCAGCATTTCTCAAAGCAAGGCCTGGAAGTGCTGCATTCTGCCAGCCCTCTGTGACGGCGGAAACATTTCCGCCATTTTGTGTTTGTACCGGGGGTCTAAGTACGTTGCCACCCAGTACTGGTCCTTGACCCTTGTGCTTTTTATACGGGGGTCCCTATTAAAACACTGGAGCATGAAGGCCCCCATTTGCACTAAAGTGGAAGCGGTGTGGTGGCCTGGCTCCTGCTCATCATCCAGGATAATGTCGTCCTCTTCATTCTCCTCTCCCCATCCACGCACAACAGGGATACCAGAAAGGTTTAAACATGCTCTTCTTGCTCCTCCTAATCCGCCCCGGCACCATCCTCCTCTGACTCCTCTTCAGACTCCTGTTGTTGACTTGTCTCAGATAGAGTAGCCCCCCCTGGGAATTCATCCAGCATTGCGACTTCTTCTCTTCCCGCTCCTGCTCCTCCACAGCTTTATCAATGACACAACGCAATGCATGCTCCATAAAGAAGGCATAAGGTACCATGTCACTGATGGCGCCATGGCTGCGACTGACCAGTTTGGTGATCTCCTCAAATGGGCACAGAAGTCTGCATATGTCGCGCATGAGCAGCCACTGGCGCGGTGAAAAAACCCCCAGCTCCCCAGAACAGGTTCTGCTGCAGAGTTCATACAGGTAGACGTTAACTGTACGTTTCTGCTGGCCTATCAAGCATATAGAAGGTTGAGTTCCATCACGTCGGGCAATCGCAAATAAGACGTCTGACCGGCAGATTGTATCGCCGCTGAATGTCAGCAAGGCGAGCCATGGCCGTGTAAGATCTTCTGAAATGGGCCGAGATTTTCCTTGCCTGCCGCAAGATGTCCTGGACCCTAGGGTATTTGACAAGGAATCGCTGCACGAACAAGTTTAAGACGTGTGCCATGCATGGCACATGCGTGATTTTGCCCTGTTTCAATGCGCTAAGCAGATTGGCACCGTTGTCACACACCACTTTACCAACTGTCAAATTGAGCGGTGTTAGCCACTGATCTGCCTGTGAACGCAAAGCTGAAAGGAGTGGCGGGCCAGTGTGGCTCTTGGCTTCCAGGCACAACAGACGCAGCACGGCATGGCAATGTCTCACCTGGCATGTCGAATAGGTTCTGGGGAGCTTGGGCGGCACAGCGGAAGAGACGCTAGCAGCGGAAAAGGAGGAGTCAGCCGAGGAGGAGAGGGAGGAGGATGGAGTAGGAGGAGGAGGAGAAGAAGAGTCAGGCCTGAATGCAATCCGTGGCGGTAAAACCAAATCTACACGGGTGCCACGGGTTACATGCTTGACGGCCGTCAGAAGGTTCACCCAGTGGGCATTAAAAGTGATATACCTTCCCTGCCCGTGTTTGCTAGACCACATGTCTGTGGTCAGATGTATCTTGGCACCGACACTGTGTGTCAGAGATACATTCACTTGCCACTGAACATGGCCATATAGCTCTGGGATGCCCTTCTGTGAGAAATACTTCCTTCCTGGGACCTTCCATTGTGGTGTTCCAATGGCCACAAATTTTCGAAAGGCCTCCGAGTCCACCAGTTTATATGGCAGTAGTTGGCTGGCTATGAGTTCTGACAAACCAGCCGTCAACCGTTGGGCAAGAGGGTTATCCGGCGTCATAATTTTTTTACGCTCGAACATTAGGCCCACGGAAGCCTGCCTTTTTGCAGAAAAACGTGAGCTTGGCGTGATGGAAGGTGGAGTGGAGGACAATTGTGAGGAGAGAGGAGAAGGAGAAGTAGAAGACGAGGCAGGACGGTGAGAGCCTGCAGTGTGGCTTTGTGTGTTCCGTTGCTCCCACTGGGCTCGGTGATGGCTGCTCATGTGCCTTCTTAAGGCGGTCGTCCCTAGGTGAGTGTTGGGCTTACCGCGACTAATGCGTTGACTGCAAAGATTGCAGATGGCAACGCTATTGTCAGCAGCGGACACGTTAAAAAAAGCCCACACTGCGGAGCCATGTGCCTGGTGTCCTGGGAGCGCAAGATGTGACCGTACATGGTCGATGACTCGCTCCTGATACATTTGCAGTCTGCTTTGTCCCTTCTGTGCAAGGTAAGTTATTCCTGCTTCTCCTCCCTATCTGCTGGTCCATATCTCCCTCTGAACTCCCCTCCTCTTCCTCTCTTGTGGGCACCCACGTGACATCACTAGACACGTCATCATCAACGTCACCTTCCCCACCGCTATAAGTAGAGATCTCGGAGTAGGCAGCAACACCGGGGACCAACCTCCTCCTTGAGCTGATCTGGGTACTGTCGTCAGACTGCTGAGTAGCGGTTGTTGCTGCCTCCTCTTCCTGATCCAATACCAAGAGTGGCTGCGCATCAGAAATGTCCTCTTGATATGGATCGGAAAATAATTCCTGTGACTCAAGCGGAAGGTATGTGGTGGTGGTGGTGGTGGTGGTGTTGTTGGTGATAGTGTCTTTGGGGGTGCACATAGCAGAAAGTGAAGAAGAGGGTGCAGATCGAGAGGATGAGGAGGGTGTAGAAGAGTAAGGCTGAGCGAGCCACTCAACCAAGTCTGGTGCGTCCTTTAAAGTAATTGAACACACCTTCTGCAACTCCCACTTTGGCTCAAGCCTGTTGCTCCTGCCCTACCCCTACCACCCCTGCGGAAGGGCCTGCCTCTTCCTCTGTCTCTCATTTTTTAAATGACCCTGTGACAAAACTCTCAGTCCCTATACCGATGAAGGACTGCTGCAGTATAGGGCAGCGGTCAGCAGTAGTGCACCTCAACCCTATTTATTGTGAACCGATACCAGTCCTTATAGAATGGCAGACTGTACCTCACTCAATCCTATGTACTGTAGTACCCTATACCTTACCAGTCCTTATAAGGACTTTTGTGGACCAAGTAGGTTGTGTGTGAGTGATTAGCAGACTGTACGTCAGTCCCTATACCGATGAAGGACTGCTGCAGTATAGGGCAGCGGTCACCAGTAGTGCACCTCAACCCTATGTATTGTGGACCTATACCAGTCCTTATAGAGTAGCAGACTGTACCTCACTCAACCCTATGTACTGTAGCACCCTATACCTTACCAGTCCTTATAAGGACTTTTGTGGACCAAGTAGGTTGTGTGTGAGTGATTAGCAGACTGTACGTCAGTCCCTATACCGATGAAGGACTGCTGCAGTATAGAGCAGCGGTCAGCAGTAGTGCACCTCAACCCTATGTATTGCGGACCTATACCAGTCCTTATAGAGTAGCAGACTGTACCTCACTCAACCCTATGTACTGTAGCACCCTATACCTTACCAGTCCTTATAAGGACTTTTGTGGACCAAGTAGGTTGTGTGTGAGTGATTAGCAGACTGTACGTCAGTCCCTATACCGATGAAGGACTGCTGCAGTATAGGGCAGCGGTCAGCAGTAGTGCACCTCAACCCTATGTACTGTGGACCGATACCAGTCCTTATAGAATGGCAGACTGTACCTCACTCAACCCTATGTACTGTAGCACCCTAGACAGACCAAGTTACCAGTCCTTATAAGGAGCTTTGTGGACCAAGTGGGTTGTGAATGATTAGCAGACTGCAGCAGAAGGGCAGCAGTCAAGTATAATATTCTTTCTATATTTGGAAGAAAGAATATTATACGTGTACAAGCCTATTACCATACCACTGATACCAGTCCTGAAAAGAACCTTTGTGGAACTAATAGTAACAGCTACTGATTAAACTGACCCTCACTGCCTCACACACTGCTTCCTGCCTGTCCCTATATAAACTGACAAAACAGAGGCTACTGGAACAATAATTGAAATAGCACTTTTGTGGACCTGATAGTAACAGCTAATGACTGAACTGGCTGTCCCTGCAGCACACACCATCCTGTCCCTTTCTCTAAACTGACAAAAGACACTCAGGCTGCTGCAACAATCACTAGCACAGCACTGCCTATCCTGAACTACACCTAACACCTATACCAGTCCTGAAAAAAACTTTTGTGTACCAAATAGCTAGCGTTTTGGGTCACTGTAATCTCTCCCTGCTCCACACAGCAACCTCTCCCTACAGTGACAGAAGAAAGAATGTAAAATGGCCTCCGGATCGGGTGTATTTATAAGTTAGGGGGAATGTCCAAGTGTCCATGTGCTGTAATGTCTCAATTGGCTGTCCTATACCCCATGATGGATGTGTCATCATAGGTCAAAGTTCTTTTACACAGTAAACACGGAAGTCCGCCGGGCGAACGGCGACAATAGTCTGCTGAACGGGCAGACCGTTAACAGCCGAAATTCGCCGTGAAACGACCGCCGGGCGAACCGTTCTGCCATCTCTATTCTCTAATACAGGCATCTGCAGGAGTTAGTGGGTGTTGTGTGCCTCCAGCACAGTATACACCGGTATGTACCCTTTATTGCTGGTGTTCTCTAATACAGGCACCTGCAGGGGTTAGTGAGTGCTGTGTGCCTCCAGCACAGTATACACCTGTATCTACCCGTTATTGCTGGTGTTCTCTAATACAGGCATCTGCAGGATTTAGTGGGTATTGTGTGCCTCCAGCACAGTATACACCTGTATCTACCCTTTATTGCTGGTGTTCTCTAATACAGGCATCTGCAGGAGTTAGTGGGTGTTGTGTGCCTCCAGCACAGTATACACCTGTATCTACCCGTTATTGCTGGTGTTCTCTAATACAGGCATCTGCAGGATTTAGTGGGTATTGTGTGCCTCCAGCACAGTATACACCTGTATCTACCCTTTATTGCTGGTGTTCTCTAATACAGGCATCTGCAGGAGTTAGTGGGTGTTGTGTGCCTCCAACACAGTGTACACCTGCATCTACCCTTTATTGCTGGTCTTCTCTAATACAGGCATCTGCAGGAGTTAGTAGGTGTTGTGTGCCTCCAGCACAATATACACCTGAAGCTAACCTTTATTACTGGTGTTCTGTAATACAGGCATCTGTAGCAGTTAAGGTGTGTGTTGTGTGCCTCCAGCACAATATACACCTGAAGCTACCCTGTATTACTGGTATTCTGTAATACAGGCATCTGCAGCAGTTAACCTCCCTGGCGGTATGATTCGTTCTGGTTTTAGGTGCTGAAAGCGGTACAATTATTTTGCATGGAAATTTGGCGTTTATATTGTAGTCCTGTAATTTTTAGGAATAACTCTCTTACATCTGTTCAAACCTAGCAGACATCCCGGGTATGATAAAGTTTATAATATAATAAATAATAATAAAAATTATTCAATAATGTAAGCAAATCCTAAAACACTGAAAAGGGACCACTTTCTGGTTGCTATGGACAATCTCCAAATTCCAGGCAGAAAAAACAGTATTTATAATATAAAAGTGCATGCAGGGCACTGCACAGACCACTAGGTACAAAGGGGGGTGTGTATTTTTTTAAACAGTACTGTAATCTGTAAGATTACAGTACTGTGTGTGTTTTGTGTACTTTTACTTTTTTTAATTTGGCGCCAATCTCCGCTCCCGTGCGCCGTAACGTCGCAGGGAACGGAGCTCGGCGGCATTCGGGCTCTGTGAATTGAGCGGAGGACAGCTCAATCACACAGCGCGGAGGACATCGCTGGATCCAGGTGACAAGGTAAGTAACTTCTGTGTCCTCCCTGTATCCAGAGATGCAATCCTGAGTCTGTCTCGGGGTTACCGCTTGTGGAACTAAAATCCCAACCCGAGCCAGACTCAGGGTCACTGCTAGGGAGGTTAAAGTGGGTGTTGTGTGCCTCCAGCACAGTATACACCTGAAGATACCCCTTATTGCTGGTGTTCTGTAATACAGGCATCTGCAGCAGTTAAAGTGGATGTTGTGTGCCTCCAGAACAGTATACACCTGAAACTCCCCTTTATTATTGGTATTCTGTAATACAAGCATCTGCAGCATTTACAGTGGGTGTTGTGTGCCTCCTGCACAGTATACACCTGAAGCTACCCCTTATTGCTGGTGTTGTTCTGTTTTTGTAACAGAGGCAGGCAGCTGCAGTAATTACAGTCGGCGTACTGTGTCATCTGCTCAGTGTGCACCTAAAGCTACCCAATTGCTGGTTTTCCCATCTCCCTGCAGGCCATTACTATGTCTGGAAGGCCAACAAGGAGAGGCAGACAGTCTCGAGCCAATAAAAGAGGGCAAGCAGGCTCTGTGTCTAGAGACAATAGGGCTGGTTGTGGACACAGTGCATCATCATCAGGACGTTGCCATGGGACATGCTTGTCTTTATTTTTGGCAGCTGAACGCATAGAGCCTCATCATGCCGAAGACTTGGTAGAGTGGATGACCAAGCCCTCCTCATCCTCTCTCACCCAGGCTCAGGGTACTAGCAAAGCAGCTTCTAACACGTCCTCTTCCCTTGTCTCAATGTCATCAGTCACTCCTTCCCTAGACCCACCATGTCCTCCTGAGGAGTCCCCTGAACTGTTTGACCACAGTGTTGGGTACAAGTTCCAGGAGGATGCCCAGCATTTTGAAGGCTCTGATGATGATACCCAGCTAGAGGAAGGCAGTAGCATGAGCACAGAGAGAGGGGATGCTTAAGAAGGACAGCAATCTGGCAGTCATGTTTCATCAGCTGCAGCATACTGCCAGGTTTGCTCCAGTGATGAAGAGGGAGGGGATGATGAGGTCACTGATTCCACGTGACCTGATAGGAGAGAGGAGGAGAAGGAGGCACATCTCCAATGAGGCAGGATGCCCTCCGGGGGCCAGCTTAGGGGCAGCACACCGACTGAATCACACCGCAGAGCTAAGCCTGTTATTCCAAAAGTTCTTTGGTGTGGGCCTTTTTTGAGAAGAGTGCATCAGATTGCACTGCTGCAATCTGCAACATATGTCTCAAGCGTATCTCGCTTGGCCAAAACATCAGCCGCTTGGGCACCATATGCTTGACCAGACATATGTTGACCTGCCATGCAGCTAATTGGCAAGCGTACCTTAAAGACCCACACCAAAGAAGAAAGCGGACCTCTCCTTGCTCCTCATCAGCTGGGATCTCCAACCCCACTAGACCTTCAGTCCTCTCTGAAACCTGCACTGAGAGGAATGAAGGTGTAGAATTAGGTGTGTCACAGCCAAGCACTCTGCTAGCAGTACACCAACGTCCGATTGTACCAGGAAAATTTCCCTGCCCCAGCTGCTGAACCGTCAAAAGAAGTTCACTCCCAGCCATCCACATGCCCAGCGGTTGAATGCTAGCTTGGCTAAATTGCTAGCAATTCAACTGCTGCCTTTTCAGTTGGTAGACTTGGCCCCCTTCCGTGAGTTTGTGCAATGTGCGATTCCTCAATGGCAGGTCCCCAAACACCACTTTCTTTTATGGAAGGTGATTCCGGCTCTCTACCAGCATCTCCATGACACGGTGGACAAGGCGGTCATCCGTAAGGTGCAAATTACTGCTGACTCATGGTCCAGCAGGCATGGACAGAGACATTACCTATCTTTCACAGCCCATTGGGTCACTCTTCTGGCAGCTGGGAAGGATGCAGGACAAGGTGCAGTAGTGTTGGAGGTTGTTCCGCCACCATGCCTCCAAAATGCTACTACTGGTTGTGACACACCTCTCTCCTCCATCCTCTTCTTCTTCCTCCATGGCCTCTTCCAGTGCTTTGTCCTCTGAATCAGCGGTGCTCCGTAGGCGTTCAAGTTTTTACCACACCAGTGGGTCATGATCAGGGATGCATGCACTGTCCTGTCACCATTTGAGGAGGCCACAAGGATGGTGAGCAGTGACAGTGCATGCATCAGTGACACTGTACCTCTTGTCCATCTGTTGGAGCATACGCTGCGTGGAATAATGGACAGGGCTCTTGAGGCAGAACAGAGGCAGGAAGAGGAGGACTTCCTTGCCTCTTAAGGCCCCCTTTATCCAGACAGTGTTCCTGCTGTCCCACCCATCACACAGTAAGAGGAGGAGGAGGAGGAGGAGACTTGTGTCATCATGGAGGTGGAGCCTGGCACACAGCATCAGCAGCAGCAGCAGCAGCAGACTTTTAGGGATAATTTACAGTCCCAAGAAACTTGTGGACTTGTATGTGGCTGGGGAAGGTGGCTGTGGACCATGTTGTCCTTAGTGACCCAGAGGACACCGGACCAAATGCCTCAGCTAACCTACACTGCATGGCCTCCCTGATCCTGCAAAGCCTGCAGAAGGATCCTCGTATTCTTCGGATCAAGGAGAGGGACCATTACTGGCTGGCCACTCACCTTGATCCACGGTACAAGGGTAAGGTTGCAGACCTTATCTTGCCATCGCAGAGGGAGCGGAGGATGAGACATCTCCATGCGGCCTTGAAGAAAGGTCTGTGCAACGCGTTCCCAGAGACTGGGAGGTTACAAACTCCTGTTCCTGGACAACGTGTTACTGAGGCTTCGGTCAGTAACAGAAGGAGCGGTGGAGAAGGTGGCCGTCTGACCGATGCGTTCAGACAATTTTTTTGTCTGCAGCCACAAGGTATGATCAGTTCCAGCAACCATCGCCAGCGTCTGACTTGGACACCTTTCCCAATCGAAAATCCTCTGGCTGGAGGCTTTGTAACCAATCACAGGGTGCGCCTGTCCACCAACTCGGTTGATCGACATAAAGATGAATCAGTCTTGGATCACCACCAGCTACCAAGCACCTGAAGCTGATGTAACCGAATATTTTTTTTTTGAAATGTCACATCCCTTCAAGACTGAAAGCTTGGAAGAACATTTTTGGTTCTGGGTGATGCCATCAGTGGCTAAGGCCCAATTTTTCAGCCCCTGTTTAACAGGGGCATGTAATTAAAGTTTTTGATGCAATGCTTTGCAGCAGGGCTCATTCCTGCACTCCAACTAGAGTATCTGGGAGAGGTTGCAGTGTCTTGGCATCAGCATCAGTGCCTAAGGCCCAATTTTTCAGTCCCTGTTTAACAGGGGCATGCAATTACAATTTTTTATGCAATGCTTTGCAGCAGGGCTCATTCATGCACTCCAACTAGAGTATCTGGGAGAGGTTGCAGTGTCGTGGCACCAGCACCAGTGCCTAAGGCCCAATTTTTCAGCCCCTGTTTAACAGGGCATGTAATTACAATTTTTGATGCAATGCTTTGCAGCAGGTCTCATTCCTGCACTACAACTAGAGTATCTGGGAAAGGTTGCAGTGTCATGGCACCAGCACCAGTGCCTAAGGCCCAATTTTTCAGGGGGCATGTAATTACAATTCTTGATATAATATTTCACAGCAGGGCCCATTCCTGCGCCCACCAAGAGTAACTGTGAGGACTTATAGTGTTGTGGCACCAGCACCACCACCACCACAACCACCAAAGGCCCAATTTTTCTACCACTGTTCAACAATGGCATGTGTTAGGAATCTTCTCTTGTGATCAGTCAAAACTCCAGATGTATTGAGAAGAAGACAATTTATTTCTGATGTGGCCCACAAAAGGGAGACATGCTTACAGGACAAGCTGCAGAAAAAAGTCTCACAAAAGAATAATGTCTCCCCCTCCTTATCCCTACAAGAATACCACCTCTATGCTTCTATTG
The DNA here is from genome assembly GCF_037356315.1 of Lithobates pipiens. Classification (NCBI taxonomy): domain Eukaryota; kingdom Metazoa; phylum Chordata; class Amphibia; order Anura; family Ranidae; genus Lithobates; species Lithobates pipiens. Next base: position 484,672,192 of record NW_027507748.1, read on the forward strand.
GCTGAGGAAACATAAATGACGTGTCAAGGTACCCGATGGTACTTTATTTTGATATTCATGTTCCCGTACATTCTTAGGCTATCATATTTAGTTAAATCTAATCATCTTACAACTTACTATGGAGTTAATTAAGACAAAACAATACAACAAGTTAATACAATAATGTGCTCAGAAGTAAGCTTTTAAAAATCAGTCTCAGGAATATTGTTTTTCTAATAGTCACACAATAAACATTTAAAACTTTTCTAACAGCATTTAATTGCAATTCTTAATATAATTGTTCACAGCAGGGCACTCCAGCGCCCACCAAGAGTCACTTTGAGGGCTTACAGTGTTGTGGCAACACCAACACCTTAGGTCCACATTTCTGCAGAGCATATAGGGCAGGCCCCTACTTTCAAACATCCAACTTACAAATGTCTCCTACTTGCAAACGGAAGGAGACAACAGGAAGTGAGATGAAAAAAGATGGACGGCCCAAAAAATTATACAGGGGTGATAACTCTTCCCTATGTTTTCCAAAAAGCTTAAAAATCGATTTTTTGACTGGAGCTACACTTTAACCACTTCCCGACCAGCGCACGACGATGTACGTCGACAGAATGGCACGGGCAGGCATATTGGCGTACAGGTAAGTCCAATATTCGATGCCGCCCTGCCATCGGGAGCGCGCCGCCGGCGGCGCGCTCCCCCGTTGGTCGGGACCCCCGTGAGTCCGGTCGCGGGACCCGCGGACTCGATCGCCGCGGGCATCCCCGCGATCGTCTCACGGAGCGGCCGAATAGAGAAAATGCTGTGTAAACAACATTTGTCTATTCTGCCTAGCAACTAGTGACGCTGATCTCTGCTCCATGTGATTGGAGCAGAGATCAGTGTACACTAAATGAAAGCCCAACCCCCCCACAGTTAGTAACACTCCCCTAGGAACACTTAACCCCTACACTGCCACCCACTGGTTAACCCCTTCACTGCCAGTGTCATTTACACAGGAATCACTGCATTTATATAGCAGTGATTACTGTATAAATGACAATGGTCCCAAAAATGTGTCAAAAATGTCCGATGTGTCTGCCATAATGTCGCAGTCACAATAAAAATCGCTGATCGCCGCCATTACTAGTACAAAAAAAAATAATAAAAAATTATTAATAAAAATGCTATAAAACTATCCCTATTTTGTAAACGCTATAACTTTTGCGCAAACCAATCAATAATCGCTTATTGCGATTTTTTTTACCAAAAATATGTAGAAGAATACATATCGGCCTAAACTGAGGGAAAAAAATGTTTTTTTATATATTTTTGGGGGATATTTATTATAACAAAAAGTAAAAAATAATGCGTTTTTTTCAAAATTGTCGCTCTATTTTTGTTTATAGCGCAAAAAATAAAAACCGCAGGGGTGATCAAATACCACCAAAAGAAAGCTCTATTTGTGGGAAAAAAAGGACGTTAATTTTGTTTTGGAGCCACGTCGCACCACCGCGCAATTGTCAGTTAAAGCGACGCAGTGCCGAATCGCAAAAAGTGGTCTGGTCTTTGACCAGCAAATTGGTCCGGTCTGAAAGTGGTTAAAAATGTACCAATTCAAAATTACAAACAGATTCTACTTAACACAACAAACCTACACAGTCCCTGTCTTGTTTGCACCGCCTGTATAGTGCTGTTCTGAGTTTATAGGGCCTGGGGGCCCCACGTCTTTCCTTTTTTTAATTTGGGTACGGGGTTCCTCTTAATATCCGTACAAGACCCAAAGGGGCTGGTAATGGGTAATGGGCCAGGGGGGCTACCCATGCCATTTTTTCTCAATGATTTTCATCCATATAATCAGACATTACATTAAAACCGCAAGCAGTTTTAAATGACTTTTTTCAGTTAAATGTCATTTTGTGCAGGGACTGTTCTAAACATGGGAAACACGTGCCACTTCACAGGCATACTATACTATACATCACAGGCATACTATATATTTCACTTTTTTTTCACTTTAATCGTCATTAAAATCAGTGCTCCCGAAAAACTGCCATTTAAAAAAAAAAATTGGCATTGATCCAATTTGTCATCTTCATCCCCCCGTCAGCTTCCTCCCACCCCTGTCATCTTCATCCCCCATCAGCTTCCTTCCACCCCTATCATCTTTATCCCCCTGTCAGATTCCTCCCACCCCCCTGTCATCTTCATCCCCCATCAGCTTCCTCCCACCTCCCTGTCATCTTCACCCCCCATCAGCCTCCTCCCACCTCCCTGTCATCTTCACCCCCCTTCAGCTTCCTCCCACCCCTGTCATCTTCATCCCCCTGTCATCTTCATCCCCCATCAGCTTCCTCCCACTCCCTGTCATCTTCATCCCCCTGTCATCTTCATCCCCATCAGCTTCCTCCCACCCCCTGTCATTTTCATCCCTCTGTCAGCTTCCTCCCATCACCTGTCATCTTCATCCCCCATCAGCTTCCTCCCACCCCCTGTCATCTTCATCCCCCCGACAGCTTCCTCCCACCCCCTGTCATATTTACCCCCCACCAGTTTCCTCCCACCCCCTGTTATCTTCATCCCCCTCCAGCTTCCTCCCACCCCCTGTCATCTTCTTCCCCCGTCAGCTTCCTCCCACACCCTGTCATCTTCATCCCCCATCAGCTTCCTCCCACCCCCTGTCATCTTCATCCCCCCATCAGCTTCCTCCCACCCCCTGTCATCTTCATCCCCCCATCAGCTTCCTCCCACCCCCTGTCATCTTCACCCCCCCTGCCAGCTTCCTACCCCCCCACTTCCTTAAATTTACTGGTGCACGTCACATATGATGGATGCAGGAACAATTTTTTTCTTCCAGTGACATCATGGACAGAAGGAAATTTGTCCTTCCAGTGAAACCACCAATGCGGGGACTTTTTTTTCTTTCAGTGACACCACAGAGTGCAGTCACCTGTGTTTTTTTTACTTACAGTGGAATGTTTTTACTTATGGTTTTCTTTTTGCGCAATTGCGTATAGTTTATATACTGTTTTAGTGCGTGTTTTCAAAATTAAAGTGGGCCGGTCTGGATGAAGTCCAGGGCCAAATTTTTGTCCCAGTCCAGCCCTGGGGGTATCTGTATTGTGTATAGAACCTGCTGCAGCAAAACTGACTCATATAAATAGAAAAAAAATATGAAATGTAAATTGATTTTCCCTGCCAGCTTTCTCTAATTTGTAAACAGCTTGGGGAGCCAGTCTGTAAGATAAGGCCACAATTGAGTGCACTTGGAACAAGATTAGAGATTTTTAAAATAAATTCTGGTGTCCTTTTGGCAGACTTTAGATAGAAATAAAACATTCTTGTACCACAGTGAGCATGGCTTATGTGAAGAAGACAAATTATAGTACACTCAGGCCAAGAATAACAATTTTTCTTCTGTATTGGAAAGCTGCATGTTCATGTAGCCATCCACAGAGACCAGGTATCCTTTGTATTTCATACCTCACCTTAGTTTTACCATTACTGGCTTACCAGTAAGGTAATTGAGGAATGGTTTTGGGTTTAGTGGCAAACTCATTCTGCATCTGAAGCTGACACTGATCTACAGACCAGTGAAATGAAATAAAACAAACTGTTGAGCCCCATACACACTATCAGTTTTTCTGCTGAGTTTTTCTGTCAGATTTACCAAATTCATGTAATATGAGGTCAAACCTTAGGAGTTTCAATTTGTATGCGATCAGGCATGCCCTTCTACTACATGGTTTTGGTAAACCTGAAGAAAAAACGCAGCAGAAAAACTGATAGTGTGTATGGGGCTTTAGAGAGAGCACTACTCTTGATGAAAGTAAGAATTGGCCTTTCTGTAAAAAAATAAAAATATACACACCTGTAAACCAGGTGTGGAAAAATTGGGCCTGTGGTGTCTTCACACCATAACCCTAAAGAGGTACTCTTGATGAAAGTAAGAATTAGCCTTAATAAAAATAAAATGATATGCACCTGTCAAACAGGTGCGGGAATATTGGTCTTGGATGTTAATTGTGCCCATGAAACCTATGCCAAAAAATATATTCAAGATAAAATCAACACCCAGAAAGCTAGGCAGGCTAGACAGTCTTACAGAGATACCAGATCCCAAAAACATTTAATCAGGGGCCTGATAGCTGCTGCTAATCCAGGACTGTTTCATTGTGACAAATGACAGGCGGTCAACAGAGTCTGTGGACAGACACACACTTTTATCTGTCACAAAACCTGTCACTTTGGAAAGCACACTGGATACAGGGCATCCCAGCAGCTCAATTGCATACTGGGCAAGTTCTGGCCAGTGGTCTATTCTCATGACCCAATGACCCAGTGGATGGTCTGCTGGAAAGCTCTCCATGTCTGTTTTTTGCCCCTAAATAATCCAAGGCACTGAGGACTACATTTTTTTAAAATTCATCACTTAGGCACCCCCTTCTCCACCGCTTCTCCTTTGAACAACATAAGCATAAAAATGACCTTTACCATAAGACTGTAACCTACCAGAGTTTTGAGACTTTCCCCTTGTAATGGTGGTCAATGAGGGTTGCTAACCAATAATGATCCTTCTCATTGATGCCACAAATTCTCAGGTCCTTTTGCAGGCTTTGAAGATTAAGAGAGCCCATGCACCGCAAGTTTCCATGGGCATTAGAAGCAGAGTCCTCGTGGTCACTGAGGATTACAGTATCTGGAACTGCCATCTCTAATCCAAATACTACTTCCAAGGTTTCCGGGGACTGAGAACCATCATTTAAGGTTGTGCTTCAATGCCTCCAAAACTGCCCGAATCCTCCTCCTCCTCCTCCTCTTCCCTCTCCTCTTCAGTGGCATTGCAAGAATTTTGTTTGCATAAAGGTGGCCTTGAGAGGATAGGAAGTCCTCCTCTTCCTCCCACTGCTTTGCTTCGAGTACCCTGTGCATAATGCCACGTACTGTAGAGTATGTTCCGAAAGCAACACAAGAGGGATATTATCACTGATGCATGCATTGTCATGGCTCACCATCCTTGTCACCTCCTCAAATGGTGACAGTAGAGTGCATGCATCCTTTTTAGCAGCTATAGGTGTGGTAAAAAAAACAGGTGCCCTGAGCCTGTCCTTGTGCCATAATCTCACAAGTACACTTTTAGGCCCTCTGCTGCATGTGCAGCCACTGCAGCATTGCCAAAGTTTAGTTCCACCTGGTGGGCATGTCAAAAATCAATTGGCATACTGAAGAAAGATAGTGTATGGCTGCCTGAAATGGCTGCAGACTCTTCTGGCCTGCCTTAGAAGATCTTGCACACCTCGGTACCTGTTTAAAAAAACACTGCACCACCAAATTGAGGACATGTGCCAGGCGTTGCACATGTTTCCACGTTCCCTGTCAAAGGGTGGACAGAAGGTTAGTGCCATTATCACACATCCCCATTCCTGACTGAAGCTTTTATGGTGTGAACTACCTCTGGACCTGCCCCTGCAGAACTGAAAGATCTCTGCTCCGGTGTGGCTCCTGTCCCCCAGACAGATTAGTTGAAGTACTGCGTGGCATCTTTTTGCCTTTTAGCCTGACTCATTGAATAGTCCCTTGAACACTCTTACGGGGTACTGGTGGTTCATAGGACAACTCAGCAGAAGAGGGCATGGAGGAGGAGGAGGTGGAGCTAACAGATCTCACATCATCATCATCAGCTGTATGGAGACATTGTGGCAAAACAGACTCCAGCACTAAGCCCTGTCCTGCATCCTTTCTAGTTGCAAGCAAAGTTACCCAGTATGCTGTGAACAAAAGATATCATCCATGACCATGCTTGCTGGGCCACATGTCAGCAGTAAGGTGGACCTTGCTGCTGACTGCCTTGCCCAATGATGCCAAAAAAATTGCCTACCACATAATAGTACATAGCTGGAATGGCCTTACGTGCAAAGTAATAGTGACTGGGATCATGCCATTGTGGTATAGCACATTCTGTAAATTCACAGAAGGGGCAGAATCCACCAGACAGAAAGGACAAGCTAAAATGTAGACGCTGGCCATGCGGGTGGCAGGGAGTGTATTTTTTTTGTGATGCAGCAGCTGGGGCAGAGAAATTTGCCTGCTATACTTTACAGCTGGTGGTGTGCTGCTGGCAGATGTGTTGCAAGGACCTGTGACTAGTGATGGCCGAACGGTTCGCCCGGCGGTCGTTTCGCGGCGAATTTCCGACTTTCGCCGTCCGCGGGTTCGAACGCCTTTTTCCGTCGTTCGCCCCGGCGGACTTACGTGTTTAATGTATACAAGAACTTTAACCTTTCGTGACACGTTTATCATGTGTTACAGGACAACCAATTGAGACATGACAGCTCATGGACACTTGGACATTCCCCCTAACCTATAAATACACCCGATCCGGTGGCCATTTTACATTCTTTCTTCTGTCACTGTAGGGAAAGGATCCTGTGTGGAGTAGGGACAGAGAAAACGCTAGCTATTTGGTACACAAAAGTTCTTTTCAGGACTGGTATAGGTGTTAGGTCAGCAGCCTGAGTTTCTTTTGTCAGTTTAGATAAAGGGACAGAGCGCTGTATGCTGCTATTTTAGGGACAGCTCAGCCAGATTAGTCTTTCTTCATCATCATCATCATCATCATCATTAGCTGTTACTATCAGGTCCACAAAAGAGCTGTTCCAGCTAATCGTTCCAGCCTACTCTTTTTTGCCAATTTGTATAGGGACAGGCAGGAAGCAGTGTGTCAGGCAGTGAGGATAATTTTAAAGACTTGCTGTTACTATTAGTTCCACAAAGGTTCTTTTCAGGACTGGTATCAGTGGTACGGTAATAGGCTTGTACACGTATAATATTCTTTCTTCCAAATATAGAAAGAATATTATACTTGACTGCTGCCCTTCTGCTGCAGTCTGCTAATCATTCACAACTCACTTGTTCCACAAAGCTCTTTATCAGGACTGGTAACTTGGTCTGTCTAGGGTGCTACGGTACATAGGCTTGGGTGCGGTACAGTCTGCTGTTCTGTAAGGACCGCTATCGGTCCACAATACATAGGGTTGCCGTGCACTACTGCTGACCGCTGCCCTATACTGCAGCAGTCCTTCATTGGTATAGGGACTGACGTACAGTCTGCTAATCACTAACACACAACCTGCTTGGTCCACAAAAGTTCTTATAAGGACTGGTAACTTGGTATAGGGTGCTACGGTACATAGGCCTGAGTGCGTTACAGTCTGCTGTTCTGTAAGGACCGCTATCGGTCCACAATACATAGGGTTGCCGTGCACTACTGCTGACCGCTGCCCTATACTGCAGCAGTCCTTCAGCGGTATAGGGACTGACGCACAGTCTGCTAAACACTAACACACAACCTGCTTGGTCCACAAAAGTTTTTATAAGGACTGGTAACTTGGTATAGGGTGCTACGGTACATAGGCCTGAGTGCAGTACAGTCTGCTGTTCTGTAAGGACCGCTATCGGTCCACAATACATAGGGTTGCCGTGCACTACTGCTGACCGCTGCCCTATACTGCAGCAGTCCTTCATTGGTATAGGGACTGACGTACAGTCTGCTAATCACTAACACACAACCTGCTTGGTCCACAAAAGTTCTTATAAGGACTGGTAACTTGGTATAGGGTGCTACGGTACATAGGCCTGAGTGCGTTACAGTCTGCTGTTCTGTAAGGACCGCTATCGGTCCACAATACATAGGGTTGCCGTGCACTACTGCTGACCGCTGCCCTATACTGCAGCAGTCCTTCATTGGTATAGGGACTGACGTACAGTCTGCTAATCACTAACACACAACCTGCTTGTTCCACAAAAGTTCTTATAAGGACTGGTAACTTGGTATAGGGTGCTACGGTACATAGGCTTGAGTGCGGTACAGTCTGCTGTTCTGTAAGGACCGCTATCGGTCCACAATAGATAGGGTTGACGTGCACCACTGCTGACCGCTGCCCTATACTGCAGCAGTCCTTCAGCGGTATAGGGACTGACGTACAGTCTGCTAAACACTAATACACAACCTGCTTGGTCCACAAAAGTTCTTATAAGGACTGGTAACTTGGTATAGGGTGCTACGGTACATAGGCTTGAGTGCGGTACAGTCTGCTGTTCTGTAAGGACCGCTATCGGTCCACAATAGATAGGGTTGACGTGCACCACTGCTGACCGCTGCCCTATACTGCAGCAGTCCTTCAGCGGTATAGGGACTGACGCACAGTCTGCTAAACACTAACACACAACCTGCTTGGTCCACAAAAGTTTTTATAAGGACTGGTAACTTGGTATAGGGTGCTACGGTACATAGGCCTGAGTGCGTTACAGTCTGCTGTTCTGTAAGGACCGCTATCGGTCCACAATACATAGGGTTGCCGTGCACTACTGCTGACCGCTGCCCTATACTGCAGCAGTCCTTCATTGGTATAGGGACTGACGTACAGTCTGCTAATCACTAACACACAACCTGCTTGGTCCACAAAAGTTCTTATAAGGACTGGTAACTTGGTATAGGGTGCTACGGTACATAGGCCTGAGTGCGTTACAGTCTGCTGTTCTGTAAGGACCGCTATCGGTCCACAATACATAGGGTTGCCGTGCACTACTGCTGACCGCTGCCCTATACTGCAGCAGTCCTTCAGCGGTATAGGGACTGACGCACAGTCTGCTAAACACTAACACACAACCTGCTTGGTCCACAAAAGTTCTTATAAGGACTGGTAACTTGGTATAGGGTGCTACGGTACATAGGCCTGAGTGCAGTACAGTCTGCTGTTCTGTAAGGACCGCTATCGGTCCACAATACATAGGGTTGCCGTGCACTACTGCTGACCGCTGCCCTATACTGCAGCAGTCCTTCATTGGTATAGGGACTGACGTACAGTCTGCTAATCACTAACACACAACCTGCTTGTTCCACAAAAGTTCTTATAAGGACTGGTAACTTGGTATAGGGTGCTACGGTACATAGGCTTGAGTGCGGTACAGTCTGCTGTTCTGTAAGGACCGCTATCGGTCCACAATAGATAGGGTTGACGTGCACCACTGCTGACCGCTGCCCTATACTGCAGCAGTCCTTCAGCGGTATAGGGACTGACGTACAGTCTGCTAAACACTAATACACAACCTGCTTGGTCCACAAAAGTTCTTATAAGGACTGGTAACTTGGTATAGGGTGCTACGGTACATAGGCTTGAGTGCGGTACAGTCTGCTGTTCTGTAAGGACCGCTATCGGTCCACAATAGATAGGGTTGACGTGCACCACTGCTGACCGCTGCCCTATACTGCAGCAGTCCTTCAGCGGTATAGGGACTGACGCACAGTCTGCTAAACACTAACACACAACCTGCTTGGTCCACAAAAGTTTTTATAAGGACTGGTAACTTGGTATAGGGTGCTACGGTACATAGGCCTGAGTGCAGTACAGTCTGCTGTTCTGTAAGGACCGCTATCGGTCCACAATACATAGGGTTGCCGTGCACTACTGCTGACCGCTGCCCTATACTGCAGCAGTCCTTCATTGGTATAGGGACTGACGTACAGTCTGCTAATCACTAACACACAACCTGCTTGGTCCACAAAAGTTCTTATAAGGACTGGTAACTTGGTATAGGGTGCTACGGTACATAGGCCTGAGTGCGTTACAGTCTGCTGTTCTGTAAGGACCGCTATCGGTCCACAATACATAGGGTTGCCGTGCACTACTGCTGACCGCTGCCCTATACTGCAGCAGTCCTTCAGCGGTATAGGGACTGACGCACAGTCTGCTAAACACTAACACACAACCTGCTTGGTCCACAAAAGTTCTTATAAGGACTGGTAACTTGGTATAGGGTGCTACGGTACATAGGCTTGAGTGCGGTACAGTCTGCTGTTCTGTAAGGACCGCTATCGGTCCACAATAGATAGGGTTGACGTGCACCACTGCTGACCGCTGCCCTATACTGCAGCAGTCCTTCAGCGGTATAGGGACTGACGTACAGTCTGCTAAACACTAATACACAACCTGCTTGGTCCACAAAAGTTCTTATAAGGACTGGTAACTTGGTATAGGGTGCTACGGTACATAGGCTTGAGTGCGGTACAGTCTGCTGTTCTGTAAGGACCGCTATAGGTCCACAATAGATAGGGTTGACGTGCACCACTGCTGACCGCTCACCTATACTGCAGCAGTCCTTCAGCGGTATAGGGACTAAGAGTTTTGTCACAGGGTCATTTAAAAAATGACATGCAGAGGAAGAGGCAGGCCCTTCCGCAGGGGTGGTAGGGGTAGGGCAGGAGCAACAGGCTTGAGCCAAAGTGGGAAGTTGCAGAAGGTGCGTTCAATTACTTTAAAGGATGCACCAGACTTGGTTGAGTGGCTCGCTCAGCCTTACTCTTCTGCACCCTCCTCATCCTCTCGATCTGCACCCTCTTCTTCACTCTCTGCTATGTGCACCCCCAAAGACACTACCACCAACAACACGACCACCACCACCACCACCACATACCTTCCGCTTGAGTCACTGGAATTATTTTCCGATCCATATCAAGAGGACATTTCTGATGCGCAGCCACTCTTGGTATTGGATCAGGAAGAGGAGGTAGCAACAAGCGCTACTCAGCAGTCTGACGCCAGTACCCAGATCAGCCCAAGGAGGAGGTTGGTCCCCGGTGTTGCTGCCTACTCTACTTATAGCGGTGGGGAAGGTGACGTTGATGATGACGTGTCTAGTGATGTCACGTGGGTGCCCACAAGAGAGGAAGAGGAGGGGAGTTCAGAGGGAGATATGGACCAGCAGATAGGGAGGAGAAGCAGCAATGACTTACATTGCACAGCAGGGACAAAGCAGACTGCAAATGTATCAGGAGCGAGTCATCGACCATGTACGGTCACATCTGGCGCTCCCAGGACACCGGCACATGGCTCCGCAGTGTGGGCTTTTTTTAACGTGTCCGCTGCTGACAATAGCGTTGCCATCTGCAATCTTTGCAGTCAACGCGTTAGTCGCGGTAAGCCCAATACTCACCTAGGGACGACCGCCTTAAGAAGGCACATGAGCAGCCATCACCGAGCCCAGTGGGAGCAACGGAACACACAAAGCCACACTGCAGGCTCTCACCGTCCAGCCTCGTCTTCTACTTCTCCTTCTCCTCTCTCCTCACAATTGTCCTCCACTCCACCTTCCATCACGCCAAGCTCACATTTTTCTGCAAAAAGGCAGGCTTCCGTGGGCCTAATGTTTGAGCGTAAAAAAATGATGACGCCGGATAACCCTCTTGCCCAACGGTTGGCGGCTGGCTTGTCAGAACTCATAGCCCGCCAACTACTGCCATATAAACTGGTGGACTCGGAGGCCTTTCGCAAATTTGTGGCCATTGGAACACCACAATGGAAGGTCCCAGGAAGGAAGTATTTCTCAGAGAAGGGCATCCCAGAGCTATATGGCCATGTTCAGCGGCAAGTGAATGTATCTCTGGCACACAGTGTCGGTGCCAAGATACATCTGACCACAGACACGTGGTCTAGCAAACACGGGCAGGGAAGGTATATCAGTTTTACTGCCCACTGGGTGAACCTTCTGACGGCCGTCAAGCATGTAACCCGTGGCACCCGTGTAGATTTGGTTTTACCGCCACGGATTGCATGCAGGCCTGACTCTTCTTCTCCTCCTCCTACTCCATCCTCCTCCCTCTCCTCCTCAGCTGCCTCCTCCTTTTCCGCTGCTAGCGTCTCTTCCACTGCACCGCCCAAGCTCCCCAGAACCTATTCCACATGCCAGGTGAGACGTTGCCATGCCGTGCTGCGTCTGTTGTGCCTGGAAGCAAAGAGCCACACTGGCCCGGCACTCCTTTCAGCTTTGCGTTCACAGGCAGATGAGTGGCTAACACCGCTCAATTTGACAGTTGGTAAAGTGGTGTGTGACAACGGTGCCAATCTGCTTAGCGCATTGAAACAGGGCAAAATCACGCACGTGCCGTGCATGGCACACGTCTTAAACTTGGTCGTGCAGCGATTCCTTGTCAAATACCCTGGGGTCCAGGACATCTTGCGGCAGGCAAGGAAAATCTCGGCCCATTTCAGAAGATCTTACACGGCCATGGCTCGCCTTGCTGACATTCAGCGGCGACACCATCTGCCGGTCAGACGTCTTATTTGCGATTGCCCGACGCGATGGAACTCAACCTTCTATATGCTTGATAGGCTGCTCCAGCAGAAACGTGCAGTTAACGTCTACCTGTATGAACTCTGCGAAAGAAACGGTTCTGGGGAGCTGGGTTTTTTTTCACCGCGCCAGTGGCTGCTCATGCGCGACACATGCAGACTTCTGCGGCCATTTGAGGAGATCACCAAACTGGTCAGTCGCAGCCATGGCGCCATCAGTGACATGGTACCTTATGCCTTCTTTCTGGAGCGTGCATTGCGTCGTGTCATTGATCAGGCTGTGGAGGAGCAGGAGCGGGAAGATGAGGAAGTCGCAATGCTGGATGAATTCCCAGGGGGGGCTACTCTATCTGAGACAAGTCAACAACAGGAGTCTGATGAGGAGTCAGAGGAGGATGGTGCCGGGGCGGATGAGCAGGAGCAAGAAGAGCATGCTTTAAACCTTTCTGGGATCCCTGT